>NW_026988507.1:10135000-11335000 GCF_030222135.1 Aotus nancymaae | reverse complement strand
GTAGAGTAGTGATGAGCATTACTTACAGAACTAAGACTAAATTATGGCTGAAAGAGATAAAATGAAGTATGAATGGCAATATAATCTGCTATGTTGGTATAGCATAACATTATTCCAACTAATACATGAAAATCTCCAATGATCTAGGCACTAAGCATCAAAGAATACTAATATCATGAAAGATTGAAAACAAGACATAATTTGCTTTCTAATGGAAGTTCATACAACCATCAATAGATTTGTTAAAGGAACTGAATCTCTATTCAACCTTCAGATTCAATTTGACAAACTGCAGAAATACAAAGAACAGAAAAAACATAATGAAATGTACCGTAAGCACACAGTCAACAAGATCCTGACTGTGTAACTATAGGTCAAACTAGATTGTTAGCATTATATATATATATAAACTATATATATGCTATATAATTATATATTTATATATAACTTATTTATTTATAAGCATTATGTATTTCACCTTTATAATCCTGAGGATTAGATGGGTAGAAACATATCAATTTAATTCCCTGATTCTGGTTATTATATTATGGTTATGAAGGAGCATATATTTTATGTAAATAAAGCATTCAGATGTCATTGGGCATCATGACAGCACTTATTCTCAAACGGTTTCAAGGGAAGAAATCCTTTATACTATATTTGCACCTTTTCTGTAAATTTGACATAGTTACAAATTAAAAAGAAAACTTTGAATATGGAAGGTAACAGAAGTATAACACAACAAACTTGGATATAATTAAAGCCTCTCAAAAGAGAATTTTTAGCCTAAAATGCATATCTTAGAAAAGTGACTGACAATAACTGTTAAGCTGTTGTTCTCAAGAACTTAGAAGAGTAAGACTGAGTGCAATGATAAAGTGCTTATAATCCCAGCACTTTGGAAGGCCGAGTCAGGTGGATCACTTGAGGTCAGGAGTTCAAGACCAGCCTGACTAACATGGCAAAACAATGTCTCTACCAAAAATACAAAAATTTGCCAGGCCTGGTAGCACACACCTGTAGTCCCAACTACTTGGTAGGCTGAGCAATGAGAATCACTTCTCATTGTTCTCAGGAGGTGGAGGCTGCAGTGAGCCAAGATCATGCCACTGCACTCCAGCCTGGACAAGAGAATGAGACTCTGTCTCAAAAAAGAAATAAAAGATCAAATTAAATCCAAAAATGAGAAAAAAAAATTAGTTGCAATAACCAATGACAGGTTTTTAATTAGAGATAACCAACAAAGGCAAAAATTGATTCTTGAAAAGACTAATAATTAATAAACCTCTACCAAGAAGGACCAAAAAAACCCCACAAATTATTAATATAAGAAGGTAAAAAGTGGACATCATTAGAGATCCTACAGAAATTACACATATTATAAGTGTGTATTACAAGCAGCATTATGCCAATAAATTGAAAATTTAGGCGAAATGGACAAATTCCGGAAAAATCATGGCACACAAAACTGACAGAAGAAGAAATTAAAATTCGAAGTAGACATATATACAACAAAGATATTGAATCTGATATTAAAACCTCCTATAATGAAATGTCCAGACTTTGAATGTTTTAGCAGCAAATTTTTTCAAACATTTAACTAAAATATAACACAAATCTTATTCATATTCCTTCAAAGAGAAAAGAGAAAATACTTTCAAACATAAGTAATAAGGCTTGACTAATCTTAACAAAAGCTACAAGTTTATAACAAACAAGGAAATTTATAGATCAGTATTATTTGTAACAGAAGCAAAATTCTAACAAATAGTAGCAAAGCCTGGCAAACCATATATTTAAAAGATAATACATCATTCATTGAGTGGGAAACATTACAGAAATATGTGTTTTAGCACTGAAAATCAAGCACGTATTTCACCTTACTGACAAAATTAAAATCATATAATTATCTGAATAGATGCAAACGCATGAAAATTTTACCAATGGGATCAATAACAAGAATGCCTCCTGTCACCACTTTTACTCAACACTTTACAAGAGACCCCTGTCAGTACAGTAAGTATCACGATTAGAAAAGAAAAAACTTTTAGCTTATGAAAAAGAAAATTTAAATCCACAAACTTTTTTTTTTTTTTTTTGAGACAGAGTCTTTCTCTGTTGCCAGGCACCAGGCTGGAGTGCAGTGGCACAATCTCGGCTCACCGCAACCTCCGCCTCCTGGTTTCAAGCAATTTTCCTGCCTCAGCCTCCTGAGTAGCTGGGACCACAGGCACGCGCCACCACGCCCAGCTAATTTTTGTATTTTTTAGTAAAGACTGGGTTTCACCATGGTCTTGATCTCTTAACCTCGTGATCCGCCCGCCTCGGCCTCCCAAAGTGCTGGGATTACAGGCCTGAGGCACTGTGCATGGCCCACAAACTATTTTTGGTAAATAAATTGTGCAAGGTCATTTCAGACTTACTATCCAAAAAATAAATTATATTTTATATACCACAATAAAAGTTAAAAATGATAAGCTACATCAGCATTAAAAATATCATAACTGGGGTAAATACAAATATAGACATACAAGACCTCTACATAGAAAATTATAAACCATTACTGACAAAAACTAAAGAAAAGTTAAATAAGTAGAGGGCCATCCATATCCGTGAATTACAAGGCACGCTTTTTTACAGATTTCAGCTCTCTTCAGTTGATCTGTAGTTTCAATGCAATTTCAGATCTCATAGTGTGTATGTGGATGTGTGTGGATGTGGATGTATAAATTGAGAAGCAGATTCTAAAATTTCTGTGGAGCTGTGCTAAGATATCCTAGAAACAGAGTTCGAGAACTATGGCCCATAGGCCAAATCTGGCCTGCTGCTGGTTTTTGTAAGTTTTACTGAAGCATAGCCCTATCATCATCCATTTATGTACCATTGATGGCTGCTTTTATGCTACAGTAGCTACAGAGACTACAAGGCCCATCTAGCCTAAAATCTTTGCCCTGGCTCCTATTTACACTTAACCCTTTTAAAAAAAAAAAAAAAAAAGTCAGGCCCCTAGCCAAGAATATCCTAAAGGAGAAGAAAAAAGAACTACAAAGTTCAGACAGCCAGAACTAGTTATTAAAACAGCATGGAATTACCCAAGAGAATACTCGACAAGGTCTTCACATATACAGTTATTTTATTTATAATAAAGGTGATATAATTGTGCAGTGGAGAAAGACGATCCCATCAACAAATGTTCCTGAGTCAATTAGACACTATATGGCATCAAAGTAAATTCATCTCAAACCATACACAAAAGTTAATCCCAGAGGAACTGTAGGTCTAAACATGGAAGATAAAACAATAAAACGTCTAAAAGATAACACTGGGAAATATCATCATGGCCTTCAAAGAAAGATTTTCTTAAAGAGAACAAAAGCACAGATCATAAAGGATCTGTTATGATTATAAAGGATCATATTGCTATGTTGGATTAAATTAAAATTGTCAACTTTTGTTCATCAAAATACACTGTTTGGAGAACAGAGAGCCACACTCTACAAGGAGAGAAGATACTTGCAAGATATGCAAGCAACAAGGAATTCCTGTCCTGAAGATGTAACTCCTGAAAATTAGTAAGAAAATAGACAACACTTCTTAAAAGAGGATAGCCAAATGGCCATTAAACCTACCTAAGCGTTCTGAAGCATATTAATCATCAGGAAGTTAAAACGAAAACAAAAAACAAGATGTCTTTACCCACTAACCAGAATGGAAATATTTTTAAAACTGGCAATACAAAGTATTGGCGAGGAAGTACAGCAGGTGGCAGATGGAAAGTTCTGGAAAACCATTTGGCAGTATCTACTGAAGATGAAAATATGCATTCCCCCTATGGCTCAGAAATTTCACTCCTACATATATTAGGAATAAGTGAATATAAGACCCAAAAACTATGTTCAAGAATATTCTAAACAGATAATAATATTCAATAACTGGGAACAAGCCAAAAATCTGTCCAAAGTATAATGGATAAGTAAATTAGGGCATATTCATAAAATAGAGAACCATGCAGCAACGGACATGAACAACCTGTTGCCACAGGCATGGATAGAGCTCACTGAAAGAAATGACACAATTAAGTATATACTATATGATTCGATGTATGTAAGGCTTAAAAATGGGCAAAACTATCCAGTAAGGTTAGAAGTCAGAATGATAGATCAATTTAAGAGGAGGGAAGGAGCACAGTCAAAATTCCTAGACTTCTAGCAATGTTCTCTTTCTTGATCTGGATGGTGGTTACATGGGTGTGTTTACTTCTAATTCATTGTGCTGTATAATTTGTGCCCTTCATTTGGATGTTTTATTTTGATTTTTTAAAAGTATATTAAAAATGGGACAGAAAAAATAATTTAAGAGATCAAAATATTCTGGATTTGTTTCTCAGCTAACAACCAGAAAAGTTCTTTCTAAAGTGTGTTTCTTGTTCAGTTGAACACATGATATGCAGCGCTAATAGATTTCAATTGAGTTTTATAAACTACTGGTAACTTTTGTTAAACCACGACTTCTACTTATCTATATCCAGGAATATTTGTAAAAACTATTTTATGTCCTTTTCTGAACAGAAAGATTCCAATGCCAATCTGCAGATCTCTTTCCAAAACTGGTATTGCTGACATTGGAAATCCAAATGGATTAATACAATACAGTATTTGTCTTAGTAACACACAACATATTTTTGCTAAAATATTAATGGCCACATATTTCATAGAATAGTTTGGCTTTACTAAGTTCTTTCAACCACATGCCACACAACTGTTTTTACAAGAACACAGCAAATGTCTTCTGTTAATGTCCCCTCAATCACAGAAAGTCTTTGCACATATTGTGAGACTCCCTCCAACATCTACTAAAAAAAATGCAACTGCTGTAGATTGAATGCACAGTAGTATAGTGCAATTCAACTCTTTTCTAAAAGAGAGAAAAGAAAACAAAATCAGCTGTTCTGCAACATGCGCTCAATAGTGAAGAAAGTATCAGTAGCCATGCAGAACCCTTAACGGACTAGCAAGAGCGATGGCCTAAAAATTCTAAAAGCTTCCTCTCTCCTGTATCAATAGCTTTATATGTTTCATCATAATATTTCTCTAAAACAAAAATGAAAGAATGTAATGAATATCCCTAAGCCTTAAGAGATATGTAACATGTTGTGAATTGATGTCATAATTCAAATTCCAAAACATGTAGTTAAGCTTATAACAAAGAGCAGCAGAACAAGTCTTGGGCTCTCATAACTAGTTACCATGACACATACATGTTCTCACATTTAATATAAAAAATGTAGCCTACAAAGCAAATTATCTCTATGGAGTCTTCCAACACATAAATTCTGAAACCATGAACATTAAACTGTGTGTGCCTGTGTTGAGAGGCTAAATTTGGGTGTCCCTAAATTTGAGTGTTCAATCAAATATTAATGGAACACTTTTTTCTTTTTTGAGATGGAGTCTCGCTCTGTCACCCAGGCTGGAGTGCAATGGTGCGATCCTGGCTCACTGCAACCTCCACCTCCTGGATTCAAGCAAATCTCCTGCCTCAGCCTCCCGAGTAGCTAGGATTACAGGCACCTACCACCACGCCCAGATAACTTTTGTATTTTTACTACAAATGAGGTTTCACTATGTTGGCCAGGCTGGTCTCAAACTCCTGACCTAAGATGATCCACCCACCTTGGTCTCCCAAAGTGCTGGGATTACAGATGTCAGCCACCGCACCTGGCCCTGATCATCTTTTAAGAACAAAGAAAGCCATATTCTAAATGCTGTACAGAACGTTTCACCTTTGAAAGCACAAAGCTAAACAGTGAAGCTAAGACATGTAAGACAGGAAGTTTACAAAAAAGTCCTGGATGTGAATGTGCATGCGCGCGTGTGCCTGTGTGTGTGTGTGTGTGTGTGTGAGAGAGAGAGAGACAGAGAGAGAGAGAGAGAGAGAGAGAGACAGAGAGACAGAGAGAGAGCGCTACATGAACAAGTATTGTTTAGTATGGAGATGAGTAACTGTTAAAATAGCTCAGTGTCCATGGAATGGAGCAGAGCAGAGATAATGTGAAACTGTAGTAATCAGCATTTGAAAGTAGATTTGTTTGCCTCTATGCTATAATCACTGTAGTTCATAAACAACTTCAGCTTGCCTTCTTTCATCATATACTAACTTAGGGAATCTGGAACAAATTCTGTAATTTTAAATGTTTAAAAGTAATTCACAAAGTGAATTGCCTATGGATAACTAAAATCTAACTTCAAGAAATTAGTTGGAACATGTTCCCAACCCTGAGTAAAATGGGCATTCGTAGAGATGTTACTTTGTGATTTCCATTGCCACTAGGAGGTTTCCATAGTTTCATAATTCATGGTGCTTAAACATCATTTCTAGCTCTGAAATTACTATACACTAAAAATAATTTTCGTTTTGCAATATCGATTACTTCAAGAGTTTTTCATAATCCACAATCATTAGATATAATTTATCAATGATCCAGTGGTAATTATAATTGTGTTAGAGATAATTTTTAAATTGCAAATTTCAACTACAGATTAATTTTAAATAATTTTATATTTCTTTATTTGGAGCATTTGTTTCAACACATTTTTAAGCTTTATTTTTTAACTTATTTCCTTTATTCTCTAAAAGCGATTAATCTCAGAACATAAATTCATATTGCTTGTTACTACATACTTTTCCAAAATATACCTGAATTTAAATACAAACACAACCACTATATTATTGAGATAATGCTGATACCTCCATCAATAAATTGATTTTACAGATGTGCCAAAATTGCTGAGAAAATGCTTCAATTATATTGCATGCTCCCTGAGGTAGAAACACTATCTATTTTTAAATTTTATCTACCACTACATAATGGGCATCCAATAAATATTGGTCAAATTAATAAATAAAGAATATATTTAAAAACCATTAATAAAGTATCTAAATTTTCCCAGTCTGATTTCAAATAATTCTAACAGTAATTATTAGAGTGGTTTTGCTCTTTTACATCCTTATAAAATAGTGTTCAATACTTAAAAGATACTGGGTAGAATTAATAAAATTACTAGGAAACGCTTTGAGCTCCACAGCCTCATAAGAATCAAAAACTTGCAAGGAAATAGAGCTAATCGGGTTCAACTTCTTTCCTGATGAATCAATGCAGCCTCCAATTCAATATTTCCTGTAACAGGAAACGCACTACACTTTCAGGATACAGTTCCGGGAAACCTACTACTGTGGGATACCTTAAGTGTTATGAAGGTTTTCTTCACGGTGGACTAAATGTTGTCTATTTGTCTCCCCAACCTTTGGTCAAAATGGGGGTATACTTGATGTTCTCTTGAATATCAAGTATACCCCCATTTTCAAATGAAAATATTTTAAGAGTCTGAAGAAAGTACTGTGGATTATTCAGTCTTTGCATTCTTTCAGGTTAAATACTATGTTATTCATACGGTATAGCTTCTATCCCTTTCTTCAAAATGGTAGCCCTCTTCAAATACAGATTTGGCTTTTCAATGGTTTGAAATGTAGGTAAAAAAGCAATTTTCCATTGGAGCAAAGTGCAATAGTATTCAGTTGAATCACATGAAACTGCCAACATTCAATCATTTCTGACCTATAAAAAATGACAATTTCATATGGTTCAACATAATAGCCTTATCTTTCTTGATGTAAACACTGAACATCCATCAATGGATCCTCAGATTGCACTAGTTTTTTAGCAACTGTCTAACACCACAGCTTCATATTAGGTCTGAGGCCAAGTAAATCCCATAGGTCATTTTCCCATCAACTGTTGGGCTTGTGCAAAGAATTTTACAGAATTTTATAAAGCCAGAATTTACCTACCTGCCACTTTCTAGTTTTGTTATCCTTTTACAAGTTGTTTAATGTCTTAAAATTATAATATAACCTTAATTGTATAGTACTTCTTATGTGCCAGATACTGTTACAAGTCATTCACATTTAATCCTTGTAAAAGCTATAATAGCCAGAATCATTAGCATTATTCTCATGTTATAAATGAGGAAACAGAGTCACCAAAAGATCAAGTGCACACCCTCAACCACAACATTACACTGGCTCTCAAAATTATCTTTCTCAAATGGTTTTGTGGGGATTAGTAACACACATAGAGTCTTTTATAAATCTCTTTTCATTATCCTGCAAGTTCATTAGTTGCTTAATGTTCCAAAATGCTTATCTCCTGCATCTGGCACTTCCTTTCTATTCTTCCAGACCATTCTCTTTCTTCAATACTTTTCACTCTTTTGAAATTATGTTGAAAATCCCTCTTAATTTGTATTTCCACATCTTCAGCTATCTATAGCTCCCAACTACTCTACATAATTATGGGTCTTATCTCATTATTTTCTCCATTTTCATTTTGTTTTCAAACCCTTTTTCATCATTATTCCATCTTACCAGTATTTTGAACTACTTCAAAAATAAAACATAAGACTAATACTCGATTTATTTCTGTTTTATTTTAATATTATGCCATTTCTCATAAATTGTAGGTTTCCTCTTTCTACTTATCTTTCTTTCTGAGTCAAGCATAAGAAAATAATAATAAAGCCCTAAACATTGATTGGCAAAGTTTATTTCCCTTTATAAAATAAGAATGTGAAGGTCAGTATCAGACAAGAATTGTGCATAGCAAGATGGTCTAATAACAAGGGCTGTGGAGTCAGATGGCCTGGGTAGGCATTCCGACTGTAATTTACAACTGTAACATTGGTCTAGTCATTTAACCTTTCTACATTTCATTTTTCTCATATAACAAACGGATTTTCTCGTATAATCCATTTTTCTCATACAATCCATATAACAAAAGGATTATAATATAACCTACCTCTTGAAATTGAATTTTGTGAAAACTAGTGAATATTTATAAAGGGCTTGGAACATTAGTTAGCCATCATTATTATAAAAGTTGTAAATTAAGTAAGAAATTTATATTTCATTGCTTAGGCAATAGGAAAGCATGAGAAATTTTTTAAGGAAGGGAGATTTTGAGCTGAGGCTGCCCTTAAACTAGCCAATACCACTTAGTATCCACTTAAGAATTAACTCCCAGAACCCTGGTTCAAGTTCAAAATTTTTTGTTGTTGTCCTTCTTCAAACTCCCTTTATCCAAGAAAGTTTCAAATTGCCTCATTATTAGGCATTTGCATTGGCCCAGATATCTGGCACTATAACTTAGGTATATTTATCCTGGTTACTTTACCGGCGCCTGAAGCAAAGTCATTTTCTGGACACCCTAGTCAATGCTTAGATCCATCTAGCCTGGCAGCTATGGTCAGTCGGTAGATACACTGTATTGTCTCAGGCCTTTGAGAAAGGGAACTCGCAAGAATGACAAGACAGCGTATCTTTCAGGAAGATAGTCAAAGGAATGATTAGACAGATGAACATGGAAAAAAGGGGGCACACACTAAGGTAGGAGACTTGTTGCAGCAGGGAAGACCAAAGATAAAATGCGTCTGAATAAAAGTGACTTATCTGATAGTCGTGGATTTTTCTTTCTCATGAAAGAGAATTTGTAGCACTAGATGACATTAAGTGATGAAAATGTGGGAGAGAAAGTCAGGATGACTACAAAAATTGCCGTTTTATATTTTGGCTGGTGGTTTAGCTATATTTGAAGCAAAGAAGAAGCAGGCATACGGTAAAGATGAGGAGTTTACATTTAATATATAGAGCTTGAGGTAAATATTGAACTAAACAGAAATGTGCAGAAGCAGTTAGATATTAGAAACATGTTCAGCAGACCACTGACCACCAGCCCGTTATCAGTAGGGACAAGTTTTGAGTTATCTTCCCCAGGTTTTAAGAATAAATTAAAGGATTTATTCTTACTTTCTACTCAAAATTGGGACACAGTGGTAAAATGACAGACAAATACACTCCGTGGCAACAAATAGCACAAACCTCACTGGGAAAACTAGCCAGAAACTGTAACCTCATTAAAACAATGCACTAACTTCCTGAGATAACTGGCAACTGCAGAAACGTGAAAACGCCTTTTATTTAATATGCCCTCCACCTTCCAACGATGATCCATCTGAATGTGGAGACACTCCAGAAAACAAATGAAAGTAACAATTCAGTCTCTTCACTGTTGCTTCATTAAACAACATACATTTGTATTAAGAAGCTGAATTTCCACTTTATTATTAAATAAGTTGCAAAAAGCAAGTAATACTTGGTATTAAGGAGCACAATTAAGATATTTTAAAGTGGCATTTTATAAATGTCAGCAGCTGATCTCTAAAAATAAGACTAAATCCACAAACTTAAATTATGTAAGAAAATCATGTCAACTGGATGGCAACTAGATTGCGACACATTAAATTTATGTTTGAATAAAAGAAGTACAAGTTTCAGGCCTAGAATATTCCACAAGAAGGTCATAAGTCAGCTAAACATTCACTGTTACTAAAAACAAAACACGAAGGTAACTTTCCTAAGATAAAAACAACTCAATCTTTAGGTCGAAAAACAGGAAGTATCATCTTGATCAAGTTATAACATACTATATCTTCAATCCCAGTAATTTTTTTAAAAAGTTTTAATCTTACCTCTCTCCATTCTTTATTTCCAACTCCTTGTACATATAAGACACAAACTACAAAAGATGAAAGAATACACACATATAAATGTCTTTTATGAAAATCATGTGAATATATACAATTTATTTTTCAGCTGTCCAAAAGCTACATAAAAATTAAATACCTAATTCCTAGCCTTACCTCTACAAAAAAAAAAAAAAAAGCTAGTAAATCATCAAATGACTAAAAATTAATTTAAATAAACAGAAAACAAACTATGCCAGATCTTTAGAATTTAATATGCAATGCACTTGACACATAAAATAATAAGTATTTGCTAAGGTCTTCATAGATACATTTTAAAACCATAGTTTAAACAATTTGAAATATTTCACTATGTTGTGAAACAAAAGTCAAGTTCTTCCTAAGGCATAATGGGAAGGAAAACCTGGGACAAGTCACGCTCTATATTTAATATTTACAGCTTCCACCCTGAATATTTGTAAATAGGTAAGAAATTCTGTCAACCAAGAAAGGAATTCCCAAAAGGGAGATTAAGGGCTTTGAGTAAAGATTAAGGGATAAGAAGTGCCCCACCCACTTGTCAAATGAGCCCCAGGAATTTTTAACACCCACAATTGCAATACCTTTTCCCAATGACTACTTCAAGAATTCTGACAACTGACAAAAACCTTCCCTCTATAATTCAACCGCATTTGTTTACACATTTGTAGAGATAGAGAACTGTTGCATATCCATTTCTAAATATTACAGGATTCAGAAGCACATTGATTTATATAGTTCATTCTGCTGTTTTCTAATTCAAACTACCCTTTTCACTTTGCGAGTTATCGCCAATTTTCAATACCTCTCATAAGTAATCAAAAACCTTGGTTCATATCAGATGTTACATATTTCACTTGGTTATAAATTTTATATACCACTTTTATTTTATTTTTCTTTTCTCTCTCTTTTTTTTTTAAGAGACTGGGGGTGGGGGTCTTTTAGACCAGGCTGGTCTAAAAGTCCTGGGCTCAGGCAATCGTCCTGCTTGGGCCTCCCAAAGTGCTGGGATTATAGGCATGAACCACCTTGTCTGACCATCATTTTTATTTTAAGAAAAAGAAAGTAAAGTATTACTCTGTGACTAAACAACTTTAAATTATGGCCCATTATGGTTTTCTTTTAATGTAATGATTTCTACCAAAAGGCCATAGCATGAGGTTTTAATTTCAAAGTGAACTGTCCCACACTGGCGTCATCTGTATTCTCATTTTATTCTCAAAGTGCCAGCAAGTGTCTCTTTAGCCATAATACTGCCCGGGCTGGTGAGTATGTAGGGCTTGGGAGCAGTCCCCTGATGCTTTCAAGGCTTTAAGACAAACTTTTAAACAAGAACTACGAGTTTCATACAACTTTTGCAAAATCAAATGAGTAAAAAATAAGTAGATTTTTCAAAAGGCAGGAAATACATACTTACTCGGATCAGATTTAGAAAATGTGTCTCTGTCAAGAAGATTTCTGTTGAATAAAACAGAAAATATTAGCTGGATATAAAAGCAAAATATATTTATACAGACATATTAAAATGTATATATACATAATTGTATGTATATATAAACATACACATATATATGACAAATATAGGACAAATATATGTCCTAAGGGACTGTTTGTATTTATTCAGACTGAACATCACTGGACTCCGAAAATAAGAGAAAGCTTTTATTTCCTCAGACTTGCACTGCAGTTAACCAATAGCATGACTCCTTACATCCTAATATTAAAATCTCTTTGAAAGAATTAGCTGTTTTACGTTTCCATTTACTCCTTCATTAAGAATATAAAGATGCTCAGAAATGCTTCCTGAATTGAATTGTGAGCCTGTTATTAATGCAAAATTGTTTGCAGTTCAGAGCAGGTGATGACATTAGTCCATACAATTAGAATGCAATTGTGAAGCAGCATCTATTGACATTTGTGTTACATCAACCCTGATGAATTTTATGTTGCTATTACAGTTTAGGAATTTAAGCTGAATATATAGACCCTGCCTGAAGACTCTTTTCAGTAACGATTAAAAAGGTACACAAGCGGCCAGGCACGGTGGCTCACGCCTGTAATCCCAGCACTTTGGGAGGCCGAGGCGGGCGAATCACGAGGTCAAGAGATCAAGACCATCCTGGCCAACATGGTGAAACCCTGTCTCTACTAAAAATACAAAAAAATTAGCTGGGCGTGGTGGCGCGCACCTGTAGTCCCAGCTACTGGGGAGGTTGAGGCAGGAGAATTGCTTGAACCCGGGAGGCGGAGGTCGCAGTGAGCCGAGGTCACGCCACTGCACTCCAGCCCGGCGCCTGGTGACAGAGTGAGACTGTCCCCAAAAAAAAAAAAAAAAAAAAAAAAAGGTACACAAGCTGGGCATGGTGACTCACATCTGTAATCCTAGCACTTGGGGAGGCCGAGGCGGGTGGATTGCCTGAGCTCAGGAGTTCGAGACCAGTCTGGGCAACACAGTGAAATCTCATCTTTACTAAAATACAATAAATTAGCTGAGCATGGTGGTGCATGCCTGTAATCCCAGCTACTTGGGAGGCTGACACAGGAGAATCACTCGATCCTGGGAGGCGGAGGATGCAGTGAGCCGAGATCGCACCATTGCACTCCAGCCTGGGCAACAGAGCGAGACTCCATCTCAAAAAAAAAAAAAAAAAAGTACACAAGGCCATTATTAGCACTTTTTTAAAAAAACAGTATTTCCAAAACAGAATAACAATGGAAAATTAGAAAGCAGGAAAGCCTGGGTTCCTCGGATACCAGCGTATTGCTACCCTCTATGGCAGTAATGCAGTCTATACTTTATACTTATAACAGTAACTCTGAGTTCTCACTGGAAAGTCCAATTCAGTATGGTCTGATTCACAAGGCAGAAAATTATTGGAAAATTTTCCATAAAAATTGGTTTTTGTAAAATTATGATTTAAAGCTATACCTTTTTCTGAAAAACTTGATTATCTAGAATGATGACTTGAAGGTACCAAAAGTTCAAATTTATGTTTAATATTCATCTTCCATTAATTGGTAATAATTTGGAATAGCTGCATTACATTTCCATTTGTAATACTTATAATAAATAAAAACCTCATGTTCCAGCTGTCTTATTTTCCACAAAGACTACTATTCACGTGCATTTATTTGTACTGGTCTTGGTATTTGAAAAGTCCCTTTTTCATATGAATCTCACATCCTTTCTTATTTTGATTCTCAAAAGTGATTGCCTCTATTGAATCACTACACACTGAAAAAATAAATACATATTCGACAAAACAGTGCAGCACAATGAAATGAGATCATGTCTTGAAATATTCCTAGAAAGAAGAGAAACATCAGACATATTTATATTTGGAATTAAATCGAATTCGAAGACCACTAGTCAGTAATCAAATTAAATTAATCCTTTCTGTCCCCTGAGCAGACACCATGACTCCAGCAATGGTTAGCAAACAGTAAATTAAAACATTTCCATTTGAGAAATTACTGTGATATTACAGTTATTATACAAAGGGAGTCCTCCACTTAAGTGGGAACTCTCCCAATCCTTCCTATGACTCCAGCTTTTGCTCATTAGGTATCCTAGGAAAATGTTATGCTGCTTCTTTCAGAACTCACACACACAAAAAAAAACCAGAGATGACAATGCACAATATTGTGATGTAGCTGGGACTCAAAAATTATGCTATATATGTATTTAAAAGAAAATAACATTTCAATGCCTTAGTAATGTAAAAAAAAAAAAAAAAAAAAAGAACTACAAGTTTTAACCACAGTATAAAAATAAAGGATTTCTACAAACAACAAGGCAGAGAGTAGTAGTTTTTTGCTGTTGTTTTTGAGATGGAGTTTCGCTCTTGTTGCCCAGGCTTGAGTGCAATGGTGAGATCTTGGCTCACCACAACCTCTGCCTTTTGGGTTCAAGCAATTCTCCTGCCATAGCCTCCTGAGTAACTGGGATTACGGGCATGTGCCACCATGCCTGGTTAATTTTGTATTTTTTGTAGAGACGGGGTTTCTCCATGTTGGTGAGGCTCGTCTCAAACTTCTGACCTCAGGTGATCCGCCTGCCTCTGTGTCCCAAAGTGCTGGGATTACAGGCATGAGCCGCTATGCCCAGCCGAGAGTAGTATTCTTAATCATAAACTTTACTTGTCAGATTGTTTCATTCAGCCATTGTGATCCATAACACATAATGGTAAGATCAAAAATAAAACAAGCCAACAAAAAGCCCATTGTATAATGAAAATTAAAACTATAAATTCTTCATAATAGAGTCTGAAATTTGCAATTTAACTTTCCAATTATATTTGGCAATAATTTTACCTGTAGTTTGGTCGTATGAATATAATAGAATAGACTATCTCTGACAGATTGAATTCCCAAAAGACTACTTTACTCAAGCATATATGATTGCAGAGTTGGAAAAGGCAAATATTCTTAATGATATATGCACTACAAAAGACCAGTGATTGTTAAAATGCATCATTCAGTTTGGATTTATTTTAGGAATAAGAATTTTATCTTCCCAAGACCCTATTAGAAACAAAACCCATTCACATTAAGTAAAATAAGATAGGTATTATTGTGAAGGCCATTTCATAAATTCCAAAACTAAGCTGGGGCTCAGAGAAAAGTGAGTGAATGAGTCAGTATACACAGCCCAGTACAGAATAATCAAATGGTACCAACCCTTCTGAATCTGATTCCTCTGTTCTTTACAAAATACCTCAGCTTCCAGAGAAGTCCAGAAGACTTCTTATTTTCTATGAGTATTGAAAATGTCAAAGGCTTCCAATTTTATCTACCACCAGAATATAAAGGAAAATAAATTCCTGTTCACAGACTAGTATAAAGAGAGATGCTGTTTATAGAATGAGGAGAGGAAATCAGAATGAGAGGTCAAACCCACTGTACTTTTCATAGAAAAAAAAATCTTTGTTTATGTATGATGCACTTTTAAAAAATAAACACACACACACACACACCCCTACATGACCAGATTTTATACGGGAAGGCTACCCGTCCCTCCATGGACTTGTCATCTGCTTGAGCTAGGATGCCCGTAACTTTGTTCCTACCATTTTACAAAATGATGTTGAACACCAGCGCTAGGTGAAAAATCCTGAATGTGTCTTTCTATTCTTCAAATCTAGATGCAGCTAATACGAAAGAACAAATTCCACAAAAGAAATTTTGGAAAAACACAGTGTACAAGTTAGAAAAGTTACCTGATAAAATACCTAATCAAAAGTATAACCTATAGACTGCCTGACTTGCTCTAGTATCCACTCATCCTCAAATGTCATTAAAATTCCTGGACTATGAGCTTAAATGGGGATAACTAAAACAGCAGAACTAAAGCCGAGGCCCAGCTAATTTAATTCTAACCTGTAGGAAGAAATACTGTCAGAGGTGTTGGAACCAGAGCAACTCCATCTTGAATAATGGCAGGGTAAAATAAGGCTGAGACCTACTAGGCTGCATTTCCAGGAGGTTAAGGCATCCTTAGTCACAGTATAAGGAGGTTGGCACAAGACACAGGTCATAAAGACCTTCTGATAAAACAGGTTGCAGTAAAGATGCCGGTCAAAACCCAGAAAAACCAAGACGGTGATGAGAGTGTCCTCTGCCTTCCTCTCCGCTACACTCCCACCAGGGCCATGACATTTTACAAATGCCATGGCAACGTCAGGATGTACATTATATGTTCTAAATAAGGGTAGGCATGAAAAATCCACACCTTGTGGACACAGTCAAGAAATAACCATAAAAATGGGCAACCAGCACCCCTTGGCATTCCTCTGCCTACGGAGCAGCCATTCTTTTATTCCTTTACTTTTATAATAAATGTGCTGTCACTTTATTAACTCACCTCAAATTCTTTCTTGGGCAAGATCCAAGAACCTTTTCTTGGGGTCTGGAGAGGGACACCTTTCTGGTAACATCACTGGGTTAACTGGAGAGGTGTATTTTGCATGAAATGTAACATTAAAAAGCAGATAAGCAGGAATTTAACAACACCTTTCCAAAACCATCCAAGAGAAAGAATTCCCAGATTCCTCTGCCTTCCTAGTCAATTCTCATGCATATTCATCCTTGAGAACAGAGACTGAAGCCAGGCTACCTTCCCCTAAAGACAACAGTTAGCTCATCTGATAAGCCAGCCTGCCCTGATTTTATGCTCCACAAGCCACCTTCCAATTTTAAAATAATTTCCCATATAGCAGTTACTGGGTAGCCAATATGAATATCATGGTTGTCTTTACTTTTGTAGCTTTTATTGTCAATTGGCATCCTGGGACCCGAAGGGAACAGCCAGCTAGCCTTTTAAAACTGTATCTCAGGCTTGTCTTTCTCAACCTGGAAAATAGCAATTCTCTTTCAACTTCAAAGCAAATCTGCAAGTATTTTTCAAGCAACTAATCTATGGCCAAAACCTAACTAAGCACTATCAAAAATACAATCAGTATTAAAAGCTTATTTCAAGAAGCCTGAATTTTACTTATGGAAATAACTAAATAGCAGTATAAGATGGTATATAAAATAACAGTTTATTATGAGGAGAAAGAACCGTACCTAAAAACAGTGTTAAATTGATTCAGCTACAACAAAAGCCAGGTGCAGTAATTAGCTCTTATTCCAAATATTTTTCAAACAGTCGATAGATCACATATATAATTTAAGTGATATAAATAAATATATATCCTGAAATAAGTACCATATTGAGACAGCCAGATGGGAGGGGGTCCCTGTCAAAACTCCAACCAGCCTGTGCACTGGGAATGCACACTGGGTGGAGCCACAGTTGTTTGTCCCATTTGCAGCAGGGAGAAGCCTGGCCACTCCTCTTCCTGTGTGGAACCTGAGATTGAAACTGCCAGGGGCGGATCACGAGGTCAAGAGATCCAGACCATCCCAGCCAAGATGGAGAAATGCATTCTCTACTAAAACTACAAAAATTAGTTGGGCGTGGTGTTGCACACCTGTAGTCCCAGCTACTTGGCAGGCTGAGGCAGGAGAATGGCTTGAACCTGGGGAGGAGGAGGAAGTTGCAGTGAGCCGAGATCGCGCCACTGCACTCCAGCCTGGCGACAGAGCGAGACTCTGTCTCAGAACAAAACTGCCAGGCAGGAAGCGCCCCAGCAGGGACTGGCTTTGTGGATAGCCTCTGTTTCCCCTATTTTTGCCTTTTTGCTGCATACATCCCATATTTCTCACTCCTCAAATTGTCTGTGAGGCTAAATCTTCGTGGCCATGGGACAAGAACCCCGTCTTTAGCTTAACTAAGGAAAAAATCCTGCAACATTATTTTTTAAAAGCTAAGTATTTTTTCTATTATATTTATATGTAATAAGGATTTAATACTGGAAAATAAAAACTGAATCTTCATAGGTAAAATGAGCATAACATGATATATTTAAAGTAAAAAGTGACTTGTGAGTTAATCCTAAAGTTGCAGGCATGCTACTCACTCTTTCCTACTCAGCAGATAAAATCACCTAGTAAATGTTCTGGTTAAAAAATAATTTAAAAAGGAAACAGGCAGGGCATGGTGGCTCACACCTATAATCCCAGCACTTTGGGAGACCAAGACGGGTGAATCAATGAGGTCAGGAGCTGGAGACCAACCTGGCCAGCATGGTGAAACTCTGTCTCTACTAAAAATACAAAAAATTAGCCGGACATGGTGGTACGAGCCTGTAGTCCCAGCTACTTGGGAGGATGAGGCAGGAGAATCGCTTAAACCCGGGAGGCGGAGGTTGCAGTGAGCCGAAATTGTGCCACTGCACTCCAGCCTGGGTGACAGTGCGAGACTCTATCTCAAAAATAAAAAAAAAAAAAAGGAAACAAATATCATTATAATTCCACAAATGATACTTGAAAAACACAACCTACTTGATATGTGTTTGAATTTTAAAGTTAATAGTTTCAGAGTAAAGGCAATTTTGCTATTTGTGACCTTTTTAAAGTTCTAATTTAATAAAAAAAAAAAAAAAAAACCATACAAGACACTTCATTTAGGGGATAAGTCCTCAACTTAGAGACATAAAATTCCAAAGAGCACTGTGACTGTCAGAGGTGAAATAACACATAAAGAATCTACTGCTGTACCTTGAATGCAATTTTTCTATTTAATTTTCAGCAAGAATGGAAAGCTTGTAAATAGAGCCCCACAAAAAAATTAATTTTCTATACAGTCAAAGATACAGTTCATAAAGAGAGCCAAACAATGCTTTATCATTTTACAAACACTGTCCTGCATAAATTTTCCACATGTGGACAGAGACCAATATCTCTAAATCATAGTGTCCCCTGCAGATTGCCCTGTGTCAATAAGCAGAATGATTCTAGTTTTAATTAAAATTTTGGAAATTATTAGGGGCCTTTTATTTACCTATTTTTAAGTGTAGTCTCTGGACCACCGGGAGCCTGCAAAGTCGTTACCAAATATTGCTTAGGCAGCTACAGAAAGTAGCACAAGCTTGCACATAAGTGGGGCTCAACAAATGCCTGCTGAACGAATGAGGAGTCTTAGTCTCCAGTCTAAAGCATCATCTTTATTCACTTTAGGTAAGGTTAGGTGTTTTATTACAGAAAGCAGAGCAGAAGGGGATTCTAGCATTTGAGGCCTTTGCCCTAATAGGTAATCCATTAACTGAAAATCCTTGAGAGTGACAGCATCACTGGAATTGTAAACAAGCCCCATGTCACTGAACCATGCCCACAGCCTTGATTTAGGGCATTATATTATATTATGGGCTTTTTAATGTACAAACACACAAAATAGCTTTCAGATTTTTTTTATGAAGACAAGGAAATCAAAACATTTTGAGCAACTGAAAGCAAATTTACTCAATCTTTGGAAGTGATTTGAATGCAATGTTTAATTCTCTCTGATTTATTCATTCATTCTTTTATTTCACTGAATAAACAATATCCCAAGAAATTTAGCATACAAATTTCAGGAAAAGATATTTTTCCCAAAACTACAGTTTCTATAGCAAGGGGAGCCAGATGGTGTACAGGCAAAAAGTAAAGGTTTAAAAATGAAAAACAAAAGAAATATTTTAAAACTGAAACTTACCGAAAAGCCAAAGTCAGCTAGAGTCTAAGATACCATGTAATTGTGAAGGATAGGGTCACTGAAAAATACTTAACAAGATTATCTGTTCAAGAAGGTAAAAATAGACTTTCAGATTTGAAGCTGCACAAATAGACTAAAAAATTTAGATCAACAGCTTCCTCTGGTAGTCTGAACATACAGTAAGGACTTTATTATAAATGACAGATATTACCCAACAGGCACTAGAAATAAAAGAAACTTTAAGTTATTTTTCAGTTTTTGCTGAAATTCAAAGTACTTATTAGTACTGTTAAGCTGAAAAGGCCAGTTACGAAATTATAGTTTCAACCTTTGCATGGGTGAATTTGGGTTAGATACTAACAGAAATTTGAGGGAAAGAGAATTAACAGTATAATTTGTTATATTCCTTCTGAGGTATTCAACTGTGATTGATAACCCTGAAATTACTTATTAAAAAGAAACCTATGCTTTGTCAGAAGTGGACATGTCAGAGCTCTGGTTAGCCTGAGATAAAAAGAAGAGCCTATAGGTTTGAAGTAATGAAGGGTTAACTCAGGGTAATGCAAGCTTTCAGAAAAAGATACAGAATGCAATTCCTGATTTCACCTGGAAAAGGAAAACATAACTAAAAAATGCAGGGAAAAAAACAGACTGAGAGCAGTATATGGGTCTGCTTAAAAACCTAAATCTCAAGTACAAAACCAATTTCATTATCTTTTCTCCAATCTTATGGTTCCTGTATTTTCTGTCCTAGTAAATTACAACTAGGAAAGAAAAATAGTGGACACCCAAACATAGCAAATCCCTGGAACCTGTAAATGTTGTAAATGTGAACTTTTTTGAAGAAGAGGTCTTTGCAGATGTGATTAAACTATAAATCCTGAGATGAGTGGATTACCCTGGGTTATCTGGGAGGCCCACAAATTCAATCACATATCTCATATATAAAAGGAAGGCAGAGGGAGGTTTGACACTTACAGAAGAGACAAAACAGTGATGTGAACACAGCACAGAGAGATTTGTAGATTTTGGCCTTGAAGATTAGAGTGATGCAGTCACAAGCCAAAACATGCTAGCAGCAACCACCAGGAGCTGGAAAAGGTAAAGAACGGATTGTCCACTAGAGCATCTGGAGGGACATCAGCCCTGAAGACACCTTGATTTCAGCCTGGCAATACTGATTTAGGACTTCTGGCCTCCAGGTCTGTAAGAAAATAAATTTCTGTTCTTTTAAGCCAACAAGGTTGTAGCAATTTATTACAACAGCCACAGGAAACTAACACAGCAACACTGTCCAACCTTTCCTCCAAACAAGACACCTCAGTAACAGGTCTTCTTGTCTCCCATATCCCCGTTCATTCACGAAGATGCCTCCAGGAGAAAGTTCTCTACAGTAAATACTTGTGCAAATGCCTTGCTTGCATAAAACCCATTCCCTCCAGAAATTCCAAACTCTATAACCTTGCACTCAACACCTGCCACATTCTGACCGCTATGTCTCCAGCTGCACCTCTACCCATATAATTTCTTACAGACTTTGCTTCCAGATACTTCAGATTCTTTGCAGTCCCTTAAATCCCGCCTCACACTTCTCTATCCTTATATTTTACCCACAGCATTCTCTTTCCCAAGATTTCTTCACCAACCCCCTTCCTGCTAGGAAACGAGAATTCCTCCTTCTGCCTCTCTCCATGGCTCTGTCCTAGCATGTAGAACTGATTATTTCCCCCCAGGTGTCCCATTGTACTCAACAGGAATCTATATGACAAATTGCACACCTACTGTATTTACTGAGTCAAGTGCCAGGCACTGAGCTGGGCACTTAAATAAATCACTTAACCCACACCATAATCCTGCCAACTAGCAATTATTAGCAGAATCTATGTTCCAAATAAGTTAATCAAATTCAGAGAGATTAAGTGGCCAAGGTCACAGAAAAGGCGAATACTTGGAGGCTTTTTTGAAAATTTCCTATTGATTTTTGAATTTAATTTTGATCTTTGATGTCTATATTTGTTACACTGACTATTCATCTATATTATTGAGAACAAAATGAAATGAGCTGCAAATAATGTTATTATTTAGCATCACTTCAGAGGCTCTACGGAGAAAGATATAAAATGAAAATTAGCCAGTATTGGAAATAGAAAAATTAAATTATCTTTACTTGCAGAAGATTTAATTTTGTACAGAGAAAAAGAAAGCAAGAGAATTAACAAATAAAAGCTTTTTAAATTAATAAGATAATTCAGTAGAGTGATTGTGAGCATGATGAGTACGTAATAGTCAATAATTTTCTTGGGTATCGACTGTTAATAATTGTTCTATCCCATTAGGCTTTTTGGTAGTTATCTGTTGCCTTTAACTGCTGAAGTATGTGAACTCTGCAGCTCTCACTGTAACCTCACTCCAAAACAGTATGTTACCAAGAAAGCAAGTCTTAGATTAAATTGTGCCAAAGTGACAAATATTCATTACCGAGAAGAACTCTGAACAGTCACACAATGTACTCCATAAGTTTAATCAACTTCCAGCTCCCTGTCCTTTCAGATACTCTAAACACACCTTCAGGCAGATGTGACAATATTCTGTTGACAGTATCTAACTTTCTGATCAGATAAGAGTAGAGAATCATCTAAACATTTATACCCATGACCTAAGGTGTCCCTAGGCCTAAGACATCACTCTAAAGGGCATAACCCCCTGAGTTACTAAGCATGTATGTCCCATTCACTTGTGTAATATTTCTAGCTAATCCACATCTTTTTTATAACAGCTTTATTCAGTTATAAATGACATACTATAAAATTAGCCCTTTTAAAGTGTACAGTCCAGTGGTTTATAGTGTATTCACAGAGTTGTGCAACTATCACCACTATCTAATTTTTGAATATTTTCCTCTCTTCTCCCACTAAAAGCACCCTGAACCCATGAAAAATCACACCCTGTTCCATTTCCCCCAGCCCCTGGTAACCACTAATCTTTCTGTCTCCATGTATTTGCCTATTCTGAGCATTTCATGTAAATAGAATTATAATCATATACAATATGTGCTCTTTTTGTGACTAGCTTCTTTCAATTACATGATGGTTTAAAGATTCAGCCATGTAGTATGCATAAGTACTTCATTCCATTTTATTATTCGGTTGTATGGATATACCACTGTGGTTCATCAATTCATATATATTTGGGTTTTTTCTATTTTTTGGCTTTTATGAATAATACTGTGATGAAGATTTGTACAGGAGTTTTTATGTGGACATATGGTTTCATTTCTCTGGGGTATATACCTAACAGAATTGCTGAGTCCTGTGGTAACACTATTTTTAAAAGTTGAAAAAATTACATTCCTACCAGCAACAAATAACAATTCCAATTTCTCCATCTCCTCTACAAATTTTATTGCCAGTCTTTTTTTTTTATAACCATCTAGTGGTTTGAAGTGGTCAATCCACATATCTGATCACCATACATTTCACCAGTTTTTTTCTTAAGTCTAATATCCATGGTAATTATAAAACACTCTGGTGTTGATAAAAGGTAAAGATTGTATAACAGTTAGGAGTAGACACTCCCAAAGCATGAGCTACTGATTAAACTTCCAATGCTAACTCACCACACCCAAGGTATGTAGAACTGGTTAGGATCCTTGAGATTTAACTCTACCGTCTAACACAAATATCTATATGGCACTATCTGCTGAAATATTTTAAAGCAAATTACAGAAAAGGATAACATCAACCAACTGAAAAAAAACTGGAAGAAAGTGTAACATACTATTTTTAAATATTGGCATAAAGGATACTTTCTAAGCTTTATACAAAGCCTAGAGAAAAGATTAATTTAAAAGATAACGAATGTATTTGAAACTTATATACAGAAAATGATATAATAATTAAACTCAAAATACAACATTTGTTACATGTATCATGTATAAAAATGTTAAGACTATAAATAAACAAAGCATTCCCTAAATTGATGAGAAAAACTTACAAGCACCCCAAAAGTAAAATGAGTTAAAGAAGTGAATTGGCATTTTATAGGAAGAAGAAATATACTTGGTCACACACATTTTAAATAAGTTCATCCTGAATAATAATCAAGGACATGCAAATAAAATAAATATTAAGATAATGCTCTACTATGAAATAGACAAATAGCTGCATGAATAGAACCCATTTAGTTGTAAGTTACAGAAAAAAGGGAAGTTTATGGTGAAAATACATATATTTTATGGAGCCCAGACTCAGGCAGGTAGCTGACCCTGTGAAAAGAACAAAAACAAGGGCAGAAAGATCAAAACTCTTTTTCTGCGTGCCTGTACTATCTACCTCAATCTTTTTTTTAACTGCTTCCTCTATTTCTCTGAACTACATGGTGGGAAACACAGATGCTGATACTGTTTCGTTCTATGTCCCCACCCAAATCTCACGTAGAATTGTAATCCTCAACGTTGGAGAAGGGGCCAGGTGGCAGGTGATTGGATCATGGGGGCCCTCCATCCTCCTCCTTGCCGTTCTTGTGATAGTGAGTGAGTTCTCAGGAGATCTGGTAGTTTAAAAGTGTGTAGCACTTTCTCTCTCTTTCCCTCTCTCTCTCTCCCTCTTTCTCTCTCTCTCTCCTGCTCTACCACGTGAAGATGTGCCTGCTTCCTCCTGTGCCTTCCATCATGAATGAAAGTTCCAGAGGCCTCCCCAGCTATGCTACCTGCACAGCCTACAGAATCATGAGCCAATAAAATCTCATTTCGTCATAAATTACCCAGTCTCAAGTAGTTTTTTCTAGCAATGGGAGAACAGAGTAATATAGATGTCTGGGATTGTTAGCTTCATATTTTATAATTCTGGTACCCAAGAAGAGACTGCTTTTACCTCCTTCATTACAATCACCAGATTCTGAGCAGTCATTACAGCTGGGAACCACCAGTACTAGCTGTGTAAAGTAAACTCTCTAGGCTTCAGTTTTCTCATCTGTAAGAGAGGAGATGACCATAGTATCCTCCTCATAGAGTTGTCTGAGGAGTAAGTTAGTAAACAAAAAGCACTTAGAGCAAAATATTTCTAATACAGTCAATATCAGAAAAACTATCTAGAGGCAAAGGCAAATAGAATAATGTAGGGTGGGTGTGCAATGCCCTAAATTATGATTAAGGAAAAAGGTCAAATTCATTCAAAAACATTCATTCATTCTTTCTTTCAACACAGATTTATTGAGCATGTATTATGTGGCAGGCGTTGTTTTAGGCACTAAGTATAATGTATGGGAATAGTTAAGCCTTGATCTCGAGTCCACTTTGTAGAAGAAAGAAGAGATGCAATGTGAGCCTAAGACTGCTCCCCCAAGTTCCTTTGGCTTCCATGAAATTAAAAGTGACTGAAGAGCCTCCTGGTAAAATGAAAAATGAATACTGTTTATACCGTTGGCCCAGCTGGGGTCTGGTGGAAGGAATATATAATAGGAACCTCTGAGAGAAATTTCCTGACAAGAGAAGGTGGAGCTCAGACGGGACACCCAGATTCAGAGACAAAGACATGACCCACACAGTCTGGAGCCTGGAACCGTAGGGTGTGTGACCACAGAGCAAAAAAAGTTGTGAATATATGGATGTAAAGAAATGACACCCAGGAAGTCTTTACTAAGGAGGACTCCTGACAGAGGGCTGAACCTACTGGTCATCAGAGAATCACAGAGATCTGGTAAATCAAGAGAGACAAGCACCAGGAGGCCATGAGCAGACTTACAGGGTTACAGGGACAGCAGGCAGAAAGGCCTCATGCCAGGTCCTGTAGCAATAGGGCATTACTGAAACTTCCCAGTGGCACTGTCAACAGTGATGTTTTAACAAAAGCAGTGAAGGCTCCATGGCCTCCATGGAGGCAGACAGATAGGAAGAGAGGCGTATTGAGACCACAGCTGAGGTCATTCCTTTGTAGAGATGCTCTCCAGGCAGGGAGCACTGGGCCTGCAAAGCAGCAGCTAGGTTCAGGTATTAATGTCTGAAGCCAAAGTCCAAGAAAAAAACTTGAGGATTGTGTGAGATAATATTAATAAAGTGTTTTGAAAGTTTCATCTTACCTAAGTCATTGTAAAATAAATATGAATGGAAATATGCTTTATATACCTCTTAATAAATGCACAAAGAGATATCTGCTTAGCCTGACCTATTGCTGGGTAAGGAAGTTGTGGTGATTTGTACTTTCTCCTTTGCTCTTTTTCAACATAGTTTGGTTAGTTTTTTTTGTATATTTTTACAACTTTATCTTCATGAAGTGATCCACTGTTTTCCAAATATTTCAGTTGGAAATATGTATAAAACCTGTATAAAAACAAGAATTCCTTGCTAAGGGACAGAAACTTTCAAAACACTTTATTAAAATTATCTCACACAATCCTCAAATAACTGTATCAGAAGGAATTTCTATCCCCATCTATAAACAGAAGCACAAAGAGACTAACTTATCTGAACTCTCATAGTTGGTAAAGTATGGAGCTGCCACTTAAATCCAGACCTTTCTGGCTCTAAACTTCTGCTAAGCCTGTAATACATTACAGCATCCTAATTATGCTACAACACTTAGATTATATATCATTATTTTTCTCAGTCTCTCCTCCTGCCCACTCTAAAAGCAGTAACCACATTTCAGCCCACTTACTAACAGCTAAGTGGACAATGAACTTCCAAATATTTTACACAAGTAGCTAGATTAATAGTCTTTTAGGGTTTATCGCTTTTCCCAGAGTCAATGCAATGGATCACTCATTCAAGAAGCAAGAGCTGATGACTGTGATGCATCCACAGACCTCCACTAAGCAGAAAGCTGGAGGCTAACATTACTCTACCCAACATCAGCTCAGATACTGCTGCCTTCCAAGCACCACTCCCAAAATATATTGATCATATGATTGGATTTTCTAACATTTTGTTTCTTTGTCTATTAGCTATTGAACAAGATGTTGCTTCTATAAGGGAGAAAAGGCCAAGGATATTCAGGATCAACATTTCAAAAGAAAATCTTTATATGCAAGGTTGTCTTGAGTCAGCTCTCTTTAAGATTCATAAATCAATACATAGGCTACGACGATGAAAACCATAACATGCTTATAAAGGTAAGACTAGATTGGCAGGGTTTTTTTTTTCTTCCTGCAGATTTTAAGCAATATCTTCTATAATTTCTTTGGACCAATGAACAATTCAAAAGTGCCTAGGAGTAATCTGAGATTTGTAGACTCAATAACAGAATTTAAACAAAAGAAGGAACTAATTCAGAATGGGAGTATGTGGGTTAGCATAAATGACCAGCTGAATGGGAATATGTGGGGCAGCATAAATGACCATATGGGAGAATGAAAATAACTTCCTAATATGTATCTTTCATTCTCATCACAAGTGAGTAGAACAGAAGTATACCCTGACTCAAAGGCTCTCATCTAGGCCCCAAAACCAACAAAATAACAATGGAAACAAAATCTCAGTAGCAACCCATCCCACCTACAGTTGTACAAGTCCTAAAAAAATCACTGAATGAAACAGGCATTTGAATGAAGCAATTGCCATAGCTAAGGATATGTCTCCTTAATTGCTTAGCTATGTCTCCTTCAACCTGCCATTCATTCATTCATTCATTTATTTTAAGACAGAGTCTTGCTCTGTTGCCCAGGCTGGAGTGCAGTGGCATGGTCTTGGCTCACTGCAACCTCCACCTCCCAGGTTCAAGCCATTCTCCTGCCTCAGCCTCCCAAGTAGCTGGGATTGCAGGCACCTGCCATGACACCTGGCTAATTTTGTATTTTTAGTAGAGACAGGGTTCTGTCACATAGGCCAGGCTGGTATTGAACTGTTGACCTCATGTGATTCACCCGCCTCAGCCTCCCAAAGTCCTAGGATTACAGGCGTGAGCCACTGCGCCCAGCCCACCCTGCCTTTTTACAATTGTTTTTTTTTTTTCAACTCAATTAATACTATACTCTCTCTTGCCTTTATGCCTTCCAGCTGTGGTTCCTGTTCATATGTGATATTCCTTTCTTTCACTAGCTTTCCTTTCTTCAACTGTATATTGAATAAATAATTATTAAGCACTTTCTATATGCAAGACATTGGACTAGAAGCCAAGTGGGATGCAAAGCTGCATAAGACATGATTCTTATTCTATGAGAGTTTATAGTTTAATAGCTGTCTGATACTCATTCAAATGTTTATTCAACCAGCACTAGGTTATTAAGTGCCAGACAAAGGATTTGGTGTTGGAGACCATGATATGAACACATTGGGCTCCAGGCCCTAGATTACTTATATTCCATTAAGGAGACCGATTTATAAACAAATACGTACAGTGAAATGCAGAATATGTATAATAAATTCATCACAAATTAGAGAAAGGTAGGGGTGGACAATTCAATATGAAGGATCAGAAAAAGTCTTCATAGAGTGATGCTTGAACTATCAGCAGAGTCCATCAGGTAAGATAACACGAGGCCGACTGTTCCTACCAGAGAGAACCACAGTGTGAACATCATGATTTTCTTGAGAGATGCAGGTGTCTGAAGTGACTTAGAGTTTAGGAAAGAGGTTAGAGGCAAAAGTGGAGAAGGCAGGGGTGGGGGGACATGGAGAGAAAGAGATGAGGCTAAAAATTTAAGTCAGGGTTTAGAACATCCTGATGACTCTTTATATAGGCAACTAGAGGGTTTTATAAAAGAGAGTAACAGAATGCTGTCAGTTGCCCATTTTGAGTATAACTCTACCAGCTCAATGTACAAGATCCCTGGCGAGGAGAAGGAGGTTGACCAGAGAGGATGTGAGCTTGGAAGAATCAGGGAATTTGTACATAGTCTCTGCATAGGTCAGACTTCCCTGGACCTAGTCAGCAAGATGGTCAGCCATGTTAAAGAGACGATATGGAAGTAGAAGGAACAGGAGGGTGAGGCCTGAGGCTCAGCTGACAGAAGTTTTACTGGGGTATTGGATGCATAGAGAAAATGATGGGGAGGACTTAGTCCCTTGTAAGGAAAGCAACCTAGAATTTTCGGGAGTGCCCATAAGTAGTTAGCAAAACCTCTGAAGTAATTTTGATGATGCCCCTTGTTGACAATAGGTGTTTTGGACCATGCTCCCAAAATGAAAATGATATAACCACACAATAATTGCATTTCTAAAGTCACAGCATTTTACGTGCATGCTGGAAATTGTTCATCAGTCATCAGCAACATCACTTTGTATTACCATTTATTGACCTCACGGAAACAAAGTGGCTTTACAATTTTCTTTCTTTTTTTTTTTTTTCTAATTTTATAGTTATAGCCACTAATGAGGTCTGTTTCTCTGGAAAGACTTGATGTAATCAGGCATGACAACATTTTAGGCTAAATATAATCAACTGAGCACTGAGATACTTCAGCGGGTACAAGCACTTAGGAAATTACTTCTGCAATCCAAGGAAACGTTATAGCCAGACAAGTGTAGGAAAGACGTGATTTATGGACAGCGACTTAAGTAAACCTGCTCATTTTTAACTTGAACATGTGTAAACAAGTTCTGTCTTTTCCTTTTTATGTAGAAAGCATTGCTTTCTCTTCCATCTTCTCATCCTCGACACTTTAGTTGGATTTTGGCTTTTCTAACATTTTGTTTTGCATTTTGTGGCAGAAAATTTAAATTGGTGATTAAAAAATACAGAGTCTGGAAGAAGTACATTAGCACATAAGCAAATTTTTGCTTCCTCAAGTGGCCAGGCCACCAAGCAGCTCTTCGTACCCTAGATTACACCCAACTGAAGCCATCACGTGCTGCTGCACTCAATTAGTTCACCAAGTACCTTAAGAAACATTTTTCCCCAAGACAAAAGTCTTCCTTGAGGAAAATATATGTTCACTTATTTTTCTACTTGGGTGTTTTATATGGGATATGCAAATTCTTCTATTCTTTTTTGAATAATATTCATCCCCTAATTAAGCAAATTATCTGTCAACATTTTTTTTATTTTCTATTTTTTGTCTCCCAAGTTGGAGTCCAGTGGCATCGTTTCAGCCCACTGCAACCTCTGCCTCCTGGGTTGAAGAGATGCTCCTGACTTACCCTCTCAAGTAGCTGGGATTATAGGCACCCACCACCACACCTGGCTAATTTTTGTATTTTTTAGTAGAGATGGGTTTTTACCATGTTGTCTAGGCTGATTTTAAACTCCCAACCTCAAATGATCTGCCCACCTTGGCCTCCCAAAGCACTGGGATTACAGGTGCGAGCCACCGCATCTGGCCAAATTATCTGTCAATATTTAGAAAGTACTGTAGCCACTTCTAAAATTAGCTTTTCTCTGCTTGAGAATAATGTATGTTAATTTAAATTTGTTTCTCATTTCTTCACAAATAAAACTTTGTAGAACATTATATAAACAAAGATCAAATAATTATATTTTTATTGAATAGCAAAATCAGGCACTTTAATGTTCTTACTATGTGTATAAACTAATATTTTTAAGGGTATAAATATATTCACATTCATAGATGTCCGCATTCATTCCTCCAGTCTATCAAGTGGCAAGCATTTATTGAAAACGTTTTATGTGCAAAGCACAAAGTCAGGTTTTGTAATAATGATAAAACAAATAGGTATTTTTAAACTTGATTAGGGATACAGGTGTGCAAAAACCTAAAATTTTAAGTCAAAACAAAAAAAAAAAAAAGACCTACAAGAAATGTGCTCTGGGAACTCCAAGGAAGCAAAAATCAATTCCAGTTTCAGGAATCTAGTAAAATATCTCAAATTGCACTGAGTGAGGTACATCTTGACAACCAGGCAGGGAGAACCACAAGGGGAAAAGGCTTCTCAAGCTGCAGGAAAGCGTCAACAAGGGTGGGGAAAAGGGAGAGAAAAGGAATGTGGGATTAACACACAGCCCACTTCGGATGGTGCTCATGTCTGAGATGAGATGGGAAGGGATATCTGGGCAGGATGAGTAACTTCTCTAAACACATGCTAGCGGGCTTGGACTTCACTCTGTAAACAAAGGGGACAAGCTGAAACAGTGGAAGTTTCTGCAAAGAAAAATCATATAATTCAACTTTACAAAGCTAACTACACAATATGTGAAGAAGAGGAAAAATGACTACTTGAGCCGGAGCAGAGATAGCAGAAATGGGAAGGAGGTGACCGACACTTTGGAGAATGGAATAAACAAGTCTTTGTGACTGATAAGGTAATTTTTAAAGTACTGAAACCATTCACAAGGTTTATGAAATATAGTAAGTCAAGTATAATGATAGGGAAGTAATAGCATACGTGATTCTTAGTGTTGGCTTATTTCATTTTTCAAGTCAACTCTTCCAGAAAGCCCAGGTCGCCCACACTCAGTGACAACCGATCAGAGGAAGCACACAAGACTGAACCCATCTGACATCTTTACTACAAACTCTGTTTGCCAAAGAGACATAAATGATTTTTTTAAAGTAACATATTATAAAAGTAACTTACTGAAAAGGCATAGGTATCTATTTATATTAGACACTGTTCATTTCCATGAATACAGTTTGTTATAGATTCCTGTTGAGAAAAAAAACTAGTACAGCAACAGCAGAACTTGACAACTCTTGGGGACAATATTAAGGAAAATGTGGACATTGCAATACCAAGTAGTGGATATTATAAATAATCTATCATAATATTTCTTTTTTTAAAAAAAACCCTTAGACACTAGGATTAGAGCCTCCATTTTCAAAACCTCCTGGTCACACAAAGGTTTAAGAGCCTATGTCTAGAAAATCAAGTGTAATATGGCAACAAAGTTAAACTGTTTGGGGGAAATTAGGGTTTTCTAAATATATATTAATACTGTCAGAGGTGTTTGAACCAGAGCAACTCCATCTTGAATAGGGGCTGGGTAAAATAAGGCTGAGACCTGCTGGGCTGCATTCCTAGGAGGTTAAGGCATCTAGTCACATAAGATAGGAGGTCAGCACATGACATCCACGTCATAAAGACCTTGCTGATAAAACAGGCTGCCACAAAGAAGCTGACCACAGCCCACCAAAACCAAGATGGCGACGGGAATGGCCTCTGGTCATCCTCTCTGCTATACTCCCACCAGAGCCATCATAGTTTACAAATGCCATGGCAACATGAGAAAGTTACCCTATATGTTCTAAAAAGAGGAGGCAAGCATAATCCTCCTTTTGTTTAGCATATAAACAGGAAATAACAATAAGAATGGGCGATCAGCAGCCCTGGGGCTGCTCTGCCTATGGAGTAGTCCTTTTATTCCTTTACTTTCTTCATACACTTGCTTTCACTTTACTGTATAGACTCGCCCTTAATTCTTTCTTGCAGGAGATCTAAGAACCCTCTCTTGGTGTCTGGGTCCGGATCCCTTTCTGGTAACAATACTATTCCGGTCCCTATTACTTTTTCTTCACAACCGTTCTTTTATTTAAAAAAACTCAAAGATAATAAATTTTACTCTATATCTATACTTTTTAAATTGTTGTGATTAAAATTAAAATGTATGGCTGGGTGTGGTGGCTCATGCCTGTAATCCCAGCACTTTGGGAGGCCGAGGCGGGTGGTTCAACTGACGTCAGGAGTTCCAGACTAGCCTGGCCAACGTGGCAAAACTCCATCTCTACTAAAATAGAAAAAATTAGCCGGGCGTGGTGTCACATGCCTGTAATCCCAGCTATTGGGGAGAGTGACACAGGAGAATCGCTTGAACCTGGGAGGTGGAGGTTGCAGTGAGTAGAGATCGTGCCACTGCACTCCAGCATGGGCGTCAGAGGGAGACTCCGCCTCAGGAAAAAAAAAAATATATATTCATATATCAATATCATTTTAAATACACTAGAGGAATTGTCTGTTTAAAGACATTCCGAGATAAATATTTTGAAAGTAAAATATCCTTTTTGATTTATTAAACATAAATTATCTTGCTGGTGCAGTGGCTTACACCTGTAATCCCAGCACTTTGCGAGGCTGAGGCAGGCTGATCACCTGAGGTCAGGAGATCTAGACCAGCCTGGACAACATGGTGAAATTCCATCTCTACTAAAAATACAAAAATAAGCCAGGTGCGGTGGCGCATGCCTGTAGTCCCAGCTACTTGGGAGGCTGAGGCAAGGGAATCGCTTGAACTCGGGAGGCGAAGGTTGGAGTGAGCTGAGATCGCATCATTGTACGCCAGCCTGGGCAACAGAGCAAGACTCCGTTTCAAGAAAAAAAACCCATAAATTATCAGCACCTGGTTTAGCTGGTTTACAATAGGCATTGACAATCACATTATTTTCTTAAACTGGATTATGTCTCCATTTTATTTCAAGGTCCTGCTTGTCTAATCATAAAATTATGAAGCTCCAAGTAATATCATAGGTCATCTTGACCAGAGACCCAACTTTCTTATAGGATCTGAGGTCCAGAGAAGTGGCATTATTGTCAAAGTTCACAGAGCTAGTTCCAGAAACAGAACAGAAGTTCAAGGATCTTTGCTGAAGTGCTCCACAAGGAAGCAAGATGCCATATATGTGACATTCCAATGGCACAGTGATTTAAGTGAAACAAAGAAACTGAAACCATTATAAGACACATCTTAAGCTAAAAAAATCAATCATCTTTTAGGTAGTATATTTTAAACTTTTCCCAAAAAAAAATTTTTAATTTACTAATGTAAATTATCAATTAAAAGAGAAGTTCACTAGTAACTTGATATTGATTATGGCTCCTTTCCCCAATGCCTACAAGAGGCTTTGGATTAAACCACTGGCATAAGAATCAATTGCAATCAACTTTCTAATATCTCTGCTTCCATCATTAATTTGAGAGTGGAGATACCAAGATAAGTCAGATGATAAGGTCTGCCTAAAATTGTAGATAATTTAGATAGGTTCAGCAAATACATTTCTTATTCTGGTGTAGTTCTCAAGTACCCCTTAGACTTGCTTGCTCTCACTCTAGCGCTCTCTCTCTCCCTCTCTCTCTCTCTCTCTCTCATATTCTTTGCTTATAGCTGGGAAACACAAAAACCTATTAAAACATTAAAGAAAAATGACTGAGTTACTTTCAATTACCTAAAACATCCACAAATGGTGTGATACTCCCTTACAGGAGTACATTTAGACACAAGAGGTTCATAGGAATGCTCGGAGTTCTAGAAGATAGACACAGTAAGAGGGATGTACAGGCAATGAGAAACAATTACGTTGATCGAAATGATTATAAAACCACTATCAAGCTAAGGCGGAGAAATGTGCTGGCTTCAACCAGTTACGGCAACTATAATCATATCTCTGGTTCATTACACTCTCTGACATTTGAGATCGTTCTTAATAAAATTAATGTGTCACTTGTTACTTATTTTACATACATAGAGAGAGAGCGTGAAGCTAATTAGCAAGGTAAAAAAAACTGACTTTTACAAACTCATGTCACAATTCATATAGCTCAGAATAATGTACTGATATTTTTAATATCTAAGTAGTTATTTTATTTACATGAAATTCTGAAGAATGAATTTGCCATGAAGGCAAACTCTGGAATTAAGTATTACTGAAAAGCTAGCAAGTGAAATGGTGACTTCTCCATTACTAAGAAAGCATTGGACTGAAATGGTAGGGCCTGAGGTCATTTCTCAACTCCACTGTTAAATTTGAATGTCACGTAGTCAATTCGATTAATTTTTCTTTTCTTTTCATTTGCCCAGTCCATCACCTCTCTCCAGCATTTAATTTTCATCTCACCCTGCCTGCTGATTTCTAGCTAAATAGTCTTCTCATTACTTAATTTCCCACATCTTCATTAGGTAACTCAGCATCAGAAAAAGAATCAATACTGGAAATAAAGCATCATGTGGTTAAAGTTTATGCCACTGCTCTGAATTGCTCTGCTCAAAGCTCTCACTAATACGGAATAGAAAAACAGGAAACAATTTTGGATTTTGCATCCTCAGAGAAATATATCTTTGTGGTAGACTAGTGTTGATATCATCTATTATAATTGCATCTCCTAAACTTTATAATTTATTCAGTTAGTAACGCACTGATATTGATAGAAAAGAGCTCCTCTCTTCAAGCCTACAATAAAGAATTTATGGCAGAACAACATAATATAGCTAATGGTCATAAGCATATGCTTAGGAATTAGACATATATGAATTAGGAACTCAACTTTGCCACTTACTAGATGGGTGACTTCAACAAATTATTTACACTCTCTCTAAACCTCAATTTCCTCACTTGTAAAACAAGACATAACATCACCATTTTTAAAGAATTGCAAGGATTGAATGAATTAGCCCACATTAACCACCTTAAACATTGCCTGACAAAGAGTTAGATTTTGACATTAATCTAAAGAAAATAAATGGCAAATATGCAAAAGTTGCATATTTCTTGGCTTCACTAAAACAGCTTATATTTGAATTCCTTTACTGTCTAATAGAAATATTTGCCGGGGACTATCAGTGATCTTTTGTTTCTTTAGTTTCAGAAAATCAGCTGATGATTCCCTCAGAACGTCTGGAGCATTACTCTTCACAGAATAAACCTGACAAAAAAAAAAAAAAACCTCACAATTTGAACAAGAATGTCTGGTAGCTAATGGTCCTGGTTAGAGAGACATTAATACTGAAAGTTGTCATTAAGTTTGCCAATATTATGGTATTGTGAATCAGGACATCGGTCCCTGGGGCAGGCACCTTTTAAATACATCTTATTTTATTACAGGCAATAAATACTTGCCTTCCCACAGGCTGTATTGGCATCTACTGCAATTATCTGTTTTCTCATGTCCAACACAAAAGAGATGTCTTAAATATCAGCCCATTGATTTTATTTGGCAGATACAAGAACATGTTAGAATGTTCTTCGGTTCTAAAACTTGGTTATTATAGCAGACTACCTCCTACCTGTCAAATCCCACATGACTGACTGTGTCTTGGCAGAAGTGGGGATTTGGGGTAGAATCTGTAGAAACTGAGTGTGCATTTACAAATCCACACTGTTGTAACCACTGTTGTATCCACTCTCTCCACATTGAATTAATCAGCGTGAGATAACATTCAGCTTCATCACCGTCACCTTGGTTCTGTTTCTATGGCTCCCCAAATGGACTATAAATTTTTCAAAGTACAGATACCTTCTTCTGTGTTGCTTGTGTGCCACACAGGAAAATGCTGAAGAAACTGGGATAAGACTAATAGTCACTTCGCTGGGCATTGTACCTTCTTTATTTCATTTACTCATCCAACAATCTGAAATTGTGGTTTTTAAATCATTTCTATGTTACAGATTACGAAATGAGGTTCCAAAAGTTGAAACAGGTTACCCAAAATAACATTCCAAAAAGGGATAAAAATGAGATTTAAAGACATCTGTCTGATTTCTAATTCCATTTTCTTGCTGCTATACTCTGCTGCCTCGAATTCTCATTAATCTCTAAATGCAACTTTCTATGGCAATAAAAGTATTTAGAAAAGTGCGGCCAGTAGCTTAGCCTTGATTCTGCATATTTAAATAGGAATGGGGTGGAAATAATGCAAACAAGCTACTAAAATCCCTTTGAGAAGATAGCTTATTAATCATTTCAGTTCTAGAAAACAATCTCCAGGAAAAAAATAATCAGAGATGATATATGTTTGTGACAGAGAATACTCATTTTTAACACTGTTTTGAATAGCAACTTTTTGAAATAAATTTTGGAAAACCAGAGTTAAGTTAAATAAATATAGTATACCCATATAATAGAATACTACACAGACATGGAAGGTTATATTTCCAAAGACTAGTAACAACAACTATTCATAATATGTTAATAGAAAAGTACAGAAAAAAATATTATATAGATCATACAATTATATTCTATATTATATACACACTATTAATATATTACATATTATATCATATATGTGTGTATATATTAATATTATACACAGAGAGAGAATATAAATGTGATGCTATACCTGGGACAGAAATGAACTCATCTGGTCACAGCTTGATGGAATAGTGAGGGATTTTAATTTTTTTTATTATCTTTTTGTAATCATCAAGTGTTTAACAAATGTCACAAGCAGTGTTTTATCTCACTTACGTGTATTAACTTATTTAATCCTCAAAGCAAATATAAGAAGTAGAGGCTATTATTATCCCCACTTTACAGATGAGGAAACTGAGGAACAGAGAGATTAGGTAACTTTCCAATGTTTCAGAGATATTGGGTGGTAGAGCTAATCTAGCCCCAAACCATGTTCTTCAACCCTAAGCAACACTGGCTCTCAAACAGGCTAAGAACTAGATGAAATCTCTTTGAGAGGAATTGTATTTCTTCTCTGCCTTGAGTAAACTCAAATAGGAGATGTAGACTTCTGCCTATAAATAACAGACCTAAAGATGCACAGCTATTACCACCCTCTCCTGCAGGATGCTGTCCTGTAAACTACTTCTAGACTAGCATTCTCTACATACCAGGGCTGTTTTAGAAACCCTCAGGCCCCAAATGCTATAAAATACAGACAGACCAAAATATTAGTGGAACAACAACATTAAATAAGGCGTTTCTCTGAAAAAAAATATACCGGGGCAATTCTCACATTAAGACTTCAACGCCACAGTTCAGAAATGTTCCCAGGACAAATTTTACTGAAACCCTGGGGCTAAGACAAACCTAAATACGATCCAAAAAGGCACTACGGGGTGACTACAATCTCGAACCACAGGATCTCAGGAGCTGCAGAGACGGAGGATGATGTTACGGTCTATAACAACTTTACTCTCCATTTACCTGTCACATGTCTCATTAACAGCACAACAGGCAGTCTAATATCCCTAGCTAATATAACTTATCAATTAACAACATCATTGGAAAACTTACTTGCTTCAAATTTTTTGACTCAAGAAAAGTGTGCTAAGAGATGAACCAATGTGGACTAACGTGGAGCCTCCAGCTGTTGTGTTCAAACTGTTGATTCCTTTCACCACAGATCATTAGAACAGCACAGGTATCCACCTCAAATGGCCAATTCCAAAAAGGGTCACGTGCTCTCTCTTGGAATCTAACTTTGCTTTTGCAGGTTGTCAGTTAATCGCTAGGCGTAGCTGGTACTGTAACATGTAAACTTGCAAAGGATATGTGTGCCGCCAGTGGATGCAGAAACACAGAAATAAAAATACAACTTCAAAGTAAGAGAAGAATAAAGATGTAGAGAGAACCACAAAGGAAAGGGGGAAATTTAAAAGTATGGAAGTTCCTAACTGCAATATACTGGCTATCATAACTTTCATGGATAATAAAAATCACACAATCCCACTTATTCCAGTAGAGAAGGGAAGACCAGAGATAGTGCTGAACTTGACACTACCACTTCTAATAGTGACAGTCTAACAACAGTGTTAAGAAACACATATTTGTGTCCCCCAAAGTTCACGTGTTGAAATCCTAACCCCCAATGTGATGAAATTAGGAGGCAGGGCCTTTGGGAGATGATTAGGTCATGAGGATGGTACCTTATGAACGGGAATAGTGTCCTAATAAAAGGAACTCCAGAGCGCTCTCTCACTCCCTGTCGGCCGTGTCAAAGTACAGTGAGAAGTTGGCAGCCTGTAGCCTGAACAAAACCTCTCACCAGAACCTGACCATGTTAGCACCCTGATTCCCTGATCACAGGCGTCCATCCCAGAACTGTGAGAAATAAATGTTTGATGTTAATAAGCCACCCCATCTCTGGTACTTTGTTATAGTAGCCATAACTGAACCAGGCAAACAATAAGAATTTTCTTTTATATAAGGCTTTACCTTTTGCAAAAAGTCCATCAACAGTGATGTGCAGGCATATATTTTAAAAGAAGATCTCCAATAAAAAGCTGAATGTGCGTGTGTACAAAATTTATTTTGGGCTGATATATAGAGTATGTAGCTTAGCACACAATCTACAAATAGTAAGTTACATATGGTACTTTTATTATGAACTCCATAGAGGCAACTGATTCCCACAGAAGGCTTTCTTAAGTGTAGATGACAAAACAGTAAGTCAAGCAGATTTGCAGTGTTTGCCAATTTCCATGGTGTAAATATTCCCACTATGTGTGATTTCAAGCTGCCAAGGTGGCATACATGAATTAGGAAGAGAACAGTAGCACACCACTGCAGAATATTTTCAACACACAGATTAAAAAAGAGAGACTAGGCCAGGCGCGGTGGCTCATGCCTGTAATCCCAGCACTTTGGGAGGCCTAGGCGGGTGGATCACGAGGTCAAGAGATCGAGACCATCCTGGTCAACATGGTGAAACCCCGTCTCTACTAAAAATACAAAAATTAGCTGGACATGGTGGCGCGTTCCTGTAATCCCAGCTACTCAGGAGGCTGAGGCAGAATTGCCTGAACCCAGGAGGTGGAGGTTGCGGTAAGCCGAGATTGTGCAATTGCACTCCAGCCTGGGTAACAAGAGTGAAACTCCGTCTCAAAAAAAAAATAGAGACTAGATGATTATTAAAAAAACACAGATGACAGTAAAATGCAGTAAAACAATTAGGATGTTATAACCTTTGAGGATTTCTTAAATTTCTTTTTAATATAATTTTAAGTTTATATAATTCAATTTTTAATAGTCACCTTAACAACTGGCTTACAGATTTTTTGGTGCTCAAACTCATTTAAGGCAGCTCCAGCACACCATCAAATGATATCTCCTAACACCCCAGTAGGGTAGGTCTTGCTAACTCAGATCAAGGAACTATTGTCAGAGTCATTTAATCATGAAACCAGCAAATTAAATAATTTAGTGTGTGTAACCAGCACATGGTAGACTTTTTAAGAGCTCAGATTCCTGAGTTCCATCCCTAGAGATTTTGACTCAATAGATCTGCTATGGGACCTAGGAGTGATATTTCAACAGGAGAAATCCCTCTCCCCACATTAGACAATTTGGCTATAGAACTACAGCACCAAATATTTACTAACTATATATTCTGTGCCAAGCTCGGAATACAGTACATGAACATGAAAGAGACAAAACTTGTCCTCAAGGAAAGTAGAAAGGCCAAGAGCTGTAATATACCTATGACACCGGCACACCCCGGCTACTTTGGGACTAACCCAGCTTGGGAGAGGGGTTGTGAAAGAAGATGATGTTTTACCTGAGTCTTGAAAAAAGACCACGGCCTAATCCACAAAACAAGGGGAAGAGAGGAAGGGATGCTCAGGGCAAAGAGCAGCACCTGTGTAGCCATATAAGCATGAGAAATTTGGTTGACTAGGAGGAACGCTCACGCTTTGGGGATTGTCCCTTGTATGAGTATTTCTTAGCTCTATATATCTGGCATGCATCTTGGCCAGGTGATAAGCTCCTCTTTATCAGACTGTATTTAGTTGCTGGGTTCATGCAAGGAGTGATGGGAGATGAGGCAATAGACTTACGCCAGGTCGGGAAGGGCTTTTTAGAATGCCTAGCACAAAGCAGGCACTCAATCAAGTTCCACTTCAGTCTTCCTTCCACTTGAATGCTTAAAGTCAGTATTGGTTCAGGGCGTGGCTCAGGCCTGTAATCCCAGCACTTTGGGAAGCCAAAGTGGGTGAATCACTTGAAGTTAGGAGTCCTAGACCAGCTGGCAAACATGGTGAAATCCCCTCTCTACTAAAAACACAAAAATTAGCTGGGCGTGGTGGTGGGTGCCTGTAATCTCAGCTACTTGGGAGGCTAAGACAGGAGAATCATTTGAACCCAGGAGATGGAGGTTGTAGTGAGCAGAGATCACACCACTGCCCTCCAGCCTGGCCCACAGAGTGAGACTTAATTTCAAATAAATAAATAGTATTATCACCACTGTAGGATTATTTCTGTGAGAGGACGTACACTTGATAGCTAACATACAAAGTCTACAAATACACAATGTTCTCACTGCTTTTATAATTGATAAGCTGACTTCTCAATCAGAGAAAACAACAAAAATCACTGAAATAGTGCAACAAACCAAGGACCCAAGGAAAACAGGTGATTACTACATATTATTTTTCCCAATGAGTTTACCTCATTCTATAGCAATAAGCTTTCAGAATAAAATGGAAATATTACCTTAGTTTATCTCTCAAGGTTGTATCATTTCAGCTACAGGCATGTTTAGTTAATTAAGTAAGCTAATTAATTTAAAAATCTACAAATTTATGCAATAAAGGAAAATGAATACATGAAGAGCTAGACAATGGGTAGAAGCGGAAGTCAAATAGCAGGAGCTTGCCTCTACATAAATACATCTAGAAAAGGGTACCTCTCACCACCCTAACACACCAAATTCATAGCCACTACAAAACTTCCATGTACACTGTTCCTTCTTTAGTCCAAACCATGCCTACCCATCTTGTCTCTGCCCAAGTCCCATCTCCCCTTTGTAATATACTCCAAGTACTCTGTTCCACAATGATCCTTTCCCTTCTTGTGTATGAGCCTCATCTTTGAATTTAGACCTATGTTACTGTGTCTTATGTAACGTTTATCTCCCAATCAGATTTTACATTTTCAGAGAAAAGGACTTCTTTTGCATTTCTCATAGACCATAGCATAAACATAGACATATAAAACACACTCTGATGCTTGGTGAGTGAACAGACTAAATGATTTCCATGAATTATATTCAAGCTTCAATTGTTGATCTTTTTCACCTCCCCAAAATGAAGATAAAAACTTTGTCATAAAGCTTTTAATGATAGGGGACAGTGAAAGGAGGTGAAAGAAGGGGAAGGGAAAGGGAGAAAGGGAGAAAAGAGAGGAAAGAGAGAGAAAGAAAGAAAAGAAAGAGAGAAGAGAGAGGAAGGAAGGAGACAGAGAGAGAAAGGGAAAGGAAAGGAAAGGAAGATTTTGTTCAAATCTGAGCTGCTTTTAAGTGTTAGCAAATCCCCAGAAATCTCTGGCATAGTAAGGAAAGAGAATTCCTTACTCTGCCTGCCCATAGTAAGGCTCAGAGGCCTACAGCTGTGCCTTGTTGCTAAGTGAAATCCCCATAAACTTTCGAGAAAACATGTTCTTTATGCACATCAAAGAGGATAGAGAAAGAAGGAACAGGTATCTCAATGCTGGTTCTATCCTTGTGTTCTTTTACCAACTTATTGAAGTTCAAAAGAGGACTGTTTACAGAATTCCATACCTCAATCATATATAACACATTTATTCAACAATGTTATATATATTCAACAATATTTTAATAACAGCTAACATTTTTGAAAACATGTTTTTGTTTCAGGCATTGTGTAAGTGCTTTCACACATCACCTTGATAACATTCTATATAAGGTAAATACCATAATTATTCTCATTCTTGGAGATGAGGATGCTTAGACTAAATAAGAACTCACTCCAAGGTAGCAAGAACAAGTTACAAAGCCAGAATTTGTACTTAAGTCTCCGATGCCAAAGCCCAAACTACACCACCTCCTACTGTCACAAGATCTAAGTCTCAACAATACTCAAAGATTTTTATTTTTGAATTTTAATGTATTGAAAAATAAAATTAACCCACCTTTTCAGGAACTATAAACCTATTCCAAAGGCACTAACTTGGGTATTTAATTATGTTTCTGTTTGCCAGAAAGATGCTTTTTACATCAAACTTACCGTAAATAGTAAGCTGAGTCAGGAGCAACTCAATTAAAGAATAGACTAAGCACCAGTGGTCCTGGTAGAAATGCTTGACACTAAGTATTTGGGTTCTCTTTCAGGATTTTTTTTTTCCTATTCGAAATCTTAAAAATTAAAAGCAAAATGTCAAAGCAATGTTATGGAAAAAAGCTGGAACGAGGGATTTCCAGGTTTGGAGGCAGCAAGCTGAAACAAATTGCCTTAAGCCCATTGACTTCCGTATGCCCAGCACACTCACAGAAAACATGCATCGGAGAACGGGCTGCATTAAATGTGGGCCCTACTAGCAGAATGACCAGTTAAGGTACAATTTCCCCTACAAAGCTCATGGGAATATTCAGATTTGATTTACAATATTCTTTTATATTCATTCCAAGTAGAGGCCACATGTCATTCAGACTTTGCAGACTGCTGAGGGTAGGAACTCTAGTAAAGCTGTTAGTGGACTTTTGGCTATCCATTATCTGTATGTATCAATAACTTCCTTCTAACATCCATAAGCCAGCTTCAGAGAAAAGAAAAAGGCCTAGGAATCGTCTAAAGAGTTTTCCATACAGCTTCACCTGTTCCACTGACAGAAAAATCTCAAGCAGCACTTAAAGCAGTGAGGGCAATAAGACAACGGCTTAATGTTACCTATCAGTATCAGCATGATTATTTCCACAGTCCAAGATCAGTCTTGAGAGGCAGCAATCAGGTGATACAGTTCTAATGCTAGATAAAGGCTGTCCCCTACCCTCAAAGAATACTTCTACCAGGGTTGCTGGTGCTCAATTTCCACCCCCAGAAAAGAATTCCTTTTGCTTTAGGCTCAGTTTGTGAAAATACAAAGTCAAGATTAACGGAATTTTAAACTTACTTACATCAAGATTACCCAAATTTATTAGATTTCTTCAAGCCAAGTTTGTTAAGGAAAGGGATGATTTGAGTGCATAAAAACAATCTTAGGGCAATGGCTAAATAAGGAGAGAATGTTCCAGTGAGCCAGACCCAATTATGCAAACACAGGAGAGGGCTGCAGGTTACTACTATTAATTCACAAATTAGTGACCAGTACCAATTTAGCAACATCCACTCACGTCCTTCTCAAAATCGTCTATGATTTTGAGCAGGTGATGCCGCTTTATTTTGAGCAGGTGATGCTGCTTTATTAACTGAAACAACGTCAGGAGTTTGCAATTTACAGTCTCTCGACAGGGTTGAGAGTCAGTTCTTTTTTTCTTTTCTTTTCTTTTTTTTTCTGAGATGGAGTCTTGCTCTGTCACCCAGGCTACAGTGCAGGGATATGACCTCGCCTCACTGCAACCTCCGCCTCCCGGATTCCAGCGATTCTCCTGTCTCAGCCTCCCGAGTAGCTGGTACTACAGGCGCACGCCACCACGCCCAACTAATTTTTGTATTTTTAGTAGAGACGGGGTTTCACCATATTGGTCAGGCTGGTCTCGAACTCCTGACCTCGTAATCCGCCCTCCCCAGCCTCCCAAAGTCCCAGGATTACAGGCGTGAGCCACAGCGCCCGCCCCGGCCGAGAGTCAGTTCTTACAAGCATTCAAATGTGCTAGGGCCCTGGAAAAAAAATGACTTCTCAGATCTTAGGTAAGGCATAGATTCGTCTGCAAGGAGGGCCGACACCTCTACCTACCAAGCAAAAGGCCAAAAGCCCGGAAGGGTGGAGTAGAAGCAAGCAGGAGGGCTCCAGGAAGCGGGTGGGGAGGAAGCTGGAGCCAACCCCGGCAACGGCGCGTGTGCACACGCCTAGCAGACGGAGTCCCAGGCCGATGCGTGCAGCGGTCACGAGCGCTTCGATTCTGGTCGTCACCCAACCATCCGGCCCCGGTTTGGGACGGAAACCGGGCTTGTAAAGTGGGCGGCGGCCAGCGCTCCCGCAGCTGAGTCACAGCCCGGCCAACTTTTACAGCGTGGCCCAGAAAGAAAATAAAAAGTCCCAGTCCCGGGGCCCACCCCGCGCTTCTAATTCCCGCTCCCCTTTCGGCGTCACCTGACCCGGGGCAACTCCAGCCCCACCGCTGAGCTGTTTCCCACTCACGGTGCAACTTCTCGCCCGCGCAAAGCTCGTGGTACCCCGAGCGCTCTCCAAGCGCTCCCAACCCCGCAGATGGGAGGGCAGGAAGGCGGGGAAGGGCTGCGTCCTCACCTGCAGGACACGGACACCTCCACGCGCGTGGCCGGGATGGCGGCGCTCAGCTGGTTCAAGTCCCCGATGCCCGCAGTGCTGGTGTAGCGGCTGTCCATATCGGGACGAGGCGCCCTGGACTCGTCCAGCGCCCGCAACCGGAGCTCGGGCGGACTGAGGGCTCGCTCCAGTCAGGCGGGGATGAGGGTGGAGGGTGGAGGCAGAGGAAGGAGGCGGAGGCAGCGCGCGGGATGGCGGAGGGAAGGGAGGGGGCGGACCTCCGCGCAGAGCCGCGAGGGAACCGCGAGCCAGTCCTGGGTGAAACTGACGCCGCCGGAGAAGTGGCGCTCGGGGCTCCCGGCTTCCCCGCCCCCTCCCGGCAGGCAGCAGCCGGGGCGGGGGGCACACTCCGTGATCCCCTCCTGGCTGGGGGTGTCAGGCTGGGTGGGCCCAGCAGGCAGCCGGGTGGAGTAGGCGGCACCAGAAGACGCAGACCGCTACCGTCCAGGAGGGCAAGCCCTGGCGGTTCTGCGTGCTTTTAGGTTCTGCCTCCACCTCTGCACGCGCACACTCGCCTCCTGTCAATCAGGTGTGGACAGGAAGGTCTCGAAGTTTCCTCGCCTGAGTTGGAAGCTGGAGGTGGGGGCGCCTCAGTCCGTTCCTAACTGCCCCGTTATAAAGCCCCTCGCCCCGCCACTGGTTCTCATCTCACCCTCGGAGCTCTGGAGGGTCCCTCCTACTGTGCCCTCCGGCAAATGAGTCTAGTCCCAGCTTCTGGACTGCCCACCGTCGGCGACTTGAGGGTTGGGAACAGTGGGGCACTGTGACGCTCTCCAGCCTGGGAACGCGGTGGTGAAGTGGCCGATCAATATATGGGACAAGTGGGGGCGGGGTGGACCCGAAGGTGGAAAAAACAATACTACTTGGGATTTGAGGGAGCAATCTGGATTCTGTCTCATCTCGGTTCTTTGGAGCTTAGAGGGCTAGCGGCGACAATCCTACAGTCAGGGCTCTTCTGGATCCCTCGTTTCCAAAGGCGTGAAAGTTCTGCCTTGAAAACGGGGGGCAGGGGGTGTCACAACCGTATAACGCAGCTCCTTCACCCGACTCCCTCCCTCAAGACCTGGGACCTGGCGGATAAAAGCGTAGAGAAGCCGGAGTGAGCGCAGCGTTTGGGAAACTACATTCCAGGGCAGCCAGACTGGTGCCAAGATGCAGTTGCATCCAAAGCAACTGGAAGTAGCCGCAGCGCCCCTCCAGTGCAGAGACGTTTGTTCCCCGCGCCTTCCCTCCGGCCTCACCCGAGCGCCTTTGGGTCCCGGGCGCTCGCCACTAGGCGGCGACAGAGAACAGGACGCGGCGCGGCTGGAAGGCGGAGGGTGGAGAGGGGGCGGGTGTCCGCCCGATTTAACGCTCCAGGCACGGAGTTTCCAGCTGGTTGGGCTAACTCAGGGAGGAACAGTTTTCGTGGTGGAGGACATGCCTTGCGCTGTAACATGTTAATCCACTGGCAGCCACCTGCCTAGAGCATCTATAGAGGCGGGTGAGAATGTGTAGGTGCGGTCTTGCCACTTCCCCTGCCGAGTGCACTTCCCGTTTCTTCTTGGTTTCCTTTCCTGATTTCCCCACCCACCGATTCTTGTTTTATTTTCCTTCCTCTTGTCCTATTACAAATTAAACTGTAGTTCACTGCGATTTGGAAATGTCCTAAAACTCCACGCATTTCTGTTATGCAGCTCAAAATTAATTTGGCAAAGAGATCTAGATTTTTTTAAAGCTCACCAAAATTTTACTTTACAGAAGCCTACTGAAGAAATGAAAGTTGAGAACTTTAGTAGTCAATATGTGGGATACTTACTTCTATTTTTTTTTCCACTTTAGTGAGGTATAACGGATATATAATAAACTGCACATAATTAAAGTGCATCCATCATTCGATAAATGTCAACACATGTATCTCCCTATTAAGCCATCACCAAAATCAAAATAATGCATCATCCCATCACCCCAAAAGTTTTCTTATGTGGTAATCAGCACCTCCTTTCATCACTGAAACGACCTTCTAGGCGGCCACTGAATCTTTAAGTCACTATAGATTAGTTTGTATTTTTAAAAATTATGTGTGTGGAATCATAGAGCAGGTAGTATTTTTGGTCTGGCTTCTTCCACTAAGCAAAATTCTTCTGAGATTCATCTGTGTTATTGAGTGCATCAATAGTTCATTCTTTCTTTTTTAACTGAATAGTATTTTGTTATATATAATATATATGTGCTATAAATTGTTGTCCATTTACCTATTGATGGACAATTTGGTTCTTCCAACTTTGGGCAATTGCAAATAAAACTGATATGAAGATATATGTACAACTCTTTGTGTGAACGTATGTTTTCACTACTTCTGTGTATATGCCTAGGAGTTTCCATAGCCGGATCATGTGGAATGTGTATGTTTAACTTTTTAAGAAACTATTAAACTTTTTTCCAAAATAGTTTTAATACTTTTCTTTTTCACAACAGTATATAAGAGATCCGGTTGCACACATACTTGTCAACATTTATTATGGTCTTTTAAATTTTAGCTAATCTAACAGATGTGTAGTAATATTTCATGTGGCTTAATGATGAGGTTGAAAGTATTTTCATACCTTTTTCCCATGTGTATGCATATCTTCTTTGATGAAGTGTCTTCATATATTTTACTTATTTTTTTATTAGGTTATTGGTTTTCTTATTTCTGAGTTTTGAGAATTCATTATCTATTCTGTATCCAAGATCTTTATCACAAGACCTTTATCACAAAATATTTTCCAACAGTCTGTGGTTTGTGTTTTCATTCTCTTAACTGTCTATCAAAGAGCAAAAGTTTCTAATTTTGATGAATCTAATTCTTCAACTTTATCTATTAGAAATCATAATACTGATGTCAAAACTAAGAAATATTTGTCCAATGTGAGATCACAAAAATTTCTCTATTTTCCCCTAGAAATTTCATAGTTTCAGGTATTACATTTATCTCTATAATTTATTTTGGTTTTTCTAATCCAAGTTCTCCTTTTTACACAGTGTCATCAGATTTTTCCAGCACCATTTGTTGAAAATACTAATCTTTTTCATTGAAAAATTTTTGCATCCTTTGCCAAAAATTAATTTAACATATATGTATGGGTCCATTTTTAGACTCTATCCTATTCCATTAAACTATTTGTCTTTCTTTAAACCAATGTCACCGAGTCTTGATTACTGAAGCTTTAAAAATAACTCTTAAAGTCAGATAGTATAACTTTTCCAACTTTGATCCTCTTCAAAAATGTTTTTTTATTTTAATCCTTCTCATTTTCATATAAATTTTAGAATAAGCTAGACAAGGTCTACAAAATGTCTTGTTGAGATTTTCACTGGGGTTGCATTGATTTTATCGACCAATTAGAGAATAATTGACATCTGATACAAATTAATCTTCTGATCTATGAACATTCTATATCTTTCCATTTATTTAGGTCTTCCTTAATATCTGTCAGTGATGGACTGTTGTGCTTAAGGAGAGAGAGACTTCGAAAAATACAGACAGAGAGGAAGGCCATGTGAAGACAGGAGCAGAGACTGGAGTTGTGCCACCAAAAGCAATGAATATCAAGTATTGTCAGTAACCACAGGAACCTGGAAGAGGCCGGGAAAGATTTTTCTTAGAGACCTTGGAAGGAGCCTGACCCTGGAACACCTTGATTTCAGACTTCTGGCCCCCAACAATGTGAAAGAATAAATTTATGTTGTTTTAAGCAATTTGGTTTGCAGTAATTTGTTATAGCAGCCTTAGGAAAAGTAATACATATCAATAACATTTATTATTTCCATTTTGCTGACTCTTTCAAGTTCAGTACTTATAAATTTGTCATAGTGAAGAAAGCTTTAAAGGATAAAACTTTGAAAGTATACTCAAATTCTATTAATATAGTTAGCACAATACAGAAAGGAATGTACTTTTTTAAAAAATTAATATAAATTATGACACATCTAACTTTTATTTTGGAGATTTTATAATGAAAATTTTATATTTATTAAAATTAATAGTATAAAGCTCTTATAATATGGTAAAAATCAAAGATAAGTTACATTTACTATAACATAAAAAACCATCACTCACTGATTCAGTGATTTAGCAAACATTAATTGAAGGTCTGCTATGCACTAGGCACTGTACTAGATCTAAGAGCTAAAGCTCCTTGTGGCACTTATCGACCAAGTAGAAGTTAGCAAGGAGGTACATCACTGGGTAAAGATTATACTGACTAAATCACTGAGCTCTGTCTTCTAATAGTTTCAACTTTTATTTTAGATCTCTGGGGTACATGTGCAGGTTTACTAAATAGATAGATTGTGTGATGCTGAGGTTCGGGATGCAAATCATCCTGTCAACGAGATAGTGAGTATAATTCCCAAAAGTTAGTTTTTCAGCCTTTGCCTCCATCCTTCCCATTCCCTCTCTTAGCCCACCGTGTCTGTTGTTGCCATCTTTATGTCCATGAGCACCCAACGTTTAGTTCTCACATATCAGAAAGAATGTGCAGTATTTGGTTTTCTATTCCTGCATTAATTTTCTTAGAAAAATAGCCTCCACCTGCATCTGTGTTACAAAGAACATGATTTTGTTCTTTTTTATGGCTGCATAGTATTTCGATGGTGTATATGTGCTACATTTGCCTTATCCTAGCCACTGTTGATGGGCACCTACATTAATTCCATATCTTGGTTTTTGTGAATCATGGAGTTCTCTTCACTTCTGAGATTTTATTATTGCACAAGATTAGAGAAGACTTTAGTTTGTAAATTAAATGATTATTAACCATTATTTTCAGAAGTACTTATTTACAAAATACCTTGGTTAAGGAGAGGCTAATGAGAAAAACACATGAAGAGAAAGACCAAACAAGGGGAAAAAAACACTGTTGAGGCTTCAATGAGAGCAACAACACAGAAGGAAGGGAACATACTTTTTGAAGAATGTGCCTGAAACAGTGTACGCTTATAATATAAGGATAAAATGTATGTACCTTACCTGGCAAGTGATGTATCAGCTCACACAGAAATCCAAAACAAATCGGACTGAGCGTTTCTCCTGGGTATAGACTCATCACTGGAACTTCTGCTCTATTGGATCCAACAACTCTGCCTACCAAAGGTAAGTCAGAAACACCAGCATTGCTGTATGCTCAGCTTTACAGTACCCTCCGGAAACTGAAGAAAACACACAGCTCTCTAACCTTTGTGGATAGCTTTATATTTACTTTAACTACTCGGCCTGCTCTATGAAGACACAGCTTAAAATAAAATAAACTTATATCACAGCAAAAATGGGCTAGTTGTTCGATTGTGGGAGTGGCTGATGAGGGAAGATATTGTGATGAGTGGCCAAAATATGTTTTTTGAGTGCCTGCCTTCTCTCTAGTTCAGATAACCACTTGATTTTAAACCATACAAAGTGGATCAAGTCTGTAAACAATTCAATCATTTCAGACATTAAAACTGTCAATATCACTAACACTTTTTGCTTAAAGTTACCTTTGTGACTAAGATCGATGTCTCACCAACCTCATAAATTACCACTTTTCCAATAGCTAAGGCAGTCGGAAGACTAACACTTATGAACTTTCAAATACTACAAATAATAACAAAGTTATGATCTGTCATGAAGAAGTGTCTAGGGACATTAAATTCAGTATTTTAATCAAGTAACAGTTTTCTAAGGGATCATGTATGATTATTTAGGTAAACCTAGTCTCAAGTAAATGTTTCCAAAGTAACTTTTGCTTTTAAGAGAGCACGTAGAAGGGAAAATCTTTCCAATTTCAGAATTTCACACTTTGTATTTAAGCATTTAAAATAATTTATTTCGCGTGATGTTTCGAAGGTCTTGGGTTGGTTTGGATATTTGTTTTTCATTATCACAGAGTCAACGGGCTCCACCCACTGGCTATTTAGTAAAGGGAGGCCATAAACTTGTAGGAGTAGGGGCGTGGGAGTGTAGATCAGAAAGGTGACCAAACTGAGGCTAGTTATTTTACTATGACCGAATCTTTCATTATTTTTAATGATAATACTTCAGCCATCGTTTGTTGTATAACTAGCCCTCATGCATTTAGTCATGCAAAACAAGGTGATTCTTTTCTTTTTTTTTTTTTTAATTCTTTTTGTCAGGAATTACGGTAGGGCTTGGCCAGACAGTTCTGCTCCATGTAGCAACAGTTCGGGTCATACACATGACTGCATTCAGCTAAAGGCTGGTTGGACTGGAAAATCCAAGAAGCCTTCATTCCTGTATCTGGCAGCTCAGTGCCTTTCCCCCATGTATCTGCTCTGTGGTTTCTCCTCCTTCACGAGTCTCTCCTGAGCTTCTCCACAGTATGGAGGCTGGCTTTGTGGAAGCTGCCAGGCCTCTGAAAGCCTCGGCCCAGAACTGGCACAGTGTCACCCCCACTGATTTCTAATTATCAAAGGCGTTGGAGGAAGAGGGGAGCGTGACTTGACTTACAGGGCAGAGAAGCATGCACATACTATGAGGGAAGGCATTGATGGCAAGCATCCTTAGGGACTACCTACTCAAAATAGTCAATAGAGGCTAAAATACCATGTATCCCTCATTTAAGAAAAAGACACTGATATATTTTTCCACCAGTTTAAGACTTTATCTGTTTGAAAAAAACAAATATATTTAAGGAACCAGAAATTTCATAGCGTACATTGTAATGAGTAGGCTCATAGTAGTGAGCAAGTATTTGTCTTTAAGAATTGCTGTTTTATGCCAATTATAGACTGAACAGTGGAGGATGAGGAAGAAATATAGAAGACATGAAGGATATCTTCCCTGCTTCCAAGCATCTTGGAGTTTAGTATGAGACCCAGCTTTAATTCATTACACCAATGAAGAATATAAAAGACCAAGAAATAAGCAATGATTTGTCGTGAGATAATGTGATATAGACTAATGTGATTGATGCTCAAAAGAAAGACATATTAAGGAGAAACACACGCTATTATAAGTTTCCTAGAAAAATGGGACTTGACGCTTTCCAACAGGTAAAGAAAGACAACTGACCAATATAGAAAAGGGTGACAATATAAGTAAACATAGATGTAAAACTAAGTACTGCATATGTTTATACAATAGAAAGAAAACCAAACTCGCCAAAGAGGCTTGCAAATTTCTATATCACAAAGTTATCTTAAAAGATCTTGTAATTAAAGTGAGGTATGTAAAAGTTTCAGCAATCTAAAATTACACAATTCTGAACTGCAGTAGAGTATCCAGGAGTCACAAATGTCTATTTAAATTAATTACCATTTAATAAAATTTAAAATGCAGTTCTTTAGTTGCATGATTAGGTGGGTGCAAAAACAATTGTGGTTTTTGCAATTAGAAATAATGGCAAAAACTGGAATTATTTTTGCACCACCAACCTAATACATTTCGAATGCTCAATATCCACATGTGGCTGTGGGCTACCCTATTGAATAGTGCAGATGATAGAACATTTCCATTACTCTCTAAAGTTCTTTCTTTTTTTTTTTTTTCCTTTTGGACACAGAGCTGGAGTGCAGTGGCGTGATCTCAGCTCACTGCAACCTCCACCTCCCAGTTCAAGCAATTCTCCTGCCTCAGCCTCCCAAGTAGCTGGGATTACAGGTTCCCGCCACCATGTCTGGCTAATTTTTGTATTTTAGTAGAGACAGGGTTTCACCATGTTGGCCAGGTTAGTTTTGAACTCCTGATCTCAGGTGATCCACCAGCCTCGGCCTCCCAAAGTGCTGGGTACAGGCATGGGCCACGGTGTCCTGCTTACTCTCTAAAGTTCTACTGGACAGTGCTGACAACCTATTCTACTTCCTGAATATTTCTGAGATCTCTTCAGCTTTCACATTCTCTCTGCCACTCCATTCATGGTAGACATCAGTTCAGTCTAGTGTCATCTTTCACCTGGCTAATGCAACACTCTCCTACCTTGTCTCCCTGTTTCCAGGCCCCTCCTCCAATCTGTTCCTCATTCCACGGCTAGAATGCACTTTATACACTTCAATCTGATCTTGTCAAAATCCTTCCTAAATCATTTATACCATTCTCTTTGCCTGTAATACTCCTCTCTGCCTTCTTCTTTAGCTAACACTTATGTATTTGGCTCCAAATCGGTTGTTACTTCCTCAAAAAAACTTTTTCAGATACTTCTGAACCTCAGTATTCTTATCTGTTAAATAATACCATTATGTGATACACAGTTAGTGGAAATTAGAGAAAATATATGTCACGCATTTAATGCTTAACACTTAAAATGAGAGGAGTGATGTTGATTATAGTGATGACCATAATTTGGTGGTGATGGTTTAAACCCTCTCGCTCTATTTTCTTACGTAAGCTTCCCAGAGGAGCATTCCCAGTGTCACCTATCTCCCACGTAATAATTTAAAATTACTCAGGTGGCTTATATGACTAAGAGGCAGCTACATTCACTACAGTTCAGCCACACAGCCTCCCCTGAACTATTCTCATTGACTTTGCCCCCTTCTTCTCAAAGCTTTTAAACTGTACTTCTTTTTAATTCTGTCTTACTTGGCCAACCCTATTCCGTCCTCATGGCATATCTAAAATGTCATTTCCTCATAAAAGTGTTCAATAAATACTCTCGTTTGCATTGATTTTTAAATAATGAATCTAGCAGGACAACTTACTCAATGCATAGAGAAGAGACATATATGAAATTTGAGGATTCTTTTATCAAAGAAAATGGCAGTATATTTCTTCTAGAGTTGTAGACATTCATTAGATACACAGTTAACATTGGGATGGCTGGTCCAAAGGTAGTGAGTTATCTCAATTGAGTGTTCACAGTCAGTTACAGATCGAGCTCCTTGTTCTACTCTTCCCCCCTTCTCACTACTGCACTTGACTAGTCTTAAAAAAAAGAAAAAACAAACAAACAAAAACACAAAACAAAACATTGGGAGACTTCCTAGAATAAAGCCTTTACTCCTTCGAATCCAGATGTCTTTAAAAGGGGCCTGTCCATAAGAATTTTACAAGGACATTTTTTCCTGGTTATTAAGCACAGAACAAGACTTATTTTTTATAAATGTTTTCAGCCTCTAAATTTATCCAAAATATCTTCTAAGTAGCTTTTCACTAAATCTGCTAATTCAGAGAGTTTGATTTTTCAGGGCTGCCAAAAGAAATCCATTTGTAAGAATGAATCAGAAAGGGCAGGCCTAAAGGATTCTGAAACTTATCAAAAGAAGACAGGAAAAGTTACATTCTTGTAAAAGGAGTATGAAGTCTAAAATATTTGGTTCCTACAGAAACCTTTCTAAATGCCCAAAATAAATGATAACTTTTAAACTCTCATAATTAGAATAAGTATTGTTCGACAGTCTGCTTAATACCTATTTCCTCTGCTAGACTTTGAGCCTCAAGGGGTCCATCTGTCTTACTCACTGATTGCTGCCTGGACTCAGTGTACACCGACGTGAGTGAGGTGCTATTGGGCCAAAGACCATTGAAAGTACCTAAATTCGCTTTGATATGTTGAGTCCAGCGAGAGCTGAGCACTAAGATGGAATGTCCAACAGGCATTTGGGGTTGGTGAGGGCACGGGATTGTTGACATTGGACTCAGTAGCTTAGAATTAGTAGTTGATGCTAAGCATTTTCCTAAGAAGAAAAATAAGGATCAACTCTAATGAATATCTGGCCTTAGGAGAGAAACACACAAAAAAAGGTCCCACCAAGGAAACAAGTTGGGAAGAAGCACGTGGACAAATAGGAAAAGAAAAACAAACAAACAAAAAACAGCATCAAGGCATTAAATGAAAAGAAGAAGCTATGACGAGGAAAGATGCCAATGGGATCATCGCGATCATTGCGGTAGAAGCTGCCAAGGCCACATTCCTGCCTGGTTTCTGTTGTCCCTGTAGGTTGCCTCGCTCTTTTTCTTGGGCAGTTACCAATGTTATAGAATCCTCTAAAGATTTTCTGTTATCATCCCAGGACTGTCTTTCAGATTCTTCTGCCAAAATATCCTAGAAGCCCACCTGTAGCTCCCACTGTGCTGTCTTGAGAATAAAGCCCACCCTACTTCAGATGCCATGAATGCAGAAAATGGCTCTTAAGTAAGCAATGCTGAGAACCTCACGCAGGAACAACTCCCTCTGACTTATTATGGCCAGATGTACGAGGAACTAATGCCTCATTTCCAAACCTGATGTAGATCACTGCTAGAGCCGGGCAGATAAGCATTAATTAGTATGTGATCAGAGTCTGCTCTGGTTTCTTTCCTGCTTGGACAATTAGAATGTGCAACCATGCAAAAAAAGTAAAAGTTTTGTTGGAAACTAGGGAAATAGAGACAGAGAAAAAAAGAATAAAAACGTTGGGTGTTTAGTAACTTGTTATATTTGACATTCCTATGCACTAACCTAGCCTTTTGGGTATATTTGAAAATAATTATTTTAAGAAGAAAATGTTAAAATACTACAGGACCTTTCTCTAACTGTCTAAGAGATTCAGGCAAAAGTTGTAATTCACAAAACTGTTTTTCATATTTATGTTAATTTCTGTTAAATTTACCATGATTTTGTCACAATAGATGTAATATTCTTTATTGAAAGTTCACATAATTAAATTGTTGTTTCACAAATGAGTCCCTTAGAATGTTGTAAGGTTTGGCTGGATGTGAAGGCTCTCACCTGTAATTCCAGCACTTTGGGAGGCCGAGGCAGGCAGATCACTTGAAGTGAGAAGTTCGAGACCAGCCCAGCCAACATGGTGAAACCTCATCTCTACTAAAAATACAAAAATTAGCCGGGCATGGTGGTGGGTGCCTGTAATCCTCACTATTTGGAAGACTGAGGTAAAAAAGTCTGATACATAAAAGAACAAACTGATGTACTGAACTTCATCAAAATTAAAAAGTTTTATTATTTGAAAGACTTTTTTTTTTTTTTTTTTTGAGACGGAGTTTCGCTCTTGTTACCCAGGCTGGAGTGCAATGGCGCGATCTCGGCTCACCGCAACCTCCGCCTCCTGGGTTCAGGCAATTCTCCTGCCTCAGCCCCTGAGTAGCTGGGATTACAGGCATGCGCCATCATGCCCAGCTAATTTTTTGTATTTTTAGTAGAGACGGGGTTTCACCATGTTGACCAGGATGGTCTCGATCTCTTGACCTTGTGATCCACCCGCCTTGGTCTCCCAAAGTGCTGGGATTACAGGCGTGAGCCACCGCACCCGGCCGAAAGACATTCTTAAGAGAGTAAAGACAAATCACATAGGAGAGGAAATATGTTGCAAAACATACATCTGATCAATCTTGAAAATATATAAAGAACTCAAAATTAAATAACAAACATAACCCAATTTGAAAAATTGAAAAAACATTCGACCACATGATTCACCAAAGAAGATATATAGGCAGCAAATAAATACTTCAAGAAAATGCTCAATATCATTAATAGTTAGAAAAGTACAAATTCAAATCACAATGAGATACTAGAGCACACATATTAGGATGGCTCAAATAAAAACAATTGACCATACCAAGTATTGGTGAGGATATGGAGTAACTGGAACTTTGTGTGCTGCTGGTGGAAATGTAAAATGATACAGCTACTTTGGAAAACAGTTTGGAAGTCTGGACATTTGTAAAAAGTTAAACATACACTGATCATATGATGTGAGTTTAACATACACTCATCATGTCATGTGATGTAGCCATTCAACCACGAGGGATTTACCCAAGTAAACATACATTCATACAAAGATATATACATGAATGTGCATAGCAGCTTTATTTGTAATAGTGAAAAAGCAAAACAGTGGGGAGTGACGGCCATAATCATAATCTTGATTGTGGTGGTGCTTTCATGGTTAAATACATATGTCATAATGTATCAAAATGAACAATGTCGAGATCACACCACTGCACTCCAGCCAGGGTGACAGAGTGGGACCTTGACACACACACCCCAAAAATTATCAACTGTAGAACAAGTCCCACCCTATTTAGTGACAGAAAATCCAGTTCCCTCTTCTAAACAATCCTGAGAATCCTCAAAGGTTTTCATGCCCCACAAATCCATTCCTAACTTGTTTCCTACTTGTGATTCAGTTAAGGCCAGAGTTTTACACTTGCTTGAACTCGAACCCTGGCACTCCCCAGTACAGCCTCCTTCTTTCCTCAGTAGACAGCATTCCAGGCCAGGTGTGGTGGCTCATGCCTGTAATCCCAGCATTTTGGGAGGCCAAGACAGGTGGATCGCTTGAGGTCAGGAGTTCAAGGCCAGCCTGGCCAAGATGGTGAGATTCCCCATCTCTACTAAAATAAAATACAAAAATTAGCCAGGCATGGTGGTATGCGCCTGTAATCCTAGGTACTTGGGAGGCTGAGGCAGGAGAATTGCTTGAACCTGGGAAGCGGAGATTGCAGTGAGATTGCACCACTGCACTCCAGCCTGGGTAACAGAGCAAGACTCCGTCTCAAAAAAAAAAAAAAAAAAGGCATTTTAGAATTCTGCTGCAATCCACTCCTTTGAGCTTCAGAATCACCAGCCACCCACCCATAGCTACCACCACTCTGGCCTGGGGGTCTGGAGTCAGATCCTAGAGGATGGAAGCAAATCCTGAGTGTGGACACACCCCTCTCCCTTATTACCCTAAGCATAGCCAACACCAGGCTGCTGCTGAAAGTCTGGGACATTACAAAGCTGAGAAGACTTAGAAGTGGCTATTAGAACGCCTGTAATCCCAGCATATAGTTTATTGATGTCATATACTGATTACATATAGTTTATCAACTATGTTGATTACATATAGTTTATTGTATGTCAATAACACCTCAATAAACCTTTTTTTTAAAAGAATGCACATATCATTTAACCTGGAATTTCCAATTCAGGAATCTATTCTACAGAAATGTTTGCAAATGTGTGAAATTATATTTGCCTAAGATTTCCTAATACACCAGTTAACAATATCAAAAGACTGGAAACCAATTAAGTGTTCATCAGTAGGGGATTTGATAAATAAATCATGTTTCACAGTTGAATATTAGGCAGGCATAATAAAGAACAAATTCCTTATCTACTGCTAGAGGACAATCTCCAATATTCAAGTAATAAAAACCAGATGTAGAATAGTGTATATATCATGCTAACTTTTGTATTTAAAAAAATGAAGCATGTATACAGTTATGTTTGCAAAAGGTAAAAAATACTTCTTGGAGGGTCCACATGAAATTGATAATAATTGTTGGTTTCTGCACTAGAATATGGATGGTCTGAAGATAAAAGCATGAGAGAATTTTTGTTGTAAAACTACTGATTTCTTTTGAATGTTATTTCTTTTTCAGAGAAAGTAAATTATTTTACTTCTTATCGTATTGCATAACACTACTAAAACCCAAGGAGCTGAAGTTTAGCAGAACTTTAATTAGTATTGCTTTAAATGTTATTTGCAATGCTTTTCCTGAATACTCTCATTCTGTTAAGTAAATCTTTTCATGTTGTTAGGCTGTAGCTAAATGAAGCAATAATGGAGAAATAAGAAGACTTAGGTCTCTTAAAAATTAAAATGGGCCGGGCGTGGTGGCTCAGGCCTGCAATCCCAGCACTTTGTGAGGCTGAGGCAGGCAGATCACGAGGTCAGGAGATCAAGACCATCCTGGCCAATATGGTGAAACCCCATCTCTACTAAAAAATACAAAAAAATTAGCCAGTCGTGGTGGCACATGCCTGTAGTCCCAGAGCTGAGGCAAGGGAATCACTTGAACCCGGGGGGGAGGATGCCGTGAGCCAAGATCATGCCACTGCACTACAGCCTGGGCAACAGAGAAAGACTCCGTCTCAAAAGAAAAAAAAATAAAAATGGTGGCTTCATGACATCAGAAGATTGCATACTCCAAGGCATGAATAAGCTGATCATTGTGTGATCGTGTCACTCAATTAAGGGAAGACAGTTTTTACTCTCAAATCTTTGTAACAATACATACAGTTAGCTAAAACTCTTAATTCTTTAAACATTTGATAAATATTTCTTAGAGCTTTGAGAAAAGATTCAAGCAATTCGATTGTACCAACTATTGCTTGTTTTTTGCTCCAACTGTGATCCTTTCCAACCTACTGACCACAAGCTGACCCTAGAAGCATCTTACTTGCAGGTGTGTGTTCTCTCACTTCCTTCCCACCACTCCTTCTTTCTGCTTCCTTCTGTTTTCATAAACTATTAGTATCCTACTGTGCCACAGATTTGTAGTGGCCTCTGGGATACTACATTTTTGGTATAGTAGATCTCCAATGGTAGAGAGAAAAAGACTGATTTCTATGCATTCTGTCTGGTGTTTACAGGATCTCAATGTATCTCTGTTAGGAGCTTTTAAAATCAGTACAAGAAAACTCATGCTTATCCCAGCATGAGTCAACATGTCAAAGAATGTCAACAAACATAAAAAAGAAAATTAGAGAGTCTATTCATTAATTCCATATATTTTTAGAATGGTTTACCTTTAAGAGGCCACTAAAACCATTTTCCACTAAATCTTAGGTTTTGGTGATGGTGGTGGTGGTGGTTGCTATGCTTGTTTTAAGAAGCATTTCTAGTGTGACTCATTGTATTAGCTGGGAAGTTAATTGTCCTGATTGCCAAGATTGACAACTCTACTGGATTTTAAAATTTTTTTAAATTTGGTGGCTGGGTGCAGTGGCTCACACCTGTAATCCCAGCACTTTGTGAGGCCGAGGTGGACAATTACTTGAGGTCAGGAGTTTGAGACCATTCTGGCCAACATGGCAAAACACCATCTCTACTAAAAATACAAAAATTACCAGGACATGGTGGCACATGCCTCTAGGTTCCAGTGAGCCGAGATCGTGCCACTGCACTCTAGCCTGGGTAATACAGTAAGACTCTGTAGTAAAAAAAAAAATGGTATCTTTTCTTTCTTCATAATGTACTAGCATTCAAAGAATTACAGGTTGGAAAGACACAATAATCTTATTCTTTACAAGGGACTTTTCCCTACCACTTTCTTTTTATTATGACCATAGCCAAAAGTAACGGGATATTATGTAACTTCAATATTTAGAATGCTAGATACATCTTCAGTGCAAATCTCTTTTCATAAACCTGCTTTTTTTTCACACAAACGGTAGCTCCATGACTCCAGCATTTGCAAGTGAACGATAAAGTTCCAGATGGCTGTTTAACAACAGTATAAAGGGTCCACATAAATAGATTTGGTTAAGGAAGCAGAAAGTTGTATGTAGTCCAATATACATAGTCAAACCATTGGAGAAAAAAATTAAACAACATTAAAAACTTCAGATAAGCTATCTTTTTGTTTCTGGTTGCAACTGATCTCTACCCGGCCTTCCACAATTGCAAAAACAAAACATGTTTTCGACCAAAACAAAATGGCCCACAAAAAATAATCAAGTCAGCTTCCAAGAGACTGCGGCCATCCATCAGCTGAGAGTGAGCCGAGACAGCTGACTGCTGAGGCTGGGACCTGGCACACAGTGACTTACGGTAAACAGGTCATGAATGGATTAAAAATGGGACAGTTTTGTTTGTTTGTTTGTTTGTTTTTAATGTGAAGGAAAATTGGGAGAGTTAACTGGGAGGCAGTATGATTTTTCAATCCGGAGAGTTTTTAAAATCTAGAATTCTAATAATAAAGATGTTTTGCTTCCTTGTACATACGTATTACAGGTTATGAACGGCATTTTAAAATGCATACATTAAGCATTTCAGAATCTCTAATGAAATTCTCTGTATCAGATCACTCATGAGGCAGTGAGAGCCAAAGCTGATGTATATTAAATAAGGTCAGTAACTAATTCTCATCAAAACTTTGTGAAGTATTATTTAAAATAGGTATTATTTATTCCCATTTGCATGTAAGAAAATGTAGACTTAGGGAAGCTCAGTGACTCAAAGGTCACATGTCTAGAGCAAGTGGCAAATGGCTCCAATCGAATAGCTCCAAAGGTTGAATTCTCCTCACTGTAGCACTTAGCTTTCCTTCTCCCATAGCCAATCTGTTCCTCCTCTGTATGTCCATAGCATTTACAATTGCTCAGAATCATTCAGCTCTGCTGACGCAGCCTGTAATTCTGTATCATTTTATCAGTTTTTTTGTTAATTTCTGTTCTTTTTATTTTGCTCTTTTCTTATATGTCTTTTGTCTTTGTTTTCATTCTTTTCTGACTTGCTAAGTTTAATGCTTAGTTTTTCACAGTCTTTTTTTGTATTATAATACAATGATTTAAAGCTATGAATTTCCCTATAGTACTGCTTTAGCTGCATTCCATGAGTTTTGCTATAGAGTACAATCACCCCTCAGTATCCATGGGGGCTTGGCTCCAGGACCCATATGGACACCAAAATGCTCAAGTCTCTGATAAAAATTGGCATAGTATTTGCATATAACCTCTGCACATCCACCAGTATATTTTAAAGCATCTCTAGATTATTTATAATAGTATCATAATACAGTGTAAATGTTATGTAAATAGTTATTATGCTGTAGTTTTTAGGGAATAATGGCAAGGGAAAAGTCTGTACATGTTCAGTACAGATGAAATGTTTTTAAAATGTTCTTGATCTGTGGTTGGTTGAATCCATGGACGTGAAACTCACAGATATAGAGGGCTAACTACTTTGACTGCGGCTTTATTCCAAATATTTTACAAATTTCATTTTAACCAGTTGATTTTTATGGCATCATCTTTTTTTCTCAAAAGAGGATCTTATCATCTTTTTATTAGTAATTAATAATCTAATTACAATGATAAATGATTATATAACAACAATTTTGAGTGCTTGAAGACTTCTTTTATGATCTTGTCCTAGTTTAGTTCAAGTAATTGTCCATAAATCCTCAAACATAATCATAAGAGGTCTTAAGATGCCACTTAGTGTTTATCTCCATCTCAGACTATAAAAGATGTATAAATAGCTAAGTCCTAGCCCAAGGATTATTTCTATAATTTGATTGAAAATTATCTAATGATATATATACTTTGGTGGAAAAAGAGATTCAATAAATAGGGAAAACAACAACATCAAAGCTAACGTTTATGCTTGTGCAGTGAATAGATCTCAGTTCAAATATATAACTAACATAATAGATTCATAAATTAAATCTATGGGTATAAGAGTTATGCTACAATATAAATACCTCCTTTTCAAAGAGTAGATAGAAGATAGATGGGGAGGGGGAGAGAGAGAGAGAGAGGGAGGGAGGGAGAGAGAGAGAGAAAGAGAGAGAAAGAGAGAGAGAGAGAGAGACTCTCAACAGGTTTTGCTTTATAAAAATATATCCACACTCCAGGCTCCCAACTCATGCATGTAACATACTGAGAATATTCACAGCTCAAACTATCTGACCAGCAGGTGGCACATGCCTACTTGCTAGGGAGTACAAATAACCAGTAACTGACTTTCTTACAATAACTTTTCTTCCTGCTGTTGTGAATGGCTGTGACTGCTTGGATTCAAATTTTTTTTATTACTTTTGTTTTAACTAAATACTTTTTTGCCCTTTCTTCTGCTTAAAGTACTACTTCATTAAATAGAAATAGGACCCTGTTTTAAAAAGAATTAATGGCATTTATTCTTTAATGTATTATGCTTCCTCAAATTCTATTCCTAAGATACTCAATGGAATAAGATTGTTTATAATAAGTTAAGCTTATATTCTTAAATAAGAAATTAAATCAACACTATAATAATATAAATTTAAATTAATTGGCTGAAAATTTGAATTTCTTTTTGTAGATTAAAGATTAAAGATGTTTAACATGATAACCAAAGATCCTAAAAAAGGATTAATGAGGTCAGGGTCGGTGGCTCACACCTGTCATCCCATCACTTTGGGAGGCCGAGGCAGGCAGATCACGAGGTCAGGAGTTCAAGACCAGCCTGGCCAACATACTATTCTACTAAAAATACAAAATTAGCTAGGTGTGGTGGCATGCACTTGTAGTCCCAGCTACTCAGGGTGCTGAGGCAGGAGAATTGCTTAAACCCAGAAGGTGGAGGCAGCAATGAGCTGAGACCATGCCATTGCACTCCAGCATGGATGACAGAGTAAAACTCCATCCTAAAAACAAAACAAAAAAAAAGAATTAATGAAGGGACTTCAAAGGGCCCGTGAATCCCATACAATTACATACAAAATGTTGTTTGTGGGAATGTTTTTTCTGATAAGAGGTATAGCTTTTATCATTAAATTTTTCAGAACCAAAAGTAAGTTAAAAAACAAAACAAAAAAAGATATAATGGTAGATATATTTAAATTACCGTAAATCATAATATAAATACATATAAAGAATTTGGAAATTTTCTGTTCTTTTCTCTTGTACATGTGTAGTGCCCCTCTAAAATGTTATCTTTTTTATTTTAAATGAGCTTATGATATAATGAAGTTAATTTCAAGAAGCATGGATTATTTAGCATTTTCCAAACAGGTAATTCTCACTGACCCTTTTCGTAACAAATATACAGTAGTTTAATTTTTTTTAGCTTGTATTAAACTTAGTCATCTCAAAATTTCCAGGTACATAGCATTTAATTAAAGGTCTTTTCTAGTTTTATTTAAGTCGTCTTTTTGCTTTCTCCTCTCTCATACTGAGTCAAAACCTTGATTAAAAATAAGATTTTATAAGTCACTTAAGATTTTTTTTAAATGAGAGGATCTCCCCCCAACAAGAAACCCCAGAAGATATCATATAAGAAACCTTCTACTGAAGGTAAGAAAAGAGTAATCTAGTATTTGGGGAAGTAATTTAAAGTATCCCTAAATTAATTATATATATATATATGTATAATTTTATATATATTATATATACACATGTATATACATATAAATATTTATTTTTTTATTTTAGTGTTATTGAAGAAAGGTTTTTCGTGGGTTTAACCTAGATATGGGGAGGAAATTCCAAGGCTCATATCTAAAGGAAGAATGTAATCAGAGAAGAATGAAGACATCTTTGTTGTCAGGAAAACTGACAAAACTTCTCCCTGACCCCACATACCTTTCTCTCAGAGGAAGGCTTTAAATTAACAGCTCTTATAAGTCAAGCTAATTAATTGCAAGCAACCAAAGCTGACGCTGGTTTATTTAAGCAGAAAATTGATCAAATTAATTATGTATTGGGTTGCTCCCAGAATCACTAGAGTTCAGGAGAACTAGGCTCAAAGTCAATAAAGTTAAGACAATGAAGTTAAACTGCCCCAGACCACACCTCAGGACTGGTCTAATGAGGGCTCTATTCCTTCTACCAATGAATCTTAGATGTTACCCTTATATTGTTGCTATTACTAGAGTAGCTACTCAATACTGCCCCTAGTACCACTTCCATTATTGGCCTTGGAAAATGGACTCACATGCAGCACCACAGCCCAGACTGCCATTTTTGCTACCATTGTCATCATTTTTACCACCTTAACTGCCATTTCTTCACCATTGCCACCACTGCCTACACCAATTACATCACTACCATCACTAGCGAGCACAAACTAATCTATTTATCTTGGGACATTTGGTTAAGAGCAGGTGTCTATTCCTCAGGTGCAAGGAAAGTTGGAAAATCGAATAAACAGAGTTTATTCACATTTATAGTGAGAGTTAGGGTGTGTCTCCCACCAAAACTCACAAGGTAAGAGTAATTCAAAGATAGAATAGAATTATAGCACTTGACATACAAAAACATGTCTATTTCTTTTCCTGTTAACATTTCCAAATATATATTTGGATGTACAAAACTACCTGTGTGATCACATATGGCACATATCTAGTGCCTTGCACATCAAATATACACTCATTTCTTCCACAAAGACGTACCAGTTACCACATTCAGTTTCAATATCTCTAGGGAATGCTCATTCCTTTTTTTATTCCAACATAATTCTGTATCAATAAAGTATGAACAAAATAATATGAGAGGAAAGAAAAGACAGTAATTATCAGAGAGATAATTATCAGAGAGAGAGTGTGTGTGTGCACGTACATATGACTGCAGGAAAAAAAATGCAGCTATACTCTACATTGTATCTAAAACTGGTTATAAGGCTATAGTTGGTATTGATAATCTCCGTGGCTCATTGATTATCTCATTTACTTGCTCCCTTTTCCTTTAGCTAACATCTAATCTGGCCTGAGTTTATTGCCTAAATTTATGGCCTACGACTTCATTCCTTAGAAACCAACTCCTGGAAGTCCTGCCTCTGTGCTATTGCTTTTTATTCTGCTTTATACACATAATGTACCAGAGATCTCCTGGGTTTTATCCATACTCTTTTCCATTCCTGCTTGTAGTAGCAAACCTGTTTTCTGTTGAGAGTCAGGCTATAAATCACCCAAGCCACCACCACAATCCTGAGTATTTTTGTCTTTCATTAAATGCATTTGGAGCCTAGAATTATCTGGTAGCAATCTCAGATTCCAATTCAATGGAATTCTTATAGAATCTCTAGTCAAAGCATTCCTCCACGGATTCTTAAACATGTAGGCAAGAAGATCCAGAGTTGTGGAAAAAGAAGCAAATACTGTGACTATGAAAGAAAATGCACCATTTAATGAGTTCCAAGAATATCAGGCATCCTACAGGAGCACATCTCATCCTCACAAGAATTTGTCTCCAGGCTTGCAGTGTGATTGAGTCTTCTGCTATTTTATAAGACAACAGTCTCTCAGTATTGCAAACTTACAACCCTGAGACTGCAGTAAACCTAATCTCGTATAAATCAGCCTCTTGTTCTACAAACCTGTATCTACTGAATACCAGCTAACTAAATGGCCTCAAAATGTCAGATAAGAATTATCTGTCCAGGCTCAGCACGTTGGCTCATGCCTGTAATCCTAGCACTTTGGGAAGCCGAGGAGGGTGGATCACCTGAGGTCAGGAGTTTGAGACCAGCCTGGCCAACATGGTGAAACCCTGTCTTTGCTAAAAATACAAAAATTAGCCAGGCATGGTGGCACGCACCTGTAGTCTCAGCTATTTGGGAGTCTGAGGCAGGAGAATCGCCTAAATCCAGGAGGCAGAGGTTGCAGTGAGCCGAGATCGCACCATTGCACCTAGCCTAGGTGACAAGAGCAAAACTTGTTCTGAAAAGAAAATAAATAAATAAAAAGGAATTAGCTGTCCAGCTGGTAGTCACACCTTCTAATCCAACAGATCCATTCCTTTGTTGACTAGTTAAAAGTTGACTGCCTTGAGTACTAACACATTGAACCTTCATGGGTGTCATGGTACATCACATAAAATTGCTTCTGTCCAAGGAAATTACCTTACAGGAGAGAAAATAATGAAGTAGAGGCCAGAGACAGACAGAGGGACATGCAGCAAACATAAATGCATTCTTAGTTTTAATTGTAATAACAGATCTTAGACTTATGTTGTTATGTAAGCCTCAAGAAAATTAAATGCCTAGGGAAATAGAACAGGATAAGAATAACCATAGATTGATCGAGTTTACCCTAAATTTACAAGATCAGATTGCCCAGCACTGAGCAGAATAGAAACTTGAGACTGAAACTAAGTTCAGTTACAGAAAAAATAAAGCTGTCTTTGGAACATAAGTTTTGTAGAGTGAGAAATCTGTTCCTTCTCTATATTAGCAGTTTAGAATATGATGCCTTCTTAAAAACCAGAATTTCTCCAATAATGCTTATGTGCATAGTCAGTTGCAAACACTACATTTAAATAACCAATAATGTAAAACCTCTCCTGGATAGAAGGGTGATATTTAACTCCCACTAAACTGTATTAATTTCTGGAGACCAAGCACTAGACTGTGTCTTAGTCACTTCTTCATTTACTCTTAGCGCCTGCAGTAGTACCCTTAGCATAGAATAAATTCTTTAAAAATGTTTAATGAATGAATGAACTAGGAAGAAACACCCCAGCAGAATGATTTTGTTAGCTGTCCACATCAAAAGTAATGAAGTGTTCCGCCCACTCCATTATCTTACACACATAACTTGAGAGAAAATTAAGCTTATTTGAAGTAAGAGCATTTCTTTAATTAAATCAAAAGTCAGTAGGATTCCTTTTCCCTAGTTCCTAAGTCACCCTTTATCAAGTCTGGAATTTAGACAGGAAAATATAACCATATGGGCTACTTGACAGAAAAGGCTAATATTGTAACTCCAGTGTCTTAAAATGGTAGCCTAATGACACATAAATGCTGACGCTTGGGACATCCACTTGATATTTTCTTTACAAGGAAAAATGAATTTCTTACTTCCTGCTTTGCTTTTGGCGTTAAGTAGCACTATGCAACTATGCCTAAAATTAGACGGAAAATAAGTGCCTTATTCCAAGACTTGGTTTTATTGCAAGACGGTGTCTTGAAAAGTTTTACTCATTATGCCTTATTATATAGTTTCTACCAAGGAATTGTAGGAAATTACACAAGTCATTCTCTCTATTTTGAATAGCAGGAAATGTTAACACAGAGGTTTACATGGAGAATATTTCTGTTCCATGTTATGACACTTATTCCAATTATTATGAGGAGGAAATAGAGATAAAATTAATGTTTGAATCAAAAGAGATATTTGTATGTGAACATGTGTTTGTAACGGTAATGTACTAAACAGTAGCTGGAGAAATACCGTCTAAGTGCCGTAGTGGTACTGTAGATGACAAGGTAGCATCACAAACAATAGACTCAGATTGCTGACTTCTCACCCACCTTAAAATACAAAGCCTGTTTCTTCCAGAGCCTGCAAGTAACCTACAATTCTCTAGAATAAGTAGACACAGCACACTTGAGAATATGAGAAGTTGATTTTTAAAGCCTTGCATTGTTCTAGGTTTCAATGGTATAATTGAACTCAACTACCACAGGATGTAAATATCAATCACTCCCCCACAGCCTCCTTCTCTGTTTCCATTGGAAGTCATTAATTAACACACCTCAGAGATCTTTTATGACTCAGAATCTAGGGAGAGTCCTAAAAACTATTATTTGGTGGAAGGACTAAGAAAATCCAACAGTTGTCATGGTAAGAAGGATTAGTAATCCGTCCATTTATAGAAAAAAAAATCTAAACAAGCAATACATTTGTCTTGTCATCAGAGCATTACAAATTTACAACAACATCAGCCTATACTAGCAGAAAAATGCTACTTGCCTAATCATGAAATTGCCGTTTTCAAAAAGTATGTCTAAGGTTTTGTAGTGTGAAGTCAGGTATGGGAGTATACATGAAACCATAAAGTCTAACATTTGTCTTCATGTTAGGATCTTGAGGGAGAAATTACAACTGGAAACCTAGACTTAAGAATCTTCTTCCTGAAGCTTCTTAGGCACTTTATATAAATAGCAGCTATCAGACTACCTTAGGTATAGGTTCAGTACCCATGTCTACTCTCCTTTGGCTCGTATCATTCCCTGTATCCGAAATGCCTATATTCATCTACCAAAATCTTATCCTTTTATCCTCCATCTCAAATACCACCTTCTTCATACTTTTCCTAGTGCTAATAAAGACTTAGGTACAAACATATCTTAGAAATACACTGTCAGCTGTCCTAACACTTTATTTTTACATTTGACCTGATACTTATTAAGCATTCGATCTTCTTTTTTAGTTATTTGGGTAATATCTTGAAGCCTTCTTATGGATCAGAGATTCTCAAACTTTTTATCATCTGGGTCACCTGTAAAAGATCCGTATTGTTGTGGGGGGCCTTGGAGCTGCCCTTTCAGTACGCTCCCTTTGTTCTACTCTTTACTATTCTCGATGTCCAAAAATTTTCCCCTTTTATCCATAGCCAAATCATAAGCTCTCTCTTAAAAACATTTGGCTATATTCCAGCGGTTTAAAAAGTTTTTCTATGTTCTCCATTCTACCACCTATCATTTTGGTCCATTTGAATATTAATAAGATCAATAGACTGCAGTAACAACTGAATCTTCAGATCTCAGTAACTTAGCACAGTAAAGTTTTACTTTTCCCTCATACCACAATCCTGTGCAAATCAGGTATCCCACCTCTGTATTTTATCCACACCATCTGAAACACACAACTTACAAGTTTCTTATGGAATGGGCATATGTCACTTCTCATATTTCATTGGCCAGAACTAATTCTATGGTCCAAACTTACTGCAAGGAAGGTGAGAAAATATAGGACAGATGCCGGGCACTAAGAATCTTTGCCCAGATTAAAACGCCAGTTGCTTGGCTTTTTAAAATATGCTACAACTACTCCAACTCCAAATGTCTGAAAGAAGATTTACCTGCATGACAATCATCATAATAGCTATCCTTCCATGAGCATTTACCACATACATTATCATGGTAAGTGCAATGCAAGATTATCTAACTTAATTCATACAACAACCCTGCAAGGTAGATATTATTAGCTACAATTTTTGAAAGGCACTGAAATTTAGAAAGATATGGTAACATAACTTGCCCTAGTATACAAAGCTTGTAAGTTGTTAAGCCAGCTATTAAACAAAGCCTCTATCTCAAAAGCGAGTTTTCTTAAGGGATTGCTGTCTATGTCCTTGGAAACCACTCTCCCATAGTGATCTCTATAAGTCACAAATCTGATATTCCTACCCATTGATTTTAGAACACAGTCTAAAATGTCCTGTGTGGCACAAAAAGCCTTGCCTGACATTTTTTTTTCTTTTGTAACTCTCTGTCCTATTGTATTATAATCACATCTCTTTAGCAATTTTATTTCAGCCATACTAAGCAATGTGCACTTCTATTCTAGCTCTTAGCTTTTTCTCACTTTAATCATTCTTCCTGCCATACTTTCTTTTCTTTTTTTTTTTTGAGAGACAGAGTCTCACTCTGTCGCCCAGGCTGGAGTGCAATGGCACCATGTCAGCTCACTGCAATCTCCACCTCCTGGGTTCAAGCCACTCTCCTGCTGCAGCCTCCTGAGTAACTGGGATTATAGATGCACGCCACCACACCCAGCTAATTTTTGTATTTTCAGTAGAGACAGGGTTTCACCATGTTAACCAGGCTTGTCTCGAACTCCTGGCCTCAAGCAATCCACCCACCTCGGCCTCCCAAAGTGCTGGGATTACAGGCGTGAGCCACCACTCCCAGCCTTGCCATACCCTTTATCTAGGTAATTCCCATATACATATCAGGTCTTACTTCAGATATTACACTTATTGAAAAATATGAAGATGTAAAGAAGAGTTGTAAAAATTAAAGGGAAATCAGCATGATGAATCACTAGGTTCAGTCAACAAAACATCCAGCACTCAACAACATTCATAGGAAAAAATGAATGAGCAGAAGAATATATTTAAATACATTAAAAAATAATGTCTTCAAAGAAATCATAAAAAGCTATTACAATCACAAAACATTAATGACATTTTAGGAAAGGGAGTTTAGGGAACTATAAAAAGTGATTGTTAAAACAGAAGAAATTCAACAAACTGACTTAATAGCAATCTAATTATCAGTAAAGATTACATTCTTAAGATGCAGATGCGTAGAAGGAATCCCCCCGAATGCAGTTTAAAAAATAATTTCAATTTCATTATATCATTTAAAAAATAACAATCGGCTGGGAGCTGTGACTCATATCTGTAATCCAGCAATTTGGGAGGCTGAGATGGGTTGATCACTCGAGTTCAGGAGTTCCAGACCAGCCTGGGCAACATGGTGAAACCCCATCTCTACTGAAAATACAAAATTAGCTGAGCATGGTGTTACACACCAGCTACTCAGGAGACTGAGGTAGGAGAATCACTTGAACCCCAGAGGCAGAGGCTGCAGTGTGCCGAGATGGCACCACTACACTCCAGCCTGGGTGATGAAGTGAGACCCTGTCTCAACAAAAAGAAAAGGAATGATAATTTTCATATATTATCTCATTTCCAGTTAGTTCACATTTAGCCATTGTCTTTTTTCTTTAGTTTGCTGGAATCAGGAACAGAATGGTGTTTTAGTTGTTCGAGAAGCCTCTTAAATCTCTTGTGTTCTATAGTTTTCCTTGTTATATTTTCTCTTGTGATTTTTTTTTTTCCCGTGGGAAGGGGAGTTCCTGCTATTGAAAGAACTGGGTTGTTTGTCCTGTAGAGTTTTTCACAGGGTTTGTTTCATTAAATGCGCCTCTGCTTTATCTGTTAAAATATTCTCTGTCCCTGCATTTTTTATAAATTCATAGTTGGATCTAGTAGCTTGATCAGATTCACTTTCATTTTTCGTTTTTATGGTAAGTGTACCTGGTGATATTGTAGATTTCCATTAGGATATACATGTATGTTCTTATGTTAGCAAACAATGATTACAACCACTCCAACTCTAAATGTCCAAAAGATTTACTTGCATGATCATTATCATAATAGCTATCATTCCTTGAGCATTTACTACATTACCCACTGTATTTAATTAAAAAAATTTGGCCGGGCGCGGTGGCTCACGCCTGTAATCCCAGCAATTTGGGAGGCCAAGGCGGGTGGATCACGAGATCAAGCGATCAAGACCATCCTGGTCAACATGGTGACACTCCGTCTCTACTAAAAATACAAAAAATTATCTGGGCATGGTGGCGCGTGCCTGTAATCCCAGCTACTCAAGAGGCTGAGGCAGGAGAATTGCCTGAACCCAGGAGGTGGAGGTTGCGGTGAGCCGAGATCGTGCCATTGCACTCCAGCCTGGGTAACAAGAGCAAAACTCCATCTCAAAAAAAAAAAAAAAAATTTCAAAATGGCAATAATTTTTTTGTTACTGGAAGTATGTATATAAATAAATGCATAAATAAATAAAAGGAAACATTCCTATGTCAAATATTTGGTTACCCTACTGTACGGTTTAGATAGAAAAGGTATGATAAATTCTTGATTTTTTTTTTCTTTATTTGCCAGTTTTTTTCAAATAATGAGTTCTTTAGCAATCTCCAAAGTTAATAAGTAATTTTGTGTGTGTCACTATATACACAGGGATTGAAACACTCTCAATTCAATCTACTGAAGACACTGGCTTTATAACTGCTTTTTCTCGTCTTTTGCCCAGGTGTTTATTCGACTTGTCTCCTGAGTTCTTTTTGACATGACTCTAGCAGTCTTTGATGGTTTCTTTGCTTTCTGGTCAGAAAACATGTTTCAGGTTCATCTTACACATTTTCCTTTCCCAGAACTAGAAGGAACATGATAAGAACCATCTAATAGCTATGGGAATAAAACTATCAAATTTGGCTGAAAGGTGTAAAAGCAGCCCCAACTAAATAGATACATTTTACTTTTGCCAATAAATTAATATAAAATTTTTGAAATTACTCTATGAATCCAGTGAAATTTTAATAAAATACCAGCAGGGACTTGTGATTCTAAATTTCACAAAGAAGAGGAAATGTGCATGAATACCTGAGCCTTATACAAATTATTCACAAAATGTACATTACTTATATTATTATGTTATACGTATAATACATACCAATAATAAATGTCAATGTTTATGAAGCCTCTGCTAATTAAAGCCAGCGAAAAACATTGTGTTGGCAAAAGTATTGGATTTAAAAAATCTGTCTTAATGAAAATAGTTTATGTTTAAATTCAGTTCAATAAGGAAAAGATCATTTATTTAATAAATGCTACTGGCAGGGCACGGTGCCTCACGCCTATAATCCCAGCACTTGGGGAGGCCGAGGCAGGAGAATCACAAGGTCAAGAGATTGAGACAATCCTGGCCAACATGGTAAAACCTCATCTCTACTAAAAAATACAAAAGTTAGCTGGGTGTGGTGGCATGTGCCTGTAGTCCCAGCTACTCAGGAGGCTGAGGCAGGAGAATTCACTTGAACCCAGGAGGTAGAGGTTGCAGTGAGATGGGATCATGCCACTGTACTCCAGCCTGTTGACAGAGCGAGACTCCATCTCAAAAACATAAAAACAAAATGCTATTAAGAGAATTAGCAATCAAGTTGGAAAAAAAAATCCCTACCTTATACCCTATTCAAAAAATAAACTGCAAATTGTTCATAGGTCAAATGTATTTAAAAAATCTATCTATATGTATATATATATATTTTAAAAATTTTGATGTGCAGACTTTCTTAATGAGAAACACTACAGAACAACAACTAAAAAATTCCATTAAAATGATTCCTGTATGTCAAAGTTTATTACAATTAAAATTAAACAAGACTGCTGGCAAGATGGCCAAATAGGAACAGCTCTGGTGCACGGCTCCCAGTGAGGGCCACACAGAAGGCAGGTGATCTCTGCATTTCCTGCTGAGTTACATGGTACATCTCATTGGAACTAGTTGATCAGTGGATGCAACCCAAGGAGGGTGAGTCAAAGCAGGGTGGGGCATCGCCTCACCTGGGAAGTGCGAGGGGCCAGGAACTCACTCTCCTAGCCAAGGGAAGCCATTAGGGACTGTTCCCAGCACTGAGGCCTGATACTGTGCTTTTCCCATGGTCTTCACAACCCGCAGACCAGGAGATGCCCTCTGGTGCCTACAACACCAGGGCCCCAGGTTTCCACAAGAGTGGGTGGCTGTTTGGGAAGACATCAAGCTAGCCACAGCAGTTTTTTTCATACGCCAGTGGTGCCTGGAATATCAGCGAGACGGAACCTTTTACTTTCCTAAAAAAGGGGGCTGAAACCAGGGAGCCAAGTGATCTGGCTCAGTGGGTCCCACCCCCATGAAGACCAGCAAGCTAAGATCCACTGGCTTAAAATTCTCGCAGCCACCACAGCAGTCTGAGCTTGACCTGGGACATTCAAGCTCAGTGAGGGGAGGGACGTCCACCATTGCTGAGGCTCAAGTAGGTATTTTTAACCTCACCTGTGTAAACAAATTCACCAGGAAATTTGAACAGGGCAGCACCCACAGCAGCTTGGCAAGGCCTCTGCAGGCAGACTGTGTCACTAGACTCCCTCCTTGCTGGGCAGGGCCTCTCTGAAAAAAGGCAGCAGCCCATCTGGGACTTATAAGTAAATCCCCACCTTCCTGGGACAGTGCACCTGGGAAAAGGGGCAGTTGTGGGTACAGCTTCAGCAGACTTAAACATCCCTGCCAGACAGCTTTGAAGAGAGCAGCAGACTTCCCAGCACAGCATTCAGGCTCTGGTAAGAATCAGACTGCCTCCTCAAGTGACTCCCTGACCCTCGTGTATCCTGAGTGGGAGACACCTCCTAGTAGGGGTCGACAGACATCTCATATAAAAGAGCTCTGGTGGGCATCTGGCGGGTACCCCTCCGGGACTACGCTACCAGAGGAAGAAAAGAGCAGCAATCTTTTCTGTTCTCCAGCCCCTGCTGGTGATTCCCAGGCAAGCAGGGTCTGGAGTGGACCTCCATCAAACTCCAGAAGACCTACAGCAGAGGGGTCTGACCGTTAGAAGGAAAACTAACAAACAGAAAAAAATAGTTTCAACATCAATAGAAAGGACATCCACTTGGAAACCCCATCCAAATGTCACCAACTTCAAAGACCAAAGGTAGATAAACCCACGAAAATGGGAAGAAACCAGGGCAAAAAGGCTGAAAATTCCAAAAACTAGAATGTCTCTTCTCCTCCAAGGGATCACAACTCCTCACCAGCAAGGGAACAAAAGTGAAAGGAGAATGAGTTTGATGAATTGACAGAAGCAGGCTTCAGGAAGTGGGTAAAAACAAATTTTCTGAGCTAAAGGAGCAAGTTCTAACCCTAAAGGAAGCTAAGAACCTTGAAAAAAGGTTAGACAAAATGCTAACCAGAATACCCAGTGTAAAGAACATAAACAACTTGATGGAGCTGAAAAACACAGCAGGAGAACTTTGTGAAGCATACACAAGTTTCAATAGCTGAATCGAATGAGCAAAAGAAAGGATATCAGAGATTGAAGATCAACTCAACGAAACCAAATGAGAAGGCAAGATTAGAGAAAAAAGTGAAAATAAATGAATAAAGCCTTCAAGAAATATGAGATTATGTGAAAATACCAAATCTACGTTTGATCGGTGTACCTGAAAGTGATGGGGAGAATGAAACCAAGATGGAAATCACTCTTCAGGACATTATACAGGAGAACTTCCCCAACCTAGCAAGGCAGGCCAATATTCAAACCTAGGAAACACTCCTTGAGATACTCCTCGAGAAGAGCAATGCCAAGACACATGATTGTCAGATCCACCAGGGTTGAAATGAAGGAAAAAAATCCTAAGGGCAGCCAGAAAGAAAGGTCAGGTTACCCACAAAAGAAAACCCATCAGACTTACGAGTATCTCTCAGCAGAAACCCTACAAGCCAGAAGAGCGTGGGGGCCAATATTCAACATCCTTAAAGAAGAGAATTTTCAACTCAGAATTTCATATCCAGTCAAACAAAGCTTCATAAGTGAAGGAGAAATAAAATCCTTTACAGACAAGCGATTGCTCAGAGATTTTTGTCACCACCAGGCCTGCCTTACAAGAGCTCTTGAAGGAAGCACTAAACATGGAAAGAAACAACCAGTAACAGCCACTACAAAAACATACCAAATTGTAAAGATCATCAACGTTATGAAGAAATTGCATCAACTAATGGGCAAAACACCCAGCTAGCATCATAATGGCAGAATCAAATTCACACATAACAATATTAACCTTAAGTGTAAATGGGCTAAATGGCCCAATTAAAAGCCACAGACTGGCAAATTGGATAAAGGGTCAAGATCCATCTGTGTGCTGTATTCAGGAGACTCATCTCATATGCAAAGACACACATAGACTCAAAATAGAGGGATTAAGGAAGATTTATCAAGCAAATGGAAAGCAAAAAAAAGCAAGAGTTGCAATCCTAGTCTCTGATAAAATGGACGTTAAACCAACAAAGATCAAAAGAGACAAAGAAGGGCATTACATAATGGTAAAGGGGTCAATGCAACAGGAAGAGCTAACTATCCTAAATATATATGCACCCAATACAGGAGCACCCAGATATATAAAGCAAGTTCTTAATGACCTACAAAAAGACTTAGACTCCCATGTAATAATAGTGGGAGACTTTAACACCCCACTATCAATATTAGACTGATCAATGAGACAGAAAATTAAGAAGGATATCCAGGACTTGAACTCAGATCTGGACCAAGCGAACCTAATAAACATCTACAGAACTCTCCACCCCATGTCAACAGAATATACCTTCTTCTTAGCACCACATCACACTTATTCTAAAATTGACCACACAACTAGAAGTAAAACACTCCTCAGCAAATGCAAAAGAATGGAAATCCTAACAGTCTCTCAGACCATAGTGCCATCAAATTAGAACTCAGGATTAAGAAACCAAATCAAAACCACAAAACTAAATGGAAATTGAACAACCTGCTCCTGAATGACAACTGGATAAATGACTACTAAAATGAAGGCAGAAATGAAGATGCTCTTTGAAATCAATGAGAACAAAGACACAATGTACCAGAATCTCTGGGACACATTTAAAGCAGTGAGTAGAGGAAAATTTATAGCACTAATTGCCCACAAGAGAAAGGAGGAAAGATCTAAAATCAACACCCTAATGTCACAATTAAAAGAACTAGAGGAGCAAGATCAAACAAATTCAAAAGCTAGCAGAAGACAAGAAATAACGAAGATCAGAGCAAACTGAAGGAGATAGAGACATGAAAAACCCTTCAAAAAATCAATGAATCCAGGAGCTGGGTTTTTGAAAAGATCAACAAAATATACAGACTGCTACCCAGACTAGTAAAGAAGAAAAGAGAGAAGAATCAAATAGATGGCAATAAAAAAGTTATTAAAAAAAAAGATATCATCACCGATCTGACAGAAATACAAACTACCATCAGAGAATACTATAAACACCTCTATGCAAATGAACTAGAAAATCTAGAAGAAATAAATAAATTCCTGGACACTCATACTCTCCCAAGACTAAACCAGTAAGAAGTTGAATCCCTGAAAAGACCATTAACAAGTTCTGAAATGGAAGCAGTAATTAATAGCCTACCAACCAAAAAAAGCACAGGACCAGATAGATTCATAGATGAATTCTAACAGAAGTGCAAAGAGGAGCTGGTACCATTCCTTCTGAAACTATTCCAAACAATACAAAAAGAGGGAATCCTCCCTAACTCATTTTTTGAGACCAACATCATCCTGATACCAAAACATGGCAGAAACACAACTAAAAATGAAAATTTCAGGCCAATATCCATGATGAACATTGATGCAAAAATCCTCAATAAAATACTGGCAGACTCAATCCAACAGCACATCAAAAGCTTATTCATCACAATCAAGTGGGCTTCATCCCAGGGATGCAAGGCTGGTTCAACATACACAAATCAATGAATGTAATCCATCACATAAACAACCAAAGACAAAAACCACATGATTATCTCAATAGATGCAGAGAAGGCCTTCGACAAAATTCAACAGCCCTTTATGCTAAAAACTCTCAATAAACTAGATATCGATGGAATGTATCTCAGAATGATAAGAGCTATTTATGACAAACCCAAAGTCATTATGATACTGAATGGGCAAAAACTGGAAGCATTCCCTTTGAAAACCAGCACAAGACAAGGATGCCCTCTCTCACCATTCCTACTGAACATAGTATTGGAAGTTCTAGCCAGGGCAATCAGGCAAGACAAAGAAATAAAGGGTATTCAATTAGGAAAAGAGCAAGTCAAAATTTCTCTATTTGAGATGACATGATTGTATATTTAGAAGACCTCACTGTCTCAGTCCAAAATCTCCTTAAGCTGATAAACAACTTCAGCAGTCTCAGGATAAAATATCAGTGTGCAGAAATCACAAGCATTCCTACACACCAGTAACAGACAAACAGAGAGCCAAATCATGAGTGAACTCCCATTCACAATTGCTACAACGAGAATAAAATACCTAAGAATACAACTAGCAAGGGATGTGAAGGATCTCTTCAAGGAGAACTACAAACCACTGCTCAAGGAAATAAGAAGACACAAACAGATGGAAAAACATTCCATGCTTATGGTTAGGAAGAATCAATATCATGAAAATGGCCATACTGCCCAAAGTAAGCTACAGATTCAATGCTATCCCTATCAAGCTACCATTGTCTTTCTTCACAGAATTGGAAAAAAACACCTTAAACTTCATATGCAAACAAAAAGGAGCCCACATAGCCAAGACAATCCTAAGCAAAAAACAAACAAACAAACAAAAAAACAAAGCTAGAGGCATCATGCTACCTGACTTCAAACTGTACTACAAGGCTACAGTAATTACAACAGCATGGTAGTGGTACCAAAATGGAGATATAGACTAATGGAACAGAACACAGGCCTCAGAAATAATGCCACACATCTGTAACCATCTGATCTTTGACAAACATGACAAAAACAAGCAACGGGGAAAGGATTCCGTATTTGATAAATGGTATTGGGAAAATTGGCTAGCCATATGCAGAAAGCTGAAACTGGATCCCTTCCTTACACCTTATACAAAAATTAACTCCAGATGGATTAAAGATTTAAATGCAAGACCTAACACCATAAAAACCCTAGAAGAAAACCTAGGTAATACTATTCAGGACACAGGCATAGGCGAGGACTTCATGACTAAATCACCAAAATCATTGGCAACAAAAGCCAAACTAGACAAGTGGGATCTAATTAAACTCCAGAGCTTCTGCACAGCAAAAGAAACAATCATTAGAGTGAACCAGCAACCAACAGAACGGGAAAAAATTTTTGCAATCTACCCATCTGACAAAGTGCTAACATCCAGAATCTCCAAGGAACTTAGACAAATTTACAAGAAAAAAATAAACAACCTCATCAAAAAGTGGGTGAAGGATACGAACAGACACTTCTCGAAAGAAGACATTTATGTGGCCAATAAATGTATGAAAGAAAGCTCATCATCTCTGGTCATTAGAGAAATGCAAATCAAAACCACATTGAGATACCATTCTCAATGTGAGATACACCATTCTTACACCAGTTAGAATGGTGATCATTAAAAAATCAGGAGACAACAGATATTGGAGAGAATGTGGAGAAATAGGAAAACTTTTACACTGTTGGTGGGAGTATAAACTAGTTCAACCATTTTGGAAGACAGTGTGGTGATTAGATTACTCAAGGATCTAGAACTAGAAATACCATTTAACTCAGTAATCTTAGTACTGGGTATGTATCCAAAGGATTATAAATCGTTCTATTATAAAGACACATGCACAAGTATGTTCATTGCAAATAAAATAAAATAACAAAATAAACACAAGCAAAGGACTGAAAAAGATATCTGAAGTTAATGCAATAGAAGAACAATATTGGTTGTATAGGAAGTGTGTCTACAAAAAAGTTTTTAATATACATAGAAGACAGAAATTCATAAAAGAAATAGAATGGTTCATAAGTCTGTAAATAGCATTCAAACTGACTAGTAATCAGAAAAATATGACTGATTACATTTTACACATAAAATTGAATTAAGTAAATTGATAATAACCATTATTACCATGGATATAGGGGAATGGGTTCTGAAATTCATTGCTGGTGAGCAAGCAATTCATAAAGCTTTTCAGAAGGCAACTTAGTAGTATTGAATATAATTTTAAATAAGATGATTGACCCAGTAATTTCACTCAGGGCAATTTATCTATATAAGAAGGTATTTGTCCAAGAGAAATACTTTTACATGCCACAAAGTTTCACATACAAGGATGTGTGCCACTATACTGTTTGTAATACCAACACTAAAAACAAACATCTATCAGTATGAATATAGTTAGAATATACTGCATCCATACTATTCACCAAAATAAAGTGGTTAAACAATGAAGTAATCTACATAAGTTTGCAAAGAATTATATGCTTATAATTCTTGTTAAGAGAAAGAAAGTCACAGGAAAAAAACATACAAGATGGTCCATTTATGTATTTTTAAAAGCATATATATGTGCAAACATAAAGATGTGTAAATCCATAGCAATTTCTGAATGAATAAGAATAAACTGTAAATAGTGGATATTCTGAAGGAAATGCTTTGCCAGAGAAATAAGATGTCCTTTTTTTGCTCTCTATACTTATTATTGGAGGGTTTATTGACAATCAGAATCGTGTACTTCTTGAATAATTAGAAATAAAAACAAAACTTTCTCTCTTTTTGATAAAAATGCTTAGAGATGAAGCTTACAATTATTTTACACCTTCAATTTGGTCAGGACTAAAGGTACAAAAGGTATATATTTTATCATTTATAGTAAATCAATTGAAAATCACCTTTATATGCAAGAATAATCATTCAATGAAAATTATAAGAAATAAAGTGTAATGTCCTTTGAACTGACTGCACCACGGACTACACCAGAGTCAAGCCATGGTGACCCCTGTGACCCACACATACAACTCCAGATGGCTTCCAGGAGCCAGAAAGTCTGAAGTAATGGGAAAACCACAAAAGAAGAAGAATAGCTAGCTCCTGCAGTGCCTGATTAACCAACCTTGCAACATACCACCATTGTTCCTACCTCAACGGTTCCTGCTTCAACTGATAAGCCAACTTTGTGACACTGGACCTTGTGACTCTTCCCCCACCCCAGCCACACCCCCTGGCTTGCAAAAACTACCCTGAACTGTAACTTTCCACTGCCTACCTCAAACCTATAAAGCAGCTCCTATCACATCACCCTCTGCTGACTCTCTTTTTGGACTCATATCGTTTACACCTGAGTGAATAAACAGCCTTGTTGCTCACACAAAGCCTATTTAGGTGGTCTCTTCATTTAGAGCACACTTAATATTTGGTGCCAAAACCCAGAACAGGGGTATTCTTTTGGGAGACCAGTCTCCTGTCCCCACTCTCCCTCTGTGAAGAGACCCACCTGTGGCATCAGTGCCTCAGACCAGCCTAACAAACCTCTTGCCACTTTCAGATAGAGCAAGTAGTCTCTCCCACTCTCTTTTCCTTTAACTCCTTCTCCTTCTAAGTAGAGACAAAGGAGACATTCTTTATTCCTGCACTCAAAACCTCCAACATTGGTCACGGACTCCGGAAGACAGTCTTCCCTTGGTGTCTGATCAATAGTGGGGATGCCTGCCTTGACCACTCACCCATGGTATAGTCCAGGACTCAGTTGGAGATGCCTACTGCAAACCCTGGTAGCTGCTCTCCTCTCATTCTCCTTGTCTCTACCCCTTTCCTTAAAACTTATCTCCTTCGCCATGGGCAATATTCCTCCCTCTATTCCTCTGTCTTTGCCTCTAGCTTGTGTCCTAAAAAATCTAAAAGCTCAACTGTCACCCCATCTGAAACCTAAATGTCTCATTTTTTCTGCAATACAGACTGGCCCCAATACAAATTAGACAATGGTTCCCAATGGCCAGAAAACAGCACTTTCAATTTTTCTATTCTGCAGGACCTAAATAATTTTTGTCAACAAATGGGAAAATGGTCTGAAGTGCCATACGTTCAGGCATTTTTTACACTCCACTTCCTCCCTAATCTCTGCTCTCAATCAACTCATCCCAAATTTTCTTTCTCTCCCTTCTGTCTGCCCCTCCTGCCTCTGCCAGTAACTGAGAAACCTCCTTGTTCATCAAACTTTCTAAACTTTCTCCTCCCCTCCTGTCCAGATCAGGCCCCAATCCAGACCCTAACTGACCCCAGAGCCTCCCTCCTCTTCCTCTGCCCAAAACCCACCTCCTTATGCCCCTCCTATTACCTCCCACCTGATACCTGGTCCAGCTTAGAGTTTAGTCCCACAGCTAACTCCCCCTGTCCCTGTCCAACAATATCCCCTTCACGAAGTGGCTGGAGCTGAAGGAATAGTCCGGGTGCACATCCCCTTTTCTCTCTCTAACCTCTCCCAAATCAGTCAGTGTCTAGGCTCTTTCCCGTCAGACTCCACCAGATATGTACAAGAATTTCAATACTTAACGCAGTCTTATAATCCCACTTGGAATAAGTTAAATGTCATACTTACTTCTACTCTTACCCCTGACATTAAAAAAAAAGCTACAGAAATTAAAATCTGGCTCTAAAATCCCACAACAGGAATTAATCAACCTCACCTTCAAGGTGTTCAACAATAGGAAGAAAGCTGCCCAGTGGCAGCACATCTCAGACTTAAAGATGCTTGCCTCTGCCAGAAGACAAACCTCAGCCACACCACCGGCTCACAAAGGCTTCAAAGTGCCCAGACCTTGCTTCAGGTGTTGGACATCTGGCCACTAGGCCAAGGAATGCCTGCAGCTCGGGATTCCCCTAAGCCCTATACTGATTGGAAGTCAGCCTGTCTGACTCACATCACTGCTTCCAGAGCTCCTGGACCTCCAACCCAAAGCTCCTTGAGTGAATCCTTCCCAGATCTCCTTGGCTTGGTAGCTGAAGACTGATGCTGCCCAAACATCTCGGAGGCCCCTTGGACCATCACAGATGCCGAGTTTTTGGTAACTCTTACGGTGGAGAGTAAGTCCATCCCATTCTTAATCAACATGGGGGCCACCCGCCCCACGCTGCCTTCTTTTCAAGGACCTGTCTCCTTGGCCTCCATAACTTTTGTGAGAATTGACAGTAAGGCTTCCAGGCCTCTCAAAATTCCCAAGTCTGGTGTCAATTAGGCCAGCACTCCTTTCCACACTATTTCCTAATCATCCTCACTTGTCCAGCTCCCCTGTTAGGCCGAGATATCCTAGCAAAATTGTCTGTGTCCTTAACTATTCCTGGGCTACAGCCACACCTCATTGCCACCCCCCTCCCTGAGCCTGTATCTCCCTCAATAGCTCCCCTTATGTCCCCCTACCTTAACCCTCGGGTGTGGAACACCACCTCCCCATCCATTTCTGACTGTTTACAGCACCCTAACCGCTGTCTACTTGCAAGATCCACCACCAGTGGGTAAAGCTGTGTCCACCAGAAGAGCAGCCTAACTCTTCCAACCCCTCTTGGAAGTCACAAGTATTCTCCCCAATTTCCTTAAAACTTACGCGAATTCCTGAAGAAACTTAAATGCCCTGCTCCTGACTATCTTGCTGCTTCACCCTCTTCCTCCATTCTGTTTGCCAAGACATTTCCTGGTTCCACCCTCAGGCTGCCACCTTAACTCTCTGGTAGAGTAAATCAATCACCTTCTTTTCCAAGGTGCCCTGTGTAACTTCTCCCCCAGTGAAGTCAACTGTTTACTTTCCTCCTCATTCTTTGCCTGCCTGTTCCTCCTGCTCCCTTGGCTGACCCACATAATTGCAGCTCCCCTTCCTATTATCCTCAACTACCTCTACAAAACCCTGAACTTAAACCATTCTTTGCTAAACCTATCCAACCCAACCCTAGCAAAAGGTTGCTGGCTTTGCATCTCTCTATCAGCTACAACTTATACTGCCACTCCCATCCTTGGAAAGTTTTGGGTTCTTACTCGCCTAACCTATCACCCTCACTATAAAGGAAAAAGCCCCTTTCAACTTTTAAATTTGCAGTCACTAGCCGAGTTCTCCATCACTAACATGACCAAACATACCCTAACAGGACACGCAGTACAGCTTCTGCACTGCACTGCACACGAATGTTCATTGCAGCACAGTTTACAATAGCAAAGACCTGGAACCAGCCCAAATGCCCATCGATGATAGAATGGACAGGAAAAATGTGGCACATATACACCATGGAATATTATGCACCCATCAAAAACGAGGAGTTCGCGTCCTTTGTAGGGACATGGATGAACCTGGAAACCATCATTCTCGGCAAACTGACACAAGAACAGAAAATCAAACACTGCATGTTCTCACTCATAGGCGGGTGTTGAACAATGAGAACACATGGACACAGGGAGGGGAGCATCACACACTGGGGTCTGTTGGGGAGAAATAGGGGAGGGACAGCAGGGGGTGGGGAGTTGGGGAGAGATAGCATGGGGAGAAATGCCAGATATAGGTGAAGGGGAGGAAGGCAGTAAATCACACTGTCACGCATGCACCTATGCAACAATCTTGCATGTTCTTCACATGTACCCCAAAACCAAAAATGCAATAAAAAAAAAAAAAGATTGTGCCCACCCAGCTTAAGGGTGGGTCTGCCTTTCCCAGTCCAGTGACTCAAATGTTACTCTCCTTTGGCAGCACCCTCACAGACATATCCAGAAACAATACTCTGCATCCTTCAATCCAATCAAGCTGACACTCAATATTAACCATCACACATAGTTTCATTTTGCACTGTTTTGACCCTTTGTTTATGCTGTTAGAATTTTGATAAACATTGCATTATAGCTTCAATTTTGAAAGAATGTAAACCTATCGTTAGGTTGCATGACCCAAGAGCTATTTCTCTTAATTTGTTCCAATCACTCTTCCACATTTAGTAATAAGAATGTTTCGTTTTCTTCACGCAATTCTTTTTGTTAATTTAATTCCTGGATGCCGTGCAGTTAACTCACCCTTGGTTATAAGTTTGGATTTTTTGACATAGGGGTTTTCACAGGCTATTACTGATACATAGGAGAGTTAGTAATTTTTATATTTTTATATGCAATATACTTTTCTAATCACTTTAATGGACTTTGAGTAATTGTAATGTTTTTATGGAATTCCATAGTGTATTCCTGGAATAAAATTACGTGATATCTAAATAGTAATTTTAGTCCCCTTTTGTTTTATCTGTTTTGTATTTTATTTTCTTGGCTAGAGTTTCCAAAAACAACAGTGTTTGTCAGTGTTTGGTTAGAAAAACAAGTAATTGAGTAGGAAGGGATTTCATGCAACCATGTGAGTTTATTAAAAGACAATTCACCATGGCATTTCTATACATCTTGTATTAGCTCTTGTTCTGGACTTTTGTCCCAAAGTTGTTCAATAGGAAATAGCCGTGAAATATAGCAATAGTGTTTCCTTCTGGGGCAAAGAACAGATGTGTTTCCTGATCAGGATAATAAAGATAATGTCCTTCCCCCTGTACAAAGTTTGCTCAAGTTTTCTAGCAGCTGCCTTTTAAGATTGAGGAATCCTAAATTCAGGATTTCTCAGCTATGACACAAAGCCACTATCCTGTATTGCTTCACATCACTCCTGTGGGACTTGGGCAAGGGGACCTGATGTGCCATGAATAATAAAGTGCTTTGTCTCTGACCCAGCGGTTCATGTCTTCTGCCAGAATTTATGAACCTATCCTAGGCTAACTTGATGCAAGCAGAATAAGACCTCCAACCCTTCACTGCTCTTGACAGTGCTGTCTGTTGATCTTCATGAATATTCCGGCAGCTGCTACTAGAGAATGATGGCTTTTCATTCTCTCCTTATGAATTTTTCATGATTGTCTCACATTGCAGAATCTAACCAGAGCCCTGTAGGCAAAAGTAACACAAATTCCCATAAAATACCATGTCCACTTGTGGATGATGGTTATTATCTTTTTAGCAGTCATGATCTCTTTTTGACACTCTGTAAATCAACTATAGAATTAGAGTTGCCAGATGCAGTGGCTCACACTTGTAATCCCAGCACTTGGTGAGGCCGAGGCAGGTGGATCACTTGAGCTCAGGAGTTCGAGACAAGCCTGGCCAACATGGTGAAACTCCATCTCTACTAAAAATACAAAAATTAGCTGGGCATAGTGGCATATGCCTGTAATCCCAGGTACTCAGGAGGCTGAGGCAGGAGTGTCACTTGAACCTGGAAGTTGGAGGTTGCAGTGAGCCTAGATGGCGCCACGACACTGTAGCCTGAGTGACAGAGTGAGTCTCTGTCTAAAAAAAATAAAAATAAGCCGGGCGCGGTGGCTCACGCCTGTAATCCCAGCACTTTGGGAGGCTGAGGCGGGTGGATCACGAGGTCAAGAGATCGAGACCATCCTGGTCAACATGGTGAAACCCCGTCTCTACTAAAAATACAAAAAATTAGCTGGGCACGGTGGCGTGTGCCTGTAATCCCAGCTACTCAGGAGGCTGAGGCAGGAGAATTGCCTGAACCCAGGAGGCGGAGGTTGCGGTGAGCCGAGATCGCACCATTGCACTCCAGCCTGGGTAACAAGAGCGAAACTCCGTCTCAAAAATAAAATAAAATAAAATAAAAATAAAAATAAAAATAAAAATCACCAACACATCCTAAAGGTAGGAGAGTGAAGAGGAAAATGTTAACATATACAAATATATAACAAACCAAGGTAGAAAATATCTGTGGCTTATACAGTCCTAATTCTGTAACTAGATGTGAAGTCATTTTGATACGCATTGTTCCCTTCTTCTGATACCTGTTACCTGGTCCTTCAATTAATCGTAAGTTACTTTAGTTTGTTTGTTTCACCATGTTTCATTACCCAAAACTTTATTCCAAATGGATCTGTCATTAATGCTCCTAACTGCATTAGACTGACATCCTCTTTCTGTTCTATCATTGTATGGAAATTATAAAAAGTGCCCAAGGCCTCTCAATTCATACTTCCAATTCCCGCTGTGTAGCACCAGCCTTCTTTTTCAATGACAATTGGAACCAGTCACTTTATCCAGTATAATTCTCCTTTCCTTTTCCTATCTCCCTCAGAAACAACTCTTCTAAACTAAGAGAGCATAAATTTGAGGGTATTAAAGCACAAAAAAACTCTCTCTCTTTTCCATCCTCAGTTCCCAGACCCATATATACTGAATATGGGAGATAAAACACCATAAGCTGGATACTGGTTTAGAGTACCTAGTGAATCTTTGGGGCAGCATAACAGCCCTTCATGGTCCATTACTAAATCTGCAATCTAAGTCAGTTTTTAATACATTATTCACTGTTATCTCATGTTAGCAGCTTCTGTTGACAGTGTATGTGGTAATACTTTTGATTCTCAAGAATACAAGACTAAGAGAAGAGCTTTAGTTATTTTGCTATAAAACTATTTCTTTGATTAGAAGTAATATTGTCATTGGATACCTGATTGTTTAATGAAGCACCTAGTGAAAGTTAAATTTCTGCCATTTCTATAATGGAAGGAGAAATGGTTAGATGATTCTGTAAAAATGGTGCCACATCAGATACTCAGTGTAGGTCTCTGCTGCTGGCAAGAATGTTATTCAGCAACTGCTGAATCATCTACCCCAATTATGAATTCAGAAACTTGGGAAATATCTCTAGAGTAAACTCATGGACCCAGGGACTCATTTTGAAAGGAACTTAAGCCAAAACCTCACTTATTTTCTGGCCTCCATAAATCCCCACTCTAATGAAGCATGAAGGCATTTTACGACTTATGGAATTCACGTCAGTTCAGAGCCAGTGAGTAGTTATCCCTGAAATTCCTAGACATTTCTCCTTCTGCACTGCAGAGCCACCTGGATAAACGGCTAACGTTATTTTGATGAAGGCCAGGAAGAAGATTTTACTTGCGTCACTGTTGAAAGGTGTTTCCTCAAGTGGACCACAAATGGATCTCAAATGTTTACTCAAGATGTAGTCACATGACCTAGATTTTGCCAATGATACATGTATGCATGTGTCCTGGGTGTGAAAATGTGCATTATGTGGCCGTAGTTGTGTTGAGGGGAATTGCTTTTCTCCTAGTGGGATACAGGCACTGGTTTATGGAAAAAAGCACTATCAGAGTTTCTGATGATCAGTTCTGAGTATCATAGAAACCATACAGCAGTAGGAGATGACATTTTAGCTACCTACGTCTACAATATGGTTGGAGATTTTTTTCTGGCTGCTTAGCTTCTCTGCCTCATCAGAAGTTCTGCCTCATCAGAAGATTCTGTGATCTACCTAATACTTTTTTTTTTTGAGATGGAGTCTCACTCTGTTGCCCAGGCTGGAGTGCAGTGGCACAATCTTGGCTCACTGCAACCTCCGCCTCCTGGCTTCAAGCAATCCTCCCACCTCAGTCTCCCAAGGAACTGAGATTACAAGCATGCACCACCATGCCTGGCTAATTTTTGTATTTTTAATAGAGATGAGGTTTCACCATGTCCATCAGGCTGGTCTTGAACTCCTGACCTCAAGTAATCCACCCGACTTGGCCTCCCTAAGTGCTGGGATTACTGGCATGAGCCACCATGCCTGGCCTACCTAATATCATTTAAATAAATTCTTTCTTTGTGGAGGTAATAGGAGTATATTCTGTTGTTGGGGTAAAAGTAACTTACTGAATCATTTATATGGAACACTGTAGGAAATTAGAAGTACTCAGGAACAGAGTTTAGCCCAGATCTGAACAAGTATTCTCTATAAGTACAGGAAGATTAGGAGGACATAATGATCAATACAGAATACCATGCAAAGCAGAGATCAGTCAAAGATTTATTATCTCTGCAGACAAGTGCAATTACTGAGCTAGTAGCAAATCAGCATCATCATGCCCTCTCAGTGGAGGAGAGCGAGCGCTGAATGAGAGCTGAAGATCTGAGGCTAAATCATGGCCCCAAACACTTACTAGCTGTGAAACCTTTGAAAAATTGCTTAATCTATTGTAGTCAACTTTCATATCTTTCAAGTAGGATTGGTAACCCGTGACTTGCAGAGTCATTAGGGTTTAATGAGAAAATGAAATGCCTACCACAGAGGCTGATACACAATTGATGTTCTGTAACTACGAATTTATTTACTCCACTCTTCTTTGCTCACCCAAAAACCACAGTCTCAAAATTTGGCATGTAATTAGAGATGGTAAGGCTGTTATAAAACATGGAAACACAAAGCTGATTAATTTCTGTATGAATTATTACTCTGAACTTTAAAAACCTAGAATAAATTCATCACATTTTATAGAACAGAAGTTCCTTCAGCTGGAAGCTATTAATTCATTCACTGTATTGACTCTGAGTTACCAACGAGTTATATAAATGCTACTGAAGTTCTTTTTTACCACAAGTGGTCTAGTACCTACTCAGAGTAATGTAATCAAATCATGGCAATATATTCTAACCATCTCTAAAGTGAAATACCATCAGTATACACTAAAAGAATAATTCTTTTTTTTTCTTCTTTTTTAGTAAAGATGAGGATTCCTTATGTTGCCCAGGCTGGTTTCAAACACCTGGCCTCAAGTGATCCTCCTATCTCAGACTCCCAAAGTGCTAGGAGGTGTAAGCCACTGCACCCAGCCTAAGCCTAAAAGAATAGTTATAACTAATTCTGTGAACCTAGTGTAAACGGATAGAATAAATCAACAACAAGAACAAAGTACAGGCATCTTCCACATAATATTCTCAGTTAATGCTTTTTTAAAAATTATATTTTATTTTGAAATAGCTTTGGATTTATAAGAAGTTGCCAAAAAATAGTACAGAGGCTATTCTTCATTCTTCTTCCCCCACAGAAATCAACTTATAATATATCGTCAAAACCAGGAAATCAATACTGGTACAATAATATCAATGTTATACTTTGGCACAACCATTAACTCAAATATAAATCCTTATTCACATTTCACCTACTTTTTCATGCTTCTTCGTTTTTAGTATCCAAATGTATAGTAGGCAAGTATCTATCAATCCATGATTTATTGGACAACATTTATTTAGAAAGAGTATTGTAATTTCTTCCAAATTCAATTCAACATTAAACAAAAGGAACTGCAAAAAACTGTTTCAATTACATTCTGTATACAATTGGGTACATTGTTGGGACCATCTGCTAGACATTTTGAAGAGGATACTGAGTGAATATGCATTTAAACTCCCCTCCATTTATAAGTTTTATTTATCACAGAAAATCTTCCTTTTTCATTATTTTTTGTACACATTATTTCTAATAAATTGTTTTTTCCTGCATGCTTACCAGAGTACAGCATGCAAAATCTACATGTTACTGTATAAAAAGTAAAAGTTGTGTTTTTTAAAAACAATGACTGATGGTCTGTAGAAGCTATGTTTAAAGCACTATAGATTCTAACACTGCAGTATCCTGTTATATTTGTATTTACTAAATTTTAGTTGAATTTCAGAAAATTTGCTGGTGAATTTGGGATGAAGTATAATGCATTACAGTTTTTTCTTTAAAATAATTAATAATAGGCTCTTGGTTAGGTATTTCGTTTTTGTTTTTGTTTTTTTGAGATGAAGTCTTGTTCCTGTTGCCCAGGCTGGAGTGCAATGGCATGATGTCAGCTCACTGCAACCGCCACCTCCCAGGTTCAAGCAATTCTCCTGCCTCAGCCTCCTGAGTAACTGGGATTACAGTCATTCGCCACCATGCCTGGCTAATTTTTGTATTTTTAGTGCAGACGGGGTTTCTCTATGTTGGCCAGGTTAGTCTCGAACTCCTGACCTCAAGTTATGCACCTGCCTTGGCCTCCCAAAGTGCTGAGATTACAGGTGTGAACCACCGTGCCCAGCCCATACTCTTGGTTAGTTTTCTTGGACAAAACTTTTGATTTCGATAAACAGATTACTTACATGTGCGACATGCTATTAATAGCATTTAGTATTGTAGAGATTCTCTAAAGCAAATAGACAAATATGTGCAATAGCATTATTTAGACATCACATTGGATAAACTGGTCCATCTAAGAAGTTAAAATATGACTAAAATAATACTAAAAATCAGTGAGAAAAGAAGATTGTATTCAATAACATGATGCTAAGGAATAAGTTCCTGAAAACCAAGAACTTTAAACATCTTAGCCTGCAGTCTTTGTTTTTACTCATTCTCTGCCCTTTCCTGGAAATTTTATTCTTCCTGTTCTCTAACATTTAATAGACTCCTCTTCTCTCAAATGATAATTCCACTGGTCCCTCCATATCTCTTTCTTTTCCTCACTACCGCTACTCTGTAGAAAATAAGAATAAATAAATGGTTCCTCTTCAAAGCTTTCCTCTTAGTTCATTACAAATAAATAATAGTTTCTTCAAAGCTTAATTTACTTTAAAGCTTTTGCTAATAATCTTAAAGTAGCTGTTAGTCGTAATAAAGAAATAAGTGTATCTTGTGTTCTTAGTTCTTACATTTTAACCTAGATATTTGCCCTGACATGCCGAGACAAGCCCAGGCAAGTCTTAGGTCATAGCTTATTCCCCTTCCTTATTTGGAAATGTTATTCCAATGCTTAGAGAAGCATTTTCTCACTTATTTCCTCTTTTCCTTTGTTCTTCTCTGCCTTTACCTCTTTAGAAAAGGAACACCAGCAAGACAGAACTGCTCATTCCCCTGAAAAAAAAAGGAGGCTGAAGCCAGGGAGTCAAGTGATCTGGCTAGGCGCATTCCACACCCATGAAGACCAGCAAGCTAAGATCCACTGGCTTGAAATTCTCACAGCCAGCACAGCAACCTGGGACGTTTGAGCTTGGTGGGGGGTGGGGTGCTTGCCATTACTGAGGCACGGGTAGGTGGTTCTAACTTTGCCTGTGTAAACAAAGTCTCCTGGAAGTTTACACAGCAACTGGGCAGAACCCACAGCAGCTCAGCAAGGCCTCTTCAGGTAGACTGTGACTAGACTCCGTCCTTGCTGGGCAGGGCATCTCTGAAAAAAGGCTTATAAATAAAGCCACCACCTTCCTCATACAGAAGCTCTGGGAAAAAGGGGCTATTGTAGGTTCAGATTCAGCAGATTTTAACATCCCTACCCAACAGCTTTGAAGGGAGCAACAGATCTCCCAGCACAGCACTTGAGCTCTGATAAGGAACAGACTGCCTCTTCAAGTGGCTCCTTGACCTCCATTTAACCTGACTAAGAGACACCTCATACAGGTGAGCTGTGGCTGACATCGGGCAGGTACCCCTCTGGGACAAAGTTGCCAGAGGAAGGAACAGGCAGCAATCTTTGCTGTTCTGCAGCCCCCGTGGATGATTCCCAGGCAAGCAGGGTCTGGAGTGGACCTCCAGCAGAGGGCCCTGATGGTCAGAAGGAAAATGAAAAAACAGAAAGAAAATAACTTTAACATCAACAGAAAGGATGTCCACTCAGAGACCCCATTCAAGGTCACCAACTTCAAAAATCAAAGGTAGATTAATCCACGAAGATGGGAAGAACAAAAAGGCTGAAATCACCAGAAACTGGAAGGCCTCGTCTCCTCCAAGGGATCACAACTCCTCACCAGCAAAGGAACAAAACTGGATGGAGAATGAGTTTGACGAATTGACAGAAGCAGGTTTCAGAAGGCAGGTAATAACAAACTTCTCTGAGCTAAAGGAACATGTTCTAACCCAATATAAGGAAACAAAGAACATTGAAAAAAGCTTAGATGAAATGCTAACTGGAATAACTAGTGTAGAAAGAACATAAATGACTTGATGGAGCTGAAAAACACAGGATGAGAACTTCATGAAGCATACATAGGTTTCAATAGCCAAATTGATCAAGCAGAAGACAGGATATCAGAGATTGAAGATCAACTCAATGAAATGAAGTGAGAAAGAAAGATTAGAGAAAAAAGAGTGAAAAGAAATGAATAAAGTCTCCAAGACTATGGGATTATGTGAAAAGACCAAATCTATATTTAATCGGTGTACCTGAATGTGACGGGAAGAATGAAACCATACTGGAAAATACTCTTCAGGATATTATTCAGGAGAATGTCCCCAACCTAGCAAGGCAGGCCAACATTCAAATTCAGTAAATACAGAGAACACCACAAAGATATTCCTCAAGAAGAGCAACTCCAAGGCACATAATCATCAGAATCACCAGGGGTGAAATGAAGGAAAAATGCTAAGGGCAGCCAGAGAGAAAGGTCGGGTTACCCACAAAGGGAAGCCCATTAGACCCAGAGCAGATCTCTCAGCAGAAACCCTACAAGCCAGAAGGGTGGGGGGCCAATATTCAACATCCTTAAAGAAAATAACTTTCAACCCAGAATTTCATATCCAGCCAAACTAAGCTTCTTCCAGCCAAACTAAGCTTCTTAAGTGAAGGAGAAAAAAAATCCTTTACAGACAGGCAACTGCTGAGAGATTTTGTCACCACCAGGCCTGCCTTACAAGAGCTCCTGAAGGAAGCACTAAACATGGAAAGGAACAACCAGTACCAGCCACTGCAAAACATACCAAATTTTAAAGACCATTGACACTATGAAGAAGCTGTATCCACTAATGAGCAAAACAGCCAGCTAGCATCAAAATGGCAGAATGAAATTCACATATAACAATATTAAGCTGAAATGTAAATGGGCTAAATGCCCCAATCAAAAGACACAGACTGGCAAATTGGATAAAAGGTCAAGACCCATTAGTATGCTGCATTCAGGAAACCCATCTCACATGCAAAGACACACATAGGCTCAAAATAAAGGGATGGAGGAAGATTTACCAAGCAAATGAAGATCAAAAAAGGCAGGGTTTACAATCCTAGTCTCTGATAAAGCAGACTTTAAACCAACAAAGATTAAAAGAGACAAAGAAAGGCATTACATAATAGTAAAGGGATCAATATAACAAGAAGAACTAACTGTCCTAAATATACATGCACCCAATGCATAAAACAAGTTCCTAATGACTACAAGGAGACTTAGACTCCCACACAATAATAGAGGAATACTTTAACACTCCACTGTCAATATTAGACAAATCAATGAGACAGAAAATTAACAAGGATATCCAGGACTTGAACTCAGATCTGAAACAAGCAGACCTAATAGACATCTACAGAACTCTCCACCCAAAATCCACAGAATATACATTCTTCTCAGCACCACATCACACTTACTCTAAAATTGACCACATAATTGGAAGTAAATCACTCCTCAGCAAATGCAAAAGAACAAAAATCATAACAAACTGTCTCTCAGACCATAGCACAATCAAATTAGAACTCAGGATTAAGAAACTCACTCAAAACCACACAACGACATGGAAACTGGACAACCTGCTCCTGAATGACTACTGGATAAATAAATGAAATGAAGGCAGAAATAAAGATGTTTTTCAAAACCCATGAGAACAAAGACACAACATACCAGAACCTCAGGGACACATTTAAAGCAGTGTCTACAGGGAAATTTATAGCACTAACTGCCCATATGAGAAGTGAGGAAAGATCCCGGCACTCTATTCAACCCTCTTCTCCTGTCTCCATTAAGTTCCAATAGTGTCATTACTTATCTCCTTTTCAGATTTTCCTCATTGCAATGATGCCATGACTTATCTCAGTACAGATTTGTACCTTTATACAAAGCCTAAGATATAGATTGCTCAATACTATAGGTAAATAGACTGCCTCAAATTAAGGGCATCTTTGTATCCTCAATTTGAGAAATCCTATTTCTGCCCTATTTTTAATTATGCCTAAAAAGATGCAGAAAAATTATCTTTATTTCTATACGATATTGGTTAAGTGATTCATCCAAACTTGTAGACGAAAGCAAAACTTACATTTGAGTTTGGTGTTGAAATAAAAATCAAGGCTCTGAGGAGAAAAGGTTTTTATTTACAGGTTATTTTAACCCATAAGCATCTTTGTCTGGTAGCATTTAAATCAAATAGTTTAAATGTTAATGCAGTTTTGTATTTCTCTTTCAATAATATTTTTTTCTTTGGAAAATTCTGATTATGTTACTTGCAGTTATAACACTTAGCCTAAAATTCATGCTTCAAAATTTGCAATCAAGTGATTTTACTCAGAACTTGGTGGTTAGAGTACATGAATGTACAATAATCTCATTTGATTATCCTTCTTTTCAAAAGATTAACACATTTCGTGAGTTATTAGAGTTATTTTAATAAGTCCATCTGCTCAGTATCAAATTTGTAAGTTCTATAATTTAGCATTCGTTGTGAGAGCAAACTGAATGTTCTGTATTTACTGATAAAAATCCATGTGGAAGGGATCTGGCATTTGTGTGTGTGTGTGTGTGTGTGTGTGTGTGTGTGTGTGTGTGTGAGAGAGAGAGAGAGAGAGAGAGAGATTCTGATTAAAATAGATGACTTGTTATTCAAAAACAATAAAGGATTGAAATACTGTTCTTGGCTTCTAACTTGGTTTGTTTACTTCAAATAAATTCAATATTTTTAGGTTTTGCCAGAAAATTGTCAAAAAACAAAAACCCTTTCTAGCAGTTTTGTTCTTTCCCAAATGAAGAATGTGGGGATACTTGGAGTTGAATTAATTATTAGTTTTGTCACAGTGGATTCATATTAAATATTACAAACTGCAAATTCAGCATTGCCTGTTCTGAAGAATACCCAGAATGCGTTATTTTGCTCTTAGGGAAGACCACTGGAGAGATTACTTAACTCTTGCAAAAGGAGAATTCGAAGTATCTGAGCTTTTATCTGTTTATAAAAAGAGCAAGTGTATGCACATGCAGATGTCTCTTGCCTTCCCTCCTTTCTCCTCCACCAACACTGCTCAGAAGAATCTTTCTCAGCCCACTCAGCTTCTCTTCCTTAAGGAGAGTTTTAGGTATTAGTCCTTGGGCTCTTGTGATGGCAATATGGAGAACAGGTAAGGAAAGTCTAGAGACGTGAGCAAATGGGGGACGCAACAAAGCGAAGACCAGGACGGTTCTGGTTTCTTGAGGGGGTTTGGGAAGTTAGAGAACTGAAGTTACCCTAAAGTTCAGCTGCAGAGGGTGACAGAATTCAATTGTAGAAAGAGCTATTACGGATTATAAATTATACTTTTTAATGGTAATTGAAAAAAATGAAGGCATTTTATAATTAGATTAGAATTGACTGGGGGATTAGACTAGTAGATTAGTAGGTAAGAACTCAATTTCTATAGTATTTAATTTCTTTCACTCTAGCAATTTGGAGCTGCTTTAATAGTAATGTAAGGCAGCTCTCTCCTCTCTGTTCCTCTGCCCTGCACATTTTATCTGCCTTGGGCTCCTCAGACTCCAAACTCTTCTCTTAAACTGTGGGGTCAGCTGGGCTATTCCTGGGTTCCCTCTCTGCACCATGGCCTGGGAGCTCCCTCCAGACAGGAAGCTGGGGAGCTCTCGCCTCGTTTGTGTCAGTCTCTCATTGCCTGTGCTCTTCACTACCTGTTACCCGCTGCCAGGAAACTCTGCTTCTTACGTTTTTAATTTCTATTGTTGTTGCTGCTGCTGCTGTTCTTGATTTTGTTTTAGTTGTTTAAGGCGGGAGCGTAAATGCAATCCTGGTGATCAGATTCTGTCCAGACACCTTCAGTAGAAGAGGAATGCCTTCATCGCACTTTTAATCTGATTTGAAAGACCCTCCTAAGAGGCAGCATTTACCATGATCAGATGACAGACTCACTCCTGAACTCACTGCCATGCTCAGTCCATGCTGTGATACTTCCTCACCAGAATACGGCTTTGAGTGCAGTGAGAAGACAACTTTGGTTATTTCCCTACTCTCTTTTTTCTTTCTTTTTTTTCTTTTTGAGACGGAGTCTCACTCTGTCGCCCAGGCTGGAGTGCAGTGGCACAATCTCAGTTCACTACAACCTCCACCTCCTGGGTTCAAACGATTCTCCTGCCTTCACCTCCCAAGAAGCTAAGACTACAGGTGCGTGCCACCACGCCTGGTTAATTTTTTGTATTTTTAGTAGAGAAGGGTTTTCACCGTGTTAGCCAGGACCTCATGATCCACCCACCTTGACCTCCCCAAGTGTTGGGATTACAGACGTGAGCCACCGCACCCGGCCTTATTTCCCTACTTTCTATTTTACATAATACTTTCCATTTTGCTTTATATTCACACCTACATTATCTTTTTTAGCAAATCCACAAGTTAAAAGTACATGATACTTATTTAGTGTCCTAGATATATCACCGAATACCTGCATTTGTGTGTGCGTTGTGAGAGGGGGCAGTGAATCGTTTGTGTATGTAGCTCTATGCTCCCATATACCTGCAAAGACACACATACTTATGCATACCTCCACCACAAACAATGTCCCGGACTCCCTTGTTTCTTTTTCTTCCCTATGGTCAGCCAATTTCCCTCCTTTTTAAAAGCTTTTTAATGCTTTTCACTTTGAATCTAAGAAAGGCATTTTGAGGGGACACACAAGGACACCCACTTTGCGTATCCCCTCAAAATACCTTTCTTAGGTTTAAGAAGATTGCTTTCTTTCTTTATCTGGAATCTTCTGAAATCTTTGTTATGTACAAAATCTTCCACCAACCAGAGGAGCAACTTTATATTAACTTAGACTTCCACAAAAACCTGCATGCTCCCTCAAGAAATGTTGCCTTCTATAGAATATGAATATTTCTTTTCATGTCTATTTGCTCAGTGCTAGGGAGCCTCTTCACTTGTATGTCTGTAAGTCACCTACAAACTCATTTACAAATGTCTGAGGATCGTAGGCTGTTGCTACTAACATTATTGTGTCTGCCTAGTTCCGAACGCTCTACTACCACATACAAGAAAGCGCATAAAGAGTAAAACTGTGAAGCCCTTGATGATGACAACCCATTCACAGTTAGGTTTTCTCTTGTACATAATTAACACCTCAAGAAATAATCTATTTTAACATGTACAGAATTCTCACGGAAAAAAAAAAGACAGATGGAATGGGGAATGCAAATGGAAAAATGTGACGGTACAATGAACCCTCCAGCATGCATTTTAAGTAATTTACACAAATATGCTCTAATTTGTGAGCCAGAATTAAAATAGCACCATTTGAAAATAAAAGTTAAAACTTTGTTGAAAATTATAAGCCTTGATTTACACATCACATTGTTAGATTTTCCATTATTAAGCATACCATAAGGGCAGCAGTCTAAGTCTAAACATGTCCCTTTTCACAGCTGCACAATCGTCTTAATTGGCACTAATTTCCTTCCAATTTCAGTATCATTTGTTTTCCTGGTGTGGAAAAGCTGAGTGACTTTGCTTTCTGTATCAATACACTGAGGAAAATAACAAGAGGGCTTTGTTTCGCTTGCAAATAAGAAAAACTGATTCCTAATTAATATATGAAATACATTTCATTGAGAAAGCCTCCATCTTGCCTACTTGTTACATATGCTGAGGCTGAAACTGGAGTGAGCTAATATTATTTTGATATATGCTTTGCTTGAGTTTACATTTTCTGTTAGAAATAGGCAGAAATTTGGTCTTTATATCATGTTTGAAAATAATTGCATGTTTCCCAAGTAGGTTAGAATTGACACCATAATATCTTCATTAAACTTTGTTTTGAATATTGTTTATTCTCATAAAATAATTCCACTAGCCTTATATACTATGAAGAATTAAAAAGCCAAGGCAATTATATATAGCTTTTTAATTTTTTTAATGTTTAATTTTTATGTTTTGTAGAGATGGGGTCTCTCTGTGTTGCCCAGGCTGGTCTCAAATTCCCAGCTTCAAGCAATCCTTCCCCTTCCCCAGGCTCTCAGGGTGCTGGGATTATAGGCATGAGCTATCATGCTTGGTCCAATTTATAGCTTTTTGTTGTTGGATGCTGCATGAAGGATTTTGTGTCTCAGTTCTAAAAGACCTCAGGTTTTAAAAGTTCAAGATATTTGTTTAAGAAAGCGTGAATGGGCCGGGCACAGTGGCTCATGCCTGTAATCTCAGCACTTTGGGAGCACGAGGGGGACGGATAACAAGGTTGGGAGTTCAAGGCCATCCTGGCCAACATGGTGAAACCCTATCCTACTAAAAATACAAAAATACCTGGATGTGGTGGCACGCACCTGTAATCCCAGATACATGGGAGACTGAGGTAGGAGAATTGCTTGAACCCAGGAGGCGGAGGTTCCAGTGAGCTGAGATGAAGCTGCTGCACTCCAGCCTGGTGACAGAGCAAGACTCTGTGTCAAAAAAAAAAAAAAAGAAAGAAAGAAAGAAAGAAAAAAGAAAACAAATTGTTAAGGAGTATCTTAAAGGTGATAGTCAAGTGATTAGTTTCAATATGTATTGAAATCATTCTCTTTATAAAATCACATGTATTCTTAAAACTACCACATGAAAGATCCTGGATAGTCTCAAAGAGCTGGGAATTCAAGGGAGTCACTTGAAAGATCCTTACCACAGAAAAGGCCCATTGGCAGAGAGAGTCATGACATTTGGATGGCGTGCGACAAACTGCCATGTAATGAGAGCTGTCTCTCCTGAAAAGAAACACTTGTTCTATATAGCTTAAAGTTCATCTGAAAGTTTAAAACATCTCTGGGGGTCAAGTCATAGGGTAACAGGCAGCCCCCTGGCACCAAGCAGGCTGAAAATGCCCCAGCCCAGAAGCTAAGTTATAGGGTAAGACATTCTTCAACAGTGAGAAACATTTCATGCCTCTTCCTTTGGTGGTTAAAGACAAAGAGTACAGTTTTGGGAAAATCTACTGTCTCTCCTGATCTGCAGGAATGCCTTCAAGGAGCTTTGGGACATTTTATTCTGTCCCATGGAGACAGACCTAGGGATGTGGGCTCAGTAACAACATTCAAGATTTTAAAACAGTTTGGCTAGATGCTTGGTCTTTGCCACAAGTTACTCTCTCTTTCCCAGTTGTCCCTGACATAGCTTCTTAAAGAAGGATATCAGTGTCAGAGGCCTAAGATGATGTCTTGCTCCTTCATGGCATCCCCAGCGGGTAGCACAACGCTTGTCACGCAGGAAGCCCACAACAGACATTTATTCAATAAAAGACATGAATTTATTTGTCTCATGCTGATAATACTAGAGGTCACAAACTGTGAAAATCATTAAGTATATCCACATGATATTTATTGCATCTCTCTAATCCTGAGTCAACCATAAATTTAAGACTGGGAGCGATATGGATTTTAATAACATTTTCATTAGAATGATGTAAACGGCTGCAAGCTCTTGAAATTAAAAAGATAATTATATTTCCATAATTGTTTTACAGCGTGTACCGGGTTAAGATAACCAGCCCATTTGTTCCAAGTACCATATTGGTATCACAGCAACTTTCTTTGGAGGAAGTGATAATGAATGGGAAGTTGAAATGGTGATGACCTGAAAAGATAATTTAACAGTGACTGCAATGACTCCTGCTGGGAAGACAATGCTAAATTTCAGGCAAAAATATGGACCCTTATAAAGCTCCATATGCTTTCTTTTTCATAAACTTTTTTACGTTAGAACCATTTTAGACCTAACAGAAAAGTTTAAGGATAGTACATAGTTTCCATACAGCTAGCATCTACTTTCTCCTATTGTTAACATCTTGGTAACAAGATGTTAACATACTGCTATGGTATATTTGTCAATAATTAATGAATCAATATTTACACATAATTATAAACTAAATTCAATACTTCATTCAGATTTCATTGGGTTTTCTTTTCCATAATGGCCTTTTTCTGATCCAGGATCCTGTCCAAGGTACCACATTACACTTAAACGTCATATCTCCTCAGGTTCCTATGAACGTAACGGTTTTTCAAGCATTCCTTGATTTCAATAACTTGGATAGTTTTTAAGGGTGTTGGTCAGGTATTTTGTAGAATATCCTTCCATTTGAGTTTGTCTGATGTTTTCTCATTATTAGACTAGGCTTATGACTTTTTTGAGAGGAAGCTCATAATGGGTGAAGTGTCATTTTCAACACAACAGATCAAGAGTACATTCTATCAACACAATTTATCACGTATTAATATTAACCTTGACCACCAGTCTGAGGTAGTGTTTGTCAGGTTTCTCCATTGTATGGTTACTTTTTTATTTTTTCTTTTCTATAATGTGCTCTTTGGAAGAAAATCACTAAGTGTAGCCCAGAGTTGAGGGAGAAGTCTTTTTATAAGTTATTTAGAATTCTTCTTTAAGAGAGATGTATCTCTTTCCCTACATTTACTTATTTTCAATCATTTAGTCATATCATTATGGGCCTATAGATATTTATTTGGTTTTTTTTTTAGAGACAGAGTCTCATTCTGTCACCAGACTGGAGTGCAGTGGCATGATCTCGGCTCACTGCAACCTCTACCTCCTGGGTTCAAGTGATTCTCCTGCCTCAGCCTCTCAAGTAACTGGGACCAAAGGCACATGCCACCACACTCAGCTAATTTTTGTTATTTTTAGTAGAGATGGGGTTTCACCATGTTGGCCAGGATGATCTCAATCTCTTGACCTTGTGATCTGTGTGCCTTGGCCCCCAAAAGTCTTGGGATTACAGGCATGAGCTACTGTGCCTGGCCTAGATATTTATTTTATCCTCAGGGTAAAATCCGACTCCAGCTTCAGCCATTGGGAACGCTTTACGTTGGCTCCTGTGTCCCTTTGACATGTTTCCATCATGTCATTTTTGAACACTCCCATACATTTTGGAACTATATTATGCTCCAGACTCATCTTGTGTATTTCCTATCTCATCCCTAAAAGCCATTTCTCCAGGGATCCTTGGCCTGGTTCCATATATTGGAGAATGTTTTTTATTTTATTTTATTTTATTTTATTTTATTTTTTATTTATTTTATTTTATTTTATTTTTTTATTGCATTTTAGGTTTTGGGGTACATGTGAAAAACATGCAAAGTTGTTGCATAGGTGCATTCATGGCAGTGTGATTTGCTGCCTCCCTCCCCCTCACCCATATCTGGCATTTCTCCCCATGCTATCCCTCCCCAACTCCCCCCCCCCGCTGTCCCCCCCACTCCCCCGCAACAGACCCCCGTGTATAGTGCTCCCCTCCCTGTGTCCATGTGTTCTCCTTGTTCAACACCCTTCTATGAGTGAGAACATGTGGTGTTTGGTTTTGTGTTCTTGTGTCATTTTGCTGAGAATGATGGTTTCCAGGTTCATCCATGTCCCTACAAAGGACGCGAACTCCTCCTTTTTAATGGCTGCATAATATTCCATGGTGTATATGTGCCACATTTTTCCTGTCCAGTCTATCATCGATGGGCATTTGGGTTGGTTCCAGGTCTTTGCTATTGTAAACTGTGCTGCAATGAACATTCGTGTGCATGTGTCCTTATAGTAGAATGATTTATAATCCTTTGGATATATGCCCAGTAATGGGATTGCTGGGTCAAATGGAATTTCTATTATCTGACAAAGGGCTGATATCCAGAATTTACAATGAGCTAAAAAAGATTTACAAGAAAAAAACAAACAAGCCCATTCAAAAATGGGCGAAGGATATGAACAGATACTTTACAAAAGAAGACATACAAGAGGCCAACAAACATATGAAAAAATTCTCATCATCACTGGTCATTAGAGAAATGCAAATCAAAACTACATTGAGATACCATCTCACGCCAGTTAGAATGGCGATCATTAAAAAATCTGGAGAAAATAGATGCTGGAGAGGATGTGGAGAAATAGGAACACTTTTACACTGTTGGTGGGAGTGTAAATTAGTTCAACCACTGTGGAAAACAGTGTGGAGAATGTTTTTAAGACACCAAGATCTGAGTGCTAATTGTGCTTTTTGCTACTGGAGTGTTGTTGCTACATATATATTCACCTATCGAAGGGCATCTTGGTTGCGTCCAGCTTTTAGCAATTATGAATATTTGTGTGCTCTTTTTGTGTGGGCATAAGTTATGGTAAGTCTATGTTTACTTTTATGAAAAACTGCTAAACTGTCTTCCAAAGTGGCTGTACCATTTTGCAGTTCTGAATTTGAGTTCCTATTGTCCTACATCCTCACCACCACATGGTATTTGTCAGGTTTTTAGAAGATTTTAGCCATTCTAATAGGTGTACAGTGGGGTTTGACTCAGTCTTTTCAAGCTCAAACAGAGTACCCCTAAACATAGATACTAGACATCACCAAATTACTGCCTACACTTTATTTTTAAATCATACAAAAAAGAACCCACAACCAAACATACACATACACATTTATGAGTGGTAGTCAGTGAACAGACACTGCTTACATAAAGTTAATTTCCTGAATCCCACTCCTCTACTGCCAACTTCCCAACCCTCTCTCTCTCTCCAGCAATTCCTCCAGCTCACTGAGACTTCCGAGCTATTGACCCTGTCAATTTTTTTCTGTCCCTCACATCCTGCATGTCATTTTTTTTTCTTGCTCAGCTCAAATTCCATGTTCCATTATTATAATTATTTTCTTTCATCCTTCCATTTATTTTCTACTCTCTCCCTCCTTTTCATTCCCATGGCCAAATTCCCAACTTGACTAAATTCTACTCTCCATCTAATTCCCACTTGCACCAGAACAGTTGAATCTGGCTGGAGAAATCACAAATCATGCTAACTAATATAACTTTAAGCAGCCCGTAGTGCTAAATAACAATCTTATTAATCTTTCTCATCAATTCATTTTTCTTCTCCCATATTCTTCTCTTTCCTCAGATGTCTAACACCTCTTATCCTCATTCTCAGAAAACGTTATTTATTTCACTGAAAAAAGACAAGCTATTAAAAAGGAAACTCCATCTTTCCAACACCAAATTTGCAAATAAGCCCTTATCCCTACCAACACACATCTATTTTCTCTCCCATTGGGATGTATGAACTCTCTGTGCTTTTATCTAATGCCAAATCTTTATTTGTGCATAGATTCCTTCCACTCACACATTTTTAAAGGACTTAGTCCCTGACGTTTTTACTTCTCTTATCCCTGTCAATTTTATCTGATTTATCCATCTTATTTTTCATACTAGCCATGCTGTAAAATCTCTCCTCTTAAAACAAAAACAAAGCAAGGCAAATTTTAACTCCGTACTCACATTTCCTCGAACAACTGCCCAATCGCTGTTCCCCCTTACAGCTAAGTTCCACTAAAGAGTGTTCTCTGGTCACTCCTTTACCCATTCTCTCTTAGACCTACTCCAGTTCACATTATCCCCTCTGGTCACGTTCATTAACAACACTCACTTTGACCAACCTGATGGGTCACGTGTCAGTGTCTGTGTACTTGACCCATCCATAGCATGTTACCCAGAGGGCTACTCTCTCCTTCATGGAAGACTTTCCTCACTTGGTTCTTGGACCCTTACTTTCTCTTGGTTTCCTTCTACTTCATGGCCACTCCTCAATACCGTAGTCATCATTCAATAGTTAATTTGCTGTGATAAATACTTAAGCCAGTGTTCTGAAAAGATAAATAAATACTTTCTTTAAATGCCTGAATCTCACTAGGAAACTTGGACTCAAGAGATATCTGAGTCACAAAAATCAGAAATTGTGTTTTATTATTTTACTCCTAAGAAAAAGATCAGCTACTACAAAGTGAGAATATGTTCCAATTTTTTTTTAAAAAAAGCATTTTCTACTGAAAAGTTAGTGCAAAATGCTACTTTTTGCCAGAGATCTACCAAGTTTTATTGGGTTCATAAGACTTCTACTGAACTAAAAACTTTCCAATGTACTTTTTAGAGGCTTGCTTTGAGAATCAAGAAACAATCTTATTTATCAGCACAGCATTTCAACATATATTAGTTCTTATAAGGCAGAGAAAGTTTATTTAGCATTTTTTCCAGCATTTGTAAGAGATACTCTCAGATAATTTGAGTAATAAACACAGACAACATACAAATTATTTTAATTGTATTGGTATTTAAACAATTTCCATATTATTCAAATAATTTGTAGCTGTTATAAATAACATATAGATAATTTTTCACTACCATTTTGGTTATTATTTTGAAAACTTACAAACTAATGAAATAAAATGGTCAGCTCTTGGGAAAGGGGTGCAAATATGTATAAAATAATTTTCTGTTACAGATGAGAAAGGAAATAAATTAAATGAAAGTAAACTGACATAAAAAAATTTAATTAAAGTTGAAGTCATCAGAATTAACTTATGATGACATAAAGACAATGAAATGTTATCAAGGGCCAAGGGAAAACTTTTACACATTTACATGTAATAATGTGTATATGGTACAATATATCATATATATAATGCATATGTATTCAGAGACACACACACACACACACACACACACACACACACACAGGACTAAATTACTTACAGACCCTAAGATGATAAGTCTATGGACCTCTCCAATTCAATAGCTTATTCCATTAGAAAGTGACTTTTGTAACCTACAGATCTTCATCAAGTTTTTCCTTTTTTGTTTTTTTTTTTCAAGATCAGCCACACACATACAGGAAAAAAAAGTTTGTGAAACTAATTTCCCAGAAGTATTTTTCTTTTCTTGACCTGAACAACCACCTTTAGTTTGTCAGGTAGCTTAGAAAAGAGAAAGAATGCAGAGATAGCAGGGAGGGCAGACAAGGTTTCCTTCCACTCCGTTACTAACCACAAGATCATTCGAGACAGCATTTCTTCCTTTCTAAAATCTGCATGATGATGTCAGCTATGCAGATCTATCTCCCAGGGGCATGCTGAGAACCAAATAGAGTCATGTTGCTAAAAATCCTTTGTAAATTATAAAACTTCAAGTAAAGAATTATTGTTATGATTAAGATATCAAGCTTACTAAAAAAATTCCCAATTAGAGAGAAATGAATTCAGTTAGAGAAGGGTACATTTTGAATAGATTATAAGTCAAGTGACCTTGTTATCAATTATTTTTTAATTAGAAAAAAGCAAATCTAGTATTTTGAGCTCCATGCCATTTCTCTGTATTTACAAAGACAATTATGTTGTATTGTGTAATAGGGTATTAGACATAGGGACTTTAGAGACTCTAAAATCTCTAGATCTCCTCAAATTTTAGGGCAGTGGTGTCTATTCAGCATGCTATTCACTGAGTTCGTCCAGAGCGGAACCATGATGTATCTATAGCATAGCTTTCAAGTTCTCATTAGCAGCTCACTAAATATGCTTAATTTCCAGATAGAATGGAGTAGAAGGAAAGAGGCATGAGCTGTCAGGAGTTTCAAGATCAGGACTCAGTATTGTTAGTTATTAAGAATATATGACCTTGATAAGTCACTTTACCTCCCTGAGTGCTCAGTTAAATGAATATCTGTTAAATGAAGGAACTGAAATACAGTCCCTTCAAACCTTCCACTTTCAATTTTCTATAAACTTAATTTCCATTTATTTTAGATCCTCATTTATCCTCCCTTAATGTTATAGAGAATGCACCAGCCTTGCATGATACTGTCTATGACATTTAATCCAACAAAGTTTCTAGTCCTGATATGGGAACAGTTCTTCTATCTGGAAACATAACTGTATGCTTATCTTATGCTTCAGAAATATGCAATATGTTATTTAAGAAATGTTATTTACTGTAGCTTTTGCAAAGAGGCAGCATTCAGGGAAAATTCAATTATTGGCACTTACGACGTAATTAAGGAAATGTTGCCATTTAAGTCAATAGTGTTCAAACTTTACCCTATTATTAGACTTATACTGTAGTCTGTTGCTTCTAGAGTTAAAGAAATACTATTTGGCTTTGATGTCAGACCAAGGATCTGAACTGTGCCATATGCCAGCCTGTTGATTCCAAGGCAGACATTTTTAATCACAGTGGTTTTCAGCATTCTCTGTTGTTACAGAGGGGAGAAAAACATTTTTAAACAGATGATGACATATACAGAAATGTACAATGAAACATAATTTGGAGAAGTACCAATACTTTGAAACATTTATTTTTAAGATCTCTTGGTACATATTTTTCTTCAGAAAAATGAACTATTATGTTACAAATACTGAGTGCTTAAACTTACATCACGGAATGTGTATTGGACATAGAAGTACTTCCTTCTTTCAACAGAATCTGCAAAACAAACTTTAACTTTAGAAAATAAAGGTCAATGTTATCGTTATTTTTTAAAATTTAGATTTTCATCAACTAAGCTCCAAGTGCAAAGGTCTTGTCCTAGGTTGTTTACTTAGAATCCTCTGGGGGAAATTTTTTTTAAATTGATCACTGGCCTCCAACATACATTTTTCATGATGCTCTTTGGAAAATAAAAAACAAAGTTAATCTGGTAAAGTAGACTTTATTATTTTGCCATGCCTTCCACTTTTTCCTCATTTTCTTCCTTTATTTTATATGATAAAATCAGAGAAAAGGAGCTTTGTTTTAGACATGCTTTCAACACTTTCATTTAGCAAGGAGGGGTATAGTATAATGACACTGTGGACCACCTCCTTCTTTCTCTATGTTGTCTATGTATGTAAACACGCAATCACAGACAGACATCCGCATCTCTCTCTCTCACTACCAATATTCTTCTGATTTCAATTCTTGCCTCTAAACTTCAGAAACAATCTCTTTCAAGTTAGATATTTAATCAGTTAATCCTGAGATAATTCACTGAGAGAAAAGAAAATTAAAAGGGACCTAAAAGAGTTCTGATTATCATGAAAATCCAGGCCCTGGGGGACTTCTATACCTTCCCTTAATTTCTAACCAGAAGCAACCAGCCCTCTTATCTATATGTAAGATTAGGAGAGTACCTTCCTATTTGGCTTCACATTCTCTTGTTCTAATGAGGCGAGAAATTAAGGAACAAAAGAAAATTAAAATCAAAAAGAGAAAAACAAGTTTTCTGTGTTAGGCTGCAGGCAGTTAACAGGCAGGGCCCAGGCCCGAGAAAAAAAACCTTGAAAATGTTATCTTAGAAACCAGAGTTTGGAGAAATGTACTCTAGAGACTTTCGCAGCACTCCCTCAACATAAGGAGGAAAACATAAATTTTCCTTATACCCTTACCCTGATCATATGAGTAAACTTAGGAATTCATAGGTATCTGCTTCCTGTGTGTTATAACTTCATATAGTCTGTTTTGTATCTAAGTAACACAGAGAAGGCCATGAGAAATGACTAAGCAGACCAAAACTGCAGACACCACGGTGCCAGGGAAAGGCTAAGAGAAAAGTTCGCTCACGGCTCTGCCCAAACCAGCCTGAGCCTAAGATAAAGGACACCTGGCCCACATACCAAGAGTCATATGTGAGCCTGTCACTGTTTTGATTAACTGCGTTTGTTCTCGCTTCAGTAAGCCGGCTTCCTGCTTCATGTTTTCGAGCCCTTGGGTGCATAAAAGGTACTTGCTCTCTTTGTCCGGTGCTCAGAATTTCTGGATATGAATCCTCTAGGCTGGTGCACACCTTAAATAAACCCACCTGTAACCTCTACAGTCTCTCCAGTTCTCTGATTTCTCACAAAATTTTCTGGGGGCTCGTCCAGGACTGGAAACGGCAGATTTACTGTCTCCTTTGCCTATGGGACTGGAGTCCCGGGCCAGGGGAGACCCAAGACCCTCGGCGCCAATGGGAGAACTTCAGCCTGGAGAAGACATTGGCTCTCCCACATCCTGGTGCCCTTGCCTGACAGAACAGTGGAAACTTCAAAGGGGCTACAGGATGATTACAGGAGCAGCGTGCTTTCTTCAGAGCCACGGTAAGGTTTTGGGCCCAAGACAAGACACATCCTGTGAGGACGGAAGGGGAGGCTGATCACCTCCTGGGGTGTAATTACTAATCTGACCTAGAGGAGCTGGGGGCTACGGCAGTGGCTCATCAATTCGGATGAAACTTACACCCCAACTGACGCAGGACGGGAGGGTGACCGGCTAAGTTGGTTAAGGAAAAGGAAACTGGAGCGGGTGAGAGTAGCTCGCCAGCTCAGTGGTAGCATTCTTGCCACCCCAACTAAAGAACAGGAACTGGGAGTGAGGAGGTGTGTGAACGTGTGTGAAAGAGACGGTCAAGACGGTTCCCGGAGGAGCCAACACAGGGAGTGATGTGGGGAGACAGATCCCTTAGAGTGGACTGTGTGCTCCGCGAAGCGTGTGGGGCCTACCAGGGCTGAGGCGATTCTGCATATAGCTACTAGGAGCTGCACTGCGACTGCAGCAGTCGTAGTGGGAATAAGGTACTCTCCTAGGTAATCGGCGTCTGAAACTTCTGTAAAAGGAAACGGCCTGGTCAGTCCAGAGGGAAAGACAGAGTGACTGTGCATCATAAAGGGAGGAATGGGAGGGAAATCATCAAAACCCACCCCATTGGAATGTTTGTTAAAGAATTTTTAGAAAGATTTCGGAGAAGATTATGGAATTAAGTTGTCCCCCGCCAAGGTTAAGGGTTCTAAGTGAGGTGGAATGGCCTTCTTTCAATGTCAGGTGGTCGGCAGAAGGAATAATCAACAGGAAAACAATTGGCTGTGTATATAGGGTAGTGGCCAGGATCGGAGGACAGCTTCCATACAGACCAGTTTCCATACATCGACTCCTGGATAACTGTGGTCCAGACGCACCCAAAATGGCTTCAGCCCTGTCAACTTACTGTAAGACCTTAGTGGCTCGGACTGAGCCTAAAGTAGTGAGAGTGCCAACGCTGCCAGGGTCCCCGTAGGAAAAGAGGAAGCAGCAGGGGAGCCAGGCAAAGCCAGTCCTGCAAGTACCTCCCGAGGAAAGAGAGATTCCCCCCACCCCCCACCGCCCACCGCTTATGTTCCAATATACCCATCCTTGACAGGATTAGGACAGAATGCCACGCAAATGGTCCTTGAAGAGTCAGACTTGGAAGGGGACGAGCCTAAAACATCACCCCACAGAGGAGAACCAGGACCTCCGCCCATGGAAGTGAGGGCAGAAAACACGACAATGCAGTGAGCCACCTCCGATCTGGCCACACCCAAGCCTTACAAATGCCCCTCCATGAAACTTGGGCACAAATCTACCATGATAAACAGGGCCAAGTTTGGGGAAGGCAGCGATTTTTGGCTATCAGCGTTTCTCCACTACGGACCTCCTAAACTGGAAACAACACACTCCCTCCCACACAGAGAAGCCCCAGGCTCCTATAGACTTGATGCCATCCATAATTTTGACTCATACCCCTACCTAGCCAGACTGCCAACAGCTCCTTTTAATGCGGTTCAATATAGAGGAGCACCAGAGAGTGACCCAAGCAGCTCTCCAATTGTTAGAGAGCAATGGCCTGAAGGCACAAATAATGTCAGGCAATACGCCCAGGAGCAGTTCCCAGAGACAGATCCTAACTGGGACCCAAATGAGGCAGGAGGGCTTCAACGCCTGCAAAGGTATTGAGAGGCACTCCTAAATGGGATAAAGGCCGGTGGGAAAAAGGCAATGAATACAGGAAAGATTTCAGAGATACTCCAAAAGGCCGATGAGGGCCCAAGTCAGTTCTATGAAAGGCTCTGTGAGGCATACTGGCTCTGTATCCCATTTGACCTTGAGGCTACTGAGAGTCAGTGCATGGTAAATACATCATTTGTTGGTCAGGCACAGGGAGATATTAAGCAAAAACTTCAGAAACTGGAAGGTTTTGCAAGCATGAATGCCACCCAGCTAATAGAAATAGCTACAAAGGTGTATGTCAATCATAAGCAAGAGGAAAAGAAAGAGGCTGAATGGAGGCTTAAGAAAAAGTCGGAACTGCTGGTGGTAGCCCTTGCTGAAAGAAAGACTGGCATTGTGAGGGGAGAAGGACATGGTCATGGTTGTGGAAGAGGTCAAGGTAGACGGGGATATGAGAGCCAACCTAGGCTTGAGAGGGACCAGTGTGTGCAATGCAAAAAGAGGACACTGGAAGGATGAATGTTCAGAAAAGGGTGAGGGCAGTCGTCATTGCAGAGAGGCTTGGCCAAAGCCTTGGCCACAAGTAGTTGCACCTTAGAGAAGCAGGACTCTCACTTGATCGCCTTGGCAGAGGCTGAGGGCTATGAGGACTGACACAGACCGGGCTCCATCTCTTTAGGCTCCCAGGAGCCTATGGTCACAGTAGAGATCGGAGGCCAACAGATGGACTTCATGGTAGACAATGGAGCAGGACACTCAGTGGTAACACAACACACTGGGCTGTTACCTAAAAATTATACTACTATTATTGAGGCAACTGGAGTTTCAGAGAAAAGACCTTTTTGCCAGTCAAGGAGGTGCATTATTAGAGGACGAGGGGTGCAGCATGAATTCTTCTACCTCCCAAACTGCCCAGTCCCTTTGCTAGGAAGAGACTTACTCCAAAAATTGCAGGTACAAATCACCTTTGGGCTGCAAGAAAACATGACTCTCGATCTAAGTCAGCCTAAGCCTATGGTGTTAATGCTCACCCTCCCAAGGGCTGAGGAATGCAGACTGTATGCAGAAGCACCACCTGAGCCAGGAATTCTTGAAATGTTTGAATTACTTATCAAAATTCCTAAAATATGTGCAGAGGATAACCCACCTGGGTTAGCTATAAATCAGGCACTGGTGTTAGCGGAATTAAAACCAGGAGCATCTCCTGTACAGGTTCACCAATACCCATTCTTTAATGAGGCTATACAGGGTGTTTAAAAGCACATAGATGGACTCTTCAAGCCTGGCATTATAGTTAAATGTAATCACCTTGGAACACCTTTGTTGCTGAATCCAGAGGAGTGCCAGAGATAAAGAAAATTTCATGTTCCTGTACAGTAATGTTGAAAAAAGCAGAATCTTTCTATGATGTTCATTATATCATTCTTACTTTCTTGGCCTAGGTCTCCAATATTTAATGTTAAATAAAGTCAGATTGAAATCCAGAATTTCAACTATTGTGCTGTTAGTCTGCTTAGCAGTAGAATCACTATCATCCCAGAAAAGGGAGCCAGATGCTTCTCCCTGTTTGTCTAGAGCAATTATGAGGCCAAAGGGATTCAGATGGCTATAGAGGAAGAGTGAAAATTGATATTAATTTTCTTTCATAAGTGTATGGTTTCAGGGTTAGAAATGTCTATCTCCAGTCATCTTACAGAACTATGCAGAAAATTGTTGAGTCCTTTCTGAAACATCTTTACCTGATCTTCACTTATCATCTTTACCAAATGTTCAAGTTAATCTTTGAATACTTCCAGTGATAAGAAACTTAAAATATCCCTAAGCAACCTATTCTACCTCTGAATAGCTCAATCAGAAAAAAAAAAAAAAAAAGTTGTAGCAATGGCACAGACCTCTTATCAAATCCAATTATCAAAGAGCCTTCCACTGGAAAAACAGGAAAGGTTTTTATGATGAACAAAATGATATAATTATTATACCATGCTGATTGAGGGCATTATCCCTCAGTTTCTTTGGCTTATCTACCACAAAGAGAAACTTGTCCCAAAGTTGTTGGATTAGAGATCCTGGATGCTGATTTTAAGGTATGAGCAATGGAATTATAGGGAGAATGAGGCTTGAATAACTTATAAGTCTGCAAAGCTGGGAGCTTTATTAATATCTCAGGAGCAAAAATGCCAGAATCCATGATCCCCATTCTTGTTATTTCACATTGGAGACAGGACTCAAGCATTTGATTTTAACCACTTGACAACAGAAACTTGCATAACGAGCAAAGAACCGCACAATGCAAGTGATTAAACAAACTTACTTCTGGAGAACTTGAGTCACAGTGAGAATTCCTTAAGAAACATGTTTTGGTTTTATATAAAATTAACTTATGTCAATATATGTTTCCTATGGAAATGAAAGTTAGACATGAGACCTGCTCTTCTTGGCAATGAATAATATAATAACTTGAAGTTCAAATGGATTTATTATTCAAGTTAGTCTTTAGAAACTATGGATCTAGGCCAGGCGAGGTTGTTCATGCCTGTAATCCCAGAACTTTGGGAGGCCAAGGAGGGCAGGTCACCTAAGGCTGGGAGTTCGAGACCAGCCTGACCAACATGGAAAAACCCTGTCTCTACTAAAAATACAAAATTAGTGAGGTGTGGTGGCACATGCCTGTAATCCCAGCTACTCAAGAGGCTGAGGCAGGAGAATTGCTTGAACCCAGAAGGCCGAGGTTGCAGTGAGCCGAGATCGCGCCATTACATTCCAGCCTGGGCAACAAGAGTGAAACTCCATCAGAGAGAGAAAGAGAGAAAGAGGGGGGTGGGAGAGGAAGGAAGGAAGGAAGGAAAAAGAGAGAGAGAAAGAGAAAGAAAGATGGAAAAAAGAAAGAAAAGAAAGAAGAGGGAAAGAGGGATGGAGGGAGGACAAGAGAAAGAAACAACCTGTGGATCTAGTTCTAGTTTCTGGCTCCTCCTCTAGTTCTAGTTTCTGGCTCCTCCAAGTGCTTTTGATTTTAAGACAGGGTCTTGCTCTGTCACCCAGGTCAGAGTGCAGTGGCGCAATCAGAGGATCCCAAGCTCAAGTGATCCTCCCACATCAGCCTCCCATAAGCAGCTGGGACTACAGGAGAGCACCATCATGCTCAGCTATTGTTTTGTGTTTTTTGTAGGGATGGGGATTTGCCTTGTTGCCCAAGCTGGACAGTGTGCTTTCAATATGTTTAGATGTCTGGTCAAACTCTCTAATGGTGTATAATTTTAACTAATTTTCAATTTTTAATTAATGTTGATTAAAAGTTCTGAGTTGCTATTATGTATCTTTGATGTAAAATAAAAGTATGAGCAAATTATTGCTTTTTAAAAAATCTGCTTAATTGCTTGACAAAGTCTTTGATTACATGGTATCTATGGAGCAAAAATGATTAATTAAATATAACCTAAGTAGAAATAAAAGCTTTGGGACCTGACCTAGTCTTTATATAAAAGCTGAGAGAGAATTCGTTTATCTGAAATCACTTAAGTGATGATAGGAATATATTTAGAGAAGGATAGCTTGAAACTGAATCACATGCTCAAGTGGAACACTATCTACTGACCTCTCATTCCTTTTTTCTTTTCTTCCTCTTTGCCTTCTCTCTCTTTCACACACACACATATGCAGAGACACATGTATGAACTCACACATAGAGAATTAATTGAACTGGTGATAGTGCCAATCTCTTGTTGCTGGCCCCCTACTCACAACAGCCCCTGCTTGGACACTCCCCAAGCAGGAGGGTTGATGATGCTGCCTGTGAAGTCTCCCAACAGGATGTGCCTATTACCTCAGCTTGGTTGTTCTGGCTGGAAACTGTGTAAGCAGAATGTATCCTCCACAAATGAAAAGAGGAATTACATTTAGAGGAGCAGGAACTTCAACAAACTTCTTTTGCCAAGAAGGTGATATTTGACCCCCCAGTATAGAACAAGCCAGAGTTAACTGTTCCAATTACATAACTGGTAAGAAGTCATACATTTCAAGAGACATGGGAAGTTGAAATCTAAACTTCTGCTTAAATTCCACAAAGGATCTGTAGAATTCACTAACAGCAAGGATGATTTGAAATGTCTAATTCACTGCATAAAAAAAAAAAACTTACAAACTTCAATACATAAAACACGTAACAGTAGCATTTATTATAATAGCATATACTCATTTCAAAAATTTAACTTTATAACCACACTTCATATTAAAAAGTGTTAAAATTTAATATAATAATAATTATAGTTAGTCATAACTAATTGGTAATTTTAAAATGGGTCATGGCTGGGCATGGTGGCTCACGCTTGTAATCCCAGCACTTTGGGAGGCCGAGGTGAGTGGATCACATGAGGTCAGGAGTTCAAGAGCAGCCTGGCCAACATGGTAAGACCCCATCTCTACTAAAAACACAACAATTAGCCAGCCATGGTGGTTCACACCTGTAGTCCCAGCAACTCTAGAGGCTGAGGCACCAGAATCACTTGAACCCAGGAGGCAGAGGTTGCAGTGAGATGAAATCACACCACTGCACTCCAGCCTGGGTAACAGAACAAGACTCGGTCTCAAAAAACAACAAAAAATGTAGGTCACATATCTTTGCTTCCAATTTGAGATTATTTCTACATTTATAGTCAAAACTCATTCCCATAAAAATTTGTTGAAACATTTCTGGGAAAGATTAGCCAACGTTCATCAAACCACACTAAAAGAATGGGGGAAATAAACTCGTTAGTTCAAATGACTGTTCTGTCGCCGAGATGACACATTGCTTCTCTCTCACCGTCCATACCCTGCTTGATCATCACAACTATAACTCCCACTGCCTAAGAGACTAGGTATATCTTGGATGAAAGGATGAGTTGAATCAGTAATATTATATTTGGGGGATAATTTCAACTACAAAATGTGGAAAAACCTGCACTTGACTAGGTATATCTTGGATGAAAAGATGAGTTGAATCAGTAATATTATATTTGGGGGATAATTTCAACTACAAAATGTGGAAAAACCTGCACTTATATAAATATAAGTCTCTTGTTAGTGTAACTCATAGAGAGTCGTGACTGCAAGTTGTGCAGGTTCTTGGTGATTTGAACAAAGAATTGTACAAAACACCCGGTAAAGCAATGAAAGAATGAAGCAACAAAAGACCCAAAGCAGGGATTTATTAAAAATGAAAGTACACTCCACAGTGTGGGAGCGGACTGAACAGAGGCTCAAGGGCCCCAGTGCAGAATCTTCTTGGGTTCAAATGCCCCCTAGAAGTTTCCTGTTGGCCACTTTATGCTCATCTCATGTAAATGAAGTGGTAGCCCTCAATCAATCTGATTGGTTGCAGAAAGCAGACAACCAGAGGCTGAAGTGAAGTTATGAAGGTCACACTCCCGTGCAAACATCTGATAGGTTGCAAAAAGCAACCAATCAGAGGTGAATTTACAAAGTTATACTTCTAAGCAAATGAAGACTCCACCCGAATCAGTCGGATTGGTTGTGGGCAGCAACCATTCAGAGGCTGGAGTGAAGTTACAAAGTTGCAAACAAAGACTGGACTTGCAATCAGTCTGATTTGATGTGGACAGCTGATTTTCCATCTGCCAGCAGATAAGGTCAAAGGGAGAAGCCTCTGGTCCTTTTGTTACTTAGGCATAGAAAAGTAGGGTTCTCCTTTCAATTGAGTTCTAGGAAGTCAGCATGAAACTGCTGTAGCTTCCCTGCCTCCAGACCCTATTGGCCTGCCTCACTAAGCCCAAAGAGTTCATGACAAGCTAAGGCCCCTTTGGAAGCCAGTTATTAGTAAAATCAAACAGTCCAACGGAATGTGGAGCCCTCAGGATGGCACAACACCAGGCTAAAACTTCACCAACCTTTGTAGTTGATCCTGGATTTCTGCATAAAATTCAGCACTATCATAGTTACTGTTCTTGAATTTCCATGAAATTTCTTTGGTCAGTTCATCTATATCCTACTACAAACCTCATACTCAAGCTAGCTATAATGGGTTTCTATTTTTTTGCAAGATAAAGTACCTGTCTTATGGATTATATGTAATCTCTATTACACTCTACTACAAAGAAACCTCATTGCAGGGATTCATTTGCTCTTAAGAATTTATTTATTTATTTTAGAAATGGGGTCTCACTCTGTCACCCGGGCTGGAGTTCAGTGGCATAATCATAGCTCACTAGCAGCCTCAAACATCTGAGCCTCCTGAGGAGCTAGGACTAAAGGTGTATGCCGCCATGCCTGGCTAGTATTTGGGGTTTTGTTTCATTTTGTTTTGTTTGTAGACTCAGATCTCACTATGTTGCCTAGGCTGGTCATGAATTCCTGGCCTCAAGCAATCCTCTTGCCTTGACCTCAGAGTCATTGGGATTACAGGCATGAGCCACTGTGTGTGGCCCCATTTGCCCTTAAGAATTCAAATGTTTGCATGAAATAAGTAAGTCCAGACTGCTTCTTAAAAAAATTATCACATCTTTTATCTTAAATATTTGCTGATCTATATATGGCCAATTTTACTATTTTGAGAAAAGTAAACAGTTCTAAACATAGGGCTTCACAAAGAACCAAGTCATCACAATTATACAGACCAAGACTCTAGAAGTCATATGAAAACAATAAAAAAAATCCCAATGTAAAAAATTTACATTTTTTTCTAAAAATATCTACAAAGCACATACTGTATAAAAGTCAAACCAAGTTGCTTCAGGAAAATACGCATACACAGATCTTTCCCCTTTGGAAAAAAGGAAATATCTGACTTATAAAATTATTTTGTTGAATTAAAATATTCCAGTTAAAATGCATTAGACCGTATACATATTTAATCTTATATTAGTTAGCATTCAAACCAAATCCCAGTGAACTCACAGAAGATTATGCAGTAGGGCTGGAGAATCTACATGAAACATTAATGTTCTATAAGAAAATATATTTTATGTCTAGATTATGGAATTTTAGTATATAATATGTGTAACGTCTTCTAAAAATACCTAATTGAATTTGCTATATATCAAAATATTAATGTCTCATTGTAATGTAGATATAGATTATTAAATACCATGCAATTACTTTGTGGCATTTTAACTCAATGATGATTGTCATATAGTTATGGAAAAAATGTAAAACATGAAATTCTTATTGATATAGTTTGAATCTTTATCCCTTCCAAATTTCATGCTGAAATGTGATCCCCAGTATTGGAGGTGGGGCTTAGTGGGAGATGTTTGGGTTGCAGGGGCAGATCCTTCAGGAATGGAGAGGCCACCTGAATCAGGCCACACTGATGGGTGAGAAGACTCCTACACAAGTCCAGTTACATGAAGACTAAGAAGGATGACTGTTTGTCTGATGTGCAGACACCAACACAGAAAGTAAAAAAAAAAAAAAGAAAGAAAGAAACAGAAAAGAAACAGAGAAACATGTTTTAAAGAACAAGATAAATTTCCAGAAATCAACCCTAATAAAACAGGAAATCTATCTGACAGAGATTTAAAATAAACTTTATAAAGAGGCTCACCAAGATCAGGAGAATAATGCAAGAAGAGAGTGAGAATTTCAACAAAAAAATGAAAAACATAAAAAGTACCAAATAGAAATAATAAAGCTGGAGAATATTAGACCTATTATTAGTAAATATTGGAAATATTCACTAAAAGGGTTCAATAGTAGACGATATGAAGCAGAAGAAAGAATTAGTAAATATGAAGACAGGTAATAGGAAAGTATTCAATCAGAGAAGCAAAGAATGAAAAAGAGTGAAGAAAGCTTAAGAGACTTATGGAATATCATCAAGCAACCAATATATGCATGATGTGAGTCTTAGAAAAAGTATGAGAAAGAAAGGACCAGAAAGCATGATCAAAAACTTCTTATCTGGGAAAAGAAGCAGAGAAGCAGAAATGTAGCTCCAGGAAGCCTAAAGAATCCCAAAGAAGGTGAACCTAAATTAACCCACATCAAGACACTTTATAATGAAATTATGAAAAGTCAAGAGCAGAAGGCTGTAAACAGCACGAGAAAAGCAACTTGCCACATATAAGGTAATACCTATAAAACTATCAGTAGATTTTTCAGTAGAAACCTTGCAGCCCAAAAAAGAGTGGAATGAACTATTTAAACTACTGAAAGAAAAAAAAAAATTAAAAATCTGCCAACCAAGAATACTATATCAAAACTGTTCTTCAAAAAATAAAGGAGACATAGACTCTTTCATATAAACAAAAGATGAGGAAATTCACCACCACTAGGTCTGCCTTACAAGAAATGCTAAAGAGAGGTCTTCTAGTTGATACAAAAGGACACTGAAAAGCAACACTGCATAATAAATTATAAAACTTGTCAGTAAAAGTAAATAAATAGACAAATATAGAAAACTACTATTGTAATGGTGTTGGGCAAATTACTTGTTAGTAAAAGAATCAAGAGACAAAAGTATTCAAAATAATTACAACTAGAAACTATGCTTATGCCTACACAATATAAATGAATATAAACTGTAATATCAATAGCATGAAGTTTGGGTGGGAAGTAATAAAAACAGACTTTTTCTATGGGAATGAAGTTGTTAGCTTAAAATATGTTATTATAATTATATTTTATTTAAGCCCTATGATAATCAAAAGTAAAATACCTATAAAAGTAATAAATAAAGGAGAGGTGGTGGGGAGAGAGAGAAAATAATTTTTTTAAATAATCACAAAAAAATCAATGAAAAAGAAAGATCACAAGGAAAAAAAAGAGGGACAAAACAACTATAAGACAAACAAAAAAGTTATTAAGATGTCAATAGTAAATCTTTCCCTATCAATAGTCACTTTATATGTAAATGAATCAAATTCCTCAATCAGAAGACAGAGAGTGGCCGAATAAATAGAGAAACAAGACCCAACTATATGCTAGCTACAAGAAACTTACTTTAGATTTAAGGAAATCAATTAAAGATTAAAAACGAGGGGATGGAAAAAGATATTCCATACAAATGGCAAGAAAAAGAATGCAGAGGTAGCTATACTTATATCAGACAAAATAGACTTTGAAGTCAAAAACTCTCACAAGAGGCAAAGAAGAACATTATGTAATGGTAAAAAGTCAATTAACTAGGAAGATATAACAATTATATATGCATTCACAATGAGAACATCTTAATAAATAAAGCAAACACTGACAGAACTGAAGGAAGAAATAGACAGCAATATAATAATACTAGAAGATTTCAAAACCCACACTTTCCATTAGTCTTGAGACTAATCTCAGAATTTCTGAATAACAGAAATATATCTTTCATTTTTGTTCACATTTACTTAATGTGAAGTATATTTGACATGAGGCAAAATTGTCATTGTTCTCAAATATAAGGTAAAATGCATTTATGAGGTAAAATGCATTGTTTTCAAATATAAGAACAAAAATAATATAAGAAAAATAGGGAAGTGTGATAAGCCTAGACTGGTTGTAAGTAAAACAAAATGGCCACTGTGTAAATTGCTTTAAATAACTATATTGTGATAATATAAAATTCTAGTACTTACCTCTTCAAGAAATGGAGCAATCTTCAAAGCTGGCCCCCAGAGATTCAGAGCTGGCTCTGTTGATTTCATGGGTTTTAGGATCTCGTGGAAATTCAGATTTTTTAGAGTGAAAACCCATCACTTTAATCAAACTTACGTCTTTGAATAAATAAAGTTTTACTCAATAAACTTTTGTTCACAGTGATCAATACCAAAATGACCAAAAAGGTAACAACAGGGAAAGGTTTAGGGTACAAGCAGTGTTTTAGAAATAAAAATCTAGTCAGCAAGTGAAGTAATTGGCGTAAGTTGTCTTCCCTTAACCAACAATAACTGGTTATTAAACCTAAGGTCAAAATAGTGTCAAGTAACCCAATTGCCTGTTTTTTGCTGTTGTTGCTCCTTTTTGCGTTCTGAACATCCTTCGAGTGTTGAGTATGAATTCCCCTGTTCTCCACAGAGCTCTTTCTATTTCTTGCTGTTCCTATTTCTTTCATGTTAACTTTACCTTTCTTTGAATTTTTACTGCATTCTATAGCTTGAGTCACACACTTGGGATATAAATACATATTGATCTATGATGTAATCAATTTTTTTTAAAATATTTGTTGTAATCCTCCCAGTTCTCTATGGAGAAGAATCATTTCATCCTTTTTATATGTTACACACGCTATTCAGACAAGATACAGCCTTCCCTTTTTGATAACTGATTGTTTTCTTAACTAAATTCTCCAAACTTGTAAATCATTTCTAATCATAGTCATAAAGGAGACAAACTCATTTTTTTTAACCACCAAAACAAGTGCCTTAGTAGAAAAATTCCGACTTACAGGATCTCGATGGTAGAAAATATAAGACCTGAATAACTATTAAATATTACGTACCCATGCATCAATCCTCTGACCACTGTGTGTCCCCTGATGTGAGCATAGTGTATAAAAGTATCTAATCCTTAATGCAGAACGAGAAATTGCAGCAACTCCTCTCCAAACACTCCAGGGTCTTGTTCCTATTAAAAAGAAACATTTTAACACACTTATTAACTAAAGCGTGAATTTGTAAAGCATTTTTTCTTTTTGAGGGTGTTAAGGAGAAGCAGATAATTTTTGAATATTATTTCTCTCTACTTGAAAGCCTTTCACCAAGGTACACTATTACAGAGTTGTTTCTCAATTAAATGTACATTAGATGTACTCAATAAAGTTCATATATTATAGTGTGTAGTATATAGTCTGTATGCCCAGCTCCCAGCAAAGCCTTAAATAATTTCTCGATGGAAGACCATTATTATAACTTCTCTTTAAGGGAGTGGGTGATTTCACAGGCACTTGACTGAGAAATAATTTTGCCTTCAGACTGAAGAGAGAATCTTGCTCAAGATCACACTATAATCTTGCTGCCATCAAAATAAAGTCTTGTAATTTGGTCAATTACCGATCTACTAAGGATAATTTCAAATATCATACATTTGTATGCTGCTACCTAGGTCATAAAGCAAAAGGTTTTTCACAGGTTATTTAAAATGATGTAATATGCTCCCTCTCTTAGAAATTATGAACAATGCATTTTCAAAAACAATTTTAGAAAAGCTATTTCTCCAAGATGTATTTCTTGACATTCTCTCTTGATAAAATGAATGACATGTAAATTATTTTTTCAAAAAACAATCACATATTTTTGAAAGCTGTCAAAGAACAGTTTTATTTTTACTTATATTTTAATGATTTCATATATTTTTTCTAAACCAAGTTTCTAATTACAGATTAGTGTCAAGCATGGTAGTTATTTTAAATTGACCGTCTGTCACTTGCCTTATTTCCAACGGCCTTACTGTTTCTGGAAAAGGGATAAAAGGCCCCAAGTTGCATCCAATGCAGGGAAAGTTCACAGTTGTCTCTTCATTAAACCTGTATATATATGCTCCATTCTGGGGAAAAAATATATTGACTTCAAAATATATCAGTTATTATTTTGTCATGTAAGCCACTCTGAAATCTTTCAGGTTACACTACTTTGAATTGACAAATATGTTTAAGACCACAAGAATATCGATATCATATTCAGGAAGAATCTGACAGTGTAAATGTGTTCTTTGAGAAGAGCCTATGAAATAAAATAGTGACAAGTCCCACTTATCCAGACTTGATTGAAAGAAAACTGTGGGCTACATCGTGGTATAAGCAAGGAGTCTTTTGGGTAATCAAATTTACATAAAACTGCTTATTTTTAAGTGCAGTGTTGTAAACATCCTGTATCAATATAAATTAAAAGACACAAAACGTTCACAATGTACTTAGCTAATCCAGGAGCCTTAGGAGTTGACTACTCCAGCTGGTACAAAAGGGCACAGGATTATTGCACCTGACTATGCTCTCTTTGTAAATCGTAAATTATAGATCCTTTGCTTCCTCACATCTAATGATGGCCTCTCTCAGTGCTCAATTTGTTTTATTTCAGAGCTCTTCTTGTTCTCTCAGAAATGTAACCTTTGACCCCAAAGCTGTGGTTAATGTCAAGGCTTGTACATTAAAAAGTCATGAAGAAGTACAGTATGGAGGCCTACAATATGTTGATTGTAATAAAAATGTTAGCTCTTCAAACCACAGTGGTTGTACTATATACTCCACCAAAGTATAAGGCCTTCCCTGGTGAAAAAACAGTTCATGTTACCTTTCTCTCTGAAGCTGCTTATTAAAAGTTTGGCTTCTGTCAGTTTCTGATCCAGACACAACTTAAAGCTTTACTTCCTTTTCAATATTTAGTAATTCTTCTTTGAATGTAGCTAATTCATCATTTGAACAACAAATACAATTCTTACTAAATATTAGAGTAGATAATTATGTTTGCAGCTTTCCAAAATAAGGCAAATAATGCTCTATACTTTTATTTTAAAATGTCATTGAGATATGGAAAAATTGCTAAGATAAAACATTCTAATTTAGTAACATAGCAGTAAATTATTTAATAGTTCAATTGTTTATCTAGAACAAACACTAAATTTCAGAGTAGACAATCGTATTTGCAGCTTTCTAAAATAAAGAAAATAATGCTCTATAGTTTCTATTTCAAAATGTCATTGAGATATGGAAAAACTGCTATGATAAAACGTTCTAATTTGGTAACATAGCAGCAAATTATTTAATAGTTCAATTGTTTATTTATCACTAGGGCTCAGATAAGGGAGTATCTTACTGTGTATTTGGAGCATTTTGTTAGCTTCTTTGCACTTGCTCCTTTCACAGGAGATGGAGACACCCCTGGCATGAATTTTCTATCCAAATGATCCATCCCTTCTTTTCTCCCCATTATCTGTGAGTTTTATAATAATAGGTTGTAGAAGAGTCATGGATATGGTAAGGGAAAAAATGAGCGGCAGAAAAAATAATCTTCACCAGTTTTACCATGACCAAGTACTTTAGTGACTTAAGACATAAAGAACAAAAAAAATAATTTAGAAAGATGTGGTACTCCTGAGATCTACATAGGTTAAGAGAATTTCTACAGTGACAAAATAAAGTGTATTATTTGCAACTTCCTGAAAATATGTAATCTACTTGTTTAATTTTAAAACTTATATATGGAAATCCAAAGAGATTAAATTCTAGCATTCCAATGATTGACAAATGCACGTCTCTCCAACATGAGAAGTTATCACCCAGCTAATGGTCAGGGTATTTCCCACTCTCAACAAATGATGAACAACTCAAAAAAAATGCTTACTTTTTTGTAGCATTCTAATAAGCCCTGGAGGAAACATCAGAAAAGCTGTCTTCAGTATTATTCTAAAATGATCCTTTTTTTTTTTATTAAAGAAACACATGGTTTTAAAATATATTAATGAGACCCTAATAGTCATGCAATTCCAATATTTTCTCAAAAGTGTAAATTGGTACAAACATGAAATGGAGTAAATAAAGTTAATAAAAAAGAAGTTATAATTTTTAAGGGATTATGCATATTTTATGGGAAAAAAAGCTGTCAAAAGCCAATGCTAATTATCCAAATCAAATTTTCTTGCACTAAACTCTTTTGTGAGTTATCCTATAGTTCAAGAATTTTCAACCATGGCTGTATGTAAAAAACTTCTAAAGCTTTAAAAAACAAAATAGAACAATGCCAAGGCTCCATTCCTAATCAATTAAATCAGAATATCTAGGACTGGGACTTGGAAATCAGTATTTTAAAAAATTCTGTGATTCCAATATGGCTGCCATGTTGTCTGTCATAGTAACGTTGGAAATGCTAGTAATTTTCTTTTGATAATTGATTATATTTACCCAGTGAATCTTTACATGTATATGAAAAAGAATGTTTACCTATTTTAGCAGAATTATTTTATTACAAGTGTTTGTTTTTGTTATTTTTTGTTTGAATTTAACTCATATATTTGGTCATTTTTTAATCAAACCTATAAATCAAAAAAAAAAAAGGAAATGTTCATTGCAATCTACAGATCCAGTTTAAACTCCACTCTCTTCCATGAAAAATATTTGTAACTTTGAGCAAGTTTCTTAACTACTGTAAAATGAAGCTAATAGTGTTTAACTTCACAGGACTGTTGCAATGTTTAAAAGAATATATATATCACAACAGTACTTAACAAGTAAATTGTGCTGAGCAGTTATAGCTGCAAATCTACTTCATCCTAACTAAACAACTTGAATATCACTTTTAGCCATTATTTACCCAGAACTTCAGGACCAACTATTCTGTCTCTCAAGGATAAAATAACGAGAAAAAAAGAAAAGTTGAATTGATCGATGACAATGAATGATAGAAGCTCTGCTAATAAAATCAGTAGACACTCCCATTGCCTTATCAAGGTGAATCTTGCTAGTGCTTCCACTCAAAATGGTTATGTCCTTCAGGAAAAATTTTTATTGTTTGATTTTAGTGAAGTTCAGAATTTGGAAGTTATGTTCACTTTATCTCGGAGATATGAAAGTGTTCAGATAGGTATCTCTCAACACTGGGAAGGAATACATGTCTGAATTTCTTCCTCCTGTGTCCCGCCCCTTCCCAGTCTCCCCCTTGCTCAAATTCCTTCATGAGTTAGACACAAGTAGCAGTTTCTTGGGCAACCTAGGTATGTGTGGTACATTCTAAATTCTGAAGAACTGATTAGACATCTGGAATCCTTATTAAAATAGGAAATATAAACCTAAAATAGCTATAAACCACTGTTTTATAGCCTTGACATATGATTCTATTTTTTTAATGTATTGTTACTTTTATATTTAAAGGTAACTTCTTTTTTACCAGTCCATGAGTAATATTTTTGGCAGATAAATTTAATTGCCATATTTTAAAAATTTATATTCAGAACTTTCTCCATCAAGTTTACTAGATAGTTTGTTCAGTTTGTTTTTGGTCAAATCAAAACCTAAGAATTTTCAGTAGTAGTTAAGACAGTCCAGTTAAATGTCTCATGTTCATCTTTAGCTCTGTAATTACCTATTATTTTCACCAAACAAATTTCATTACATTTCCTGAATGTAATGGTCTAGAAAAAGGACTCTATTCCAAAACAATAATATGGTATATACTTGGATATGACCTAAATGAGCAGTTCTATCTTGCTTCTCATACCTTAAAAACTGGTATTTCTGAGAACTCACTCTGAAAATCAGACAGGCTGATTCTATCAATCATATATATTTTACCCATGTTTATGATATCTTATCAAAGTACTGTAATAAACCTGAATTGAAATGAAGACCTGTTTTAAGCAGACAAGGATGCAGTAAATGGAAACACAGTCTTCTATCCCTGAGCCCATAAACCTATTTCTGCTAATGCAGGCTAGGAGTGTCTCCTAATAGACACACACAGGAAAAGACAGAAATAATGCAGCACAGTAAACCCTCATTAGAGGAAGAGCATGAATCAGGTGGTCACCGAGAAGGTACATCAAGATCTGGAATTGTTAACTGTAGGAGAGAAAAGGTTTTATCTGCCAAGCTTGGGGTATACTGCACTCAGTGTAACAACATGGGTAAATCCTGACTCACGACTCTAATGGCAGGGACTTTACACATCAATATTTAATCAGGTTTTAAAATGGCTCTATTCAGAGCTAACAGCATAAGAGACAATTTAGTCGAAGCAAGATAAAGGCAACATCAGTGCACACAACCTTTAAAACTGCAGCATTTGTTAACAATGACATTCTACATTATAAAATTGTTCCAAAATTCTGTTTTCTCCAACATATATCTGAAATCTTGATTTGATTTTTTTCCTGCCTTAGACAAGTTTTTATGCTTCTACTAAGGCCATTTTACTCTGCTTTTGTGCTGTTTCGGTGGGTTACTAGAAATACTTGTAAAATCAGCAAGATAAAACCTTAGAAAAGGAAGACTGTTTACTAGTCCTTTACAAATTAGGAAATGATATAACAAAACGTAGCATCTGCTGTAAACAGTTTTCCCCTGTCTCTTAAATGATATTTTAATAGTAATTTTGGGATATTAAAACATCAAAAACATTTCAGGAAGATTTACAAGCCATGCACTAAAAGTAGGTGCTGCTTGTGACCAGCCAAACAGAGAATGTGTGGCCTAATGATATCCCAGATAAGTCTTGGAATCAGGGCATAATGTTTTCTGAGCCAAAAGTCTAAGCTGTGATATCTAAAGATTAAATAAAATAAATATTCATTCTTAACATAATTTAAATATTATTGTGTTTTATGCGCCTATTTGCATGTTGGTCGCTCACACTCACTAGTCTATGAGTTCTTTGGAGACATTAAATGTCTTTTTAATTAATGAAAACAGCGTTACCTTGATATGACAACAATTTTAAATTTTATTTACTTATTTTTTTGAGATGGAGTCTTGCTCTGTCACCAGGCTGGGGTGCAGTGGCTCCATCTCGGCTCACTGGAACCTCCATCTCCCTGGTTCAAGCAACCCTCCTGCCTCAGCCTCCTGAGTAGCTGGGACTACAGGTGCGTGCCACCACGTCTCTATTTCAGTAGAGACAGGGTTTCACCATGTTGGCCAGGATGGTCTCAATCTCCTTCCTGACTTTGTGATCTGCTCGCCTTGGCCTCCCAAAGTACTGGAATTACAGGCATGAGCCACCACACCTGGCCTAAATTGTATCTTGAACTTGAGACATAGTTGGATATTAATATCAAAACCAAGGTGCATTTGTCTCAGAAATATAAAACTAATCATTTAAAAAGTCAAGCAACATGATTAATATATTAATATATTTTAAAAGAATATAATTATCTCAAGAGATATAAAGATGATAAATTCAATTTCATTATTGATAAAAAAATTTCTTAAATAATAATAAAATTTTCTTACCCTCATTAAGGTTATCTACAAAAATATCTATAGTATATTTCACACATAACCGTGAAATATTAAAAATGCTTCACCAGGTACAGTGGCTCACACCTGAAATCTCAACACTAGGACGCCAAGATGGGAGAATTTCTTGAGCCCAGGAATTCAAGACTTCAGTTAGCTATAATCGCTCCACTGTACTCGTGATTAGGCCCTGTCTCTAAAATTTAAACAAAACAAAACAAAAAACAGGTAATTGAGATTGGGAACAAGAGGGTGCCTGCTGTTGCCACTTTTATTCAATCCTGAACTGGAGTTCTCATCTAGGAATAACTCAAGGAAAAAGAAACCAACGTTAAAAGAATTAGAATGGGAACCAATGCTGTAGATAATTCACACCTAAGACTATCTACACAGAAAATCCTAAAATGTCAGAAGATAAATTATGAGAATTAATATGATAGTATAGCAAGTTTTCCAGGTACAATATAAAAACTCAGTTACATTCCATAAATCAGCAACAAATAGTAAGTGAAAAGCCGTAAAAGAGGGCATTTAAAATAACATCAAAAATATAGAGAACCTAGAAATATGGTCGACCAAAGGAGTCGAAAACTTCATAAAGAAATTATAAACTTTTATGAAAAGTAATTTTAAAGACAAATACAGGATGAACAATACCACAGCTGTGGAAACTGTATTAAGAAGATATTGATTCTTTCCAAATTGTTATATGGATTCAATGGCAACAACAGTCAAAATACTCTTAAAGAAGGCCAAGATGGGAAGACCTATCTTCCACCTTATTTGATGGCTTATTATAAATCAATAGAAAAAAAGGCAGTGGCAAATTGCTGAAGGGAAAGAAAAATGAACCAATGAACAGAAAATGTCTAGAGGCAACACACAGTATAAATGGGTATCTGTCATGAGAAAAAATAAGTAGTGCAGGTCACTGGGGGGAAAGGACAGACTTTTCATTGGTTCCGGGACAATTCTTTCTCCATACAGAAAAAAATGAATCTAGATTGTTATCACATACTTGTCAAAATCAACTTGAAGTTGATTAAAGGCCCAACTGTAAAAGGGCAAAACTATGAAATATTTTTAAAATAATATATCTTTATGACCACAGTTTCAAAAATATTGTTACAAGAAAAGGACTGGTAAATTTGGCAATATTTTAGTTAAGAACCTATGTTCAACAACAGATACTAAAAAGAGCATGAAAACATAAGCCAGAAATTATTTGGGATATTTTAATACATATAACAAAAAAAATCAGTACAATACAGCTCATGTTCTGATAGAAAAATGGGTAAAACCCTTGAACCAGTCAATAAAACCTAAAAAGCTAACAAAGGGAAAATGCTTAGTCTCATTTATAATCAGAGATATGCAAATTAAATACATAATGAATTGACATTTCACACTCACCACTTGGATCAAAATTGAGATGACTGAGCAACCAGTTAACAGGCAACCTTGCATTTGCTTCCTTTTCTTCCCAGCCTCATTTCCCGCTCTTCCTTACCCTTCTGCTTAGCATTGATTCCCTCCCCATCAAAACAGCATTTGCCAGATAAACTTTTCCTCAGTATTTGTTTTCTCTTAAAGAGTCCATGCTGTGATATCCTCTGCCACTGAAGGTAAAGGCTTAAGAAAGAATTCCCTTTCCTTTTTTGGTTGCTACTGATACATTTTGCTTTTCCCCATCTTTAAAAATGTCATTAATTACTGGAGATTCTGAGTTTAGTTTTATTTTGCCATTATCACCTGGAAATCTCTGATTATATTTGGCTATATGTTTACATGTTGATCACCTTCGCTAGACTGTCAGCTTTCTAGAGACAGCTGTCTTTTAGGTGTGTACATCCTGCCCCATTGATAGAGAGGGTAGATGGGTGGTGTCTAGCATCTTGTACTGTGCGTAACAGATAACAAATGATCAAGAAATATTTTCCAAATGAATGATTCTTTAGCAAGCATATAAAGGGTTCTTACACAGAGCACAATAACTAGGAAATTATCTCCCATTCCTACAAATAGCTGAATGAGAGGAAATAGGTATATAGTTCACAAAGATTAGGTTAAGCATAAGAAAAATATTGCCAGAACAAATAATGATTTTCTTCCTGAAAATTTTAAAGAATAGAAGACTTTGCAACCGTGAAAAAAATTAGAGCATTGTCATTGCTAAGTAAGAAAAAATGTTTCCTTCCTGCTGTAAGAATCTTTGCTTCTGCGTACACAGAGAAGGGAATAAAGGTTTTATCTACTGTTGGCAGAACATGAAACTTTCTGGAAAGGGGAGATTAGGACAGGAAGGGACTTCTCCCTCTAAATTAACTGAGTATTGAAACAAATAAGATAAAGGACTGGAGATTAATCCTTGCTTCCTAAAAACTATTCACAGTAGGGATTAACCCATCCCCTTCTGCTTTGCCGTTTCTTTCAGAAGTGAAAGGAATGTAAATAATCAAGAATAGTGCCTTGTACCCTGTGGGCATAGCACCTTCCAAAATGTATGTATTTTTTGTAATATCATAACGAATTGCACACACAAAAATACAATACCTGTCTCTGAAACATATTTGCATTACACAGCTGAAGTAAGATGAGTAAGAAAAACATTGCTGCATAAAAGTCTAAAACATGAAAAGTAGGAGAATGATTCAGAAAGGTTGTAAAAGATCCACTCTGTAAGAATAGATCCTTCAAAGTCCTTATAAAAAGAAAGCTATTTTTAAATGGAGCGACTTTTACCATTTTATTTAAGTTTAGAGAAAACTTTGCCTTTGATTGAAAAATTATTTTTCCCTATGCCTTAGGCTGTATCGAATATTAACTCAGCAATAGTGACTGTAAAGCAAAGGGAAGCCTGAAAAGGATTCATCTTTTTGTCCTGCTTTATAATCTTCTACATTATTTGAACAAAATAAAATGGCAATGAGTTTGAGAGGTTTTCAAACTGACTACAGATTACAGACAAACGCAAGACTGGCGTGTGTGTACCTCTCTGCCAGCTTGTGTTGAATTCTGTCAAACAAACTCCAAAGATGAAAATTCCGTTTCAAGGGTCAGCTTTAAACCTGAGCTCTTACCAATGTGGCATTTCTACTCACCCTGGACCTCCAGATCGAAGTCCACTGGTGAATACGCTGCACTCTGAGCAGCACAGAATGCTGGTAAAAGCCCAGATCTACATAGATCTGAGCTTAAGTCGTGGCACAGCCATTTACTAACACTGTGACCTTGAGTAAGGTACTTCGTGAGCTTCAGTTTCTTTACATGGAAAATGGTTCTAGCAATTCTTACTTCAGTGGTATTTTGTGAGAATTAAATGAAACAGTATAAACAATAAGTCTTTTCATATTATTTAGTTTATATTATTAATAAACACTTATATTTATATTAAAGATAAATAGTAATATGAATTATTATTTTATATGACATAAAATATTTTCTAATTTACAGTCTTGTACAATGTAGACCTTTTAAGTATAGTTTCAACCTACCTACTAGGACTCTATTTGTTTATCCTAAAATTATAAAGTCTAACGTCGAGGCATTTATTGCAACTTGAAGGGAAGGTGCTGTGCACATCTAGCTGGAGAACTAATACAATCAGTCCTGGAGCGACATAAATCTGTACTAGCAAGTAAACCGGAGCATGAAGAAGTCATTTAGGAAATTATTAACTTGTGTTTCATTTTAGCAGTATGTTTTCTCCCCATTGTTTCAAGATGTCCCCTTTATTTCAACAGATGTTTGTGAAGGCTTTCTGAAAAGCAGTAGGTCTCAGCAGACTAATTTATTTCCAAGTTTTACCTCCAGAAATCTAAACTTTTAAAGGAAATTATGTGAGGGGGTAAAAGAAAGGTGCTTGTGGGCCAGGCGCAGTGGCTCACGCCTGTAATCCCAGCACTTTGGGAGGCCGAGGCGGGTGGATCACGAGGTCAAGAGATCAAGACCATCCTGGTCAACATGGTGAAACCCCATCTCTACTAAAGATACCAAAAATTAGCCGGGCATGGTGGCACATGCCTGTAATCCCAGCTACTTGGGTGGCTGAGGCAGGAGAATCGCTTGAACCCACGAGGCGGAGGTTACGGTGAGCTAAGATTGCGCCATTGCACTCCAGCCTGGGCAACAAGAGCAAAACTCCATCTCAAAAAAAAAAAAGAAAGGTGCTTGTATATGAAGGCAATGAGGGAAAAGAGGCAAATTCACCAAGGGTAGTAGGGGATATTAGTTTTAAGGCACTAGGAGGGGAGAGAGATTTGGTGCTCAGCCTTGAGTCTACACTCAAATACCCTAGAGAAAAAAAAAATGACATTTAAAGGAAAATGAGTATGAAGAGCACCTCAGGGGGCAATCTCTATCTGTAGACTCCAAAATTCCTGAGCCCTGCAAAGATCTCCCACATGCATGCAAAGAAATAATAGAAGAACAAGAATTTGGGCAGATTTTTGGCTTGAAGAATTGGCCTTTCATCTCCACAGAAAAAAAAGACCAAAACATCTGTCTCAAATAGCTTTCCTCTGCCTGAAACACTTGGGGTTTTTGAATGACACTGAGAGTAAAAAGGTCACTGAGAAAGGTTTTTCCACCTGAGAAGGGGACTAACATTTGATTTGTTTTAAAGGAAATAAAGTAATGCAATACTTCCCATATAGCCATGATTTAGATTAAAATGGAGTCATAAGAAATCCACAGAGTTTAATGAGTGAGAAAGTGATCAGACTTAGTAGGAAACGAATGAGGAGGAGTTTGGTAAAAATTATCAAATCCAAATAATGTGGTAAGCTGGTTGAGAAAAGGTTTGTGCACAATTTGGAACCAAAGTAAGAATAAAGTCTACTGAGTCAAAATTAAACAAAACAAGACTAGATGGTAATAAAGCTTCGTGGTCATGGTGTAGTATACAGAACAATAATTTTCAAAATTGTTTATACCCAAGCCTTGGAATCTATGAATGTTACCTCTATGGCAAAAGGAATTTTGCAGATGTGATAAAGATTAAGAACTTTGATAAACACTGCATGTTCTCATTCACATACTGAAGCCAAGAAAAGTTTGATTTCACAGAAGTAAAAAGTAAAACAGAAGTTACTAGAGGCTGAGAAGAGGAGGAGGAAGTAGGGGATAGGGAGAGATTTGTAAAAGGACACAAAATTACAGCTGGATAGGAGGAATGGGTCCTAGTGTTTCATAACACTGTAGGATGACTAGAGTTAACAATAATTTATTATATATTTTCAAACAGCTGGAAAGGCATATTGAGTGTTTCCAACACAAAGAAATGATACATGTTTCAGATGATGGATATGCTAATTATGCTGATCTAATCACTATGCATTGTGGGTATCGAAACATCACTTTATACCCTATAAATATGTACAATTATTACATGTCAATTAAAAAATTAAGACATTTGAGATAGGAAGAATATACTGGATTATCCAGGTTGGTCCAATCTAAAAACATGAATCCTTAAAAGGATGACACCTTTCCCAGTTACGTTCAGAAAGATGTAGAGCTGGAAGAAGGTCAGAGAGAGATACAAAAAACATTGCTGGCATTGAAGACAGAGGAAAGGGGCCATGAGCAAAGGAATGTGGGAGCTGGAAAGGAGAATAAAGGGTTTGTCCCCTAGAGCTTCCAGAAAGGAAGATAGTTCTCCCAATACTTTGATTTTCACCCAGTGAGCCCTGTGTTAGATTCCTAACTTGCATAACTGTATGATGATAATAAATTCATGATGTTTCTCAGCCACTGCATTTGTGGTAATTTGCTATGGCAGCAACAGGAAACTAACTTGCATGATTAACCTGCATGAGTTCTAAGTATTCCTACTGATGTAATCCCTACTCATTCCCACTAATGAGTTCTAAGTATTCCTACTGCGTAATCTACAAGAATTCTAAGTATTCTTACTGACATCATGGTACCAATTACGGAGCAAGTGAGAAGTAGCTTGTGGTTGCCCCTCTCAGAGTTAGGAAGCACCCTGAGTTCTCAAGTGAAAAAGAACCTGGATGACATTGTGCTAACTGAAATGACAGGCACGGGAAAATAAATACCACATGATTTCACTTTACAGTGGAATCTTAAAACATCAAACTCATAGAAGCAGAGAGTAGAATAGTGATTCCCAGGGGCTGGTGGGGAATTGAGATGTTTTTCAAATGATACAAAATTTTAGTTAGACAAGAAGAATAAATTCAGGAGATCTATTGTAGAACATGCTGAATATAAATCTACTTGAAATTACTGAGAGATTTTAAATGTTTTAATTACAAAAAATAAGTATGTGAGGTAATGGATATGTTAATTACTGTGACTTAGTTATTCCACAACGTATAGATGTATCAAAACATCATGTTCTGTACCATAAACATATGCTATTTTACGCTGTCCATAAAAAATTTGAAAAAAAGCTCTGCATTCAGTGTAACTTTTTAAAGACTAGTTTGCTAAACATACAAAACATACTATTTTCTCTAGCACTTAATACAATGACCTTACACAGGTATATCTTATTTCATTGCACTTTGCTTTGTAGATACTGCATTTTTTACAAATTGAAGGTTTATGGCCACCCTGCATGGAGCAAGTCTGCTGGCACCATTTTTCCAACAGCATGTGCTCACTTCATGTCTCTGTCACATTTTGGTAATTCTCATGATATTTCAAACATTTTCATTATTATTACATCTGTTATGGTGATTTGTGATCAGGGATCTTTGATGTTCATATTGTAATTATTTGGGAGTGCCACAAGCTGTGCCCATATAAGACAGCAAACTTATTCAATAAATGTTGCGGATGTTCTGACCCACTGACCAGCTATTCCCCCTTCTCTCTCCTTCCCATTAGGTCTCCCTACTCCTTGAGACACAACAATATTGAAGTTTGGCAAATTAGTGGCCCTACAATGGCCTCTAAATGTTCAAGTGGAAGGAAGAGTCACATCTCTCATTTTAAATCAAAAGCTGGAAATGACTTAGCTTAGGGAGGAGGGCAAGTCAAATACCGATGCAGACCGAAAGCTAGGCCTCTTTTGCCAAACAGTTAGCCAAGGTGTAAATGCAAAGGAAAAGTTCATGAAGGAAATTAAAATTTCTACTCCAGTGAACACATGAATGATAAAAAAGCGAAACAGCCTTATTGTTGATATTTGAGAATGTTTGAGAAATCTGGATAGAAGCTCAAACCATCTGCAACATTCCCTTAAGCCAAAGCCTATTCCAGAGCAAGGCCCTAACTCTTCAATTCTCTGAAGGCTGAGAGAGGTGAAGAAGCTGCAGAAGAAAAGTTTGAAGCCAGCAGAGTCTGGTTCATAAGGCTTAAGGAAATAAGTAATCTTCATAACATAAAAGTATAAGGTGAAGTATCAGGTGTTGATGGGGAAGCTGCAGCAAGTTATACAGAAGATATACCTAAGGTAATTGATAAAGGTAGATTCATCAAACAGTAGATTTTCAGTCTTCTATTTTCCAATTTTCTATTGAAAGAAGATGTTATCTAGGACTTTCATAGCTAAAGAGGAGAAGTTAATGCTTGGCTTAGAAGCTTCAAAGGACAGGCTGACTCTTGTTAGGACTTAATGCAGCTGGTGAGTTTAAGTTAAAGCTAATGTTCATTTCCCATTTCAAAAATCCTAGGGCCCTTAAGAATTTTGCTAAATCTACCTTATGCTAAATCTGCTCTGTAAATGGAACAACAAAGCCTGGATGACAGCACATCTGTTTACAACATGACTTACTGACTATTTTAAACTCATTGTTGAGGCCAACTTCTCACAAAAAAAGATTTCTTTCAAAATATTACTCCTTGTTGATAATGCATCTGGTCACCCAAGACCTCTGATGAAGATATACAAGATTAATATTGTTTCATGCCTGCTAATACAACATCTATTCTTAAGCCCATGGATCAAGGAGTCATTTTAACTCTCTTATCTTCTTACTGTAGAAGTACATTTCATAGTTACAGCTGCTATAAATTGTGATTCCTCTGATGGATCTGGGCAATGTAAATTGAAAGGCATTTGGAAAGGATTCACCATTCTAGATGCCATTAAGAATATTTGTGATTCATTGGGAAAGGTCAAGATATCAACATTAACAGGAGTTTGGAATAAGTTGATTCCAATCCTCACAGATGACTTTGAGGGGTTCAAGACATCAGTGGCAGAAATAACTGCAGATGTGGTGCTAAAAACAAGAACTAGAATGAGAAGTGGAGCCTGAAGGTGTGACTGAATTGTTGCAATCTCATGATCAAACTTGAATGGTTGAGATTTGCTTCTTATGGATAAGCAAAAAAAGTGATTTCTTGAAATGTAATCTACTCTTGGTGAAGGTGTTGGGAACATTGTTGGCATGACAGGAAAGGACTGAGAATAATTATCACATAAACCTAGTTAATAAAGAAGTAGCAGGGTTTCAGAGGGTTGATTACTCCAATTTTGAAAGAAGTTCTAGTGCGGGTAAAATTCTATCAAATAGTGTCACAGGTTACAGAGAAATCTTTTGTGAAAGGAAGAATGAATTAATATGGCAGACTTCATTGTTGTCTTATTTAAGACATTGCCATAGCCACTCCAACCTTCAGCAACCACCTTCCTGATCAGTCAGCAGCCTTCAACACTGAAGCAAGACCAGCAAAAAGATTATAACTCGATGAAGGTTCAGATGATAGCATTTTTTTTAGCAATAAAGTATTTTTAATTGACAATTTACATTTTTGAGACATAATACTATTGCATACTTAACCTATAGTGTAGTATAAACATGACTTTGGTATGCTCTGGAAAACAAAAATCGTTCACATGCCTCTCTTTATTGTGATATTTGCTTTACTGCAGTGGTTTGGAACCTAAGCCACAAAGTCTCCAAGACCTATCTGTGTTTCGTGAACTGTTGCTCAGTATATGTCCAGTGTCCCTAACTGCTGTATTTTTTTTTGAAGTTGAAATTCAACTCTTCATAATAACTCCCCATTCTCCATCTCTGTGCTAAACACTTGGGATGAGTCGAATGTATATTAGATTACACATGGGATGAAATAATATTTCTCTAGGATCTTAATGACACTAATAGCATCCTACTATACACAAGGTTTTAAAATATGAAGACATTTCTTATCATATATTTTCAACAGTTCTCAAGATGACTGTGGGTATAAAAACTGCAACGTGGGAAAGGAGAGGCCACGGAAAGACCAAGATGAAAAGGGTATGTTGGGCCGGATGTGGTGGCTCACACCTGTAATCCCAGCAGGTAGGGCGGGTGAGTCTCAGTTGGGTGGGTGAGTCTCAGTTAGGCGGATGAGTCTCAGTTGGGCGGGTGAGTCTCAGTTGGGTGGATCTCTTGAGCCTAGGAGTTCTAGACCAGGCTGGGCAGTAGGGTGAAACCCCATCTCTACAAAAAAAAAAAAAAAAATACAAAAGTTAGCTAGGTGTGGTGGCATACGGGCCTGTGGGCCTTGGGTCTGTGGTCCCAGCTACTCAGGAGGCTGATGTGGGAAGATTATTTGAGCTCAGGAAATTGAGGCTGCAGTGAGCTATGATCATGCCACTGCACTCCAGCCTATGTGACAGAATGAAACTCTGTCTCAAAAAAAAAAAAAAAAAAAGATATGTTCTGTGCTAAAAGCCGTAAAACATTCAGCACTGAAGCAAAAGTTGCAACCTCTGGTCAAACGCTTGTCTTTCAACAGACCCACTCTCACTCTCACATTGCAGTGGAAGAGGTCAAGTAGTGTGTGTGCCTAGAGATGATATACCTCCAGCGGCCGTGCTGCTAGGAAGGCGTGAGCTATGGACATGTGCCTAATATTCAAACAAGGGCAGCAGAATTCCAAAAGCCTCTCATCCACATATCTCCTTTGTACCTAGATCCAAAGGTTCCCAATGTTAAATCATATCTCTCAAACATATCCAATACACATCATAAAAGCTTGATCTAAAACTAGTCTACTCAAAGGCTTCTCTTGATACACCACTTTTAATGTGTTCCATTGTAGGGATTCACACTGGAAGCTGCCCTCCCCTTATTTTTCTGTAATTTCTTGGCTTTTTTCCTCAGAATCATGAATTTCAGATTTTATGACTTTTTAAACCCCATTTTTGTTCAACACGGCAACAAGGATTGGAGTCTCACAGACAAGGAAATCTAATTCTAGTACTAGTTTTGTTGCCTTGAAATGTTTCCCTCTCTTTTAGATATGTATCAGAAAATTGAGACATTAATATCATTTTAAGCTGAATTTATGATACATTTTGAAGACATATAAGATCATAAATGCCAAAGGGCTCATCTCCTGGAAAGGAGAGAAGGGAGAATTTTGTCCATTTCAAACATTACTGTTTCTACCATAAACTTTTCCCCCAACCTGTTACAATTTAGAAGAGAACGTATTTCTAAAGAGCTGTAGGGCCTCTTGACATTTGACTTTCAAATCTACATATTTGAGAATAAGTCTATTGAAACGCTCCATGATTTTTGATATGTAAGGAACACCTGAATCACCTTACCTTGGCTATCAGTTATGGCTTAAATTTAGCTACATACTTGGTTCATGTTAAAGCCATTTGTAGTACCCATAAAACCATGACACAGGAATCTAGACATTGTGCAATACTTTCCTTACCCCCAGCAGATGAAGGCAGCTACCTCATCATATTATTCCACTTCTGAGAAAACATTTTTTCCACTCACTATATCATAATAGAGCCACCCTGATCAGCCAGGAAGAAAAAAGTATAAATACCCACTGTATTTCAGTGGGTAATTATCGAACTCCTGTACTTTAACCAGAATGTAACTCCTAATTATCTGAAATGCCTAACTTCATACAATCAGAAACAGTTACCAATCAAAGAGATTACACAAAACAGTAAAAACCTCAGATTGTTGAATTGTAAAAGAGATAAAAAGAAATTTAATATTGTTTAAAAATAGCACAGGGAATAAAGAATATTCACCGGATGCTGCATCAGGCCTTCATCGTCTTCAGGCTGAGTATCTTTGTAACGTTCACCCTGACTGCAAAAAGATTTCTTCAGAACTTTTTACAATAATCTGTTTTAGAAATAATGCATCTGAGAGCTTAACTGGCCCTGTTTCTTTCTTTCATGTTCCAAGTTGGCATTAACATTCTCTTCTTTGATTCATTCCCTCTCCTTTTATCCTTTTTTTTTTTTTTAAGTATCACATGGTTATAGATTTGTTCCTTAAAAGAATATAAACCAGAATAAGGTAGCTAAGAACCAGACCATCGGTTGTGAAAGAATTATTCCAGTCAGGGCAAAAATGAGGACTTGCTTTGATAGACAATTCTGTCTTCATATTCTGGAGAATGAAGACAAGGAGAATTGTTATAATAACCATCGGCTATATTAGTCGCTTATTTGTGGTGTTTTTCTAAGTATTTGGAGTTACATGCAAGTCCTCTCAAATTGTTTGTAATAGGTACAGTCATAGCTATCTTATGTACATTTACTGCATGTCAATCACTCACTTTACTTACATATAATGTTTTAAATCCTTAACTTGCAAATGGTATTCATATTCCCTATTCTACAGTCAAAAGAAGTGAAAGACCTTCTCTGAATTTATGAGCCAAGAAAGTGCTTGAGCCAGGACTGGGAGCCAGTGTGACACCAACAGCCATGCTTGTTCTCTGCGTCATGTCGTCATGTTCCTGTGTCATGCGAGCTGACTGTCTAGGTGAATGTTTCTATACCACTGTGTACCATAGGACACAGATGTCTTATTGCTGAAGTTACAGTGTGTGACTTCATGGACTCCCTGACATTTTGATCAAATGCAGTTCAGAGAGCAACACTGACATTTTCATTTCCAAAAACCTAAATTTCCTTATCTCTAGTCTTCCTCATTCTTCTTCAAGAATGCAAACTTCAAATGAATTCTCAATACCACCTGAGAATCCCACTATGCTTCTTTCAAAAATTCACTTTGCCATCCTCTGATATGATTGTGGCATATCTCCTTCATATTTTTCTCTCTCTTCAAACGTCTTACTCCCCAAATTCGATCACATTTCCCATATCACTGCCACTGATGAATGAATATTAAAAACTGAATCCTTCCATCTCTATGCATCTGTACATGTTTTCTTCTTCTTCCAGCAACATTAAGAACCCCTGTCTCTACTTCCTCGCCTTTCTTTCACTTTCCAACTGACTTCAGTTTGATATCTATTCCCACTACTCCACTGAAACTAACATTGTCAATCTTCGTATTGCTGAACTCTACACACAGTCTCCACTCATTGTATTTGACTATTTGGCAGCACCTGATAGAAATGACTATGCCGTCTTCTCAGCTGAGTCACATATTCCTGCCATTTTTCCTCCCTATCCAATTGCTTCAGTTTGGTTTTCTTAGCTGTATATTTTATTCTTTACAAAGTCTTACCTTTGGGGTGCAGGTTCACTTAGAACTCAGAGCTGGGAGGCCCACTTGTTGATTTAACTTTTTATACTCTGTCATTCTTAGTATATTGAATCATCTTTCCCTGTGGGTTTAAATGCTATTTTTATGCATCGAATTCCCAGTGTGTTTTTTTTTTAATCTCAAACCCATATTACTTCTCTCCAGACTTACATATTTTGCTTCCTACTTGATATTTTCATTTAGATATTTCGAACAAAGATAAAAGAAGAAATAACTATTGCACACCATTTCTTTTGCCTAATAAGTAAAATGTGGAGGAGAGAGGGGTCAGTGTCTCCAGGATTCAAGGAAGGTAAGCAGGACTTTATGGACCACCAGTTCTCTGAACTGAGTTTTATCCTATTTTGCTTTTCTCCTTTTTTAAGGTTTCACTGGGAACTGAATCACTGCAGTTGAAATGGCTATAATTGCAAAGGAAATATAAATGAAGGACTATAAACACTCAAAGTTGAAATCCTCAGCCAAGGGTAAGCCTCTTTTACTCTGACTGCAAAACTCTACTTCTCAACTGAATTTTCACGACTTTTCCATCTTGTAGCATTTTTGATCGTAAATTAGTTACAGAAATAGCAAAAAGTGTGGAAACTATAAAGTGAACATGCCTTGTAGCCAAAGGGAAGAATTTAGTCATCTAAGAGTCAGATGCAACATCAGAACCTGCCTGCTTGGAAGAATAGTCTATGAAGAGACTCTCTGACTCTTTCCTAGGCAAGTGAGGACACAATTCTCAGACATTCCAAGGCCTTCCCACTGAAGGAGTGAAGTAGGTACTCATACACATTCTTAGTTTTCGGGATCATTTTTAGATTGGTGAGCTACGGACTCATACACATTCTTAGTTTTCAGGATTATTTTTAGATTGGTGAGCTACGGACTGCTTATTTCTACATTGGTGAGTTTATATTTTCCTAAGACAAACTGACAGCAGTAAGGAGACTTCCTTATAGGACGTGAAAATGCTTCAAAACCGTTTGGCATTTTCAGTGTATTTACCAGGTACATAAGGTGGGTAGTTTAGAGTATTCTCTTCACATCTTGGTTGCTGGCCTGTCCCAAAATTGGCTGGTTCATTTATATCCTTACATAAAAATAGAAACTCAATGAGTAATAATGGGAACAGTTTTCTTACTTTCCATCGAGGTAGCAGAACACAAAGATCATTCATTCAACAGATATATTTTGAGTATCTAAATGTGTGAGATGGTAAGTTTTTTATAAATTTTAGTTAAGGAATGCTCTTTGAAACATGATACCAAAGGCAGAAACCACAAAGAAGAAAACCGATTTGGCTATGAAAAAATTTAAAACTATTTATCAAAAGTCAGAACAAACTGCTTAAAAACCAGAATTAATGTTTTGCAAATCTATAAGAAAAGAAAGAATTCCACAGTAGGAAATTGACAAAAGGTGTAGTGATTTTTCACAGTGAAATAGAAGCAGCAAGAAACATTATGAAAAAAATACTTAACCTCACTCATAATAGAAAAACTGCAATTAAGACAAGAAAATACCTTCCACCTTTTTGGTTGCCTGTGTTGGTCAATGAGTAAAGAGGCTTATTTGGGAAGAGTTCAAATTGGTACATTTTGAGGACATTGAGAAAATAACTTTATAGATTTGGAATGTATATTTTTAAATATAATTATTTCATTAAAATACATTATACGGAAATACAAGAATATATATATATAATACTCTGTAATAAAATGTTTACTGCAATGTTCGTATTGATAGTATAATATTAAGATACTAGAAACAAGAAAATGTTCATTATTAGGGATTGGTTAAACTAGTTTTCTTACGTGGGAACAATGGAATGTCCTATAACTATTTAAAAAGATGAGATACTGTAGTAACATGAAAATATATATGTATAATATTGTTACAGTTTTAAAAGTTTAAAAGACATATAGTTTATTTTCCATTTAAAAATATAATCACATATATTAAAAATCTGGAGGAATATTCACTATGATAAAAGTGATATTTTAGAGTGTTGAGGATAAAGAAGGACTGTCACTTTCTACTTTTTAAAAAGCAGTATTACATAATAGTTTTTACAATGTTGTACTAATTTGATAAACAGGCAAAAGCATTAAGGGTATTTCCATTGTGCAAAAGAAAAAGTTAAAAACTTCTTTTTGCTTAATACGTATTTTATATGTCTCATTACTCAGTCTATAAAAACCTAAATTTCCAATATAATATCAATCAACATTATCCATGATTTTACCATAATTATAAAAGACTGCCTTTTCAAAAGATATTACACAGTGTACTGATATTTCTTTTGAATTTCTTGGCAATTCTCTGCGATTTAAATATTTCTTAAAAAGTCTTATTATGTAGGCAAATGCTCCAAATACTCAGGAGTTAACACAGCTGGAGAAGCTGTATGCAATTTTCTTAAACTGAACTCGGGCAATATCAGTTCATTGAGGCCCTGTGAATTGCACTTGTTTATCAAATAGTCAATACAGAGAGGAGGCTGTCATCTATTCTTTAACTTGCTTACCTCGCCAGTAGCTGACATGACTCCATCAGAGTTATTGACCCAAATTCCCATTTCCTGTTCAAGCTCACAGGGCTTATAAGTACCTTGTGGTTTCTCTTTGGTCAAAAAGGGATCCCGCAAATTCCCAAGAATATTGTCACTGGTAAGAGTCTGTCTGATAATTTATATTTAAGTGTAAACATTACAGAAATGTTTAAAATAAGAGTCTCTAATATTCATATAAACAATGTTTAATATTGTACACTTTAAGATCTTCCCACCTATTCAGTATAGTTACGAATATAAGAACTATTTCTATGAAATTTTTTAGTGCTACAAAATGTGAACCCAAGCAATGTTAATTTAACAGTGGAATCAGTTGCTTCTAATTAAAATATCCAATTTTCTTTACTAAAAATGGTATAGGAGCAGGAGGCAGAACAAGATGGCTGAATAGAAACCTTCAATGATTATCCTCTCTGCAGGAACACAAAATTGAACAATCATCCACACAAAAAAGCACCTTCATAAGAATGAAAATCAGGTAAGTGATGACAGTACTTGGTTTTAGCTTCATATTACTGAAAGAGGCACTCGAGGGTAGGAAAGACAGTCTTGAGCTAACACCAACCCTCTCCCATCTCCCAGCAGTGACCTGGCACAGAGAGAGAACGTGTGGGACTTTGCATTGTAACTCTGCTGCCCTATCACAGTGGAAAGCAACACGGGACAGAACTCAGCTGGAACCCACAGAGGGAGCATTTAGACCAGCCCTAGCCAGAATCATCCATCCTAGCCATTGGTACTTGAGTTCCAGCAAACCTCAGCCCTGCAGACGGAAGTGCTCTGGGGTCTTAAACAAACTTAAAAGTCTGCCTAGGTCACAAGGATTGCAATTCCTAGGCAATTCTTGGTGCTATGCTAGGCTCAGAGCCAGCAGATTTGGGGAGAATGCATACTAATAAGATACCAGATGAGGTGGTCAAAAAAGTGCTTGCATCACACATCCCTCAACCCCAGGCAGCGTGGCTCAGAGTTCCAAGACAGACTCCTCCCAGCTTGAGGAGAGGAGAGGAAAGAGTAAAGAGAACATTGTATTGCAACTTGGATATGAGCTCAACCACAGTAGGATAGGGCTGGACAGAGTCCTGAGGCACCCATTTTAGGCTCTAGCTTCCAGACATTTCTAGACACACCCGGGGCCTAAAGGGAACCCATTGCCTTGGAGGGGAAGACCCACTACTGGAAGGATTCATCACCTACTGACTAAACATTGCTTGGCCCCGAATTATCAGCAGTGGTGCCAAGGCAGTACTTGCCCTGGGACTTCGGTGAGACTCAGAGACGTGCTGGCTTCAGGTGTGACCTAGGACATTCCCAGCTGTAGTGGCTATGGTGAGAGACTGCTTTTGAGAAAAAGAGAGGGAAGAGTAAAAGAGACTTTGTCTTGCAGCTTAGTCACTAGCTCTGCTACAGTGGGGTAGAGCACCAAGTAGGTTCTTAGGGTCCCTGATTCTAGACTTTGGTTCTTGAACAGCACTTCTGGACCTGCCCTGGGCAAGAGAGGAGCAACTTCACTTGAGAAAAGGTCCCAGGCCTGGCAGCATTTACCACAGGTTGGCTGAAGAGCCCTTAGGCCTTGACTGAACATCAGTCGTACCCAGGCTATACTCACTGTGGACCTGGGGTGGTGATGGTCACCAGGAGAGAGACTCCTCTGCTTGAGGAAAGGGAAGAGTAGGAAGGACTTTGTCTTATGGCTGGAGTGCTGGTTTAGCCACAGTAGGAGCACCAGGTATATTCAAAGGTTGCTGACTCCAGGCCCTGGCTCCCAGAGGGCATCTCTAGACACATCCAGAGCTGGTAGAAGCTCACCACCCTGAAGGGAAGAACATAAGCCCATCTGGCTTTAACACCTGCTAACGGTAGAACTCCAGGGTGTTGAGTGAGCATTGGTGGTAGCTAGGTGGTGGTTATAGAAGGCATTGGGCAAGACCAAGCACCATAGTGGTTTCAGGTCTCAGGCTACATAGTCCCAGTGATTGTGGCCGCAGGGGACTTGCATCACCCCTTCTCTAGCTCCAGGCAGCTCAGCAGAGAGTGGGGTGGAGAAGGAGGTGGAGACTGGGAAAAAGTAAGGAAAACGAACAAGAGTCTTTGCCTGGTAATCCAGAGAATTCTTCTGGGTCTTATCCTAGACAAGCAAGGTGGTACTTTTATGAGTCGGCAAGAGCCACACTGTTACTGGGCTTGGGGTGCCTCCTAATACAGATTCAACTGCAGAGATCAAAGCTGCAGATAAAACCACCCAAATCCCTTCAAATACCTGGAAATCCTTCTCAGGAATGATGGGTACAAAACAGCTCAAACTGCGAAGACTGTGATAAACCTAACTCTTCAATGCCCTGACACTCACAAACATCCACAAGCATCAAGATTATCTATAATCTCACAAAATGAACAAAATCGGCTACCAAGTACAAACCCAGTAACACTGTGGCTCTTGCCAACTCATGAAAGTACCACCTTGCTTGTCTAGGATAAGACCCAGAAGAATTCTCTGGGTTGCCAGGCAAAGACTCTTGTTCATTTTCCTTACTTTTTCCCAGTCTCCACCTCCTTCTCCACCTGCCTCTCTGGAGAGACAGAGACACATGAGTTTTCAAACAGAGAATTCAAAATAGCTATTTGAGGAAACTTGGGGGAACTCAAGATAACACAGAGAATGAATTGAGATTCCTACCAATTTTTTTTTTTTTTTTGAGATGGAGTCTTCCTCTGTCCCCCAGGCTGAAGCACAGTGGCACGATCTCAGCTCACGGCAACCTCCGCCTCCTGGGTTCAAGTGATTCTCATGCCTCAGCCTCCCAAGTAGCTGGGACTACAGGTGCACGCCACTATGCCCAGTAATTTATTTATTTATTTATTTATTTGTATTTTTAGTAGAGAGTAGGTTTCACCATTTTGGCCAGGATGGTCTCAATCTCTTAACCTTGTGATTCACCCACCTTAGCCTCCCAAAGTGCTGGGGTTCCAAGCGTGAACCACCATGCCTGGCCAGTCCTACCAGAAAAATTTTAAAAAGAGATTGAAATAATGAAAGACCAAAAATTCTGGAGTTAAACAATACAATTGACATACTAAAGAATGTATCAGAGTCTCCTAACATCAGAATTGATCAAGCAGAATAAAGAATTAGTGATCTTGAAGACATGTTTGAAAAGAGACAGTCAGAGGAGACAAAAGAAAAAAGAATGAAGCATGTATACAGGATCTAGAAAATAGCCTTTAAAGGTCAAATCTCAGTAAATGGCCCAAAGAGAAGGTGGAGAGAGAGACGGGGTAGAAAGTTTATTCAAATGGATAATAACAGAGAACATCTCAAATTTAAAGAAAGTTATCAATATTCAAGTATAAGAAGGTGATAGAATACTAAGCAGATTTAATCCACATAAGACTGCCTTAAGACATTCAAACTCTCAAAGGTCAAGGATAAAGAAAAATTCCTAAAAGTAGAAAGGGAAAAGAATAAAATAACATACAACGGCAGCTTCAATAAGTCTGGCAGCAGACTTCTCAGTGGAAAGTTTACAGGCCAGAAGAGAGTGGCACGACATATTTAAAGTGCTGAAGGAAAAAAAAAACCTTATTCTAAAATAGTATTTCCAGTGAAAATATCCTTCAGACATAAAAAAGAAAGTTTTTTTATGGAGTGTTGGAGTGCTGGTTCAGCCACAGTAGGTTAGAAGCTATTTTCTAGTTTTCCCTTTGCCTGTTTGTTTATGCAATCAGTTTCAAGTTGTCATCTGTTTGAAAAAATGAGTTACAAGATATTATTTGCAAGCTTCTTGCTAAGTTCACTCAAAAATATATACAACAGATATACTAAAAATAAAAAGCAAGAAATTAAAACATACCACCAAAGAAAATCACATTCACTAAAAGGAAGACGGGAAGGAAGGAAAGAAGAGAAGACAACAGAACAACTGGAAAACAACAAATTGACAGAAGTAAGTCATTACTGATCAATAGTAACACTGAATGTAAATGGATTAAACTGTCTAATCAAAAGAGAATGGCTGAATGGATTTAAAAAAAATTCGTTGGCTACAAGAAACAAGTTTCAATTACAAACACACTAGAGTGAAAAGAAAGAAACAGAAAAAGATAGTCCATGCAAATGGAAACAAGCTATACTTACATGAGACAAAACAGATTTAAAGAAAAAAAGCTATAAAAGAAGACAAAGAAGATGATTATATCATAATAAAGGGTTTATTCAGCAAGAGTACACAGCAATCACAAATATATAGGCACCCAACACTGCAGCACTCAGACACATATAGCAAATGTTATTAGAGCTAAAGGGGGAGTAGACCCCAATACAGTAACAGCTGGAGACTTCAGCACCATACTTTGATCACTAAACAGGTCATCTAGACAGGAAATCAACAAAGAAACATCAGACATAATCTGGACCATAGACCAGATGGGTGCAATAGATATTTACAGAATATTTCATTCTATGGCTGTAGAATTTACATTGTCTACTCAGCACATGAATTATTCTCAAGAATAGACCCTGTGTTATGCCAAACAAAAGCCTTAAAATTAAAAAAATATGTATTGTCAAGTATCTTTTCTGACTACAATACTATCAAACTAAAAATCAGTAACAAGAAGAATTTGGGAAACTATACAAATACATGGAAATTAAACTACATAATTTTGAATGACCAGTGGGTCAATGAAAAAATTAAGAAGGAAATTGAATTTTTTCTCAAAACAAATGATAATGGAAACATGGCATGCCAAAACTGATGGAATACAGTGAAAGCAGAACTGAGAGTTAAGTATAGCTATAAAAGCCTACATTAAAAAAGTGTAAAAACTTCACATAAACAACCAAACAATGCATTTTAAAGAAGTAGAAAAGAAAGAGCAAACCAAACTCCAAATTAGTAGAAGAAAGAAAAAATAAATATCTGAGCAGAAATTAATAAAATTGAAATAGAAAACAACAAAAAAAGATCATTTAAACAAAATCAACAAACTTTTAGCCAGACTGAAAAAAAGAGAGAAAAGCCACTTAAGCAAAATCAGAGATAAATAAGGAGACATTACAACCAATATTGCATAAATTCAAAGAATCATTAGAGGCTACCATGAGCAACTATATGCCAATAAACTGGAATAACTAGCAGACATAAATAAATTCCCAGAAACACGCAACCTACCAAGACTGAACCACAAAGAAATCCAAAACCTGAACAGACAAGTAATGAGATCAAAGTTGTAATACAAAGTTTCCCAGTAAGCAAAAGTCTAGAACCTGATGGCTTCACTACTGAATTTTACCAAACATTTAAAGAAGAACTAATACCAATCTTACTTATACTAGAAGAGAAAGAAATACTTCCAAACTTGTTCTATGAGACAAGTACTACCCCAATATCAAAACCGGACAGACAAAGATGCATCACAAACAAACAAACAAAAACTACAGGCCAATATCCCTATGACCACTGATGCAAATACCCTCAACAAAATACTGTCGAACCAAATTTGACCACACATTAACATAGTCATTCATGAACAAGTGAGATTTATCCCAGGGAAGCGAAGATGATTCAACATACGTATATCAATCGACGTGATACATCATATCGACGGAGTGAAGGGCAATAACCATATGATCATTTATATTGATGCTCAAAAACATCTGATAAAATTCAACATCCTTCCTGATAAAAACCCTCAGAAAACTGGATATAGAAGGAACATATGTCAACATAATAAAAGCCATATACAATAGACCCACAGCTAATGCCATGCTGAATGGGAGAAAACTGAAAGCCTTTCCTGTAAGATCTGATACACAACAAGCACATCCACTTTAATCACTGGTCTTCAACATAGTCCTAGCTAGAGCATACTGAAAGTCCTAGCTAGAGCATACTGAAAGTCCTAGCTAGAGCAATCGGAAAAGAGAAATAAATATATATTGGAAAGGAAGAAGTCAAATTTCCCTTGTTTGCCGATGATATGATCTTATATTTGGAAAAACCTAAAGACTCCACCAAACATCTGTTAGAACTGATACACAAGTTCAGTAAATTTGCAGATACAAAATCAACATAAAAATTAGTAGCATGTCTATACATCAACAGCTAACAATCTGAAAAAGAAATCAAGGAATTAATCCTATTTACAGTAGCCACAAATAAAATAAAATACCTAGTAATTAAGTTACCCAAAGAAGTGAAGATCTCTACAAAGAAAACTATAAAACATTGATGAAAGGAATTGAAGAGGATACAAAAGAATAGAAAGATATTCTATGTTCATGGAACAGAAAAATCAATATTGTTTAAATGCCCCTCCTACTGAGTGGAAACTCTATCATAATACCAATGAGATTCTTCATAGAAATAGAAAAAACAATCCTAAAACTTATATGGAACAACAAAATACACAGAATAGTCAAAGCTATTCCGAGCAAAAATAACAAAACTGGAGAAATCACTTTACCTGACTTCAAATTATGCTACTGAGCCATCATAACCAAAACAGCATGGTATTGTCATAAACACAGACATATTGACCACTGGAACAGAATACAGAACCCAGAAATAAATCTATACATCTACAGTGAACTCATTTTTGACAAAGGTGCCAAGAACATACATTGGGGAAAAGACTGTCTCTTCAATCAATGGTGTTGGGAAAACTGAATATCTGTATGGAAAAGAATGAAACTAGATCATTATCTCATGCCATATATAAAAATCAAGCTGAATTGAATTAAATATTTTAATCTATGATGTGAATCTCTGAAACTACTAGAAGAAAGCATTGGAGAAACTCTCCAGGACATTCGAGTAGGCAAAGGTTTCTTGAGTGACATTCCACAAACATAGGCAACCAAAGCAAAAATGGACAAATCGGATCTCATCAAGTTAAAAAGCTTCTGCAGAGCAAATGAAACAATCAACAAAGTAAAGAGACAACCCACAGAATGGGAGAAAATATTTGCAAACTACCCATCTCACGAGGGATTAATAACCAGAATATATAAGGAGCTCAAACAATGCTGTAGGAAAAATCGAATTAAAAATGGGCAAAAGGTCTGAATAAACATTTCTCAAAAGAACATATACAAATGGCAAACAAGTATATAAAAAAGTGCATAGTATTTATCCTCAGAGAAAGGCAAATCAAAAATACAATGAGATATCATCTCATACATGTTAAAAAGTTTTATATCCAAAAGACAGGCAATAATAAATGCTGGTGAGGACGTGGAGAAATAGTAACCCTCACACACAGTTGGTGGGAATGTAAATTAGTACAACCATGATGGAACAAGTTAGAGGTCTTCAAAAAACTAAAAATAGAGCTAGTATATGATCCAGCAATCCCACTGTTGTGTACACACCCGAAAGAAAGGAAATAAGTATGTTGAAGAGATAGCTGCAATCTCTTCAATATTACAGCACTTTTGGAAGCAGCCTAAGTAATCATCAACAAATGAATAGATAACGAAAATAGAGGACTTAGACTCAATGAAGACGGAATGCTATTCAGCCATAAGAAAAGTGCATGAGATTCTGTCATTTGTAACAACATGGATGAAACTGGAGACCATTATGTTATGCAAAATAAGCCAGGCACAGAAAGATGGAGATCACATGTTGCCACTTATCTGTGGGTGCTAAACATTGAAACAATTCAAGTCATGGAGATAAAAATAGAAAAAACATTATCAGTGACTCAGGAATATAGTGGGGGATGGTGGGAAGTGGGTATGGTTAATGGATACAAAAAATAGAAAGAGCTGGACATGGTGGCTCTTGCCTGTAATTCCAGCACTTTGGGAGGCTGAGGCGGGCAGACCACCTGAGGTTGGGAGTTCAAGACCAGCCTGACCAATATGGAGAAAGCCCGTCTTAACTAAAAATACAAAATTAGCCAGCCATGGTGGCACATTCCTGTAATCTCAGCTACTCGGGAGTCTGAGGCAGGAGAATCGCTTGAACCCAGGAGGCAGAGGTTGTGGTGAGCCAAGATCGTGCCATTGCAGTCTAGCCTGGGCAACAAGAGCAAAACTTCATATCAAGAAAGAAAGAGAGAAAGAGAGAGAGAGAAAGGGAGAAAGAGGGGAGAGAGAGAGAGAAGGAAGAAGGGAGGGAGGGATAGAAAGAAAAAGAAGGAAAGAAAGAAAAGGAAAGGGAAAAGAAAAGAAAGAAGGAAGCATAACTAGTATTTGATAATACAATAGGGTGACCATAGTCAATAATAATTTAATTGTGCATTTAAAAATACAGAGTATAATTGGATTGTTTGTAACACAAAGGATAAATGTTTGAGGCGATGGATACCTCATTTACTCTAAAGTGATTATTACATATTGCATGCCTGTATCAAAACATCTCATGTACCTCATAAATATATACACCTACTATGTACCCACAAAAATTTTAAATAAATGTTTTGAAAGTTATATGAATACATGAAGGAAATACTTTTGCTATTTTGGCATGCAATCTTTCCTGGTTTTTTGTTTGTTGCTTCTTATTTGAGACAAAGTTGTGAAATAGTGGGAAAAAACCTCGATGGGGAAATCAATATGTTGACTTTCTTTTAGAAAGAACACTGAGTTTTAAAAACTTAATTCATTCATCACTTGGTGACATGTATATGTCATTAATAATATAAAATGTAATTATAATCTATCATCCTTTAATAGAACTTCTACTTTTTGATAAATTAATTGTAATATATATACTTTTAGAAATACTTAGAAAATAGTAATTAAAATATTTTGTTTTATCTTCAAAAGAAATTTACCAAAACAATAACGTAATGCATCCCATCATTTTTCAGTTCTTTAATGTATTCAAGCAGACCAGCAAAGTTGTCTTCATCATATGCGAAGTCCATCAGACATTCTGTGAAGTCAATATCACAATACTGAACATCTTGTACCAGGGAGGAACATAGATATGACATTCCAACAGCAGAAAAACAGACAAACAAATATTGTTGAAGAATCACAAGTAGCTTATAAGTGACTGCATTCAATAAGAAATTTAAATATTCGTGTGAGTTTTGGGTTACCTTGTAAGAAAAAGAATGAAAATGATTATTTTATTGGAACTGAGAATACATGAAAATGATTCCACTTACATCTCTCTCTCTCTCTTACACACACACATCCACATACATATATATATATATAACCATATAATTACTGTACTTTCTGATTTCCTTGTTCCTCTCAATTCCCTCCATACTGTTTGAGTACACTTACATGAGAAATATCATATTGTCTTAAACGTCCGACTGTGGTTTTCAGCATATCTAGGCTATTAAAACCCTATTAACACAGCTGAAATCCCAGAGACCAGTATGGAGGCAAATAGGGATGCCCAGTAGCCTGTGAAAAAAATTATTAAATCCAGAAAAGTTATTTAAATGTTGATGTTTAGGACTGGATAACATAATGCTTTAGTCAGCAAGCAGTTTAAATTTTCCATACTGTGTTGCGCCTCTAACATTGTAAGTTGCCATGGTAGCAACCAAAGAAACAATGATTAAAATCTGGGGGCTCAAGAACTCCATTGAGAAACTAAGAAAAGTAACAGAATTTCTTCCCAAGTAAACATAGCTATAAAGGCAATTCCTCTTTCAGTTTTTTGAGTGGGGGATTATGCTCTGCCTCTGTCCTCTGTTAATTTATTCCACCAGAAAATTGTGTAATAAAATTTTAAAGGGCTCCTGAGTCAGAAAAACTTGGGTTTACATCTCAGTTCTGTCTCTTAACATCTGTGGAATTAGGAAAAATTACTTAATTTTTACAGTCTTGGTTTCCTCATTTTTAAAATGGAATAAAAAGTAATGCACAATTCATTCATTAACAAGTATTTATTGAATACCCACTATGCACCATCTTAGAATCAAGTTTCTGACTCTTGGTGCTTAAATTCTAGTAGAGAAAGAGAAATAATAAACAAGTAAACAAAGTCACCTACGTTTTTAAAATAAAGCATGTGGAGGTGGTGGGGATGGGAAGCTTTACAGGGAAGCAGAAGAGAGAGGGGGAAATGTTAGGGGAATCATCTCTGGCAGTAAGACTTAAATAAGCCAGTTCTGTGAAGTGTCCCAGGCAAAGGGATCAGAAGGTGTGAAGGCTTGAAGTGTTCAGAAAAAGAAAGCACATGGGTGTGGCTCAACTATAACCAACCAAAGAGAGAGTTAAAGGAAAGACCAGGGACTCAGCCAAATATTCAACCGGGCTGGAAACTTTACCTGTCCTTCATCTTTATATGAATTAATGAAAATTGTTTAGCATTTATAAAAGTAGAACAAAATTAACTATAATCCCTTAAAATGCTCAAATACTCATTCAAATTTCCCTAATAATCTCAAAAATGTCTTTTTAGAGTTGATTTGTTTAAAGGAGATGGATTATATTCAAATTGCAATTGATGCCATTAAAGTGAGCAACATAATCTGATTTTTTAAAATCAGTCTGACAAATCTGTCAAATAAATTACTGGAAGGCAAAGGTGGTAGCAATGACACCACTTAGATGCCTGATGAGCACTGTCAAGTCAAAAATGAAAGTAGCTTCAACAGAAGGGATAACCTGATGATGTCAAAAAGTGGTCATACCGGAGTACATTTTGGATATCTTGCTAACAGAACTTCCTGACAGATTTGATGTGGTAGAATGAAGAAAGGAATGGAAGTTGGTTTTTAGGTTTTGCAGTTGAAAAGCAGGACAATTAATTTTATTCATTGAGTTAGGTAAGATTGAAGGAGGAGAAAAAGCAGGTTCGTGCAGAGAGAGTTCAGGGCATAAGAAAGGTCGATATATACACCTGCGGTTATTTCTTAGTAGACTAAGTATGTTAATAGTCTATCACTTGATAGTTGTGGAAGCAGAAGAGATAATGAGTTCTGATAGAGACTAAAGGAGGGCCTAGGACTAATTTCTGGGAGGCTCAACACTGGAGGACATGATCAAAGGAGACTAAAAATAAGTAATTGATTAGAGCGTTCCTAGACGTGGCTGCCTATGTTCAAATGCCATCTGGAGGCTGATGTAGACGAGAACAGAGACTTGACCACTGTCTCTTCTGATCTGATAAGACATTTACAGGGAGTGTATATATGTGTATGTGTAGTTTAAGGAGAACAAGACATTTTTAGAAAACATACAGATATAATTAAGGACTCAACTGGAATTCGGTGAGGTGAGGCAGTAGAGACAGCCCATACAGATACTTTCAGAACTTTTACAGAGAAGCAGAAGGGAGATGAGATTCAGAGCTGGAGGAAGCTGTAGTTTCCTCGGATGACAGTCTTGTTTAGTTTTTCTCAGGTAGGAGCCTTTTTTGTTGATGGGAAAGATCTGGCAAACAGGGATAAATTGATGATGCAGGTGAGAGTGCAGACAATTGTATAAGTGCTTTGATAGCTGAAAACACAGGTAGATTTAGAACACAGAAAGAATTAGACTTAGATATGAGCAGGAACAACCATAACAAAAAGAAAGGCAAAACATTTGGGTATGTATGTTGGTAAACTGATAAATCTGACATTTCAAAAAAAATGTGATTCTTTGTTAATTGCTTCTGATTTTCTAAGTAAAATAAACGTCAGTAACTGACAGTTAACTGGAGGTGATGTCAGAGGTTTTGGAAAGAGTGCGAAATAGTAGTTTCTGCAAGCAAAATTTTTTAAATCACTAAACTAGTGCATTTAGTAAAGTTACCAGTCAGTGATATGTGCTTGAGATTAAATTAAAGAAAAACTGGTGGACCCACAAGCAGGTGATTTTTTGCCAGAAGCTTCCAGCTGCTCAGGTGCAGGAACTGAGTTAATCAATCAATTAGCTCAAAGTTCCTGTCTGCTCTGCTGTATACAGAGTTGATGTCAAAAGCCATGCACAAGTGTGCTGTTCAGGTTTATAGTTTTCCTTCACATTTTCTTCCTACAATCCTCTTTACAATGGGTGCTGTAACTTGCCTCTCTCTTTGACATATCATAATGTCTAACAAAATATGAATGCCACAAATGTTCATGGCATGAATGAATAAAGAGCAGATGATATCAGCCATGTTCCATAGATAGGTAGGCCAGAAGTATATTTTGAGACTTGCCTGATTTTGTAGTACATGAAAGAATAAAACCAGAACTGATTAGATAAAATCATTTAGGGAGCAGTTAAAACTATGTACTTCTCCAGGGACCACCATAGAATAATTCAGTCAGGATTTCTAAGGATTTAACACAGGTATCTGTATTTTTAAAGGCCTCTGGGTGATTGGTACAGATGAGGTGTGAGAATTACTACACTCCATCGTGAGTTCTTGGGGAGCAGGCACTATGCTTTGCACTGTAACTCCATCTCCAGACCCAAGCTTGTCTTATCTTCAGTTCTCACCAAATATCTTTTTGACTGAATCTCTTAATCCTTAGCCAACTGATTGTTGTACCACTACGTTTAAAGTTAGTCTCAGCTGCTATCTTTGAAATTCATTTTCTCTCATTATCACCTTGTAATAAGAGATGAATGTTTTACCTCCACCTTCTCAATGGCATAGCAAACATCTCCCCTAAAAGACAGCAGAGAAACTAAAGCAGAAGGAGGCAGCTGGGATACAAGGCCTGATAACAAGAAAATATGCTTTAAGGATGACAAACCACAGCCATGCAAAACATGGACTTCAGACTGGTGGTGAAGCTTAAATAAAAAGGAAGAAAAACAACATACTGACAGTATAAAGCTGTACAGAACATCCAAGGAAATGTGGATTTCATTTTTCCATAGTAGCTGAAATTATGTGTACCAGCCTCCCTGTCCCATACGTTCTAATTTATGTCCAGAAACATCCTTCATACTAAACTAAGTATTAGAGCAGCCACACTACCTTGTACTTTTCCAGAATACTCTAGACAACGTGAAAGTTGTCAGAATAAAAATGGAGTCCCTTGTATTTCAAACCCTGACAAATAGAGGTAGGAAGACTATGAAGGGAGGATTGTCATGTACAAATGCCAGATAACAAGAACTATCATAAAAGACTAGCAAAAACCACAACTTTGCACAAAGACCATCACAACCTTATGCAAAAAAATTACTTCTAGGAGGACATCTGCCCAGAAACCGCCCGTCCAACCTCTAACTGTTACTGCTCTTTGTAGTCAAGGATGGCTGTCTCAAAATAATTATGTAATTCTTCTCATGAAAGAAAAGAAAAAAAACCTCTGGCCTTATCTTTTTGAATATGCACACACGTTTCTATGGTACACATACTCCCTTGCAATGCCTATACCCAAAGAAACATCATTTTCTTTTAGAGAGCCTCTCTGTTTGTTATTTAGATTGACAGCCTCTAGGGCTTGAAATTTAAATCATGCCACCATAATTAACATTATTATAAATAATATTTTTACGGAGAAAATACTAAGGGCAGCCAGAGAGAAAGGTCTGGTTACCCATAAAGGGAAACCTATCAGACTTACAGCAGATCTCTCAGCAGAAACCCTACAAGCCAGAAAAGAGTGGGGACCAATATTTAACATCCTTAAAGAAAAGAACTTTCAACCCAGAATTTCCTATCCAGCCAAACTAAGCTTTATGAGCGAAGGAAAAATTAAATCTTTTGCGAACAAACAAGTACTTAGAGAGTTCACCACCACCAGGCCTGCTTTACAAGAGCTTCTGAAAGAAGCACTATACATATAAAGGAACAACCAATATTAGCCTTTCCAAAAATATATCAAAAAGCAAAGAACTTTAACACAATAAAAAATTTACATCAACTAATGGGCAAAACAGCCAGCTAGCATCAAACGCTGGTATTAAACTTATATATATTTTAATTGGATAAAAAGCCAAAACCCATCGGCATGCTGCATCCGGGCCCATCTTACATGCAACAATACACAAAGACTCAGAGAGAAGGAGGAAGATTTACCAATCAAACAGAGAGTAAAAATAAACTAATAAACAAAAAGCAGGAGATGCAATTCTCGCCTCTGATAAAGTAGACTTTAAAGCAACAAAGATCAAAAGAGGCGAGGAATGACATTACATAATGGCAAAAGGATCAATGCAACAAGAAGAGCTAACGATTCTATAGATCAACGAGATAGAAAATTAACAAGGATATTCAGAACTTGAACTCAGACCCGGAACAAGTAAACTTAATAAACATTTATAGAACTCTCCACTTCAAATACACAAAACATACATTACCACCTCACACCTATTCCAAAGGTGACTATATAATTGGAAGTAAATCACTCCTCAGTAATCGCATAGCATTTTATAGGTTTAAATTAAATATTGGTTGGCTGTTTGTTTGTTATCTTCTTCCCTTATTCCTTCCTGACTACATCATTAAGTATAATTATCAGTATAAAAGAGGTTTTCAATACCCATTACTAAATTGCATTCTAGCCTGGGCAAGAAAGCAATACTCCCATTCTCTCTCCCTCTTTCTTTTCCTTCTCCCTCCTCCCCATTCTCTCTCTCTCTTTCTCTTCCTTTTTCCTCCTTCCTATTCTCTCTCTCTTTAAAAAATATATATATATATATATATATATATATATTTTTTTTTTACTTGGGATATAATATGTAAAGAATACTAAATAAAATTATTAAATCCATTCGCCATATGCAATGAATATTGACCTAACAAATGACAACCCTAAAATTATTCAAAATTTACTTCAAGGCATATTCTAACTCTTTAGTCCTATTATGTTTCTTCATTGTATACAATGTAATAATGTTTCATTATGTTATTTGATAACAGAGATGCCACTACTTTCTCTATTACCAAACTACCAATTACCAAACTACTACTACTACGAGTGTGTATGATGTTTCTTTATAATATTTAATCTTTCCAACAATACTATATGGTGAATAGAACAAATGTTATCATCCCGGTTTTATTGTGAATAAATCTGTAGTCCAAGATCATAAGTACCAAGCTAAAGAAAACAGCAGGTGGCAGAACTGTAGCTCAAACAGATCTCCTGAGTCTAATAAATTTCAATACCATTGAAGTCATTCTGTATTTTCAAATATTTCTTCATTCATGTCTGATGAGAATTGCTGAGAAAGTAAGGGATAAAATTCTCTCCCTTATCATCACGGCCTTTATGCCGAACAGTCCCATACTCTCGGAATGCCGTCACATAAGAATAAGGTTTATTCAATCTATTGTTATCCTGAAAAATTCTACATTTGTTTTCCAAGAGTTGAATGGCTTTCCTAAAATAGATATTGTTGACAGAGAGAAGAGGGATTTAAGTTCCTCCTCATGTCTGAAAAGACTGTACAAGCGCAATATTTCTTCAGCAGGCAGATGAAACAAACCCACTGGGGATTACAAATTACCACTTTCACCCATTTTATAGGATAGGGCTAGAATAAACTTCCTTGCCCTTATTACTTCCTGCTACAAATAATTACAATTCCTGCAGCCTGAGGAGTGAAGGGAAGTCCGTCTTACATAAGAAAATTTTATACATTTCCCCTAATTGTGTTTATTATTTGGCCTCAGGTTCTGGACCGTCTGCAAATAAAGTAGCTTTGTACAGGAATGACAAGGATAAGAAAAGTGTGTCTCAACAGAGGAGTTTTCTCCTGCTGCACCACTTACCAGGTGCTTTTCTCTGCTGCCCACTGGCTGCAAAACAAGTCAGCCCTGAAGCAAATGAGTGGCAGCAGAAAGCTCATTTCAGCACTAGGGATTTAAAATTCATAAACTTGAAAAATCAATGAGGTATGAAAAATGCACCTTAGAATCTCTATATTCACCTTTTTATAGAGTATGAATAAAAGCCAAAAAATATTTTTAAAATGGTGAACATTTTATTAATAACTATGGTTATAATTTTTTAGTGGTTACTATGTCCAAGGAGCTATGCAAAGAACTAGATGAGAGAATGTATGTAATACATTAACTAACCTCCAAGCAATCCTAAGATTTAGGCATTGTCTTCATTTTGTATATGAGAAAGTGGTGGTTTAGCAACTTAGAAGTGTCAGCACTCACATTTCTCCAAGTGTCAGATTTCCAAGCTCTTGCTCTTATTCATTCTATTATCCAGGCATAGCTTGTGTTACTGCACGTTACATCATTGCCCTTCCCAGATACTGCATTTTTAGAAATTGAAGATTTGTGGTAACACTACATCAAGTGAGTCAATTTGTGCCTTTTTTTCTAACAGTGTATGCTCACTCTGTGTCTCTGTTTCAGCATTTTGCAGCAATATTTTTAAATTAAGGTATGCATATTGGTTTTTAGATATATGCTATTAAACAACAGTATACTGTAAGCATAACCTGTAATATGCACTGGAAAACCAAAAATAGTATAACTCAGTGTATTGCAGTATCTGTTTTATTTCAGTGGTCAGAAACAGAACCAGAAATAACCGAGGCGTGCCTGCTCTGCATAGTAACAAGCAATACATGTGTGATTTATATTGATATGTGGTTTATTGATCATTATTTTTAAGAGGCAGTATTTTGTAAAGTTAGCATTTCCCACTTTGTGTTATTTACAGTTCTAATGATTGATTAAGATCATTTGCAAGAAGCTTGAGGAAGATTGGGGCATTTGACATTCTTTTTTTTAATCTCTGAAGGTTTAAAGTACAGTCTTGCACTACATAATGACATTCTGGCCGCTGATGGACCGCATAGACAATGATGGTCCCAAAAGATTATAACGGAGTTGAAATATTACCATTGCCTAGTGACGTGGTAGCTGTCCTAACATCACAGCACCACACTTTACCCACTTGTTTGTCGTGATGTTGGTGTGAACGAACCTACTGCCCTGTCCATCATATAAAGGGATAGTACATACAATTATGTACAGAATACTTGATAATGGTAATAATTGGCTGTTACTGGTTTATATATTTTATATACTATACTTGTTATGGTTATTTTAGAGTGTACTCCTACTTACAAAGAAAAAATGTTAACTGTAAACTGCCTCAGACAGGTCTTTTAGGAGGTATTCTAGAAAAAAAAGCATTGTTCTCATAGGAGATGACAGCTCTATGCATGTTATTGCCCCTGAAGACGTTCCAATGGGACGAGATGTGGAGGTGGAAGAGACAGGGATACTGATGATTCTGACTCACCATGTAGGCCTAGGCTAGTGTGTGTGTTTATGTCTTAGCTTTAAACAGAAAAGCGTAAAACATTAAAATAAAAATAACAACTTAAAAAATAGAAAAAGGTATATAGAATAGGATATAAGGAAAATATTTTTGTATAACTGTTCATTGCGCCTGTGTTTTAAGCTGTTATTATGAGTCAAAAGGTTTATAAAATTTAGAAGTTTATAAGGTAAAAAATGTTACAGTCAGCTACGGTTTATTGAAGAAATAATTTTTAAAATAAATTTAATGTAGTCTTAGTGTACAGTGTTCGTATATAAAGTCTACAATAGTTGACAATGTCCTAGGCCTTCACATTCACTTGCCACTCACTCACTGATTCACTCAGAGCAATTTCTAGTCCTGTAAACTCCAGGTAAGTGCCCTGTAGGGTGTATCATTTTTTATCTCCTACAGTGTATTTTTACTGAAACTTTTCTATGTTTAGATGCACGAATGCCACTGTAATACAACTGCCTGCAGTATTTAGTACAGTTGCATGCTATACAGGTTTGTAGCCTAGAAGCAATAGGCATACCATGTAAATGGTATATCATAATGCTTAGGGCTGTAGTAGGCTATACCATCTAGGCTCGTGTAAGGACCCTTGATGACGTTTGCACAACAGTGAAATCACCTAATGATGCATTTCCCAGAGCATATCACCACCATTAAATGACATGTGATTTTATTTAAATCTCACACCATATATGGTGCTTTTGTCATGTAATGACTTAGCTAGGTAAACTACATTTCCCAGAATTTTCCATTAGACCATAATGGAGATTTTTATGGAATAACTGGAGAGCCACGAAGCTTACACATATGGATATGGTAAAGTCCCTGTAACAAATATATACCTCTTACTGGTTCTGCTTCTCTGATGGAACCCTAATTAATCCCATAAAATTGATTGAATACAGTGGGTTGAATTCTGTAAATTATTTATTATACATAAGAACTAGACCTCTATTACCAGGTTCCATTTTATTCCAATAAGGATGAATTATAGTGGGACCAAAATTTGGGTGAATAAATCCAAATGGTCAATGAGGGAGAGAGATAATACAAATCTTTGTTCAATTAACTATGTTAATTTTCTCCGATGTTAATAGGCAGTATCAAAGGAGTTTGGTTATGGGTTTTTGACAAAATATTTTTTCCCTAAGGAAGAAAAATTGACCTGTTGCTTAACATACTGAAGCTTTACATTAGTGAAGTCTTCTCTATAAATATATATCTGAAATGTTTTACTTTATTAAAGTATATTTGCTTTAAATATCATTACAATTACAGACAACTGTAAGAATACATCTAGCAACCAAAGAAAGGTACTTATCTTCTAAAATGGCCAAATACTTATCATCTACTGTACATAAAATAACAACAGAACAATGTTTGCTCTTTAGGATTTTAGAAATCACTTTGAATAAATTATTTAATATTCTATTTTTTTCTTTGGGCATAATCAGAAGAAACGGTTAGAAGAGACAATAAAGTGGGTCTGGGGAGGGAAATGCAAAGATTCTGAATCCATTTTTGGGGGGTATGGGATTGTAAAAAAAAGAATTTTGAATATTATTCAATATATTTCCTAATCTGGACTTATTTTGAGAAATAGCTGTTCTCAAAATAAAACAGCCATAGAAGGGAAGAGGGAACCAGTTCTTGTGCAGCCTCCGCCTTCTAATCCTAGTCAGAAGACCCTGGCCTTTCAGGAAGTTTTGAGAAATTCTCATCTAGATACCAAAAAATTCCTGTAAAACCACTTGACACCTAGTTTGAAAGGACATTATTTCTAAAATTGGTCTGCTTTTTGCAAAATTAATTCAGAAGGGCATAAAGAACAGAGGATGCATTAAGAAAGTGCCATTGCTATAGCAACTGAAGGGAGAATTATGTTTAATTATTTTTACCTCATATGTATATTCTGCAGGAACTTTGAAAGGAAAGAAGTAGAACTCAAGAAACTAAGTAATGGATTGGAAGTCACATATGACTCAAAAGCTTTCTTCATGTTTTCTGAATCTATAAAAATTCCACTATCGCCTCTCCATCAATTCCTCCTTCTCACCAACAGGGGGAAAAGGTTCTGGCCCAATTCATTGGATTTCTTGTGGAAGTTCCAATAGACTAATGGACTCCAACAGAAAGGTTGGTTCCAACTGAGATTTTTCACAAAATGTTTCATGGTAAAATTAGGTCTTATTGTCATACATTATAAACTCATCAAGTGCTTAAACTTGATGGCAAAATCATCATCTGAGCTATTTCAAGACATTCTCTTAAGAAACAACAAAAACAAAAACTCGTAACAGACACTGAATTCTAAATAAACTGAAGACACCGAGCTTAGAACTCTGACTGCCTTCCTTTCTACTAACAGACACTGTCACCCTTGCCCAGTTCTGAATCCAATCAAGACTTAGTAAAACATTTTATTTCATCTATTAATGACATAAAGGAAAAAAGAGAAAGACCTTTGGTGCATCCTCTATACAGTAAATTTAGCAGAAAGTAAGTCTTAAATTGTAATGACTCTGAACTTTCCAAACAAAATCATGTTGTCTTCCAGACTCACCCTGTGTATGTATATTGGCCTGCCCAGAACTGGTATTTATTATGAGCTATTTGAATTTCAGTCATTTATTCATATTCCTTATGTCAGGCTCTCATTAAAATTTATTCACAAGCAAGTGGTAGGTAATACTGGCAATCCAGTGTGTACCTCCCGCCTTTAACCAGATACTAAAACCCAGTGATTGTTGACTCTTACTAAGTTGCACTTAGGTCTGTGGGTGAGGTCAGAAACTTGCTTTACATAACTTTTTTACAACATAGAAAGTAAGTATCATTCTCTGATGCGCAAATTGCACTAATAAGGTGACTCTTTCTGAGGTTACGTTACATGCCCTGAGCAAACTAATTTTCACCTTACAGTAGGTACAAAAAATTTACAGCGAGGTGGTAGAGGCAGCAGCACCAGCGTGTGCAGTACCCTCGTATCTAGGCCAAGACACTAGGATTATAAAAACCTCTCAGCTTTGATAGGGTTGGTGCTACCTGCTCCCACTGTGGGTACATGCTATCTCCCTGCTCTCCTAATGCTTGGAGGTGGAGTCCACTCTGAACCTTGTTCTTATAAGGTCCCACCCACTGGATCCAATGTAGAATGTAACCTAAGCAGCCTTTGGAAAGTAAGACAAAATCTACACCCACAACTAAGGGACAACTAACGGACCGTTACAGATACACACTCAGAAATTCTTCTGCCATAATGCCAGGAAGTGTATGTATGGAAAAGGTGTGGCTATACAGGGTGTGTGTGTGTATGTGTGTGTGTGTGGTGTATTAATAAGAGAAATTAATTTGACATATTATATAGTTTTATGTTGAATATTATTTTGTTATATTGAATGACTGTATAAGAAGTTTGCACACATCTTTTCCACTTATTAGAGTCAATAAAGAAAATGTAAGATGGCTCACGTTGGATCTCACTTCAATCCTACCTCATAGATCGTCAAATCTTATTTCTCACATTCATCTTTTAAATTACTCCCTTCAGATCAGGTGCAGTCATAAAGGTAGAAAATAACACAAATGAAAGATAGACATTACTAGCCACCATACCCTAACCAAGAATTCAATGGTATTGAGTGACTTGCTTTCCTAACATTGAGTCTTTCATTTATTTTATGCTCCAGCAAACGGCGTAATTTGGGAGACAGAGCGAATGGTGCTCTTTCAAGGGAATACCTGTGTTCCACATTTATATCACATTCCAATACTGAAGGAAAGAACTGTATATCTTTAGGTCTACAACTGTAAAACGTCCACAACTAAGCTTCCAACTTCCTAACCTTATTTCAAGCTTACACAGTGGGACAGGTCTGGGACAACCCAGCATCCAACTTGAGAGGCCATTAATCATTTTAAGGATCTGTGAGTGTTTCTTTTGAATTACCTTACCCTGCATTCTTTTTCACTCTAGAGTAAAAACCTCAAACGGGGTAATGGATCTCTATTTTCCTGAGAGGTGAAGGTTGTCTGGGATTGCTGCCAAAGAAGCTCGGAAGAGAAAGGCCATGTCAACTATGCTGAACAGAGAGTGAACTATGCTGTAAAATCATCAAGAGACCCAAATAAAATGATACAGAGAATCTTCAGGAGGGATTAAAAAGCTCCTTGCCTTAGAATCCCTGCCTATGGGCCTGGGAAGCTTTCTCTGTTGTTCTCAATTACTCTCAGCTATTTCCTTTTCATACCTGTCCTGAGATAAAGCAGGGACAGGTATGAAACATTTTATTTCATCTCTTTTCACCCTTTTTCTTAGGGTCCTGTGGACTTCCAAAGATGGAAATAAAGTAAAATCCTTAATTCCTTCAAGGGAAATTCCAGGTTCCTAGCTAGCTAATCACAGAAGCAAATAAGTGATTGTTAAAGACTTGTTACAGCCAGATGGTAGAGGTTGTGCTGCTGTCTGCAGCACCTGGCTGTAACAGGGCCGGGCAAGGTGGCTCACACCTGTCATCACAGCACTTCGGGAGGCTTAGGTGGGTGGATCGCCTGAGGTCAGGAGTTTCACCATGTTGACCAGCCTGGTGAACATAGTGAAATCCTGTCTCTAATAAAAATACAAAAATTAGCCAGGTGTGGTGGCAGTTGCCTGTAATCCCAGCTACTTGGGAGACTGAGGCAGGAGAATTGCTTGAACCCAGGAGGTGGAGATTGCAGTGAGACATGCCTATACCATTGCACTCCAGCCTGGGCAACAGGAGTGAAACTCTGTCTCAAAAAAAAAAAAAAACAAGAAGGTAATAGTAGCATAAAACTATAACCAAGGAAGTTAGAGTTCACAGATTTTTGTTTTCCTTATAGAAACTAAAAATGATATTTTCACATATGTCCCTGAGTTGTTTTCCAGAGACTCACACCCCTGAGGAGGATGCCCATCAAATGGATCCACTGGCGTGTAGACCTCAGATAAGGGAAAATTGAAGACTGAACTCTGACCATCATTCTTTCTTCCAGAGGGGCTTGGAGAAAATCGCACTCCTCAGCTATTAGTGCTTTTCTGCTGATCCCAAAGTTTTGAACAAAGTTCTCTCCCTTAACCAATTGCAAATCATAAAATCTCTGAAACTACCTATGACCTATAAGCCCCTGCTTCAAGATATACCACTTTGTAGGCCAAAACCAATCTGTAACCTCCATGTACTGATTTATTATTTTAACAGTAGCTTCTGCTTTCCTGACATTTACTCCTACCTTTCAGGATTTGAGTGTTTAGCTGCCTGGTGCTCTGGAAATGCCTTTCTTTTATTTATTTATTTAGAGATGGAGTCTTACTCTTGTTGCCCAGGCTGGAGTGCAGTGGCATGACCTCGGCTTACTGCAACCTCCACCTCCTGAGTTCAAGCAATTCTTCTGCCTCAGACTCCAGAATAGCTGAGATTATAGGTGCCTGCCCTACCACACCCAGATAATTTTTGTATTTTTAGTAGAAATGAGGTTTTGCCACTTTCGTCAGGCTGGTCTTGAACTCCTGACCTCAGGTGATCTGCCTATCTCAGCCTCCAAAAGTGATGGGATTACAGATGAGCCACTGTGCCCAGCCATGCCTTTCTTTCTATTGCTGCAAAACCTTGGTGAAGACATCTAGTTTTACAGCACCAGGTGAGTGGACCCCAGTTCGGCTCTGTAACAGTGCCACCAGGTGAGTGGACCCCAGGTCAGTTCTGTAACAGTGCCACCAGGTGAGTGAACCCCAGGTCAGTTCTGCAACAGTGCCACCAGGTGAGTGGACCCCAGGTCAGTTCTGTAACAGTGCCACCAGGTGAGTGGACCCCAGGTCAGTTCTGTAACAGTGCCACCAGGTGAGTGGACCCCAGGTCAGTTCTGTAACAGTGCCACCAGGTGAGTGGACCCCAGGTCAGTTCTGTAACAGTGCCACAGTTACCAAACTCCATACGTTTCACTAATTTCCTGTCTCAAGATTCCTAAGCATGTTGTTTCCTTTTCCTGAAAGGCTCTTTTCCTCAGTATCGACATATCCAGACACCTTAGATCTTCTAAAGCACAGGTCATGTGTGGCTTCCTCTAGAGAACCCTCCGTCTATCCTAGCCTTCTCTTATGCTTCCAACCTCAACCTTACTGTCAATTTATCTTCTTCCTGTCTGTTCTTTCTGAGAAATAAAAAGTATTCTGAGGAATAAAAAAGAATATTGAAAGCTTGCTATCACTACCTACTAGATTTTAACCCTGTCATGCTCTCCTTATTATCCACTGAATTATATTTTTATATTAGAATAATTTTCCCTTATTGAATTTCAAAACTCTTTTCTCATGCAACCATCTGAACAATATTCAATAAGAAGTTGGCCAGGTGCAGTGGCTCACACCTGCTATCCCAGCACTTTGGGAGGCCGAAGTCAGAAGATTGCTTGAGTCCAGGAGTTGTAGACTAGCCCAAACAACATATTGAGACTCTGTCTTTATAAAAAAGTAAAAAAAAATTAGCTGGGCTTGGTGGTATATACCTGTAGTCTCAGTTACTTGAGAAGCTGAGGTGGGAGAATTGCTTGAGCCCAGGAGGCTGAGGCTGTAGTGAGCTGTGGTTGTGCCACTGCACTCCAGCCTGAGTGACAGAGAGAGACTGTATCTCAAAAAATTCAAAACAATAAAATAAAATAAGAAGTTTATATCGGTTTAACAGATAATAAACTAAAGCTCAGTGAACATATGTCACTTTCTGAAGATCACTCCATCAACAAGAGGAACAGCTACTCTGATTCCAAATCTATTACTCTTTTCAATGTACCATGATGCCTTTCATCACGTGAGATTAACATGTGATTTCAAATTTATTACCAATGAGCTTCAAGTAACTTCTTAAGATTAATCTTTCACAAGATGGCGCTGAAAGCAAAGAAGGAAGCTCCTGCCCCTCCTAAAGCCGAAGCCAAAGGGAAGGCTTTAAAGGTCAACAAGGCAGTGTTGAAAGGTGTTCACAGCCACACAAAAAAAGAAGATCCGCACGTCACCCACCTTCCAGCAGCTCAAGACACTGTGACTCCGGAGGTAGCCCAAATATCCTCGGAAGAGCGCCCCCAGGAGGAACAGGCTTGACCACTGTGCCATCATCAAGTTTCCGCTGACCACTGAGTCTGCCATGAGGAAGGTAGAAGACAACAACACACTTGTGTTCATTGTGGATGTTAAAGCCAACAAGCACCAGGTCAAACAGGCTGTGAAGAAGCTCTATGACATTGATGTGGCCAAGGTCAATGCCCTGATTCGGCTGATGGAGAGAAGAAGGCACGTGTTCGACCGGCTCCTGATTACGATGCTTTGATGTTGCCAACAAAATTGGGATCATCTAAACTGAGTCCAGCTGGCTAAAAGATTAATCTTTAAACTAGAACCACAGTCCTACATTATTTACAGAAGTAAAAATTGAAAAAGCCTCCAATATGTTTAGAAAAATTCGTATGCCCAAACTTCTGTGAGCCAGATCCATAAATAATTAGTAAATAAGGCGCTGACAACCCCTAGTGATGATAGTAACACATTACCTGCCTAGCAGTCAGTTGCCATGAGGTGTATTTTGCTCTTATGATTTTGCATGTATTAATTAGAAAGGAAAAACTGCCTCGTACACTAAGAAGCTCATTAGCACTAAGCAAAAACTTGGGTACCAAGCAAGGGCTCGGCTAATTCTCCTTACTCTTAAACAAATCGTTAGATTCTTTATTCTATCCAAAGTCAGTCAGTAAGATGTTCTTAATGCAGAGGTTAAATAAGTCAGTTCTGGAAGAATTAATTTGCTTTTCATAAATCAACAAATTTATTTTTAGGTTGACACGTTTTTTCAACACAGTTGTTCACTCAGGTGGAAATTTCCTTTTTCTTGATTCGATTTGATAATGATTTGAGATGTTTAATTACATTTCTCTATCTGTGTTTGGATTTCAAAAAACCTAAATTTCACAGCAGGAAGACTTACGTCACATCTCCATTCTCCAACATTTCCCCAATAATCTAATAGACTGCTCTTGGTTGGAAAATGAAATATCCAAACAGGCAAAATTCTTCTATTTCTTGACTTTCTTAAGGTTTGGCGCATGGAGAAACAAAGCATGTAGGAGGCGCCATGAAGTAGTAGAAGGGGCCTTACTGTGCTGGAGACTTGTATTCTGGTTCCAGCTCTCGCACCCAAGGACCAGCAGTGTGACTTTAAGAAGGCTAGCCAATCTCTGCCAGTCTCTGCAAAGTTCAGTGAACAAAATGTCTGGACAAGGATTCTTACTAAACTCCTCTCTCCTCTATGATTGGTTCATATGAATTGTGTGTAGGCCTTGGCAGGGCAATGCCTTTTGATTCAAAACTCAAAAGCTCAGTAAGTGGCTTTTGCTTGTTCAGCCTAATACATCTCAGGGAGCATTATATATATATATGGATTCACTCTGAAATTTCTTTGAAATGTAAGAACTACCTAATGAGACACATACTTCATGACTAAAGATGTGATATTTGTCTATTTTTTTTTTCTTAGTAACAATGTAGGAGGAAGCTATAAAAATCTGAGTGGGAAAAACGTTCTTAAATTAGCTGCTGTAGTGATATGGGTTAGTTACAAGAAACCTAAATTACATAGGAGCTCGAAACTTCACCCTATGTATTTGTCAGAACTGGACAGAGGAGAAGGCTGATTGATTGCTTAGTCATCATATAATGTCAACCATAGATTCAGGTTCAGTATGCAGGAATCAAATTAAAAGAGAAGCAGAGTTTAGGTAGAAGATGGAAAATTAGTTTGCAAGTAGCTTTGAAGCAGAACATAAGGGTCTATGGGAAAAAATCACAAGAGAGTAAAAGACATCAAAAATTTCAGAGTGAAATGTGATATAATCAAAGAATTCAATTCCTACCAATATCAGAATGCTGCTGTTAAATATTTCTTATTACTGCTAAGCTTATTAAATCATATGATCAATGACAGAAGAAATTGGAATGAAAGAAAATTGATTCCGTACACACATCTGTGTTTAGCTTCAGCTGAGATAGCTGACAATTGAGCCTGTTTAAATTGCAAAGGAAAATGCCTATGTAAAGTAATGGTTTCCCTGTCTACACAAGATGGACAAACTTCTCAGCTGTCAGATTTTAAGACAAACGTTTAAAATACTACTATCTCACAGTCACTATTCTTCACAGCTTTTCAGATAACTTTTAAATGTATTTAAAATGTATGAGATGCTCACAGGAACTCTGTGATTAGACAGACCCAGTATCCTCACTTCTCTGTGCACAAGGGAAATCTCCAGCACAGAAAGGTTAAGGGACTTGGCCAGGTTCATACTATCATAGGCAGAGATAGGACTCCACTGGACCCATGACCTCTGGGTATGAAACAGTTCTATTCTAATTTTCCAAAAATGATTTGACTAGAATATGTCCTTTAAGATCCACTTATAGGGCTGCCTTGTTTTACATTTTCTGTATGGGCATAATAATTAGCTATACAGTTTTCCAAGGTTCAATCTCTTTTTTAAAAAAGGATTTAATAATGATCAAAAAGGACAACGCTTCCCTGAACCACTTCCCTTTCAGGTGACATCACTTTCTTTTCCATCCATTCAAAAAAGACAACATTAAGGGCCGGGTGCAGTGACTCATGCCTGTAATTGCAGCATTTTGGGAGGCCAAGGCAGGTGGATCTCTTGAGGTCAGAAGTTTGAGACCAGCCTGGCCAATATGCTGAAACCTCATCTCAACTAAAACTACAAAGATTAGCTGGGTGTGGTGGCTTGTGCAGGTAATCCCAGCTACTTGGGAGGCTGAGGCAGGAGAACTGCTTGAACCTGGGAGGCAGAGGTTGCAGTGAGCCAAGATCATGCCACTGCACTCCAGCCTGGGCAACAGAGCAAGACTTCATTGCAAAAAAAAAAAAAACTCCCTGAACTCCCTGGTAACTGGTTTCTAAAAACTGAAACAAGAGCTACTCTTCCAGCTTTACCCCCTGATTTTTGTATAAGCTTGATTTTTCTCTAACCATTCACTCCATTGTTCCTACAGTGTCTGTGTGTGCTGGGTGACAGGATCATTTTAAAAGATTTCCCTTCACGGGCAAACTCCTCAGTCTAGATAACAAAATTAAATTATTTACTGGTGGACATAGTTTGCACAGTGCCTGTTCACTGAAGCAAGCAAAAAGGTAAAGCTGCTGATGTCACCCATGCTGCGTCACAGGCAGCTTATTTCCTAGGAAACTCCCAGGCAAGAAAGGAAGCAGCTTATTAGAGATAGGCAAAGCTCATTGTTCAAATGAGAGTTTTCTAATCCTTTCCCTTTCTCCCACTCCTAATCTCAAAAGCACTGGCAAGCATTGGTTATAAAATGTCACTGACACTTTGCTGCTAATCTATTTGATAATGCCTATTTGTGGCTCCTGCTTTAGAGCATTTCAGGACAAGAGCACTACTAACTTTTCAAAATATCTTACCTAGAATCTACTTTGAAAGGGAGAATTGAAAGAAGCAACCTAATTAAATGGGTCCAGTCTCAAACTGATCACTAGCTGAGATTCAAAGGCAGCACTGACATTGAACAGCGCAGAAGTTGTGTTGCAAAGATGGTAGATATATGATTTTTGTTGTTATTTCATTTATCTGGATAGTCTGCAACTCTTGGGATTTAACTGGCAGGACAACCCCACTGCCACAGGCCAAGATCTGACAAAATCTCTGAATGTGTTTGAACAGAAATCTTGATAAAGCTTGGCTCAATTTCATACAGATGACAACCTTACATTTAGAAGTTCTGCCCTTATTAAGCATGCAAAAGCCTACCAAGGGAACTAGAAAGAAAACAGAATTCAGGGCCTACGTTTCCAATTTCAGTTGGGTAAATACGACAAAGTTGTAAAAGATTTTAGATCAAGAATTTGAATTGAATATGCATGTTCCTCTTTTCTCCACACTCAAATTCCATTAAAAATGCAATTAAAAAATTCAGAAAAGTGTCTATTCACTAATACTACTAAGAAAGGGGCGACAAATTAGCAAGCTTATGATTTAAAGTATTTTTGTAATCCATAAAACACATTGAATTTTATTATTATTCTGAACAGTCAAAGGAGGTATTATTCAGAAAGCACATGGAATAATGCAGTAAGACATGAGAGATTTTTCTCTGACTGAGTTCTCAGCAACTCAATCTCAAGGTAGGTGTTTATGGAAATGGAGAAATGTAGTGGAATGGAAATCAAAATATTTAATTGAGAAGAGTTAACAGAAAAGTTGTACAATTTCATCCCATGCCCCACCTTCCTTTCTTGAACAGCAACAGAGGTTGCACCTAACACAGACACTTTATCTCTAAAGGAATGGCATCTAGTCCCCAGGAAAAGACTCCCAGAACTCCCCAACAAGTGTGTGCCATGAATGGGTTGTGGGTAGTGTGACCATATAACTTATTGTTTAAATCTAAAGACTTTTGAAAGTGAAGGGAGTGTTAATAACTATTCTACGACAACAGGTGTAAACAGACTGTCACAGGCAAATGTGCAAGTATAGACTTGCTAGTTATGTGTGTCCTGAGATAGGACCTTTCAGCTCCTGGGTAAGCTGAGGCAATCAGAGGTCCCAGGCCAGAATGAACAACCTCAATCTATTACCACAATTTACCACCAAATATTTCCTCTGTGTTATGAAGAGAGAGAGAAAGAGAGAGAGGGGAGAGAGAGAGAGAGAGAGAAAAGAAAAAAAAGAAAAAAAGGAAAGAAAGAGAAGAAAGAAGAAAAAGAAAGAAAGAGAAAGAAAGAAAAAGAAAGAAAAGATTGGGAGCACTGTGATGAAGGAGAAGTCACATACCCATGGCCCTTTTCATATGTTCCATTTGGCTACTGACCGTTTTTAAAAGATGGGCTCAAAATTTAGCAATCAGAAGTTGCAAATAAAAATCTGCATTTGCTATTCAATAGGGTATATCCATCCATACTATACCCACATCCTTTTCTGGAAACAATCCAGTGGGGGCAGAGTAGAGGCAAAATTCTCTCACTGGGAAGCTTTACTTGTTTATCTAACCTGCTTGTCTCAAATACTCCATGAAACTTATTTCCACTGTTAGCAGAGACTTCAGAGTAAATCCCTCCTATTTTGGCCTGGTGATTGGGAAGGTACAACTGACCCCTGCTTCACAGCTGCACACCCTGAAGTGAGGCTGTGTCACCTGCCCAGATCCGACCCCTGCTTCATAACTGCACACCCTGAAGTGAAGCTGTCTCACCTGCCCAGATCCGACCCCTGCTTCATAACTGCACACCCTGAAGTGAAGCTGTGTCACCTGCCCAGATCTGACCCCTGCTTCATAACTGCACACCCTGAAGTGAAGCTGTGTCACCTGCCCAGATCCGACCCCTGCTTCATAACTGCACACCCTGAAGTGAAGCTGTGTCGCCTGCCCAGATCCGACCCCTGCTTCATAACTGCACACCCTGAAGTGAAGCTGTGTCACCTGCCCAGATCCGACCCGCTTCACAACTGCACACCCTGAAGTGAAGCTGTCTCACCTGCCCAGATCCGACCCCTGCACCCTGAAGTGAAGCTGTCTCACCTGCCCAGATCTGACCCCTGCTTCACAACTGCACACCCTGAAGTTAAGCTGTGTCGCCTGCCCAGATCTGATCTTTTAAATGAGGAGGGCTGAGAAACCACCTTTAACAATCTACCTGGTCCTTCATTTAAAAATAAGATTAGCTACCTAAACACCACAAGATACTTAAGTGAAAAACAGAAGCAAGAAAGAGAAGAGCTAAGTTTCCAAGATGAATCAGGAAGTCACCTGCATTTCCCTGAACATTTTTTTACACCATTCCATATAGTACTCCATATCATTGTCTTCATGAGGACCCTGGGCGCTCTGCTATTACCCAGCTTATTTATCTGTTTATTGACTGCCTCCTGATTAGAGAGTTATCTCCACAAGAAGGATGATTTTAACGGTTGTTTGTTCGTATATCGCTTGCCCCTAAAAATAGAGGCTGGTACAGAAGCAGCACTATAAATACGTTATTTAATGGTATGGAAATAATCACTAAATGAAATACCTGCAGAAATAGTTAAACATGCCTCCCTGAGGCAGAGCAAGACTAGAGGTGGGGATGAATTCTAAACATTGTATACAACTTTGATTTTTATTATTATATGCATACTTTTTCAAAAAACTTTTTTTTTTTTTTTTTTTTTTTTTGAGACAGAGTCTCGCTCTGTGGCCAGGCTGGATTGCAGTGGCAGGATCTCGGCTCACTGCAACTTCCACCTTCCGGGTTCAAGTGATTTTCCTGCCTCAGCTTCCCAAATAGCTGGGAATTGGCCACCATGCCTAACAAAGTTTTGTATTTTTAGTAGAGATGGGGTTTCATCATGTTGGTCAGGATGGTCTTGATCTCCTGACTTCGTGATCCACCTGCCTTGGCCTTCCAAAGTGCTGGGATTACAGGCATGAGCCACTGCACCCGGCCCACATACATTATTTTTATAACAGTTCAAGAAACAAAGAAAGAAATAAACTATTCATCGAGTTAAAACAATCTTTGCTTCCTAAGCTTGGAATTCTTTTCTAACATAGTAACCATCTCTAAGGAACCCAAAGATTTTACCTGAACAACCCATGTAATTAATTTTCTTGACTGGCTTGTTTACAGAGTTGGTCTTGAACTTCTCAAGCACTTCTCAGTCTACTGGCTGAGAAGCAGACAAGTTGCAAGTATAGATTCTGGAGTCAGAGAGCCTTGGATTCAAATCCTTGCTCTATCATTTGTCACCTGTGTGTCTTCTGCTCTCTATGTATTAGTTAGTTCCCTAGTTCATAAAATGAGGTCATGGTGAAAATGAATGTTAACATGAAAAAGCAATTGACCATGCCTTGCACATTAAGTGCTCAATAAATATCAGTTACTTAAATAATTATATTTTGTATGCTTCTATATGTTTAAATAATTTAAATGTCTGAAATAGACAGTAGGTCATCATCTTTTCTAGGATCATTCATTACCCACCACCTACATCCCAGGAACTGTAATGAACCCTGGGGAGATAAATACAAATAAAACAAGGAGATAAACTGTGGACATGAGATATTTAACTCTATGTTCTTCATTATCTCATATGCCTCAGATTCCTAAAAGTGAAAATGACAGATGGTGAATAGCTAAAGCTTCTCTGAGTACAGATTCGTGACTGCCACACAACTCTTTGATCTTGTTTATATGCTTCCTTCTCAATCTCTCCTTCAATTGGATACATGAGTATTAAGATTAGTCACTTGACAGTTTTGCATCAGCATGTAAGTATAAATTAATTTTATAATGTTAGTCTCACACTCCGCTTCTGTCAGATCTCAGGCAACCAAGTTAGGATAAGTTTAGAAAAAACATCAAAGAAGAATTGCTGGAAGGCATTGGAAGATGTGCTGCCCCAGGAAGAGCAATTAAAAAAAAAAAGTCAACCAAAAAAATTAGGAGCTTCCTATAAGCAAATGGTTTCTTTGTGCTATACAAAAACAAAATAGTATATAGGCATTCGCTAATAAGTGTTATTATTATTTTCAAAAATGCTAGCCTCATACTCAGTATATTTCTATTCCTCAATAATTTGATTATCTTCTATAAAATAGAAATAGGTGAGCCCTGATATGATGGACTTCCTGAAGCCACTATATCACACTCCAATTCTCTAAAAATTAAATAGATTTTTTATAAATTAATCAGTTGAAAAATTACAAGGGGTGCCCCTCGTAAACAATAACCAAACAGAAATCCTGGAAGGAGAGAAAGCAGAGGAATCCGATTCAAGTAGAAAACAAATGCATAGTAGAAGCCCCTGTGAAAAGTGTAAGTGGCTCTGAGCACACTCTGAGTGTGATATTGGGCTCTGGCACCAGCAACAAAGGGACTAACTAGTTGGATACTCCAGTGACAGCAGCATGTGGATTGACTTTTCCACATCTCTGCCCCTTACAACAAAAGCAGCACACATCAGCAACTGGCCTCTGGTTGCCAGTTGGGAACATAGATAGAAGAAGTATGTCAGGTTCCGGGTGACTGAGGACATTCAGTCACAAAGAATGAATGTCTCAAAGAATAGTATAAATAACTAAGAAAGTATCCCATTTAGGAACGCCTTCTTCCTGGCCCCATCCCCTCCTCTCCTTCTTGGCAGGAATATTTACTCTCCAATTTGCCATAGTCTCTATCACCCACTCTGTTTGTTTATTTTAGCAGTCCAGTCCCATAGGCATTTGAGTTGTGCCCAGAAAACTACTGGCCATTCTTTGTATAGTCTTGAAAGGAGTAGTGAATTAAAATAGGCTCTAACAAAAACATCACATGTGTTTGTGTTGATCAGGTGACAGCCTGAACTGCAAAAAGCCCCACTTGATAAAATAACTGGCCTTAACTGTAGGGCTTTACTAAACCAATAATTTGATTTGCTGAGTCCAAAAATAACTGTGTGAACCATCTAGTAAGAAAGAATTATGTAGGAGGATTTTCAGAGCCTCTGCAACGATGGGTTTATCTATCTCCTGAAGGAGCTTGTAAGACCGAATAGAATATGTTATTAAACTGAAAGGACTTTAAGTTGTAGGAAATAAGATCTGGGATGTTTTAAAGGCCCTGTTGGCTGGGCACAGTGGCTCACACCTATAATCCCAGCACTTGGGAGGCCGAGCCGGCGGATCACCTGAGGTCAGGGGTTCGAGACCAGCCTGGCCAACATGGTGAAATCCCATCACTACCAAAAATATCAAAAATTAGCTAGGTATGGTGGCATGGGTATAAGCCCAGCTACTCAGGAGGCTGAGACTGGAGAATTGCTTGAACCTGAGAGGCAGAGCACTGTACTCCAGCCTGGGCAACAAGAGTGAAACTCCGTCTCAAAAAATTAAAATTAAAATTAAAAAGCCCTGTTATCTAAACCCCCTTTCCCTCTTTGTTTCTGTGCTCAAATGGTTTCTGAGCAATGACTTATCAACTGAAGTGTGCTCCTTCAACAAATTATTATAAATGGTTATGTGTATAAGAGATAAAATCTTATTTCAAACTCAAATGGTAACGAAATATCAGAAAGCCCCTGCCATCTGGCTTTACAGATCCAGTGCTTAGAGTTCAAACTACAGTAGCCAAGTACCTTGTGATCTAGAGACTAATAACTAGACAGACTCAAAGTAAATCGAATAGATGAAATAATATTCTGAAATTATGCCCAAATTAGAACACTACACAGGCAATACACTAAATGTTTGATTTTTGAGTTATTACATACACTTAAAGAGTCTAAACCTGGCCAGGCACAGTGGCTCACATCTGTAATCCCAGAACTTTGGGAGGCCAAGGGAGGTGGATCATCTGAGGTCAGGAGTTTGAGACCAGCTTGACCAACAAGGTGAAACCCCATCTCTACTAAATATACAAAAATTAGCCAGACATAGTGGCAGGCGTAGTGGCAGCCAGACGTAGTGGCAGGGAGACTCAGTCTCCCAAGTCCCAGCTACTTGGGAGACTGAGACAGAAGAATTGCTTGAACCCGGGAGGTGGAGGTTGCAGGGAGCTGAGATTGCACCACTGCACTCCAACCTGGGCAAAGAGTGAGACTTTGCTTAAAACAAAAACAAACAAACAAACAAACAAAAACAGTGTAACCTAACATAAAGATCACAAAACTCAAAGAAGACGGAATTCTTGTCCACAAAGGTGAATCCTAATACAGTGCAAATAACCATGCAAATTCTTAACTAAGGGCAAAAAAATTAAGTCACTGTTGATGTTGTACAAAAGAAAAATTTTATTTTACTTGAGGCCAATGTGGCTTTAGAATAAAGAATAACCTTTGCAATTTATATTTTAAAAGTACCTAGAATACATTAACATCCCAATTATCTGAAGATTTTTTTTAATGCATATTTCCAAGAGCTTTGCTTATAAAAACTTCAACCAATGAAGTGGCTTCTAAGTTAGTCAAGATTCAATGCTACATGTCTGAAGAACTAAAACTTAATTAAAATATTTTCAAAGATATAACCTGTGTAGGTTGTATATACAATTGTTACTTAGTATTCAAGGGGAATTGATTCCTCCCTGTGGACTGGTCCTCCCTGTGCCTACCAAACTCCACAGATGCTCAAATCCTTGATATAAAATGGTGTAGTTATTTGTATATAACCTACATACATCCTCCATAGACTGTAAACTATCTCTAGATAACTCATAATACCTAGTGCAATGTAAATACCATATAAATAGTTGTGATACTGAATTATTTCAGGAATAATAATAAAATAAAGTCTGTACATGTGTAGTACAGACATAATCATCCTTTTCCTCAAATATTTTCAAAATGCAGTTGGTTGAATTCATGGATGCTGAACCCTTTGGATATGGAGAGCTAACTGTATACAAATGTAAGTTTCCTTGAGGGAAAGTTCCCTTGAGGAAGATTCCTTCAGAAAGGGATTAAAATGGTAAAATTAAATGAACGTATTGGAATAGCTAGAAAATACTTATCATTTACTAGCAGCATTTCATATATAGACAATGTGACATAATCATAATGATACAAATAACCAAAATGGGGAAATAAATGTCATAATTTTGTAGCTTGCTTCTGTCTTGCATTCCTGGGTAAATTGATTCAATTTCTTTAAGCTTTAGTTTTCTCACTTTTAAAATTGGGATGATAATGTCTGTTCTGAATCTCTTTCAAATTTCATGATAAATAACTGATAAAATACAGGTAAAAGTATCTGGAAAATGCGAGTTGGATCATTCCCATAATTCTGATAATACACACTCATCTTTCCAATCCATACATCCTCTCAAAACCTAATATACATTTTGATATTCTAGGGAAATTCAGAAGTCTTTATTCTTTTTCTCCAAACTCCCACTCCTACCTGAGAGTTAGACCTGTCTCTGCCCATGATGCAATTTTCTAATAGTCCATTCATTGAGTATCTAAAATATGCCAGGATAAATACATACTTACAAAGTTGGTTCTTTTTTTTTTTTTTTTTGAGATGGAGTTTTGCTCTTGTTGCCCAGGCTGGAGTGCAATGGCGCGATCTCAGCTCACTGCAACCTCCACCTCCAAGGTTCAAAGCCCTAAAGTGATTAAGATCAAATTTATTAAAATTTCAAATTTTGCAAAGCAATGCAGTAATTCTCTATTAAGAAAATAGGACCACTGACATATACCTACGAGGGTGTTATATTTACTGACATGTTTACAGTTTTTACTCTAAATTCTCAATCTTTCTGTATTCTTCTCATTTTTTGATGTATGTGGAGCTTAAGTGGATTTCATTCACAAATTTCCTTGCCAGATCAATTTTGAATAAATCCTACATCTTTTCAAATTCGTTCTCAGGCAGCTTGGCTTTCTGGTTTTCCCACTGCTAGGAAATAAGGCAACTACTAAAAAAAATGATGAGTTTAACTTTCCTAGCAGATTGGCTAAATACTGACTACTGTTATACCTCTCAAATTCTCCCTTGATTAAAAAAAAAATCACAAAAAAGAGGCAGTTTGCTGTCCTAGGATTCAAGGTCACATGATTTCTTTCTCTTCGGAGAAGTCAGTAAATTTCCTACTACATTCATTACGTTCTTCACAAAGGAAGTCAGTTATTTAACAGAGAGCTTCAGGCATATGAGAGGACTACTTGAGAATAAGTATTATTAAGCAATTATTAAGCTTAATTTGGAAAACAAAAATGTTTGCTAAATTTCCCTTGACATTACAAAATGGAGGAAAAAGAAACATAACAGGTGACATTAGTTTGACAACTAGGTTTTCAAAGTGGCTATGTTGTGAAAGGAAATTATTTTATGGCCCCCAAATCACTAAGGAAAACTCAAGCTGGAAACTTAGGGCAAACCTGCCTCCCATTCTATTCAAAGTTATCCCTCTGCTCACTAACATAAGTGCATATCTGATTGCCTCCCTTGGAAAGGCTAATCAGAAACTCAAAAGAATGGAACCATTTGTGTCTCACCTGCCTGTGACCTGGAAACTCCCTCCCCACTTGGAGTCTTCCTGCCTTTGCTTCAAGTTGTCCCACCTTTTCAGACCAAACCAATGTACTTCTTACATATACTGATTGATGTCTCATGTCTCCCTAAAGCATGCAAAACCAAGCTGTGCCCCAACCGCCTGGAGCACATGTCATCAGGATTTCCTGAGGCTGTGTCACAGGCGAGTCCTCAATTTTAGCAAAATAAACTTTCTAAATTAACTGAGACCTGTCTTAGATTTTCTGGATTTACAACACCTTATGGACAAAACTTTCTATGGTCATAAAAAAATTAAAATTGCCCCCACAGAAACTTTAAACCTGAAATTCCTCCTCCCCTCTAATCAGTACCCTTATTCTTCCTAGTGTGTGAATCAAAAGCAGCATCAGGGATCAGCCTAAGCTGATCATATATAGCATGGTCCAACAGAAACAAAGTGCAAGCCATCAATATGAGACACATATGTAATTTAAAATTTTCTAGTACCACATTTTAAAAAGTAAAAGAAATAGTTTATGTTAGTGATATATTTTAACTCAATATATCTAAAATACTATCATTCTCACATGTAATCCAGATAAAACAGTATTTAATTGCTTTTAATCCATTAATATAACAATATCATTAATGTAACATTAAATTAAGGTATAATATATAACTATAAAATATGATGTTAATAATATATTAATTATTGATTTTACTTTTTTTTTTTAGACAGAGTCTCTCTCTGTTGCTAGGCTAGAGTGCAGTGGTGCTATCTCAGCTCACTGTAACCTGCACCTCCTAGGTTCAAGTGATTCTCCTGCCTCAGTCTCCCAAGTAGCTCGGATACAGGCATGCATCACCAGGTCCAGCTAATTTCTGTATTTTTAGTAGAGATGGGGTTTCACCATGTTGGTGTTAGAAGCAAATGCTTGTTCCTCGGTGCCAAAAAGAAGAACTAGCACTCAAAGAATTTTCTCAGCAAGGCAATTTAACTTTGTGTAGAAAGGGTGCTTCTTGGAAGCCTGATTGCCATGAGAACTCCTTGAACAAAGAAAAGCAGAGGTTTTTTTATTCCTTACACATAGGCTCCTCACTGCTGTGTCCTACCTTCACTGGCTGGAGCTGGACCACACAAAGTAGACTGATCCTGATTGGCTAAAAACTTACAACTTTCCTAAATAGGTAAACCTGTGATGGAGAACAAAGAAAGGAAGGGGGTTGTTTACAGGAAACCAAGATTATAATAAGGAATGACATCAATCAGTATATGTAAGAAGTACATTGGTTTGGTCTGAAAAGGTGGGACAACTTGAAGCAAAGGCAGGAAGACTCCAAGTGGGGAGGGAGTTTCCAGGTCACAGGCAGGTGAGACACAAATGGTTCCATTCTTTTGAGTTTCTGATTAGCCTTTCCAAGGGAGGCAATCAGATATGCACCTATGTCCAAATAAGGAAGAGATATAGGCTGTAAGCCAGGAAATGCCTGGGCATGTTCAGACATGTCTGAGCAGGCTATCGGCCAGAACAAATAATTCAGTTAAATTACAAGGACATAGAATGTACTTATTCCCTTATTATATTTAATAGCTACATAGGGCTTAACAAAGAGTTATTAGCCAAAAGCAAGGAAGCCTGAAGGAAGCCAGTTTTCAAAATGGTTTCTTTTAAAAGAAACCATTATTTCTAACACTTATTATTTATTCTTTAACAAAAAGGGAAACTTTGAAGAGGAACTTTTTTACTTTTCACATTGGCCATTATGGTCTTGATCTCCTGACCTTGTAATCTGCCTACCTTGGCCTCCCAAAGTGCTGGGATTACAGGCATGAGCCACCGCACCTGGCCATTGATATTACTTTTTGTTTTTGTGCTAAGTCTTCGAGCATGTTTCAAAGCAATCTGGATACATTTCAAGAATTGAATGGCCACATGGGGCTAGTGGCTGCCATATTGGAGGGCACAGGACTTGAATAGTGGTCCTCTAACTGTACTGCCCTTCCCTATCCCACTTCCACCCAACCTCCATTTCCCGTCATTTTCAAAACCAGGAAAATCCAATGAACAGCAACATTGAAGAACCAAATGGCCTAGGCTGCCATTCCTTAGTAATTTTCCTCTCGGTTTCAGAATTCTGGTTTGAACACCCTTTCATTTTTTTTCCACTTTGAAATGAGTATTTGAAAGGGAGAAAGAAAATAGGTATATACAGTTGGCCCACTAATCACTTTCTCACTGTTCAGCAAAACCTGGAATCAGGTTTTGCCTCACAGCTGATTTTATCTCCACCACCTCACAGTACAACTGTATTTAAGCCAGACATTTACAACGGTAACAGTAATGTTGGTTAAAAAAAAAAAAAAAGTTAACTTAGTCACAGCTTGATGGCTGTTTTGGCACAGGCTTGGGAAATAAAACTCTTTTATACGGAAAACGCTACCTGTAAATACTGAGAAATAGGTTAGTCTGACAACACAGAATTTTCTCCGAAATACTTGTCAAGGGGATTTCTGCCATGCTTTGTCCCTCCACCTCACCTCTCCTGGCTTTCTAACTGATTGTCTGCCACCTGCCTGGAATCCCAACTAGCCTTAGACACCCAGTCAAGAGCTGGTCTCTGAGCCAAAGCAGCATTCAGGCAGCAGAGTACCAAACGCAGTTCTGACTCCTGAGAAGGTGAGTGGGTCTTGAAGATCTTAGCTTTTCTGAGTTCAGCTCCATTCTAAAGGAATTTCAGCAAGCAGAAGATTTATCAGATTGATTTAGAAATGCAGCTTTCATAAACTGCATGTTAAGCATGTTAAATTCTGTTACATGCATGAAAGCCAAGACTAGAAACTGCATCTGTTGTATTAGCAGTTTTTAGAGGTAGCATGTTAGAGGACCCAGGAAGACAGGAGCCTAAGTGCCATGTCACAGAGCTACGCAGACCATCAGAAAGCAGAATAGATACCAGTTCCTCAGATGCCTGACCCAGTGTCCTCGCCACCAACAAATTATACTACCTTAAGGTAGTCTTTTTTTTTTTTTTTTAAAGAGAGCATTGGGAATATCTATTAAAATTTAAAATAGGCTTATTCTGACTCCCTTACTGACTCATTCATTTCACCTATAAGAATGTGTCCTGCAAAAACACAGACATGTACAGAGACATTTGAATAAGGATGTTTGTTGCAACATTCTTTATGACAATGAAACACTGAAATCAACTTAAATGTCACTTGGTACATACACTTTTGAAAAGAATGATGTAGATTTGTACATACTGATACTGGAAAGATCTCCCTCACAGAAATAAATTAAAAATTCATCATGCAAAAGTAGTTCTAGCATGATTCCATTTCTACAGAAGGGAAAAATACAAATATATGTGTGTAAATTCATAGTAAATATCTGAAAGAATATTTGCAAAATTGTTAAAAGTGTTTGTTTCTGCTAAATGCAGGGGACTTTGGGGATGTGCTTTTAAATGATTTGACACTGTTATTGGAGAACAAATTTCCAAAGTATATATGAAATTAAACATAAACATATCCAGAAAACTATTTTCTAACCTCATTATAAACAAGCCAGAATATTCACAAAGGGCATGCTTATTTAGAAATGTAGATGTGCTTTTAAATAATAATAAATAAAGATTTTTTAAAGTCTCATTATGCTAAGAACTTGCTTACAAGTCATTTGTGTATGGCTGAAAAATAAAAAAATAACAAACTAAAGAATGATCAGCAAGTTAATTAATTAAAATTATTCATGCTTTTCTCAAGGTTAATTCTGTTGAGTGTTTAGTGCTACAAAAGAAATAAAAAACAACTATGGATAATATAACCTCTGAATGTTTACATTTTTTGTTGTTATGAATACATTCTCATTAATATTGCTTAAAATAAGAAAAAATCAGCAATAATCTTTTTAGCCAACAATGGGTTCTGTAAATTGCAGTGCATCAGTATGATAGACTATCATGTAGCCATTAATAAGTCATAGTGCAGAAATATATTTATTGGCATGTTTAGGTTTTAACGATTTTTTTTTTTTTTTTGCATTTTTTAAATTATACTTTAAGTTCTGGGGTACATGTGCAGAACATGCAGGTTTGTTACATAGATATGTGTATATGCCATGGTGGTTTGCTGCCTCCATCCCCCCATCACCTACATTAGGTATTTCTCCTAATGTTATCCCTCCCCAATTTCCTCACCCCCTGCTATCCCTCCCCTAGTCCTCCACCCCCAACAGAACCCAGTGTGTGACGTTCCCCTCCCTGTGTCCATGTGTTCTCATTATTCAACACCTGCCTATGAGTGAGAACATGTGGTGTTTGATTTTCTGTTCCTGTGTCAGTTTGCTGAGAATGATGGTTACCAGATTCATCCATGTCCCTGCAAAGGATATGAACTCATCATTTCTCATGGTTGCATAGTATTCCATGGTGTATATGTGCCACATTTTCTTTATCCAATCTATCCTTGATGGGCATTTGGGTTGGTGCCAAGTCTTTGCTATTGTGAACAGTGCCACAGTGAACATATATGTGCATGTGTCTTTATAATAGAATGGTTTATAATTCTTTGGGTATATACCCAGTAATGGGATTGCTGGGTGAAATGGTATTTTTATTTCTAGATCTTGAGGAATTGCCACACTGTCTTCCACAGTGGTTGTACTAATTTACACTCCCACCAGCAGTGTAAAAGCATTCCTAATTCTCCACATCATCTGCAGTTGTCTCCAGATTTTTTAAAGATCACCCTTCTAACTTGTGTCAGATGGTATCTCAGAGTGGTTTTGATTTGCATTTCTCTAATGACCAGTGATGATAAACATTTTTCATGTGTTTGTTGGCCACATAAATGCCCTCTTTTGAAAAGTGCCTGTTCATATCTTTTGCCCACTTTTTGATGGGGTTGTCTGGTTTTTTCTTGTAAATTTGTCTAAGTTCTTTGTAGATTCTGGATATTAGCCCTTTGTCAGATGGGTAGCTTGCAAAAATTTTTTCCCATTCTGTTCATTGCCAGATCTGCTAATGATTGTTTCTTTTGCTGTGCAGAAGCACTTAACTTTAATTAGATCCTATTTATCTATTTTGGCTTTTGTTGCCATTGCTTTTGGTGTTTTAGTCATAAAATCCTTGCCTATGCTTGTGTCCTGAATGGCATTGCCTAGGTATTTTTCTAAAGTTTTTATGGTGTTAGGTCTTATGTTTAAATCTTTAATCCATCTGGAGTTAATTTTTGTATAAGGTGTAAAGAAGGTGTCCAGTTTCAGCTTTCTGCATATGGCTAGCCAGTTTTCCCAACACCATTTCTTAAATAGGGAATCCTTTCCCCATTGCTTGTTTCAGGTGTGTCAAAGATCAGATGGTTGTAGATTTGTGGCATTATTTCCGAGGCCTCTGTTTTGTTCCATTGGTCTATATCTCTGTTTTGGGACCAGTACCATGCTGTTTTGATTACTGTAGCCTCACAGTATAGTTTGAAGTCAGGTAGTGTGATGTCTCCAGCTTTGTTCTTTTTGCTTAGGATTGTCTTGGCTATGAGGGCTCTTTTCTGGTTCTATATGAAGTTTAAGGTGGTTTTTTCTAGTTCTGTGAAGAAGGACAATGGAAACTTGGTGGGGATAGCATTGAATCTATAAATTACTTTGGGTAGTATGGCCAAAGTAAGATTGAGTTACATGTTTTAACAGAGTAGCAAAAAGTTGGGATTTGCATTTTACAACTATCCTTCTGGAAAAATGTAAAGGATAGTTTGTAGGAAAACCAAATATGGGGCAGGAAAGACAGTTCTCAGCTATTCTAACAGTCCAAGGAGAGACAATGAAAGCTTCTCAAAAGCTCTGGAAACAAAATAAAGAAATGGATTCCATCTACGGGCTATAGTGAATGAACGGTTGAAAAGAAGATAAATTTTATGCTTCTTGTTTAGATGTCTTGGTTCCTGATGATTTTATTCAATTAGAAGATAATGACAAGAGGAAGATCTAGTTTGTATGAAGTTTAGGTAAAGATTATTACGTTTTTAAAGAATATATTGTGGTGCATGTGGTACCCAAAATATACACTTTCTAACAGACAAAAAAATGTGCGTGTTCCAATAAAAGTTTTTGATTGGATGGAGAGATGTGTGATTCATCAATGCATGCACAGCAGGCAATGTCATAAGTATAGATACCATTGCTGGGTAGCTGCCCTTTTTGAAAAGAATACAGAACTCTGAGAAATACCAACATTAATGGGGAGAGTAAAACATCTGTCAGGAGATTAGGAAAAAGCAGCCAGAGAGACTGGAAGAGAACAAGGAAATACTGTTCCAGAAGCCTAGCAAGAGGTATTCAAGGAGGGAGCGGTCACCAAGCCATAGAAAAGTCCATTTCAATAAGAAAAGTGCCATAGCATAGAATTCATTGCAGCTTAAAGGGTGACTTAAATGCATTTTAAGTTTATTATCTCATTTAATTATCACAGCAACCTTGTGAAATAGGTGCTATAGGGCCGGGAGTGGTGGCTCACGCCTGTAATCCCAGCACTTTGGGAGGCCGAGGCAGGTGGATCACGAGGTCAAGAGATCGAGACCATCCCGGTCAACAAGGTGAAACCCCGTCTCTACTAAAAATACAAAAAATTAGCTGGGCACAGTGGCGCGTGCCTGTAATCCCAGCTACTCAGGAGGCTGAGGCAGGAGAATTGCCTGAACCCAGGAGCGGAGGTTGCGGTGAGCCGAGATCACGCCATTGCACTCCAGCCTGGGTAACAAGAGCGAAACTCCATCTCAAAAAATAAAAAAAGAAATAGGTGCTATAATTATCTTGAACAAGTTACTTGAACAAGTTACTTAACCTTCTGGTATCTCTCATTTTCCTGAGGAAATAACTTGTTCAAGATCACACAACAAGTGAGGGGAAGAGACAGGATTCAAACCCAGGTCTCCTAGTACCCACATTCTTACTTGAAATCCCAGTTATTCACATGTATAGAACCAGCTCGTCATCTCCCCTGAAATACTAAAGGAACTAAGAGAAGTTTATCTTATCAACAACAAGATTAAAATAAGAAACAATTTGTTTCTTTTTAGCTGCTAGCTTTGGATCAGTTCTACAGGGCGGTGAGGATTACTTGAAGGACAAGGTAAATGGGAATAACTTTTGCTTGACCTCTGTCACCACTCTTTGCTGGCTATTCTAAAGGATTTTAGAATCAAACAAGCCTGTCCTAGCCAGAGGTGCTTGGTGGGTGAGGACACCCGATCCCCTATTCCCCTGCGGTAGATGTCAGCAGTAGGCAAGGAACAAGGAGGATTGACCCAGAAAGCAACAAGATTCAGGAGGATGGCTGTCAATCCACCCTTATCTAGCCCTCTCTGCAACCTCCTCATGTCCCCACTCTCAGTTCCATCTTTTCTAAACCCTATGTAGCAGCTTGTGTAGACTCTGGGGAGGTGAGACAATGCACCTGTTATAGAACCCTGGAAGCCACAGGATTTGATGTAGGCCTTGTTTCTAGCTCAGCTCAGCAACCTTCATCAGCAACCTCTAGTGTCTAAGAGAACTAAGAAATCTCCCATTAGGAAAGGTGGTTTTCCTCTTTCCATAATTATCATAATAGAGGCTTTTGGCATTATGTTTTTGCTTTTTTGAGACAAAGTTTCACCCTTTGTCTCAAAGCGTGAAATGACACGATCTCGGCTCATTGCAACCTCCATCTCCCGGGTTCAAGTGATTCTCCTGCCTCAGCCTCCCAAGTAGCTGGAATTACAGGTGTGCACCATCATGCTCAGCTAATTTTTGTATTTTTAGTAGAGATGGGGTTTCACCGTATTGTCTGGGTTCGTCTCGAACTCCTGGCCTCAGGTTATTCACCCGCCTTGGCCTGCCAAAGTGCTGGGACTACAGGCAGGAGCCACCATGCCAGGCCTTGGCATTATGTTTTGATGACAAAATTCTGACCAGTCAGATTCAGTGAGAATCTAACAAAAGTCATTCTAGTAATTATTATTTAATAGCTCTGCCAAGGTCTGCCCCTGGCCCAAAATATTTCTCCTTTCTCACCCACCTAGAACAAAGCCTGTAATAATTTTTGCTAGAGAGTTTTTCATTTGAATCTCCAAATGTCTTATTTTGAACAGCAAAAATTCCTGTGAATTTGAGTATTTGACTAACTCACCTGAGATAAAAAGAGATCATTATAGAATGATAGTTTGATGGGGGATGGGCACTACATTAGTGGCATATTTTGGGTGCTATCTGTGTACAGAATGCCTGATAGATAGACAGGAGGTTCACAAAGTGGGGGGTAAGTTCCCTAAGGAAACACTTAGAAATTGCGTGGGAAAAGAGACGAGCACAGGGAATAAACCCAGTCACTACTGCATTTTTCATGAGTTCTTTCCTATCAGAAGGTTGTCCTCCAAACACTGACTCTTCAAATCTCAGTTCTGATGGGCCTTGCTGAACTGACCGGCTGGGATTTGAATCCTTTTGGGAGAATTTTCAAGTGCCACAGAACATGACAGACCGGAAGTCATAAAACTGAGAACTGTGGCTGTGACTAGAGGGGAAAAAATGCTTCCGTCTAGAAGTCTAGAATACTCTTCGAAGGTACAATTTTATTTCAGGGAAATTCTGGCTACATTATTCCAACAGGATTTAAAACCCTTATTTAATAAAGTTACAACCAAGTCAGGAGCCTTGGCCTCAATGTAGACACAATTAGCCTTGAGATTAGAAGGCTGAAGGATGGGTGATTTATAGACTCACCAATTGCTTCTCCCTCATCTGAACAAGGGCAATGGAAATGTGAGCATTATTTATAGTACTGTACTCACATTTTCAGGAGTGGGGTCAAGAAACATGTGGAAGTCAGGAATTCCTCCAAATAGTCTGGAATGTTAAAAAAAAGGATATGGGCTGAGAGTGGTTTCTGAGGACAACAAAGCAAAGTACATGATAAGCACCAACAAAATAAGTGCAGAGATTACCGTTAATATTCCTAACATCGGTACACTACCTAGGCTGGCTGCCGAATTATATTAGTCTCTACTCAGAGCTGTGATAACCTCTAAGTATGTGCCAGGATTTCCCAGTTCCGTGTGTTCACAACTTTGTTTTTCGAAGAGTTCATAGTCAGTTACTTACTGCACTTATGCACTGAAGGGGTTAAAATATGCCCTTTAAGGGCACGTGAAAAAAAAGAAGTGCAAAAAGATCACTGACCTTTGTCTTATTTCTTAAAAACTTGGAATTCCCACGTGAAAGATGCCCACCCTATGCTAGAAAGATGCAACATTCTCATCATCAATAACAGAACGTCGAGACTAAGAAAATACTGTGCAGACTTTGTTAAAATAATTCTTGTCCTTTAAGCTTCCCCACATAATTTAATTATTTCTTCACAATTTACTATTCTTTGTCCAATTCGGTATATAAGTATCTGACTCTAACTGCTTCCTCAGGTCTTTATTTCTTTATGACGGCTTCCACGCTATGTAAAACTTGTATTAAATAAATCTGTATACTTTTCTCCTATTAGTCTATCTTAGACTAATTTAATTATCAAACCAAGCTGGAAGCATAAGATAATGGAGGTGGAGTTTTTCCAGATACATACACACACACACACACACGTGCGCACGCGTACGTGCACACACACAAACACACACACACAAACATGAGCGCGCGCACACCACCAAGGGAGGAAGTTAGTGTAAAACCAAGCACACAATTAAGGACAGCCACTGCAAAAGCAATGCGTTTCAAATATTTCTGGACTAATTTAATGCAGAAATGTGGCCTTGGCAATGTTTAACTTGTTGAGATGATAAGGCAGAGCCAGAGACCTTCCATTACCATGAAATTTCTAACACTGATTGTTCGAGTGGTTTCTGATTCCTCTAGTATGTGTCTTTAGTGTTATGTGTCTTAATGATATTTTGCAATATATTAGAACGAATGTATATCTTTCACATAAAAAATTCCATTTTGAAACCAAAATGTTAAATTGTAGACAATCTCTCACTCTATTTGCTTATAATTGATAAGTATTTTTAAAGGAGAAAAGACAAAATTTACATTTAAATTGTGCATTCGCTTCTTTATAATTTAACCAGACAATCACATTACCTTGGGCATTGGAATTCAGGAGAAGAACACCATGAGCATTAAAATCATTCTCTATGCACTTCTAAAAAGGATGAACTCCACAGAGACTGCTAAATGGCTGCAACAGCAAGAAGAAATATCATGTTTTCTGATGGTTTGATATCATTTTATTATTCTACTAAAAGAAACACAGTAGCAATTAATGACATGCCAAAAACGTATAATTTCTATTGTGAGCGTAAAAGGAAAACTAGTGATAACTTGAGTAGATGTACATTTTTGAACTTGTCTTTATAACTAAGTACAAAGCAATATGATTTCTGAGAGTAAATGATATTTAGTTATAGAGTAAATAACATATATACTCTAATAATAGAGTAAATCATATTTGCATTTATGAGTGTAAATCATATTTGTATTTATAGGATCTTATGGAAACTCATTATTATTCACGGTCCCTGCTTCTTTCAGCAAACAGATTTCTAGTATTAGGAATCTATACCCGCATATTACTGTTGGTGAGTGAACTCTGGAAAACATTCCATATTTAACAAATTTCACATCATGCTTAAAGGATAGGTGTTCATGTTCAACGGATCATAGATTGAAGTGGATGGGACGGTAGTTGTCACTTGTATAAACTGGTTCAAAAACATCAGGCCTCCAAGAATCATTTCCTGCCTGTTCCAGACAAGAAGATAGTAACTAGGCAGCTCTTACTGAGAAAGTCGTTTTCCATTAGATTCTGGTTTAATACATCCTGTAAAGTTAGCTCAAAAAGAGAATGACAACCAAAAACAGGTGAGGGGATCTGAGGGAACAGTAGGAAATCCATGTCCGTTGAGTATTTACTAAATGCTGGCTCATAAACTAATTATAAATGCTATGGTGTTTCATTCAATCTTATAATGACCCAGTGGGAAAGCGTTATTATTCCATTTTATAAAAGAAGAAAATGAGACTCAGAAAGCGTAAAGCCCCATAACTTGCCTCAAATTTTACAAATAATAGTGCCAAAATTCAGTGAGTTTTGCTTGCTGAAATTTTAGCAAAGCATTTTGTCTGTTGAGTTGTAAGTAGATCTTTCTTGAAATAAAAGTAGCCCACGTTCAAATAAAAGTTGGAAAATACTGGGTTACTCAAATCTGGCTTGATTCCTTTTTCAGAATTCTTAATGAGGAACATTATGATTCTCCAAGATTGCTCGATTCTTGCAAGCATAATTGTTCTCCAAGAGGTGACTCTCACATATGACATTTTAAAAGGTAATAGATTATAGAAACCTATATAGAATGCTTGTGGATTATGGAATCTGTCTTAAACCACTTCAGGGAAAGGGCTCCCCCTTTCCAGCAGTCACAGTAATGCGAGCCCCCATGCTGCTGCCCAACCCATACACTTCACACCACCTCTACGGTGGTTCCATGCCTGATCCTAGTCCACAAGACAGACGGGTACACCTAAGTGCACTGCCAGAGGTGCTGCTCACACACTTGAGGAGACTGCCCCTAAATAACAGCATGGTATGTCCAGTGCTGTTACTTAATATGTCTGGTAGAAGTCGTTGCTTTTAGCCTCTCTCTCCGCATTCAAGGACATTTTTCCGAGTGCCATGAACTATCCTGGGCACTTGAGGAATACACGGTGGATCATTACAACACAATGGGCTACGTGGAGATAAACATGCACTGGCTGATAAGGGCAAAGAACAGGGGCACACACATATCGTAGCCTGAGAAGGTAAAATGTCAGGGGAAGCTATTATGAGCAGGTCAGGCACTGTATACGAATAGGAACAATCTGTATCAACTGTTTCCCACACGAAAAAGCTGTTACTAACTTTTTCTCATGTTCTTAGTCGGATACAGGTTTCTCAGACCCTAATAAACAACAAAACTCATTCTATCTTTCACGTCATCAGGAGCCTCTGAGAAGATTTATCTTTCATTTTTTTCTCTAACAAATATCCAAGCCTCTATGTATAACTTTCTAATAATTCATTAAAAAGTCACTTAGCCAAAAAGACCTGAAATAAAGACCAAAATGCTACTGGAGTCCTTTCTGATTAATTAATAATATTAACAGTAATCGTTTGCTGCAAAAATTGTGTAAGTATACATACACACACATACATACACACACACACATATATATGAATTCTGATTGGTCACCATGTGCTGAACTAATTTTTAATATTTTGAATATAACCTCTTTGTATAACTTTTATGAATGATTTCTTTGAAGCTCAAACTCTTAAGGTAATTTCTTAAGTACTATTGATATTCTTAAACAATCTTTGAGACAGATGCTTAAATAAGAGCACATCTTTCTCGCATTAATATAGATACATATATTTATTATATATGTATGTGTGTGTGTATATATATTTTGATACAGTATCTCGCTCTGGCCCAGGCTGGAGAGCACTGATGTGATTACTGCTCACCGCAGCCTCGACCTCCCAGGTTCAGGCAATCCTCCCACCTCAGCCTCTCAAAGTAGCTGGGACTACAGGTGTGTACCACCATGCCGGGCTAATTTTTTAAAAAATTTTGCAGCGACAGGGTCTCACTATGTTGCTTAGGCTGGTTTCAAATTCCCGGCCTCAAGTAATCCTTCTGCCTCCAGCTTCCCAAAGCACGGGAATTATAGGTGTGAGCTACCACTCTGTTTCATGAATATTAATGAGAGAAAGATATGTTCTTATTAAAGCATCTGTCTCAAAGATTGTATAAGAATATCAATAGTACTTAAGAAGTTACCTTGAGGTGGAGCTCTAAGGAAATCATTCATAAAATGTGTACAAAAGGATAATATTCAAAATAATGAAAATTAGCTCAGCGTATGCCGACCAATCAGAATCCATATGCGCCACAGCCTGAAGCAGGAACCTGAACGCCCCAGGAGCTGACAGGCATTGGCCCTGTGCTCGAATGAGACTTCAGGTATTGGCCCTGTGCTGGAACTCAGGAAGCTGTAAAGTGGCTGAGGGGCTGCAGGACAACAGCGCACGGGGGAGACGTGGGACCGGCCTAGGGCGGCCGCTACTCACTATTGTGGAAGTATTTTAACACGTTAACAACCGCTATGACCATGCTGGTTTCTGCCTCTAAGAATGGTCACCATGCCTCTAAGAAATTATTTTCTAATTCAATTTACTTCTAAAGCTTGAAGATAACTTTAGCTCACAGAAAATGTCATTTAAGAGAAAACTTTTGGCCTTCACTTTCCTACGTAAAGAATAGTATCAATGAAGCTTTAGTAGCGCACCATCAATGATCCTTCATAAAGCAATTTATGCTCCTGTTTATAGAAGAACCTGGTTTCCTTGGAATTGTCTCAAGTGTTATTTACTTACGTAAAGGAAGCAGAACCAACAACGACATGCTATGTGTCGCATTAGTTTGAGCCACAAACTTGAAATGCATCCTCGTAGATGTGTTTTGTTAAGTACACACTTTTGGACTCTACTTTCCCTAGCAGAAAATAAATCTAATCATTATCCATAAAATTCACATTAGTTGTTCTGGAACCACTGGGTTGCCATAGTTTGTGGTACGTTGTGAGTTGTGATTGCCAGTTCACTAGGGAATAATTGTTATAAAGGCATAAGCTATGCCTGTCCTCTCTCTCTCGCTCGCTTCTTTTTATAACTTCCAATGTTCTCAAATGGTTAGCACCATTACAGAGAGTCCACAGTCTCTTGAGATTTTCCCAAGCCATATTGACAAATATTCTCTACTTCTCCTTTCATTTCGTGAACACTGATTGTATACAAAGAAAAGAAAATCACACAAAGGAAAGGAAAAAAATTCTTGAATAAGAAACCAAATTTCATTATTTTGAAATTACCTCCATTGGACATTTAAAAATGAGGACTTTATCAGTGTACAAACTACACTGATGTCAACAGTGCTGAGTTTTAAAATGATACTCAAATAAAGCATTCTCATTGTTCAAGTGAAACTAAAATTATTTAAGTGCAATTAAAATAATAGTACATAAAAATAAAATAATTCTACATTACTTTTCTCTTAAGTATTTTGTAAATGAAATAAAATTAACTAGATCAGATGAAATTTATGTATTAAAAATGAAATAAAACTGTCAGTATTTTACTTATTGTTTCAAAAAAGATAGCCATCTATATGCATTTATTATTATAAGGAATTCTCCATATTTATCTATCTCTCTTTTCAACTAAGCAGAGGTGCATGTACTGTGGCTTACATAAATAAATACTATCTTTTTAGAATGTGAGGGGAAAAGGGTTGGTCTAGCCAAGCTATATCTTTTGTATATATGAATAGATGAGGGAATTCTAACACATGCATTCCAACATTTATTATATGAACTATGTACTAACAGAAATTATAAAAGCATTTTGTATTTCCTCCTTTTACTTCCTGTCATACTACTCTTTTTATAACCACAAAATGCCTACAGTCTTTTTCTTCTTTTGTGCCTTTCTTAGGTAGTTCCTCAGTGCAAATCTCTCCTCCCTGAACTCTTATCTAATTCTTGTCAGAATTAAAATCTCCTTTTGCATTCCTCACACCTCCATTTGGCTTTTTTCTTCCATTCTTTTAGCTGTCCTAGTTAGCCCTTTTGAGAACAGATAGTATGTCCTTTATTTCTTCTTATTCCCAATAATAAACACCAAGTGGGCCGGGTGCGGTGGCTCACGCCTGTAATCCCAGCACTTTGGGAAGCCAAGGTGGGTGGATCACGAGGTCAAGAGATCGAGACCATCCTGGTCAACAAGGTGAAACCCCACCTCTACTAAAAAATACAAAAATTAGCTGGGCATGGTGGTACGCGCCTGTAATCCCAGCTACTCAGGAGGCTGAGGCAGGAGAATTGCTTGAACCTAGGAGGCGGAGGTTGTGGTGAACCGAGATTGTGCCATTGCACTCCAGCCTGGGTAACAAGAGCGAAACTCCATCTCAAAAAAAAAGAAAAAAAAAAAATCAAGTGAATATTGAGAAAATGTTATTTTTCTATATACTTGGAGAAAATAAAAGGTGTAACATAATTTGTTAAATGTCTACTTAAGAATGATGTCATACATAGTATTAGAAAACTCAGTTCTTCCACTCTCTACTTTAGGTACATGGTAATTCACAAATCACTGGAGAAAGCCCTACAAATCTGCCTAATGGGAGCAGGGTGAGGAGACAGAAGATGTATTAACCAAGATTCCCGAACCGTAGCACACACAGGAGCACTGGATGTCAGAGCAAACACGACTCCACAGGCTCGCCCTCAGTCATAGAGGATGTCAAGGCAACACCCATACCTCAGCCTTAACCACCAGACCTGCAGGCAGCTGAGATATCTTCCTTAAAGGGCGAAAGTCATCTTGGATGATGTAATACAGGGGAAATGCCTTCTGAGCAGAAAGTGAACCAATAAGAGTTCTAATCTCATTTCTACTTTTAGTTGATACAGACAAGTTTCTTCGGGTTTCTGTGACTTTGTTTCTCTAAAAAGACAGGTTGAAAGGATAGAACCTGGTTGCCTTTCTTAGCCCTTCACTCTCACTGTATAATAACCCCTCCATGCGTTGCTAAGCCATTTCAAAATAACTTGGTTATAAACATAGCTCAGCAGCGAAGTTGGCTGTTTCTATGCCCATGTGCTCCAACTTGACCTTCTCATCTGTTCTGGTGGATGAACTGCCTGAGCTCCTGAAATGAACTCTTCCAGCAATTCACTGGACTCAAGCCTTTCTCCCCTTTTTCTTATACCATCTTTCATATCATCCATACAACACGCATTTTTATCTCATCTTCAAAAAAATAACAACTTACCTTCCTTCTTTTGACCTCATTTCACTCTATTTCTCTCTTCCTTAAATCACCTTCTCCAGAATAATTGTTTACTCCCAATCTTTTTCATTTCTTCTCTGCTCTCTCTGGAAGATACTCATCTCAGGCCTTAACCTCCATAAAACCCTACTGGAACTGCTCTTATCAAGATGAACAAAGAACTGCATGTTGCTATAAACCATGTTCAATTCTGAGTCCTCGTCTTATTTAATCTATCAGCCCAGTTGATGGAATTTTTTCACATCCTCCTTTCTGAGACACTTCCTGCATTCTTTTCAGTTTAGGTGAAGAAACTTCATATTTCTATCATTTCAATCCAATTGTGTCTTGCTATTTCTTTGCATCCCAAAAAGGTATTTACAGAGCAATGAACAAGTACTCACTGGTATTTACTTATTGAATATTGATTATGCTTGGAGATGTGAAACATGCAAAACTGAGCCAGACATTAATTTTGCCATAAGGAGGTTAAAATACGGAGGGAGAAATAAGATAGTGAAGGGAATGAATACACTGCAAGACAGAAAATGTAATTTTCTTAATAGAACAGTAAATATAAATATAAATATTTTATAATTTTTAAATACACGTTATACATATCGATAAATAAGACTTTAAAGGAAATTATATATTTGGTGCTCCTGAAGTTCAGAAGAAAGAGAGATTATTTCCATGTATGGCTTTCAGGCAGGCTTCATGAAGAAGGTAGATTAAGCATTAGAAGAATCTAGATATGCAGAGATAGCAGAGAAAGGCATTCAAGAAGTGGAAGAGATAGGAAACAGTTTGAATAAATGTGGAAAGGAGGAAAAGTATAAAAACAAACCCCGGAAATAGCAGGCCATTAGTCCAGTCTGACTGGAAGTAGGTTGTACAAAGAACCCTGGGAAATTCGGATGGGATATGAGGTATAAGCTAAATTTTTGATATGTAAAGTTGAAGGACTACCAGGACAATAAAGTGGAGTTGTCCCATAGGGAGCTGAAATTATGAGAGTGGAGCAAGTCAGAACTTCAGACGGAGATTAAAGATCTGCAGAAGAGGGGTGTCCAGAAAAGTCCCAGCACGCGAGGGAAAGTAGAGAGAAGAGAGGAAGAGCAAAGGTGAAATTATAAAGGACTGTTTTAATGTGTGGCTTTCTCAACCCACATGAACAAGAAAATTTAAGTAGATTCAAGTTCACAATTAGCAAATATTTACTGACCAATATGTTGGGGATGCTGAAACAAAACTTGAGTCCCTGCCATGACGGATCATTTGTTCTAACAGAAGATAATGAACACATAAAACAACCAAAAACATTCACAAGAAATTGTCAAGTGTTGATAAGAAGATAAAATATGTACCTGTAACACAGAGTGAAGGAGAGCAAATACAACAATAACTACAATCTATGGAGAACACAGCTTTGCCTGTATTGTTTCACTCAACCCTAACGAAAACCAATTTTACAGAAAAAGGAGCTACACTTCGAGATTTTTAATTATTTCCCCAAGTTAACACAGCAACCCAAGTGGCAAAGCAGAAATTTGGATTCAAGTTCCTCTGACCCAAAGACTATACAGTTATTCCTGGGTATCCACAGGTTCCACATCCACAGATTCAACCATCCTTGGATGAAAATATTGTATTTGCAGGGGGTAAGGGAGTGGTCCTGAAACCAATCCCCCACAGATACCTAGGGATGACTGTACACTTGACTATGGTCAATTTCTTCTCTCTGAATGTCTGAATATTCATTTAATCCTTAAGAAGGTTATATTAACACTTCCATGTTCTGTAAAACGTGCTTTAAGCTTCCTTTCCTTCCGTGATGATAAGCTTGCTCCCCACTGCATTCTCTTTTACCCTGTCCACTGTGACCAAGGACACATAGCCGAAAGACAGATGATCAATGTTTTTGTATCAATTTTCTATTGCTATGCATCATACCACCCAAAACTTAGTAAATTAGAATATCAGAATATCAACACTGCAATTCCTTACAATGCCCTGTGCAGTTCTTCTGCTGATCTTGCTTGGGATTATATATGTGGCTACAGTCAGCTGATGACTAGGTTGGCAGCCCAGCTAAGTTGGCTGGACCAGGTGGGCTAACTGATCTTCTCTTACCACATGACCTTTCATCCCATACTTCTGCACATGAAACAGAAGCGTTCCAAGGACATCAGATGGAACCTGTCAGGCCTCTTGAGGCTGGGGCTCAGAAATCATACATCTCTTCTGTCACATTTTATTGTTCTAGAAAGTGATAGGGCCAGCTCAAAGTCCAGGGATGATAAATTGGACTCCACCTTTTAGTAGGAGGAAATGAAAAGGATTTGTTGGCCATTTTTAATTCACTATAGATTATTCTCTGTATACAAATTATTTGCATTCCTTCCACAAGCAAATTTAGTTGCTTCCTCCGAAAATCCTTACAAGGATCAAACCATAGCATCTAGTTAAACATCCACAATCTCATGGTCATGGTAAGTCTCCTCAGGCCCGGTCATCTTGATCCAAAGGTGAAATATCTGCCGCTGCACACCCAACATACACAAAGGCTGAACAAGAACAGGGGAATTGCAATCATCATTCCCAATTAAAAAGAGAAACGATAGGAAACACATAGCAATATCTGGTCCACAGCAATTCTGAAATCCACCCAGCACACATTGTCAGGGTCCCCCACTCTGGAGGACCCTTTAAAACTGATCCCTAATCCATCGTTCTTTTACCCTTTTCTCCCCTTTATGGCTCCATGTTTCATGTTTTAGAGGTCCTTCCTTTCCCAGAAAAAAAAAAATGGTCAATGTTTACAGCTGAGTAGCTTTCTAATCCTACTTGCTGGCCATAGAGAGTGGAGTCTCAGGGGCTGTAATGTGATGCCCTTAAAGTCTTGTAAATCTTTTATAAATACGATTGAAGTACATTCTATGCTCCAAAAGGCTTCATAATTATTATTGAGATAGAGGTCCCTTCCTTGCGTTCAGGGTGCTGTGAGAAAATGTCCTTAAGATTTTTTTAAAGCCCTTTTGTCTGGTTTAGAAGTCCTATCAGACACCATGGTAAATTATTCCGTGGTCTCAACAAAGGCTTTCATAGCCACACACTTGTTGATCTTTACCTACAGCCATGTCTTTCCTGGGGAATATTTTGCTGGCTGGAGAAAGGATGAGAAACGGTTTGATATTCCAAATCAGCGAGTCCAAGACCTTCTGATTGCTTTCTAAATTCTTTTGTTTTTCTCTCTAATTTTCTTTTGGTTTATTTCTCTTCTCCTATAACAGTACACACAATTTAAAGAGGTCAAAATTTTTAGTATTCTGCCCAGAAATTTCCTTTGTCAGATATGCAGGCTCATTAGGTACATTTTCTACCTTCCAAATTATTGTAGGCAATAGTACAGAACATGAGTGGCCATCTTTCTAGCTTCCATTTACAATTTGTTGTTAACCATCCCACTAACTTTTATTAACTTTTTACTATTTTTACAGCCTCTGCCCATCACTGGGTCTTAAAGCCAATTATAAATGACTTAATTTTTATTTATTTTTATTTTTATTACTGTTATTTTTTGAGACAGAGTTTCACTCTTGTTGCCCAGACAGTGCAATGGCACAATCTTGGCTCAATGCAACCTGTGCCTCCTGTGTTCAAGCGATTCTCCTGCCTCAGCCTCCCAAGTAGCTGGGATTACAGGCATGCACCACCATGCCCAACTAATTTTGTATTTTTAGTAGAGATGGGGTTTCTCCACGTTAGTCAGGCTGGTCTCAAACTTTGGACCTCAGGTGGTCTGATAGCCTGAGCCTCCCAAAGTGCTGGGATTACAGGCATGAGCCACCATGCCCCACTGATAAATGATTAATGTTTATGATGCAAATGGCATTGCATTTCTAAAGTGTGCCATTGTAACACATTTTATGTATTAGTTATTAGTTTATGCATACCAAAAACACCCAAAAATTTAGTGGTTTAAAAAGTATTATTTCTCATGATTGTGTGAGCTGATTGGCGATGATTCTGGTCTTAGCACTAATACAAGCATAAATTAGGATTGATGCACCTTGTGGTCAGAAAGGAACCAGCTGTCAGCTATGCTGTTGCTGGATGCTCCAACAGACCTTACTCTTTCTCTAGAAACTTACCTGGGATGACTGGAACAAGTGAAATGACTAGACCTCTCTTTCTGTATAGACTTCTATCTCAGGCTTCTTTACATGATGGCCAAAGTGGTCCAGGAGGATGAAAGAGGAATGTGCAAAGCCTTTTGAGACCAGCTTTGCAAGCCACAGGTCGTGTCCCTTAAAGCATTATGCAAGGCCAGCTCAAATTCAAGAGATGAGGAAGTAGAGACTCCGCCTCTTGATGGGAGGAACTATAAAGTATTTGTGGCCGTTTTTAATCTATCACAGTTAGAACCTCAGTGTAGCACCACGGAACAAAGATAGCCAAGTCAGCAGCATAAACACTGAAAGCCGTGTGGCACTGACTATTACAACCAGAAGCTGATCATCTGAGTTATTAAACCAAGTAGAGCTTTACTTTCTATAGAGCCATAACCATATTATAATTCAAAAACATACTGAAAGAAACTGGGTGGTCATAATTATGTAGATAAACTTAGAAATCCTAAGCAAAAATTGACATGATATTTTTGGAACTATTAAGCATATGTTTTGAATTACCACAATGGTCAAGAATATCATCACTGATTAATAATATAACAGTGCAATAATAACAGTTGATACTTATTGAACATGTATCATGTACCAGTTCAATTAGAATTGAAAAGGAACACAGAATTTTAAAACAGAATGACAACCATTTTTACAACTCAATTCTTCTGAGTACACAATTTAATAAGAAGCTAAATGAAAAAGATTTCCCACCCACCATATAGTTTTAAAGTTAACGTATATCTAAGTTTGCTAGTTCCAAAACCTCCATAACTTCTCCAGGCCTGTGCTGTTTCTAAGGACAAAACTAAGATCATATTAGCACAAATTATACTTACAAAACCGTCTTTGTCTTTTTTCTTACAACTCTGAATTGAGAGAACCTGTCATTTACCAGTTCCATGTTATATTTTGTATCAGCAGCCTCATTTAAGGGAAAATCAATATTAAGTAGAACTTCAAATAGTTTATTACTAGAATCATAAATCTAAAACATATTAGAAGAGCAAAACTTGTATTCATTTTTAAAAAATGATCTAATTCTAATGTTATGCTCAGTTTTAATGTTACCTATAAGTAAAACGGGAAATTTGTAGTTACTGCCAAAATAAGATACCATGAGGTACTTAATCAAATGATGTTATGATATTTGAAATCTTCCATTAAGAAACACTGTATTCATGAAAAATATAGACCATCAGTTCCACCCACCTTAAATTGGAGCTGGTCTGAATTATGAAATTCTATATCCTATTGCAACTGGGGAAATATCATTTCCAAACAGAGATTTAGTATCGCATTTACTTAATATTATCGTATAAGATAAACCGATTTTATTAGCTCAAATGAAACATATTTATTTTTACAAATGAATGTAGTTCCTTAGGTTAAAAGAATGTTGATAAACAGAGAAATAAACAATTTATTCTAATGAGGAAAAGAAAATTAAAACAAAAATGTCCGAGTAAAAGCAAAAACATTGAGGATTGGCTGTAGATACTGCAGTGGTAATAAGAAACAGCTACTAATTCCCTTCACGGTATTATCTCTAGGAATAGGAAAAACTACAACAATTAAAAAAATGATCATCTAACTCTGACTTAGTTGATCACAATACAGTCTTTTCTGTAGTAGAATGGAATAATAAACAGGAGGCTTTTCTCTAGTCATATTCAGTCAGCCGTCAATGACTTCTAAAACCTTGCCCTGGCAGTCATCAGTGGGCGGCCTCAGGTGATTGCTGAAGCTCCAGGCACAGCTTCTCTCTTCCTAGTGCTAACCTCCTTCCTCGCCCTGCACAACTGTCTGTGAAACGGTCACTCACATCTCAGCTGCTTGCACCTCCAATCAACACCACCATCACCACTGTCTCCACCATCACAACCACCCAAACACCCACTCCAACCGAGGCTTCCAATTTCAGGTCCAAGGACAGAGGCCCATTTCCTCAGGTATAGTGTTAGTGAGGGCCACAGTTTTTAGTCTAGTGTGGCAAAGCTCCTCTTATATTGTTTTGCTCTGGAAGATTCTTTCCAAAGACCTGATTCATAAGGAATCCATTACAAGTTGGGGGCTGTCTAAAATCAGTAAGCAAAATGATCCAATGGTAAAATTGGGACATAATGAGATCTCCCAGGACCAGAATTAAGTGCTGGTCTAGGTACTCATTACAAATAAGACAAAGACAGCTCAGACAATGAAGACAGTAACAGTCCGTCTTAGTGAACTGCTCAAAGTTCTCCCACCTCTTAGGCAATTCTGTTTCATTTAACCTCTGTTCCCAGACAGAATTTCATTTGCTAATGATTTAACTTACCTGATTTTTATTTATTGTATTCAATTTTATGGTTTAGTGCTCTTACTTTCCTGAAATCTTTCTTTTAACTTCAGATTTTAATCAGTATTCAAAACGTTTCCCATAATGGTCTTTGCTAAAATCTGTGAAAACTCAAACCAATGGCAAATTTAGAGTAACAGAAAATAGCATATAAGTTAGTTCAATCAAGTTCTATTTTCTTACCTGTAAAATAGGCTGGTTTCCTCAAAGCAGAGGACTTTCAGGGTCCAGAAGCAATAAAAATGAAATGTAATGATATTTTTCTTCTCTTCTTTGAATTTGGAATTCGTTGTATTTCTGAGACTACCCTGTTCTATCCTATTACAAATCAGCTCCTCTGAGCCCAGATTTTACTCTTCTGCTTGTGTCTCTATAGTCATTTTTTGCCTTTGTCCTTAAAGAGGACGGTCCTTCAAATCTTTTCTCCTAAGCATCATCATTCAATTTTACATTACTTCACAGTAGGAAATGTAACTAAAAACCAGATTTTGACACGGTTCTCAAGCCCTGGTCATGCAATATAAAGAGAAAATAGCTCATAAATTCTAAACAGAAATTGAAGTAAAGTTAGCTTTCAGAGCACTCTGCTCAGCTCCAACTAAGTAAATGCCACAATTGTATACATTTCATATATTTGCCAGAAAATACCCAACACTTCAACATCAAGAATCTAGTCTCCAAAAATCAGTGCATGGACAAATGTTTTAAGTGACATTCGACATTAAATCTGGCTTTTCTCTTGAGAATCTTAATAAAAAATTAATATCTTTTTTTCCTTACAAAAGTTAAGCATAACATTTTAATTGTGTTATTTTTGTAGTTATTTATTAGAATAAGTACTCTGATTACTTTAGAGTATGCTTTTAGACGCTATAAAATAATTGCTGTTAAGGGTAGTTTTTCATTCTGAAGGTTTCATGTCATTTCACTGAAAATTAAATGCTGTCTCATGCTTCACAAAAATATGCAACACAAAGAAAGCTTTTTTTCAAAAGGTTCACATGATACCATAAATGACAAGAATTTTACCTTAGCCCAACTTGTTTGCAATGAATCATCTCTCTACACAAAATAATGAGTATTTCAGGCTATTTATCAGGGCCCACGCAACCGATTGAGAAAGAAGAAAAAGTGTAACATCCTCTTCAACAATTGAATTGACAATGATTTAGAAGTACAAATGATTAGGAAGCAAAAAGCCATACATTTTTGGCTTTTTCATTCACTGTGAAGGCTCTGAGTTCCCAGGATATGGCAAATCAAAATAGAACGTAATCTCTGAGGATGACAGGTCAACCTGTACCAAATAAACCCATGAGCATAGATCAGAAATTTTAGATGAGAGAAATGATTATTCAAAGTTCTAGAAAATATATACCTCCATGCTAGATCTGTCTTTTCAGGTTGGTCATTTATGCTGTAGCCATATGAACCATCTGCTGGGTAAAAGCACCAAGGAATGTCAGCAGTGGTTGTGGAACACCAGAAGCAGCCTTTAGCTTCACAGCTTTCTCGAGAAGCTCCTGGTTAAGGGTGGAAATTGACGTGTTTCTGAATGGGAAACCGCATGGCACAAGTGGCCTCTTGTTTGGAATTAAAGAAGCAAAATGGAACCTTATTATCAGCGACATACCACTGACATCCACACTTCGTATAGGAAACTTCATTTGCCCCCAAGTCTGGATAACAGTCAATTCGTTCAGAGGTTGCTACCACAGAGCATGAGTCAATTTTCTCAAAAAGCCATGAGATGCCTGGCATTTTAGACGGAGACCAGCAGCAATTCCTGGTCAAACATCGTCTTGGGAAACTCCAGGAGCAGGGTGACAGTCCTTGTGCAATCGGGCAGCTAGAGATGCTGAGCGTGAACTTGAACTAACTGGCTGGACTAGAATTGAACCAAGAAGGAAAACAGGGCAGCCTAAGTGAAAAGATAACCTGAAAACATTATAATCAAGACACATGTAGAACTTAAAATACAAAGTATCCCTCAAAATGCTTAGACTGCAAGTGGAATAGTTGGTGGATATGAAACAATTACTATAAATTTGTTAGTCTAAGTAAAACAAAAACCTGTCCATTAAAAATGTAGCACTAACACTTATTATTTAGTCACTTGTAATATTTTCAGCATGTGCATATTTTATGGTTCTTCAATCTTAGTTGTCTGTTCATTGTCATCTTCTAAATGTTACCAAATGGATTTCACAAAAGTCAACATAACTATTTCTTTCCTGTTTGCTATGCCTTCCTTCATTTACAGATTGGATACCAGTTATCAGACTACTGATAATAATACTGCCAAAATGTCTATACATGCTTTCTCTAAGTTAACAGATACCATACCTTCAAAAAAGCCATAACACTGGTATATTTGTTCATCCCCTTTCTTCTGTGGCTTCTACTTTTTAAAAATCCTATGTTTGTGCTGCCAATGCAGATTATTTTCTCTCTTTGATATTTGGGGGAGTTTTATTCTATTAATGTAATCAATTTCATGGTTACTAATCCTTGTCCCCCATAAATTGAATACATTGGAATACAGATGTAATTCAGTTATGCTCCAAGATCACAAATTGAATACAGTTTAATCAATATTTTAATAGCAGTCAAAAGCAACATTTTGATCTCTTTTGGGTTCTATTATAAATGATTTCTAAACTGTGTTTCTGCAAGTAAGGTCCATGAAACACCTGCCTCAGAATTGGATATCAAATTGATCAACATATCTTTTTGGGAAATAGGCACTCTCTTATGTGCATTGCTGATGGAGATAAATTATTACAGGATCCCTATTAAGGGAAATTTAAGAGTATCTATCAAACTACATATAACACACATACTCATAAATGCTTACAAGTTCCACAAAGCTGTCTATACCCACCTACCCCTAGGAAAAACATCATATATGTGCAGGACTATGAAAATTGGAGTAAAAAGACCACTGCTCCATATCACATGATTGATTGAATTGGGAATGCTTATTCTTAAAATACTCCAGAAACAAAATGCCAACTCCAATTAACAGAAAACTTCATTCTCTCACTTCTGTTTGTCAAAATTCAAACCAACCAAATACTATCATTAAATGAATAGCTTCATGCATAAACATCTGGTCCTCATCCTAACTTACCCTTATTACTTTATCAGTTCAGTCTGTACTCAAGTTACTATGTTTTCTATTCTTTGTTCACATGACCTTCTCATTCAGTTTCTCCTACATGTTACCAAAAGTCTCCTCAGTGCCATTTTCCAGTTCTCCTTCCTTATTCTGCACCAACTGTAGGGATGTGTTCCTGGGGTCAACGTGGCTCTGGGACTTAGAAGCTGCATGACTTTAGGTAAGCCACTCCAAATGTTAGATTAGTGATTTACCAGTTCTTTTAAACTTTGTACTAATTTTGATTTTAAAAGTGTTAAAAATTATCAAAACATAAATTACTCACCTGCCAGGACCATGGAACAAAAATGGAGGAGTCTTATGGCCTTCATGATCCCAGGAAAGTGACATTTGTTCATGGAATATGATGTATTTATACAGAACAATTTGAATCAATTGTTTTGGCCTTGAATTTTTTCTACAGAGAAATGAGGTATAACCCAGGCCAGGAAGGACTCCTTGAAGGTCTCACAGGATTACCAGTGACTGGAACCACCACATAGTAGAAAGACATGAGATTAGCATACAGGGGCCTAGGGTTTAATCTACCTCTCCCTTGGCTGTGGCAGTCTGGGTGTGTCATTTAATCTCTATGAGTCAAGGATTGTTCACCTGTAAAGTGGATATAATACCTGCCCTGTCTATTTCAGGGGCATGGGGTGAGGATCACTGTTATAACAATAGCCTAAGGTTATTATTCATTAATAACTACATATAACACACATGCCCATAAATGTTTAGGAGCTCTACAAAGCTGTCTGGACCACCATTGTTACCAATGAGTAATCAGGCACTTTTTCATCTGACATGATCTAGGTCCCTTGAGCTACTAAGGGAATTAAGATCTAGGTGAGAGAAGCTGCAAATGAATTATAATTTCTTCTTTCAAAACTTTGAAAATTCCAACTCTTAGGGTATTTTAAGCTATTTCTTGTTGATAATTCAGTCACTGTACTTTAGCTGGGAATGTGGGAGCAATACAGTTAGGGTTGGGCAAGTTTACTTAGAGGGCCACTCAAGGTCACCAAAGTCACAAGATGATAGGTTTTTTGTTTTTTTTTTAATTTTTATTTGTTTTTGTCTTTGTCTTCCCATGTCCTTCCGTCACACTAACAAGCCATAGCATAAAATGTTTTCTCCCAACCAGGAAGTCTCAGCTTTAGGATTACAAGGACTAGGAATTGTATTTTAGTGGAAGTAACTTTTAAATTAAGAAAGGGAAAAGGAAAAGTTTAAATTTTTTACTAAGTGGAAAGGAAAGATCCTGGGAGAAGTAAAAGGATCCTCCGTTAGTTCATCCACACCAGCTGATTGGCTCTGTTAATGACCTGCACAGGAAGCGTGGGATCTGGTCATCAGGGAAGGGAAGGGGGCAGTTAACATCAAACATTAGTGAAAAGTACAAGAGAATTTTTTCAAAGACAAACTTGTTGTCTCTCAGAATTTTACATAAGTATCTCTTAATCACCTTAAGTGGGAAACTGAGTCTCTTAGCAAATGCATTGCTACTTCCAACAGTAGCTTCCTGAGAACTTGGTTCCTTGTAGAAAATTCTGCCTGGACACAGCAGAATTCAGAATGGAATAAAGAAGCTAGAATCTCAGCACAAATAGCAGGGCTGGGGTCTGAACCACAACTGAACCACACATATGATTTCAATGGGGTTAAGGGTAGAGGTATTTTAAAATTCAGTAAGTAGAGCACCACATTTATCACCCTGTTGAATATTATTGCTGGCAAGCCAGTCATTTTTGTTTTATCATCTGAATGACCCAACGAGGGCTCTTGAGAAGCAAGGCCCACAAGTCTATCATACACTACCACTTTACAGCACTACTTTTCAAGTGGATCATGTGAAAGGACCATGTAAATAGCACAAATAAAATAAAGTATATTGATTTTAGCCACTGTTCAATTAGATAAACTTGGAAATACAATAAACTATTTACATGAGCAAATGTTCTTCATGTTTTAAAACCTGTCAAGCTCATATATCTGTGGTGCCCATATTTTTATATGAAAATGTGAGACATAACATATAACAAATTAATTTGCTATTATGGGGAAAATGAGATAGAATATTTAAGATTCAGACAGAATGGGAAAATCTTAGGTACAAGAAAATCTTAGATAATTTATACACAGTGTGACAAAGTAGGAAATGGCCAGGAACATTAATTACACAATTATTGACAGCACATATTTTATTAAAATTTTAAATATGTTTTAGGGTCAGATTCAGTGTGTTTTCAAAAAAGAATTTTTGAAAGTTTTCATCATTTGCTGAAAGTTAGGAATATTCCTAGAAATGTGCTTTTATATATGATATTACACATGTAATTATAATTTTTAAGTTAAAATAAGAGATGACTTGCAATAAGAGTTTGTTCAAATTTCCTGTTATAAACTTAACATTTTCATAAATGTCTAGCTCCCATGCTGTTTCCCACTAGATAAGAAAAATTTATATAAGTACACTTATACTAATTTATCTATATCCTAAACGTATGCTTAACATTCCCAGCTGTATTTGTATATTTTAATTATTCATTTTTTATTTACTCAATACATTCAAAGAAAGGAACAGATGCATAAAAAGAAATTTATATTGTGATCCACCTTAATTAGTTGCAATACCCTCTCTAATTCCTTAGGATAAAGAATTATACGGTTTTACAATCTATATAGACTGTGTTATATCACTGTTGATAATATGAAACCCTAAGGACAAATCATATTCCTCCTCAAAATTTATTAAAATAATTTATCTTAAAACTCCAATTACAATAAAAATGTAATTCCTTAAATATTTACTGTGGTGCATATTTACTAAGTTGATTATAATCACTCCCCTTTGACAATCTCATTAGTAGATTATGATGATTATAGAAGGCACAATATTTTTCATACATGTTAACAGTGAACTGCTATTTTAAGCTTATATAAACAGAAATCCTAATATGCTCTGTCTTTCATTTTTCACATTGACATATAGATCACAGACATCCATCAATTTCTAAAGTTCAGCGTATTTAAGTAGAAAATCTGCTTGTGAGAGCATTCTGGATATTAAATCTAAATAAGAAAGACATTGAAATGGAATATTCAGGAGGCAGTCTAATAAGGAAAATGGCTGGATCTCAAAACAACGGATGTGGGGAAAGAAGGTCAGAGCTAAATCAGTAATTGCTTCAATGTCATCCTGAATATACCAGTGATTTTTTGATGGAGAAATGGTGAGGCAGACAGGCAACAGGTATTTTTTATTTATCATGTGCATTTGAACAATATAATAAATCTGGGAGGGATGTGTATGCACACACACACACACACACACACACACACACACACGCATGCATACCCATAAGTTTCTCTTTTTCCAGATCCTTACATAATTCAAAAAACTTTATCACATTTATATATACTTCCATTATAGATATTTCTTAGTTATAATTTCTGCTCAGAAAATAGATTTTTAAAAGGTAATAAATCTATTCATTGAATAAATATGTACTGAGCACTACCTGTGGACTAGATGCTGCCTAGGCACCGGACACACAACATGTGCAGGACAGACACAAATCCCGCCCTCTCAGACAGAGCAGGGTGATTGATAAGTGTCACGAACAGGAATCCCTAGGGAGCAGTGGGAGGACACAGGAGATCCATGCCACCAAGCTACAGCTGTGCCAAGACACAGGGGTTTAATTGGGTTATAGCAACATGAAATCAGTGCATTTCTAGCCAGACTCAAATTTCATTTCATGCCTGGGATTTTCCTTTTACCTTTACATCTAATAGTAGGCTAAAGCTGTTGGTATTTTTTAAATATTGGTTGAATTCTTTTCAAGAAAAGTAACTAAGTCATCATTTGTCAATTCCTAATGAAATAAGGAACTATATTTCTGTGACATGGTAAAAGGCCCCATAAACCTGCATACCTCGACCATACATCGGCTTTCTGTGGAAACTGCTCTCTGTAACCCAAATGTGAGAGGCAAGCAGTCCAAACCCACGCCATCTTGGCCCCTGCGACTTGTAATTTCCACCCTATCCAGACAATGTGTAAACAAATGTTTATCTTGACTTTTGTGAACCACTTAAGTTCAATCAGAATGTCAAAAGTCCCCTAGCCCTCAGATTATCCGGAGCCCCTCACCCTCATCTTTGCCCAGAAATCCACTGGAATGTCCGGAGCCCCTCACCCTCATCTCCACCCAGGACGTGATTTACAGACTCTACTAGCCCTCGGAATGTCTAAGCCCCTCACCCCTGCCCCTCACTCTCACTTCCGAGGTGGTTGTACGGGTATAAAAGGTCTTGACACCCTCCTTTCGGGGCCACAGGTTGGAGAGACGCGAGTCCTCCGTGGTCACCGGCAATAATGACCCTGCATTTTGGCATACTTTTGTCTTGGTGTTGACTTTCTATGCTTGCTCCACTACAACATTTCAACATAAATTACAACTTCCATTATAAATTTCCAATGTGGGGGAAAAAGATAGAGGAATAGATATATCGGAACATGCTCAGAAGCATGTGTAGAAGCATACCCTACTAAACAGAACAGATAATCTACAAAATCTAACTTCCAATGAAGAATCCACTGTAATATTTGTTTTTTTTTCCTTTTAATAGTTTTTTTGAAGCATGACCTAAGTCAGCTACTCTCACCTTCCCAGGGGAGAGCATAACCAGAAGTCCATAGATCCAGGGGTCTTCAGTAAGTACAGCAAATTCAACAGCAGCCTAGCCTCAGTCCTTACATCCTCCCACCCTCACCCCCAATCCCCATTGCTTCTTAGTGATAAGTAATGAGCAGCTCTTCATGCTGCAGAGTGAGAAAGCCTATGTCCCCACAAATTTCACCTTCTCAGAGCAGTCAAAAGATAAAGGTGTCAACTTAACACTTTATTGAACTTAAATATTTTACCTAAAGAAATAATCAAACTGGAAAAATGACTTAACTATCCACTGACTCATACTCAAACCTCAATACATGAGAGTATTGACAAAGGAAGGAAGGGAGGAAGGAAGGAGGGGCAAGGGGAGGGACCTCAAAGCGCTTTAATCACCACCAAGGCTCAGGCTCTTTTGAAAATTGTCCTGCAGGATCTCAGTAAACAGGTTTTACTTCACTCCTTCAAATTTAGCAATGTTCTTTCCAGGCTTACCTTTCAATATACTGTCTAATCTTCTCTGGCCACTAAACTTGTTTTAATTGATTTTTAACTGACAAAAAACCGTATATATTAATGGGATACAATGTGATCGACAATGGGATATCACCCGACACGTCTTTGAATGACCATTATCAAAAAGATAAAAGATAACAAACGTTGGTGAGGATGTAGAGAAAAAGGGACCCTTATGCACTGCTGGTGCATTTCTCCGGGAAAGTGTGAAATGTAAATTAATACAGCCTTTATAGAAAACAATACGGAGGTTCCTCAGAAAACTAAAAACAGAATTACTATGTGATCCAGTAATTTCCCTTCTGGGTATAATATTCAAACACATTGAAATCAGTATACCATAAAGATATCTGAACTCTTAAGTATACCAAAGATATATTCACTGCACCATTATTCACAACAGCTAAGATAGGAAAGCCACCTATGTGTCCATCCTTGGAGGCATAAAGAAATTCAGGGATATAACCATGATAGAATACTGCTGAACCTTAAAGACGAGGGAAATCTTGTCATTTGTGGTATCGCAGGAACCTGGAGGATATTATGTTAAGTGAAATAAGCCAGGCCAGCCAAGAAAGGCAAACTTTTCTTAATGGATCTTTTATTCTACTCTTCAATCGCAGATATAAATAACAAACTTTACAAAACCTCAAGTCAAACTTTAACCAACAATTCTGGTTAAGTCCAATTATTCACAGAACTCATTGGGAGTCATTCCCCAAATAATGCTTTATTTATGGGGTTTTTGTTTTTGTTTGTTTTGTTTGAGATGGAGTCTCACTCTGTCACCCAGGCTGGAGTACAGTGATGCAATCTCAGCTCGCTGCAACCTCTGCCTCCTGGGTTCAAGCAATTCTTCTGCCTCAGCTTTGCGAGTAGCTGGGACTACAAGTGCGTGTCACCACACCTGGCTAATTTTTGTATTTTTAGTAGAGACGGGGTTTCACCATGTTGACCAGGATGGTCTCGATCTCTTGACCTCGTGATCCACCCACCTCAGCTTCCCAAAGTGCTGGGATTACAGGCGTGAGCCATAGCGCCCGGCTGACATGATTTATTTGTACGTGTGATTTATGATGTACATTTATTTTCCAAAAGTGTTCCTCTAATCCTCCATTTCAGTCATTTACTTCTCCTGTGTCTACCTAAAGTCTGGACTTAATTGACCTATCTACCTTGGGGCAACCCATGTTCCAGAACTTTCTACCAGCCATGTTTACCAGTTCCATGTACTGCTGCCTCATTCTTGCTAGGAAGTAATAAGAGATAGATGGCTAAATGATTTCTTGCAAAATCATAAATGAGTCTGAATGGGTATATGTGGTATGACTCTCAAAAACATTTCACCTTAAACCAATGAAGTACTAGCTGTCTTATAACTATTACATGTTGTAATGTTACAATATTACATACTGTAGTTACATATTGTAACTACAATTACAATTAGAAACACTCTCTCCCATTCCCACAAATAGTGCACATTGCAGGTTGTTCTTTTGTTTACCTCAGTAAAGAAACTGTAAAGAAATGTTTTCATTTTTTGGTACGACATTAATCAGGAGAGTAAAAAAATAGCTAAATAGTTTCCGGGCTCAGGTGATCTTCTTCTCTCAGCCTTCTGAACAGCTCTCATCTCAGCCACTACAGACAAAAACCACCAAGCCCAGCTTTTTTTTTTTTTTTAATTTTTAGTAGTGACGAGGTCTCACTATGTTGCTTAGATTGGCCTGGAATTCCTGAGATCACATGATTCTCCCTCCTTGGCCTCCCAAAGCATGGAGATTACAGATGTGAACCACGGCACGTGGCCTGAATATTTTTAATAATATGGAAAAATATTTATAATACATTGTGAAACACAACATCTCACATTCATAAATTTGTGTGTGATTTTCACTGAATGCACTATTTTTCTTTATTTTACTTTGTCACCCAGGCTGGATTGCAGTGGCACAATTGTAGCTCACTGTAACCCAACTCCTGAGTTCAAGTGATTTCCCACCTCAGCCTCCCTAGTAGCTAGGACTACAGGTCCATGCCGCCATGCCCTCCTTATTTTACTTTTAGTTTTTAGAGATGTTGTCTCACTGTGCTGTCCTGGCTTCTCGAACTTCTGGCCTCAAGTAATCCTCCTGCCTCAACCTCCCAAAGTATTGGGATTACAGGTGTGAGCCACTGTGTCCAGCCCGAATGCCCATTTGAAAAACATATTAGTGAGTATATATTTTTGATTTCTAATCAGAAAAAATGGAAAGGAAGGCTTTCTATTTAGAAAGTTACTTTGTTTTATATTTCTTTCACAATCTTTAATTAGAAATCCTAGAAGCAGCATTAACTGTCACTATATATAAAGTGCAATTTGAATCACAAAACAATCCCTGGTTAAAAGAAAAAGGACTCGACAAAGGCTTTTATTTAAATGACCTTTACCCAGGAACAATGAAGACAAAGACTTTTAAATGGTGGACTTACTTATTAAGGAGAAAGGGTTCCAGCGCAAAAACAAAGTTATTTTCCAGCCCGATTAACGGTCTAACAGCTCGCAACGTTTTACAAAAAGAAACTGCCACTGGCAGCTTCATGAATTAAGCACTTCATTAGTTTAAGTGAGAACTTGATACTTCAGGGGACATCATTCAGTGAAAATTCTCACTAGGGTGGGTCCTTGTTAGCAATCAAAACTGTGGCGATTCACACCTATATGTGAAAGTCAAGCTTGTCACTGTTTAATTAGGTGAAACAGAGCTGCAGTAAACTGAGGAGACCTCAGTCCAAACCAAAGACACTTTATTAGTTTAGCTAAGCAAATACAGGAACCATACAAGCCGATTCTTGTGACTAAAATAGTATTTGCCTAAGTAGAAAAGCTGAAAGTTTCTCAGAGCTCATGCTATGACTGTAAGTTGAGGTACATGTAAAGTTATCTTTTTCATAATGTTTAATATATCATATCTAAAAGTTACTAGAGGATTGGTTTTCTTAAAATACTCTTAAAACCTTTAGGTGCTTCTTGCAGACAAAACCATATGATTATATTTTATTATTTATATATGTATGTGGATATATGTGTGTGTATGTATATATATACACATGCATGTGTGTGTGTATGTGTGTGTGTGTGTATATATATATATGTATATATATAAAACAGAGTAAAGAAAGGGCAACTTGGGAGGGCAAACTTCTACATTCCTTCTTAAAGATGACTTAGTTCATGGATCTGTATCCTTCCAAAGAAACTTGAGAGGGTCTTTACTAAGTTTTTCAAAAATCCAACAGAAAAGTTTATAATCACACTTAATTTATAGATTAATTTGGAGAGAAGTAACATTTTTATAATATTGTCATTCCATATAAGTGCACGGAATGTCACTCCATTTGTCCAGATTGTTTTCCATGTCCTTGATTAGAATGTCAAATTTGCATGTCTAAAGTATTTGTGTATTTTTCATTGTCAATGCCTGTATACATTATGGTCTTATTAGGATTATCCTTACATAAAATTAAATTTTATGACTCATTTTAAAAGACATTTTGAAAAATATTTCTTAAGAGGATTGTAGGCTTTTTGAAAATAACATTTATGGTCAAGTAATGCATTGTGATTACAGAAAGTATTTATTCCCATATAACCCAAAAAACTCCCAAATCATCTATTAACAATACACTTTCTTGGGCTTGGCATATTGGCACACATCTGTAATCCCAGCACTTTGGGAGGCTGAGGCAGGCAAATCACAAGATCAGGAGATTGAGACCATCCTGGCTAACATAGTGAAACCCCTTCTCTACTAAAAATACAAAAAATTAGCTGGGCATGGTGGCGTGCACCTGTAATCTCAGCTACTACGTGGGAGGCTGAGGGAGGAGAATCGCTTGAACCCAGGAGGCGGAGGTTGCAGTGAGCCAAGATGGCACCCCTGCAGTCCATCCTGGGTAACAGAGCAAGACTCCATCTCCAAAAAAAAAAAAAAAGTACAATTTATGTTTTTAGCATTATTTTTTGAAGTGTAAGAGATTTCTTGAAGTTTGAATAATTTGATCTGATGGATGCAAGACACAGATCTGGGAAATATCCTCTTTAGGTGAATTTAAAGTATTATCACTTTGTCAGTCTTCACTGATTTTTTTTTCCATTTTAGCATCTGTATTCCTTGTGCTTCTGACTTGAACTAGTAACCATTAGTGATTATAAATTAAACAATATATGAGAATTTAAAAGTTAAAAATTTTAAAATAATAAGGCTACTCTTTAGCTTAGTGGTAACTTGGACCATCCTAGTCCTCAGCATGCTACTTCCTCTCCTCTGATCTTGATTTCCTTCCAACTCATGATGTACATTTAGTTAATACAGAGACTTTTGCATTGTTCCAATTTAAAGTGGTACAAAATTATTAGCAACTTGTTTATTTGTTCATTTCTATTACCAGAAATTAAGTAGATGCTATTGTTACCTTTAATTCATGAACCAATGGGAACCCCTTTTTATACCCTTGTGGATTTTTGCATCACCAAATGAAAACGCTAAAGCTTCCTGAAGTTCACAGACATCCCCTTGCATGTTAGGGCCTTCGAGTCTGCTAAAGACAGTGCTTAGGCTTGGGCCTCAGGTGGGAAATAGGTGTCTTGACTATGATGAATTATCCAAACTCAGAATTTGTAATTCAATTTGCAGAAATCCCTCCAATTAGTACAATTCAGAATTTGGGCACTATAAAAGTGATACATTCACATTGCAAGAAGATTGCAAAATAAAAGCTTTATATTATTTGGTTTGTGAGATGATAAATGATGTATTTATTATTAATTATTTTAACAACAGTGACTTTTCAAGAATTTCAAGAATGCGACGGAGAGAGATCCAAGATGGCTGACCACTAGCAGCTCGGGCACGTAGCTCCCAGTGAAAGCGCAGAGAACGAAAGGACGCCACACTTTCAGACAAATATTTGTAGCTCACAGACCAGGAGATTCCCAGCGGAGGAGCTCCACGGGTCGCCAGAGCGACTCTTGTGGCCGGCGCGGCGGTTTTGCTGGCACCTTAAAGCGGCAGTTCTTGGTGCAGAGTCCAGAGATTCCTGGGCAGAAAGGCACCATCAATCTTAACACCGCTGTCTTGGCCGGCGCAGTGGATTGCTCAGATTTCGGCGCTGGGAATCAAAAAGTTGGACGTCCGCTCAGAGACCTAGTTAGAAAGTCGGTAATTACAAAGACAACAGACGGATACATATATAATGAAGGGAAGAAACCAGCCTAAAAAGGCAGAGAATACTCAAAATCAGAATGCCTCTCCCTCTACAGGGGATTGCAATTCCTCATCAGTAACGGAACAAGGCTTAATGGAGAACGAGTGTGTTCCAATAACAGAAGCAGGTTTCAAAATGTGGGTGATGAGAAACTTCTGTGAATTAAAAGAACTTGTTCTAACCCAATGCAAAGAAACTAAGAACCTTAAAAAAAGGTTTGACGAAATGCTAACAAGAATGGACTATTTAGAGAGGAATATAAGTGAATTGATGGAGCTGAAAAGCACAACACGAGAACTTCGGGAAGCATGCACAAGCTTAAACAGTCGAATTGATCAAGCAGAAGAAAGGATATCAGAAGTCGAGGACCAGCTCAGTGAAATGAAACGAGAAGACAAGATTGGAGAAAAAAGGATAAAAAGGAATGAGCAAAGTCTCCAGGAAATATGGGACTATGTGAAAAGACCTAATCTACGTTTGATAGGTGTACCTGAATGTGATGAAGAGAATGAACCCAAGTTGGAAAATACTCTTCAGGATATCATTCAGGAAAACTTTCCCAACTTAGCAAGGCAAGGTAATATTCAACTCCAGGTAATACAGAGAACACCACAAAGATAATCTTCAAGAAGACCAACCCCAAGGCACATAATTGCCAGATTTATTAGGGTTGAAATGAAGGAGAAAATACTAAGGGCAGCCAGAGAGAAAGGTCAGGTTACCCACAAAGGGAAATCTATCAGACTCACAGCAGATCTCTCAGCAGAAACCCTACAAGCCAGAAAAGAGTGGGGACCAATATTTAACATCCTTAAAGAAAAGAACTTTCAACCCAGAATTTCCTATCCAGCCAAACTAAGCTTTATGAGCGAAGGAAAAATTAAATCTTTTGCAAACAAACAAGTACTTAGAGAGTTCACCACCACCAGGCCTGCTTTACAAGAGCTTCTGAAAGAAGCACTATACATATAAAGGAACAACCAATATCAGCCTTTCCAAAAATATATTAAAAAGCAAAGAACATTAATACAATGAAAAATTTACATCAACTAATGGGCAAAACAGCCAGCTAGCATCAAACGCCAGTATTAAACTTATATATATTTCAATTGGATAAAAAGCCAAAACCCATCGGTATGCTGCATCCAGACCCATCTTACATGCAACAATACACAAAGACTCAAAGAGAAGGAGGAAGATTTACCAACCAGAGAGTAAAAATAAACAAATAAACAAAAAGCAGGAGATGCAATTCTCGCCTCTGATAAAGTGGACTTTAAAGCAACAAAGATCAAAAGAGGCAAAGAAGGACATTACATAATGGTAAAAGGATCAATGTAACAAGAATAGCTAATGATTCTATAGATCAACGAGATAGAAAATTAACAAGGATATTCAGGACTTGAACTCAGACCCGGAACAAGTAAACTTAATAAACATTTATAGAACTCTCCACTTCAAATACACAAAACATACATTACCACCTCACACCTATTCCAAAAGTGACTATATAATTGGAAGTAAATCACTCCTCAGTAATCGCATAGCATTTCATAGGTTTAAATGAAATATTGGTTGGCTGTTTGTTTGTTATCTTCTTCCCTTATTCCTTCCTGACTACATCATTAAGTATAATTATCAGTATACAAGAGGTTTTCAATACCCATTACTAAGTTGCATTCTAGCCTGGGCAAGAAAGCAATACTCCCATTCTCTCTCCCTCTTTCTTTTCCTTTTTCCTCCTCCCCATTCTCTCTCTCTCTTTCTCTTCCTTTTTCCTCCTCCCCATTCTCTCTCTCTCTTTCTCTTTAATAATTAAAAAAAAAAGAATGCACAGGGAGGTAATGGATTCAATATATATGCTATTCAATCAATCTGAGATATTGGTGGTATTAAACATGGTAAAAGGTTCTTATCTAAGTGCTACAAAAATAGAAGGTAAAAAATAGCCAATAGAAATAAACATGCAGTCAAGTGTATAGTTCTAATTGAACACTGCTAAATAAATGCTATTAAACCTTGCTTACGTAGCACTCAAAATCTAGGCATTTGTTTACTGTCCATCGTTTTCAAACTATTCTTCATGGTTATTAAGCTTGTGAGTACATTTTCTCTTCCAGGAATGGCCTGCAAGTGTATTAGCACGTTTCACACTGCTATGAAGCAATACCAGAGACTGGGTAATTTACAAAGGAAAGAGTTTTAATAGACTCACAGTTCTGCATGGCTGGAGAGGCCTCAGGAAACTTACGTAAGATGGAAGATGAAAGGAAAGCAGGCACCCTCTTCACAAGGCGACAGGAGAGAGAAGCAGAGAAGCTTGCGTTAAGCAGAAACTACCAAACACTTAAAAAGCCATTAGATCCCATAAGAGTCATTCACTTTTATGAGAACAGCATGGGGGAAATCGCTCCCATAATTCAATCACCTCCCACCAGGTCCCTCCCTCAACATGCAGGAATTACAATTCAAGATGAGATTTGGGTGGAGAGACAGAGCTAAACCGTATCAACAAGATACCAAGGAAACCTCAGAACTAAGAAATTCTATAAAGAAAAGAACTCTCTCATTCTGTCTCCTCTCCTCTCTTTCTTTCCCATTCCTCCACTCTTTCGCTATCCCATCCTACCCCCTCCCTTCTCATCTCTCCCTTCCTATCTCTCCCTCTCTCTCTCTGACTGTCTCCCCTAAAAAGAAAAAAGTTAACTAATTTATCTCTAGCTTTTGATGTCTCATTTTTTTCTGGAAATCCTAACATAATAAACCAGAAAAAACAATTTTAAGTGATGGGCTCTACTACCACAAAGTGGCAAGGATGTGGAGCAACAGGTTATGGATGTTAAGAATTTTTTCCTGTACCTCTTAGCAATTTGCATGTCTTTTATCTGAGAAATATTTTTTCAGGCCTTTTTCTCATTCTAAAATCAAATTATTTGCTATTTGCTATTGAGTTGTTTGAATTCCTTTTATATTCTGGATATTAACTCCTAGGCAAATGCATAGCTTGCAAATATTTTCTCCCATTTTTAGGTTGTCTCTTCATTCTTTTGACTGTTTCTTTTGTTATGCAGAAACTTTTTCATTTAATGTAATCCCATTTGTCTATTATTTTTGTTGTTGCCTTTGTTTTTAAACTCTTATCCAAAAAAATCCTTGCCCAGATCAATGTCATGAAGCATTACCTCTATGTTTTTTGTTTTCTTCTAATAGTTTTATAGTTTTGGGTCATACATTTAAGTCTTTAATCCATTTTGAGTTAATTTTTGTAGATGATGAGAAATAGGGATCTAGCTTCATTCTTTTACTGGTGGATATTTAGTTTTTTTTAAAAGCAACACTTATCAAAGAGACTATCTTTTCTGCAATGTGTGTTCTTGGTGCCTTTATCAAAAATCAGTTGGCTGTAAGTGAGTGGGTTTGTTTCTGAGTGTTCTCTCCTGTTCCATTCATCTATGTGTCTATTTTTATGTTTATAGCAGGATGTTTGGTTACTATAGCTTTGTAGTATATTTTGACATCAGGTAGTGTGATGCCTCCAGGTTGTTTTTCCCTGTTGCCTAACATTACTTTGGCAATTTGGAGTCTTTTGTGTTTTCATATAAATGTTTTTTCTATTTCCATTAAGAATGTCATTGATATTTTGATAGATATTACATTGAATCTGTAGATTATTTGGGTTGTATAGACATTTTAGCAATATTAATTCTTCCAATTCTTGTACATAGAATATCTTCTCATTTATTTTGTGCCGTATTCAATTTCTTTCAGCAGAAAGAAAACTGTTTTATAGTTTTCATTGTAGAGATCTTTCACCACCTTGGTTACATTTACTCCTATGTATTTTTTATAGGTGTTATAAATGGGATTGCTTTCCTGCTTTTTTATATAGTTTACTATTGGTGTATAAAATGCTACTGATTTTTGTGTGTTGATTTTGTATACTGCATCTTTACTATATTTGTTAGTTCTAATGGTTTTTTGGAAGAGTCTTCTGGGTTTTCTTTTTATAAGAGTATGTTGTTTGCAAACAGGGACAATCTGACTTCCTCCCTTCCAATTTGATGCCCTTTATTTCTTTCTCTTGCCTAATTGCTTTGGTTAAGTCTTCCAGTACCATGTTGAATGACAATGGTGAAAGTAGGTATCTTTGTCTTGTTCTAAGTCTTAGAGGTATAGTTTTCAACTTTTCCCTCTTCAATATGATGTTAGCTATGGTACTGTGTTGAGGTACATATTTTTCTATAACTAATTTGTTGAGAGCTCTTATCATAAAGAAAGATTGAATTTTCCCAAATGCTTTTTCTGTGTCTATTGAAATAACTACATGGGTTTTGGGTTTGGGGTTTGATTTTGTTAACAATATGATATATCAAGTTTATTGGTTTCAATATATATATTTTTTTGAGACAGAGTTTCACTCTTGTTGCTCAGGCTGGAGTGCAATAGCAGTCTCAGCTCACCACAACATCCATTTCCCAGGTTCAAGTGATTCTCCTTTTTCAGCCTCCCGGGTAACTGGGATTCCAAGCATGCACTACCATGCCTGGCTAATTTTGTATTTTTAGTAGAGATGGAGTTTCTCCATGTAGGTCATGCTGGTCTCTAACTCACAACCTCAGGTGACCCACCCACCTCAGCCTCCCAAAGTGCTGGGATTACAGGTGTGAGCCACTGCGTCCGGCCCAGTTATTCTTGAATCATTCTTGCATTCTTGGGATGAATCCTACTTGATCATGGTTAATGGTATTTTTAATGTGCTGTTGAATTTGGCTTGCTAATATTTTGTTGATATTTTTGCATCTAATTGCATCAGGGATATTGGCCTGTAGTTTTCTTCTTTGGTTGTGTCCTTGTCTGATTTTGTATGAGAGTAATACTGTCCTCATAGTGAGTTTAGAAGTATTCCCTCGTCTTCAATTATTGGAATCATTTACAGAGTATTGGTATTAACTCTTTAAATGTTTGAGAGAATTTGGCACTGAAGGCATCAGGTCCTGGGCTTTTCTTTGAAGGGAGGTATTTTATTACTCATTTGATTTTGTTACTGGATATTGATCTGTTCAGATTGTTCTTCTTTAGATGTCTGATAGAATTCAGCAGTGAAGGCTTACGTCCTGGGGTTTTCTTTGATGGGAGACATTTTATTACTGATTCAATTTTATTACTTGATATTGATCTGTTCAGATTTTCTGTTTCTTCCTGATTCAATTTTGTACGTATCCAGGAATTTATCCATTTATTCTAGGTTTTCCAATTTGTTGGCTAGTAGTTGTTCATGGTAGGGCATCTCAATGGCAAGGCAGGCTGTGTGTTGTTTTATGTTTGGAGTAGGGGAACAGGGAAAAATTGCACTGTATGACAACTCCATACTTTTTGCTTAATTTCACTGTAAACCTAAAACTACTCTATCCTAGTAATTTAAAAAGGCAATGGGCTGAACCGCAAAACTCTAAAGCCTCTGAAGTATATACAGAAAACACTGGCTAACACACCTATTAACTAAACAAGCCTGACAGCAATGTGAAATAGGCTTACACCAGTGACAGCAAACACATACCAGTTACTTCATTTTTAAAATAACCAAAATATTGCATGTGTACACAAAACCAAAACCACAAAAAGTATTTAACATGCTAATAAACTGTAAACAAAATTCAGAAATAACCTAAGAAACTGAGAGAGCAAATCAGGTTAAAGCCAATTCACAATCAAAGAGAAGCATTACAGTGCTTTTGCATTTTAGTGCTAATTTCTCTAGGAGTATTCTTCTGATTTCTATCAACTGGAAAAAGTATCAGACAGAAATATAATTTTTTAATAGCAAAAATAGATGTTGTTTACCTCAACTCAGGACATTTTAAAAATAAAGACAAGTGGGTTTTTTTTTTACATGAAAGAGCAAAATTCATTTTCTGTGTAAGACTATTGACAGTCTTTATTTTTCATGAAGTTCTGCTTAACTCAGCCATACCCAACAGTGCTTCTGAGCTTTACTTCTCCAGCTTTTTTCTTTTCTTTTTCCAGAGAAAGGAAAGTACATGCTGACTCTTAGTCATAACTCAATTCATATTTCTATTCTTCCTGTACATCCCTTGGAGTATAGAGGAAAGTTTTTTATTTCTTTGGAGAAAATAAAAATCTGTTTTCTATTTTCTAAGCCAGTGCCATCAAACAGCTTTGTCAGGCAGCAAGCTGTATTAAATGTATGAGGGGACACAAAAGAGGCAAATAAAGAGGATAAAAGACAATTAAAGAAATCCTAAACAAAAATGTGGAACATGAAAGTAGCCCATGTAATTTTAAAAAAACATTTTATTCAAAGCTTAGAAAAATAAAAGAAAGAAAAGCTCTTGACTAGCCAATCTAGATATAAATGTGTGCTTCAGCCCACTAAGAGATAAAAGAAGCAATTGTCATGGCTTTGGGAATTTATGGAACTTTTAAGACTTTTGAACCAATTCAAGTCAGTTCTTTGAAATTAAACAAGAACGTATTGAAGTCACAGAGGAGACTTGCTGAAGGAGATTCATAAAAATCAAATATATTCACTCGACAAGTAACTCATTGAGCATATTTTATATGCTGGGCTGTTAGCAATCATCAGTGAACAAAACAGACCATCCGTCTTTCTCCTAAATCTCTGCCATGGTGGAGGTGATGTTCTATTTCGTGGAACACAGAAAATTAACATTAAATATAAAAGCAGTTGTATGTCAGAATTTAAAAATGTAATAGGAAAAAATGGAGCAGGGTAATAGTGATTGTGATACAGGTATTGGGGTGAGAGAAGGAAGGTGTATCAGGATCTTCTTGAATTTTGATAAAGGAATACTTGACACTGCGTAATTTATCAAGAAAAAAGGTTTGATTATTGGCTTATGTTCCTGTAGGCCACACAAGCAAGGTGCTGGCATTGCTCAGCTTCTGGGGAGGCCTCAGTGAACTTTTACTAGTGGCAGAAGGTGAAGCAGAAGTAGGCACATTACATGGCAAGAGTGGGAACGAGAGAGAGAGAAGGGGGAAATGACACTTTCAAATAACTGGACCTCCAAAGAACTCTCATCACCAAGGGATGGCACCAAGCTGTTTATGAGGGTTATGCCGCATAATCCAAACACCTCCCACCAGGCCTCACCTTCAACACTGGTGATTACATTTCAACATGAGATTTGGAGGGGACATCAAAAGTGTATCAGAAAGGCTGCAATTTAAATAAGTGTGCCCAGGACACCTATGAAGGGTACGTTTGAACACAGATCTGAAGCAAAGAAGAAGAGAGGCTTTATAAGCAGCCCATGCAAGGGTCCAGGGTTAGCGCATTCCTGCTGTGTGCCAGGAGGGTCACAGTTCTGAATGTTTACTGCTACTGGGAAGGCCAAGCTTACAATTTGAAAATAAGAGAGCAAGAAAAGACTAAATGCAAAAAAGAAATGACAAATTCTCAAAAAGAAATGAAAGAAAGCATAAATCTCAGTAGATTTCTGAAAGCGCCGAGGAAGAGATGAGAGTTTAAATGAGCCTGGAAATGTTTTTGAGGTTTTCTTCCCATGAGAATAAATTCAGTGATCATAAGTGCTTACAAACGTTACAAAGCAGTTACAAAGATGAGCAATCACATTACACCAAATGCTTAAGAAAAAAATGTGAGGTGATTCTCAAGCCTGAGAGACATTTTCAAATAATTCATCCTGCTCACATGCAACCTTTTCCAGCATTTGCCCCCGTCATCTCTTTCACAAAGAACGAGCTGCCTCTATTTCTTTTCTACACGCCTCAGCAACTAAATGTTAGCTTAATAATCCCCATGGGTCCAAAACGACTGTTCTCGTCTTTCTTGCAAATACTCTGCATACATTTCAATTGTTTTATCTTGTTTACTTTTTGCATTCGATGCCATTAAACATGGCCGCCTTTCAATTTTTCTCCCTTTGTCTGCCTCTTCCTTCTCTGCTATCATTTTGCTCTCTCCTCCTCCATCAGCTCCATAAATACTACTCATTGCCTTCAACACCTCTTTTCTCATTCATTCTTAAAGCCACTTAAGTCAGGGTCTCGCCCCCACCTTTCCACCTAAGTTACAAGGTAGCCAGCAGTTCCCGGTTTCCCCCAACAATCTCAGTTATTCCAGATGTCACACTTACTAATGCTAGTTGCCCCCTTCCTTTTCACATGTGTTATCCCTATTTGGATGATAAAATATATGGTCTACCTATATCTATGAATCCGGCTGCAAAACCCAGTGGTCGATTCTCAGCATCTCAGTTCTCCTTCTAGGTTCCAAGTCTCCCTAAACAGCCAGCAAACTCACTGGACCCTCGGGATACTTTAAAATTTCAACGAAAACATATCTGTCAAATTCTGCACAAACTACCCACTCAAGTTAGCTCACAATCACAATGTTCGATTGCACGGCATTCCTTTCAATGATATCATACTGTTGCAGATCTGAGTTTCTGGTGTTTGCTGTGTGTAATAAAAAGTTAAGGTCTCTACAAAAGCCAGTGTGGAACAGGAAACGAACCTGGCAGTTCCCAAAGAGGTTCCAAGGTTTAGAAATTATTCACATCCAACAGGTACATACATCTCATTAGAAAGTAATAACAGTTATTTTAGAATGAAATTAAGTATTCATCTTTTTCCTTTAAATCTGTATGTTTTAGGTCTCCAAACGGCTACTAAGTTGATAGGACAAAAACACTTATGAAATGTTTGGGGCAAGGCCACTTAATAAACAAAATTGTTATGTATTTCTTATGGCCTAGGAGGCCGGTAAATAACACTACCGAGCCAGTCAGGGCAACGTAAACCAAGAAAAACCGGGAACCTCTGCTTTAGTCCTAAGTATAAGTGACCGATCAGGAGCATGTGACACATCCCTTCTCTGCTTCCTCCACTCAGCTTCCGGGCCCCCACTGCTTCAGTTCTCCTGCTACCTCACTGGTCACACCTTCTCAATCTCTTTTTCTGTTTTCCACTTCTCTCTTCAAGCTCTAACATCAGAGTGCCCCAGGACTCATGTCTGAGCTCTCCTCTTTTCTCAGTCCATAATATATTCTTTAGGGGTCTCATCCAGTCTCATGGCGTTAAATTACATCTATGTATTGATAATTTTCTAATTTGTAACTTAAGAACAGACTCCTTTCCTGAATTCAAACTCAAACAATTCAACTACCTTCACCACATTGGCACTTCAATGTGCACTGGACATGCAAACTTAACATATCAAAAATAAGCTTCCCTTACTTCCCTGTCCCTGCACCCCCCACCCCCACTGAAACCGAAAAGAAAACAAAAAGAGAAATCTGCTCCATTTCAGTACAAGCTAACTCCATCCTTCTCGATGCTAAGGCTGAAAAGTTTGGTCTCATGCTTGACTCTTCCCTTTGTTTTAAACTCTACCAATCCAGCAACAAATCCTCCTGGCTCTACCTTCAAAATATAGGAAGAATTCTATCACTTCTCTCCCTTACTGCAGTCAGTAAGTGGATTCAAGCTACCACCGTGCATCTCCCTTCTGGAACTCTGAAATAGCCTTTTATCCTGTCTTTCTGTTTCACCATTTGTCCCTTTGCAGTTTATGTTCTCAACAAAGCAGCCAGAGAGATGCATTTAAAACACAAGGCAGAGCCTATCGTCACTCTCTACTTAAAATCCCCAATTACATCACATTTGACTCAAAGTCAAAGTCCTTAGCCTATACGGAGCCCTGATGTGAACAGCAACCCTACTGTGAATTCTCTGACTTAATCTACCATCGCTCTTCTCATTCTTCTCACTCACTCTGCTCAAGCCACACTGACCACCTGGTAAACACATCTCAGTCATAAGCCCTTGCAGTGCCCGCTCCCTCTATTTGGAATGCTCTTCACTGAGACAAGTCCTTGTGGTCTCCCTCCCTCCTTCAAATCATTCTTACCTGACTGGCTCGTAAAACAGTGCAGTCTGCACCTTACCCCAATCCAGATCTCCCAATTCCTCTAATCCTAGTTAACTTTATCTTACTCTACATCATTTATTCTAACATTCTGTATAATATACTTACCTATCACAGTTATCACATACTGTCTTTCTCCAAGTTCTAGAAGCTCAAGGATCACTGTTTTATTCACTCTCTAAGTGCCCAGAATTTCTGGAATATGATAAGTATCTGTTAGTTATTTGCTAAATAGATCAAGGAATCAGCCTGTTCACTGGGAACCTTCATAACCATTTTAAAGGTTTCTACTGCTATGTGTATTTCCTAGTAACTTCCAAAATTATATCTCCAACCCAGAACTCTCCTGACTCAAAGAGATATATTCATCTGCTTACTGGACATCTTTCCTTAGTTGTTCCAAAAGAACTTGTGATTGATTCAAATGTTTCATAAAGACATCTCACCCTTAAACTTGCCACATACCTTGTGTATTAGTCAGGTTCTGTTGTCATAACAAGATAGCACAGACTGGGTAACTTTTTTATAAACATTTCTTTATCACAATTCAGAAAGCCTGAGGTCCAAGATCAAGGTGTCGGCATATAGCCTTTACTCTGAGGAGAGAGAAAGAGAGGAGGTGTTGGGGGGAGAATAAGGTAAAGAAAGAGGGAAAGAGAAAGATCTGGTATCTCTGCCTTTTATATGTCCTATCAGATTAGGAGCCCACACTGACCATATCATTTAACCTTACTTTCCTCCTTAAAGGCCCCATGTCCAAACCCAGGGATGTGGAGGGTCAGGGCTCCAACACATGAATGGGGAGGGACACAATTCAGTCCACAACACCCTGCATTTCCTGTTGTTAGGAGTGAAAACACTGAGAACACAATTAGCCAAGCCAGAAACCTGACATTTATCATCGACTCCTTTTCCTTCCTCATTGATGGTATCTAATGAGGTACCGAATCCACTCAATTCTATCTCCTGAATACTTCATCTCCTCCTCCCTTCCTGTGTTTCCCTGTGGCCGTCACCTAGTCCGTCCTCATTTTGCACATGGACTAAGCTAGTAGGCTCCTAAGCTACCCTCTGACCATCATCGTTGGCAACTTCTTGCATCCTGCAAACCACTGACAGATGATCTTCCTAAAACATAACTCTAACCCTATGACTCCCTGATTTAAAATCACACAGTAACATACCATTTCCTAAGGGTAAACTCCTATTCCAGCAGCATTGCCTACAAGGCTCTTTTTTTTTTTTTTTTTTTGCCATCTCCACCTTCACCCTTCCCACCCAACACCCTATCCACTTCTCTCTTTATTCTCCAAGCACATTAAATCCTTTGGAATTTCCTACACACTCACTGCTTTTCCTGTCTTTACCCAGAGCTGCTTACACTACCTTACCAGCATTGGACGCCCTTGTCTCTCTGCCAAATCCTATTACTCCTTGCATTACTGGCCCCCATACTGTATGAAGTATTCCTGTTTTCCCAAAAAGGTCAAATGTTTGTTCTTTGTACAAGGCTTGCTCTATTAGGGACGTTAAGTATTGTATTGTAATTGCCCGTCTGCATATCTACCTCTCACTGACTCCACCCATAAATACTGGAGCAACACAGATGACTGATCTTTGTACTGCCAGTGCCTAGCACAGAGTGACAGTTTACTCAATGGCCACATGAAATGAACTAAGTCAGTGGAGTTTACTCTGGAAACTTTCTGACAATTATTCTTCCAGAAAATCTGTAATTCCTTTATTCTCCTACTTTATGAAGAATAAAAGTAAGTGAAATTGAATATAGCTTCCAACGTTTTTCAGTTTTTTGCTGTTTTTTATTTCTTCTCCATATATTAATTTCACAGGGCTGTTGAAGAACCAATTAAAATCCAAATTCTTATCTTTTTCCAAGGTTTAGCTCTGTGAATTTTCAGATGATTGCATCTACCAATGAAAAGACAAGTTCCCATTGATAATATGAAAGACACTCCTGAAAAAATTGTAAAAATTGACAATGTCAGTTTAAAAAAAAAATTGAATGCATTTCTGAGGATGCGTTGGCTTAATATTTGAAAATTAATTTTGAAACATGCTAAGCATATAATATTAAACACGTATCACTGATTTTGGACTTAATACAATGCATTAAAGACCTTATTAAAATGTAAGTTCCAGAGTGTTTCTGTATTCAATAAAAAATTGTGTGCATCATTGACCATTTACCTAATGAAAGTCTTAAAGAGGTAAGGAAGATAAAACTGTGAAAAAAAATCATAAAGATTAAAGAAACATTTCAGGAAAGACCAAATAGACTACTAGACTGGAGACTACTGGACTAAACACTAAAACAATTGAGAGTACAAAGAGAAAGAAAGAGAAAACTGATTAGAATTGAGAGTCCAAAGCTCTGTGCATAGTACAGATAGAATACAAGTACCAGATTAAAATAAATGAAGGCACATTCCTTGAATAATACACAGGGCATGTGGTTTAATCTCCAAGAACATATAACATAGGAAATACGTTAGAACTGTGAGTAGTGCAATAAGCTGTCATACAGTCCCATCACTATAACCACACCATCTCAAATGTGTTATTCATAGGAGAAGGAAACAATTTCATTTATTAACTTGTTCAACATTTGAAGTCGCAAAGACAGACTTGACCAGTACTTTTGTATTAATCAGGTGTAGATAGTTATAGAAACCAAAAACCTCCAAAACAAATAACTACCAATTTTAGTGGCTTAAGAAATAAAAGGTTATTTCCTTCTTACACAATGCAGTCCAATGTAAAGCACATATCCACTGGAGTGTTTGACACAGTACAGTCAATGAATATGTGATGAAAGACTGAATGAACAAACAGAAGGAAAAGGAAGGAAGGAGAGAAGATCCTGCCTAAATCTGCTTAAATTATTTAACCCATCCAAGCCGCAATTTTTGTATCTGTAACATGGAATAATAAGGGTAACAATCATCATCATCATCATCATTAAGTGTTAACATAATAAACCTCAAAATGGGCTTGAAGATTGGTTAGCAGAAAAATGGCCGATAAGAGGAAGGACTAACTTACAGCTGCCACTTGGAGGGACAGAGCAGCATGTGGAAACCTACATCACGAACTTTTGCTCCAACAATTACCACAGGAACGTATCAGGAAAGCTGAAAAAATTCACAGACCTTGAAAGAGGAGGATTGCCACTGTAGGCTCTGTGGGACAGCTGCAGAGCTGTGAGTAGCTTGCTTTCTCAGCTGGGAGGCTTGCAGCCTGGGGCAAGTTCTCAGCCCTGCTCATCAACTCCTAGAAGTAAAGTCAGTGCTGTTGAGGGGTCACAGTAGGAGTGAGACCAGCCTTTCATGATGCAGGCTGTGTGGGATCTGGGTGAGGCCTGTGGCTGTTGGCTTTCCCCCACTTCCCTGATGACCTGTGCAATGCAGCAGAGACAGCCATAACACCCCTGGGAACTTACTTCCCTTGGCCTGGGAACCACACCATCACCCCCTACAGCAGCTGCAGCAAGCCCCACCCAAAAAGAGTCTGAACTCAGACACGCCTAACTCCGCCTCCACCTGATGGTCTTTCTCTACCTACCCTGGAAGCCAAAGACAAAGGCCACAATCTCTAGGGAGCTCTACGGCCCTGCCTACCACCTGAGGAACCTGAATACTTATCCAAAGGTGACTCTAGAACAAGCTTGTATCCTTCTTACACAACTGCAGCTGATGCACTTTTGAAAACACCACCTCCTGGCAAATCAACACAAATCCAGCACACTTAACAGAAACACAACCAAGGACCCTCACAAAGTCCACTTTACTCCACTGCTACTTCCACCGGAGTAGCTGCTGGGATCCATGGCTGAGAGACCTGATGATGGATCATATCACAGGACTCTGCAGACACTCCCCAGTACCAGCCTGGAGCCCAATACCTCCACTGGGTAACTAGATCCAGAGTAATAACAATAACTGCAGTTCGGCTCTCAGGAAGTCCCGCCCCCAGGGGAAAGGCAAATGTACCACATCAAGGGAAGAAACCTGTGGGACAAAAGGATCTGAGAAGCAGCACTTGAGCCCCAGATCTTCCCTGTGAAACAGTCTACACTAATGAGAACGAAGCAGAAAAATAATTCTGGTAATGTGACAAAACAAGTTTCCTTTCTACCCCCAGAAGATCACACTAGCTCACAAGCAATGGATCCAAACCAAGATGAAATCTCTGAATTGCCAGGAAAAGCATTCATAAGGTCAATTGTTAAGCCAATCAAGGAGGCATCAGAGAAAAGTGGATTGCAACTTGAAAAAAAAATTTTTTTAATGATACAATATATAAATGGAAAAACCTCCAGTCAAATGGATAGCATAAATAAAAACAATCACAACTTCTGGAAATTAAGGACACATTTGGAGAAATGAAAAATGCACTGTAAAGTCAGCAAGAGAATCAAACAAGAAGAAAGAACTTCAGAGTTCAAAGACAAGGCTTTTGAATTAACCCAATCCAACAAAAACAAACAAAAAAAATTTTTTTAAATAAACAAAGCCTCCAAGAAATTTGAGAGTATGTTAAATGACCAAATCTAAGAATAATTGGTTTTACTGAGGAAAAAGAAATCTAAAAGTTTAGAATACATATTTGAGGGAATAATCAAGGAAACCTTTCCCAGTCTTGCTAGAGATCTAGACATTCAAATACAAGAAGCCCGAAGAACACCTTGGAAATTCATTCCAAAAAGATCATCACCTAGGCACGTAGTCATCAGGTTACCTAAAGTCAAGATGAGGGAAGGGATCTTAAGAGCTGTGAAGCAAAAGCATCAGTAACCTATAAAGGAAAACTTACCATATAACAGCAGACTTCTTAGCAGAAACCTTACAAGCTAGAATGATTGGGGTCCTATCTTTAGCCTCCTTAAACAAAACAATTATCAGATAAGAATTTTGAATCCAGTGAAACTAAGCTTCATAAATGAAGGAAAGATATGGTCATTTGCAGATAAACAAATGCAGAGAGAATTCACCACTACCAAGCCAGCACTACAAGAACTGCTAAAAAGAGCTCTAAATCTTGAAACAAATCCTTGAAATACACAAAAATAGAATTTCCTAAAGCATACATCTCATAGGATCTATAAAACAATAACACAATAGAAAAACAACAACAACAAAGTATTCAGGCAACAAACCACAATAAATAAAATAGTACCTCACATCTCAATACTGATGTTGAATGTGAATGGCCTAAATAGTCCACTTAAAAGATACAGAATGGCAGAATGAATGAGAAGTCACCAACCAAGTATCTGCTGTCTTTAAGAGACTTACCTGACACATAAGAACTCACATAAACTTAAGGTAAAGGGGTGGGAAAAGATACTCCATGCCAACAGACACCAAAAGCAAGCAGGAGCAGCCTTTCTTATATCAGACGAAACAAACTTTAAAGCAACAGAAGTTAAAAAAGACAAAGAGGGACATTATGTAATGACAAAAGAACTAGTCTAGCAGGAAAATATCACAATCCTAAATATATATGTACCTAACACTGGAGTTACCAAATTTATAAAACAATTACTTCTAGACCTAAGAAATGAGATAGATGGCAACACAATAATAGTGGGAGACTGCAATACTCCATTGACAGCACTAGGCAGATCATTAAGACAGAAAGTCAACAAAGGAAAAATGGACTTAAACTATACCCTAGAACAAATAAACTTAACAGATATTTACAGAACATTCTACCCAACGACTGCAGAATATACATTCTATTTATCAGCACATGGAATATTCTCCAAGATAGACCATATAATAGGCCACAAAACAAGCATCAACAAATTTAAGAAAATCACAATTATATCAAGAACTCTCCCGACTACAGTGGAATAAAATTGGAAATCAACTCCGAAAGGAAACCTCAAAACCCTGCAAATACATACAAACTAAATAATCTGCTGCTGAATGATTGTTGGATATACAATGAAATCAAGATGGAAATTTAAAAATTCTTGAACTAAATAATAACAGTGACACAATCTATCAAAACCTCTGGGATACAGCAAAAGCAATACTAACAGGAAAGTTCACAGCATTAAATGCCTACATTAAAAAGTCTGAAAGATCACAAATAAACAACCTAAGGTCACACTTCAAGGAATTAGAGAAGCAAGAACAAATGAAACCCAAACACGGCAGAAGAAAAGAAATAACCAAGATAGAAGAGAACTAAATGAAATTGAAACAAAAAGAAACCAAAGACCAAAGAAATAAAAAGTTGGTTCTTTGAAAGGATAAATAAAATTGACAGGCCATTAGTGAGATTAACCAGGAAAAGCAGAGAGAAGATCCAAATAAACTCAGTTAGAAACAAAATGAGAGCTATTACAACTGATACAACAGAAATACAAAAAAGGCTACTATGAACACCTTTACATGCACAAGCTAGAAAACCTAGAGGAGATTAATAAAGTCCTGGAAATATACAACCTTCCTAGATTAACGAGGAAGAAATAGAAACTGTGAACAAACCAGTAACAAGAGGCGAGACTGAAATCATAACTAAAATGTTACCAACAAAAAAAGGCCAGGACCAGATAGATTCACAACTGAATTCTATCAGATATGCAAAAAAGAGTTGGCAACAATCCTATTGACAGTATTCCAAAAGACAGAGAAAGAGGGAGTCCTTCCCAAATCATTCTATGAAGCCAATATCACCCTAATACCAAAACCAGGAAATAACATAACAAAAAAAGAAAACTACAGACCATTATCTCTGATGAACATAGATGTGAAAATCTTCATCAAAATAATAGCTAACAGAACCCAACAGCAGATCAAACAGATAATCCACCATGATCAAGTGGGTTTCACACCAGGGATGCAGGGATGGTTTAACATCCACAAGTCAATAAATGTGTTACACTACTTAAAGAGAATTAAAAATAAAAATCACATGATCATCTCAATAGACACAGAAAAATCATTTGACAAAATACAGCATCCTTTATGATTAAAACCCTCAGCAGATTCGGCATAGAAGGGACACACCTTAAGGTAATAAAACTCATCTATGACAAACCCACAGCCAACATTATGCTGAACAGCGGAAAGCTGAAAACATTCTTTCTGAGACCTGAAACAAAACAAAGATGCCCACTTTCACAACTTCTATTCAACATAGTACTGCAAGTCCTAGCCAGAGCAATCAGACAAGAGAAAGAAATAAAGGGCATCCACATTGGTAATGAGGAATTCAAACTGCCGCTGGTTAGAAGTGATATGATCATATACCTAGAAAACCCTAAAGACTCATCCAAAAACCTCCTGGAACTGATAAATGAATTCAGCAAAGTTTCAGGATACAATATTAATACACACTAATCAGTTTCTTTACTATACACCAATAGTTATCAAGCTGAGGATCAATCAAGAACCCAACCTCTTTTAAAATAGCTGCAAAAGATAAAATACTTAGGAGTATGTATAACCAAGGAGGTGAAAAACTTCTATAAGGAAAACTACAAAACAATGCTGAAAGAAATCATACATGACACAGACAAATGGTAATACATTCCATGCTCATGGATGGGCAGAATCAATATTGTGAAAATTGACCACACTACCAAAAGCAATCTACAAATTCAATATAATTTCCATCAAAATAACACCATCATTCTTCACAGAATATGAAAAAACAATCCTTAAATTCGTGTGGAATAACAAAAGAGCTTACATAGCCAAATTAAGGCAAAGCAAAAGGAACTAATCTGGAGGCATCACAATACCCGACTTCAAACTATACTGTAAGACCATAGTCTCCAAAATAGCATGGTACTGGCATAAATATAGGCACATAGGCCAATGGAACAGAATAGAGAATCCAGAAATAAAGCCAGATACTTAGTCATCTGATCTTTGACAAAGCAAACAAAAACATAAAGTGTGGAAAGGACCCCCTATTTAACAAATGGTACCAGGATAACTGGCAAGCCACAGGTAGAAGAACGAAGCTGGATCCTCATCTGTCACCCTATGCAAAAATCACCTCACTATGAATCAAAGACGTAAATCCAAGACCTGAAACCATAAAAATTGTGGAAGATAACATTAAAAAACCCCTTCTAGACATGGCTTAGGCAAAGACTTCATGACCAAGAACCCAAAAGCAAATCCAACAAAAACAAAGATAAATAGATGGGATTTCATTAAAGTAAAAAACTTCTAGCCAGGCGTGGTGGCTCACACCTGTAATTCCCAGCACTTTGGAAGGCCAAGGTGGGTGGATCAGAGGTCAGGAGGTCAAGACCATCCTGGCCAACATGGTAAGATCCTGTCTCTACTAAAAACAGAAAAATTAGCTGAGCATGGTGGCGTGTGCCTGCAGTCCCAGCTACTCAGGAGGCTGAGGTAGGAGAATAGTCTGAACCCAGGAGACGAAGGTTGCAGTGAGCTGAGATTGTGCCACTTCACTCCAGCCAGGGTGACAGAGTGAGACTTCATCTCAAAAAAAAAAAGCTTCTGCAAAGCAAAAGAAACAATCAACAGAGTAAGCAGACAACTCACAGAGTGGGAGTTAGTCTTTGCAATCTGTAACGTCAAAAAAAGGACTAATATCCAGAATCTATCAGGAACTCAAACAAATCGGCAAGAACAAAACAATCCCATCAAAAAGTGGGCTAATGACTGAGTAGACAATTCTCAAAAGAAGATATACGAATGGCCAACAAACATATGAAAAAACGCTTAACATCACTAACAATCAGGGAAATGCAAATCAAAACTGTAATGTGATACCACTTTACTCCTGCAAGAATAGCCATTATCAAAAAAATTTAAAAAAAAAAGATGTTGGTGTGGATGTGGTGAAAAGGGAACACTTTTACACTGTTAGTGGGAATGTAAATTAGTACAAGCACTATAGAAAACAGTGTGGAGAGTCCTTAAAGAACTAAAAAGTAGAACTACCATTTGATCTGGTAATCTATCCTGGGTACCTACCCAGAGGAAAAGAAGTCATTACACAAAAAAGAAACTTACACATTCATGTTTTTAGCAGCACAATTTACAGTTGCAAAAATATAAAACCAGTCCAAATGCCCATCAATCAACAAGCGGGTAAAGAAAATGTGGTACACGTACACCATGGAATGCCACTTAGCCATAAAAAGGAACAAAATAATAGCATCTGCAGCAACCTGGTTGGAATCGGAGCCCATTATTCTAAGTGAAGTATCTCAGGAATGAAAAACCAAGCATCATATGTTCTCACTTATAAGTGGGAACTGAGCTATGAGGACACAAAGGCATAAGAATGATATGATGGACGTTGGAGACTCAGGCAAAAGCGGGAAAGGGGGTGAGGAATAAAAGTACACATTGGGTACAGTGTACACTGCTCGGGTGATGGGTGCACCAAAATATCAGAAATTACCACTAAAGAACTTATTTATGTAACCAAACACTACCTGTTCCCCAAAAACTACTGAAATTTTAAAAATAAAAAGAATCTGCTCTCTTCATAGTAATAAATTAATGAAATCATAATTTTAAAAAAACTGGCTTGAGTCATAACTCGAATTCTTTTTAGCTATCTACCTTCTTATATTTTTCCCCTCTCTTGTTCCTAGTTTTCTCATTTTTTCCTCCACCACTAATGGAATGCATGAAGAGTTTCATTAAATCTGCTTTTCATCGGCTTCCAACCAGGAAGAAAAGAATCACCTGATACCTCCTTTCTCACCAAGTAAAGGAAAATTCAACCAAACAGAATGGAGACAGCAGTTGAACTTGACCTTGAAAGTAAGATGTCAACAGTTAAAAATGGGGGCAGGATAGATTTTTAGATTGAGTCATCCATTGCTGAGGAAATGAACAATTGTGGAACAGAGAAGAGTACAGTAAATGAGGGAAATTTAAAGAAAAACTGAGGCCAAATTACTGTTACTATTGTAATTTGTATAATAAAAACTATTACTGTTAATAAAACAATGATATGTTCAATAACACTGTCACTTAATCTATAGAAGTTGGTATATTATTGATGTCACTGATTACAAAAAAAATTATTGGCAGTAGTGTGTGGCTAGACTGGTACATGTTGACAAATTAGAATGAGTACTGGATTAAGTAATCTAACGAGATTTGAATTTTGACTCTGCTGCTAACTTATTTGTGTAATTGCCAATAAGTTACTTAACTCTCGGAGACTTCACGTTCCACATTTGTAAATTGAGTAGGTTAAGCTGAGCAAGCTTTTGTCATTCTTTCAGCTCTGTAATTTTATAGAAAAGGAAATCCATTACAACCATAGGCAAATACTATTTTTTTAGAAAACTTGCAGTATGACTGCATTGAAGAAGGACTCTTTTGGAATGACAAGAAAGGAGCCTCTTGGCCAACTTTATCTTGGATCCAAAAACTGAATTTATCTGTCATAAATAAGCTCCATTTCAGGGATTCACATAGCCTGCATCTCACAGCTCCTACAGAGACTTCCTCAGCCCTTCGAGGGGCAGCTCACATCCAGGACTGAGTAAGACAGTGATATAAAGACCTAATCGGGTTCATCTAACACAAAACACTAGTGGGCAATTCTTATACCAGGGCCCTTGGCCATGTTGGTCAAGGCTTTACCAGGCCTGGATCACATTCCAATTTCATGCTGTGCCCAGTTTGCCTTTCTCCCACCTCCTTTCCCAAGTGCTGGACCATTGTGAGGATTTTGCACCTCAGATTCTTAGTATGTAATTTTAGTTAAACCAATCTGGAATAATGGAATGACAGACAGGTGTAATTAGACACAAGAGACCTACCCCATGGCACAAGGCAAGGTGATTTAGATATTTGAGCTTCTTAGAAGAAATACCCTATCTTTCTTTTTTAGTCTAAAAGATGGTCCTCCTGTGGTTTCATGGGACACAAGGATTTTGCCATCATGCTCACTGAACACTGTTGATGACATCTTCCGGGATTAACCATACTTTGAATTTTGAATACCATCCCAATTCAATCAACTTTGACGACTGTATTATTGTTTGTGCTTCTGATTTAAAGGCCTTGGCAGCTGTATGTTTATTGCTGTAATATCACTCCTCTGTCTTCTATTGGGCTTTGGTACCCAATTCACCCTGCTGTCCAAATGCAGACTGTGTAAATCACTCCCGCACTGTTCCCTCTGACTGATGAGTAGTCACCGCCACTCGAGACCTAGCAGAGGACATTACTGCCCTCTGGTGGAGACACTGAAGCCTACTCTAAGAGTGTCTCCCCAAGAATGGAATTTTCACAGATGGGCTTATGTTGCAGCTTGAATTGTAAATAAATACATGCAGAAAAAATATCCTCATTTCCGGTTCTTGACATTTGGTTGACTGTGTATTTGCATAATTTCTATCTTCTTCCCTGCTCTCCTATCTCTATCACAGAGTTAGCCACCCACAAGTCTTTGAAACACAGATCCACTAAGACATAGATCTCATCACTCAAGGTATTTACAATAAAGCTCACAACCTCCTTTTCAACAGAGAAAAAAAGAAAACAAAACAAAACAAAAAACACTTGGAAATTGTATAGACAACCGTTTCCACTTTAGCCCTCCAAACGAATTCGGTTTTCTGGGGCTATGCCAACAGGCGAACACTTGACTTACTGTTGCTTTTTCTCCTCTCTACTAGATAATTCCATTAATATAAGAAACTAGTCATTTACTAGCCTTCGTTTTCTGAGTAAGTGGCTGACTGCATGTATTTTCTTTGTGTGTGGGTGAAAGAGCATAGAAGATAATGCTAATAATTCAATTTTAAGAACTTCTGTTGATTTCTTCTGTCTATGCTGCCTTGTTAGGGTGAAGAGAAGAATACCAAGCAACTTGCCCCTTGAATTAAAGAGGAGCAGTTTATAAAAATTATACTACAGGCCAAAGAGACAAACTTAGATTTTAACCTAAACTCTAGTCCTTAACTTTCCTTAGCCTCAACTTCTTCATCTGCAAAATGGAGACAATGATCCTTTAAGAAGCGGTAGTGAGTATGAAATGAGATAATATACATAGAGCTTAGGTACAGTGCCTGGTACATATTAAATGCAGATAAATCACGGTCAACCCTCAGTTTCCATGGAGAATTTGTTCCAGGAATTCCCGCGGATACCAAAATCTCGAGTCTCTGATATAAAATGACAACAGTATTTCATACTATAGCATATTCTCTTGTATATTTTAAATCATTTATAGATAATACCTAGTACTATTCCAAATAGTTGTCATACTGTATTGTTGAGGGAATAATGGCAAGGAAAAGGTCTATACATGTTCAGTACAGACACATTTTTCCCCAGTAGTTTTGATCTGTGTTTGGTTGAATCCGCGAATGTGGAACCCATAGACAGCTGACTGTACCTAATATTATTTCTGCTGTTATTTCTAGTCAAGTGCTAATGAAGGAAGAATTTGTTTTAAATGTTTAAAAATTCCAATGCTGTTAGTCTAAGCAAAATTTGCCCATTTAATTTCCTCTTATGATCTTCTAAATGGGTCATTTTCAGTGGAGATCTTTGACTTAACCTGCTCCAATTCTTTTACCTTCAGGAAGTGGCAGGTGTTGTCAAGTCACTGGGCCTCATGTTTGCTCTCACTTACAAGCCTCAGCTCAGAAGATTTCCCTGGCCTCCTTTATTTCTCTTCCCTTGCTAACCACACTTGTTTCCAACCACATTATACATACTGGTGGCCCATCTTCCTGTAACTGCAAATTGTTTAAGTGTGAGCATTTTTTCCATCTACCCTCAGTACCTAGGAGATGACTGACAAAAATAGTTTCCTATTAATTGAAAATACTTCCCAAAACATTGTCAGTTAGGTGACAAAAATCCCTGAAAGATTCAAATATGGAGCTGAAGAGAACTGGGTTTCTTCTGAGTCACTGAGCCTCCTAAGTCCCCAAAAGGAGGACTTATGAAATTGGTGATCTCACCCACAAAATCGGAATGATGGTTTAGTCAACATAAGCAGATGTAATTCATACAGAACCCAAAGAACACTACCTTGGAACAGCAATTCCATCCCCTAAGATTCTGAGACTTTGCCTTACCAGGTTATTATATGTTGATTTCGTTGAGATAGAAAAAAAAAAAAAACACATTGATACATCATATCAATGATAGCTAGCTATAGTGATCACATATCATAGCATATTTTTTACAATGCATCATCACTTTTAGGACGAGCACAGTACTTTAAAAATAAATAATTAAACATGAAATAAAAATAAAGTATCATATTATAGTAACAATAAGAATAAAATCCTCACAGGTTTCTGACTACTTGGGAATATAATATTTCTGCATTGAAATTCCATAGAATTCTAGATCTGTCGTTATTACTGATGACATAATTTAGCTTTTTAGTAAAATGGAAAATGAATATGATTGGTGACTATATTAGTCCCTTCTCTCATTGCTATAAAGAACTACCTGAGACTGGGTAATTTACACAGTAGAGAGGTTTAATTGAGTCACAGTTCCAGAGGCTGTACAGGAAGCATACATAGCTGGGAGGCCTCAGGAAACTTACAATCATGGCAGAAGACAAAGAAGCAGCAGACGTGTCTTACGTGGCCAGAAAAGGAAACAGAGAGAGTGAAGGAGGAGGTGCTACACACTTTCAAACAACTAGATCTTGTGAGAACTCACTATCACAAGAACAGCAAGGGGGAAATCTACCCCCATGATCTAATCACCTCCCACCAGGACCCTTTTCCAACACTAGGAGTTACAATTCCACATGAGATTTGAGCAGGGACAAAATTCCAAACCGTGTAAGTGATACATATTGAAATATTTTAAAAAAGGGGTTTAGATGAAAATTCATAGAGCTCTAGAAATACAATAGGAGAAAATTTTAACAGGGAAAAAATATATCACAAGCAAAATTGTTCATGTTCTCTCTTCTTTTACAGAAAATAGATTTTCCCCCCTATTTCTTAGCCTAATTTATACAGCAAATAAATATTTTCCCTGAAATGGCATGGCACATTTATTTCTTACTTATTTTTAAGAAAATAAATATCCAACTTAGTTCCAAACTCACTTGACTTGAAAAGACATGAGAACAAAGCTGCCATTTTTGTAGTATTTTGCGTGTGTCAAGTTTATGCCAAGAATTTTATAATTGTTATTTGACTTAATACTCATGACAGGATTACTACTGTTATATTCATTTCATTATATTGGGGAAGATAATAATATTCAAAGTCACATCATAAGTTTTATAGTTGGACTCAAGTATATTTGAATTTAAATCTCATTTTCTAAGTCATTAATGTAGGCCTCTCAGAGCTCAAGTGGTGTGCCAATCTACAAATTGTACCAATAACCAATGATCCAGCATTAGAGTCCATCTATTTCCTCTCCAGTTGCCCTGAGTTACTCATTTCCAAACAACTGAAGTGTGCTTGCTTTTCCCATAATTTTGAATTACAGGTTTCAGAAAGAAAAATTCACAAAGTCCTAAGTAGAAAACAAATAAACAAAAAAACCTTCTAAATCTCAGTCCAGAATCATGTCCTAAAGAAGTTTTAATTTAAGATCACTACTTTTTTAAAACCAATATTCAAGATGCAGACAAAAATAGAAATCGAAATATAGACTGTCTATATCCCCAATTTCCTACCTAGAGTTGCCAAGTTTTACAAACAAAAAATATAGAATGCCTAAATTTCAATTTCACATAAATAAGGAGTAATATTTTGGTGTGAATACATCCCACACATACACACATACATATATACTCATACTAAAAAATCATGTGTTGTTCATCTGAAATTCAAACTAACTATATATTTTATCTGGCAACCCTACTTCTACTCTGCCATTGCCTATCTTCACACCCAGTTGCTCAGCAGAACTGTTCCCAAGTAACGAGGGCCTCATTCAGTAATGTCTTACCTACTGATTCTTTGTCCTTGTCCAATCAATAGCAAAGGAGACAATCTGAAGAATAGTTACAAATACAGTTACAGTCTATCAGTTGACTTATACAGCAGAACTAATCCATAGAGAGAGGTGGAAATGCCTGTACTTTATTAATAAACTCGAGTAAGGAGAAAAACCATTGTTTGGGGTATTTAAGTTGAACTTACATATTCTGTCACATTTCACTACAAGTGTAATAAAATAAAGCTATTACTCATCAGAAAATAAAGAAATCAAGATTTGGTAGGTAGCCTAAGCTACTTTTACTTTAAAAAGTAATCTTTTAAACATAAATATCAATAAGAGTTTCCAAAGCATTTAGTTGCAATGTTGTCCTATACTAAAAGATTTCATTTTATCCTGCAGTAGTGAAACGGGCATCCTATATTTTCCTGGCTTTGTTGAAAAACAACACGAAAACACTCATCAATTCTCCCTTTTTTTAAATGACCGAAATTGACACGATCTGTTTATTGAAGGAAAGGCAATTTTGCTTTTGGAAGGCAACATTAATATAAATTTATACTTATCTCTTAGCAGTAAACAATTCCCAAAGGAATCAAATTTCCTAAGTAAATGTCAAGTATGTGCTCTAAAGCATTATTAATCAAATTATGTAATTAAATATATGCTGTGCTTTGACATACTGAATTTTGGACCATTTTACAAACCAAAGCTTTACTCCTGTAGAATATAAATGAGTTAATCAATGTACATGCAAAGAAACAAGGCCATTTTGATGTAGTTTAATGGAAAGTGCGCTCATTGCTTTAAGGGAGCACCAGTAACATATCACTTTTCATACTTTTTTTTTAATGATTCCTTGCCACCTAGTTGACCAGAAATATGGGAGGCTTTTAGAGAAACTCCTATTAGCAAGTACGCTAGGATGTTAACTATGGCAGGTGTTATGAGCTCTATAACTTAGAACACTTCAGCACAGACAATGTGATAATTTTCACGTATTAATTTAAGTGACACTATAAGAGTATTTTGTTCCACTAATCTGGCGGTCACACTCCAGGACTGATCAGCTAACATTTAATCAGAAACATTCACACTCCAGAGATTGCTACTGCAAGCCTTTCTGCTATCATTATCTCTGATCAATACCAAAGACTTAAACTGGCATAATGAATGCCAGCAAAAATGTTGGTAAAAATTTTTGGACTGTTAATTAGACAACAGATATTCAATATAGAGTTCTCAATGATGAAAATCAAAATGTATGAATTGACTAAAATATATTACATCTATTTCAACCCTTAAATAAATGTGAGATTCTAGTAAGCCCTTTGCTTTTTAGAAAGCCTCCCAAAGACTGATTCTGTAACAAACTATGTTCAACCGCTTAAAGGATTCAGGTTGCTTGATATTGATTATGAATCTAACTGACTTCTGCCTTTAGAATATTGTCACATTTGCCTTGAGTAAATATTTCATGCTAGGTCTTATTAGAACACAGAATAGAACAGAGAGTTAGGAATTTATTAAGCATACAGAATGAATTGTAGGAATTGTTTTACATCTGCCTGTTAATAAATGTTTGTTTAATGGATCTCTGTATGCATAGTCAGCATTTGGTTTGCTTTCTTTAACTGGATATTGACCACTTCTCAATACTGGTATTTATCAAAGAGCTGTACATGACAAAATTGCTCAAGTCCAACCATAGCAATGGATGTGCACCGGCCTAGACCTCTGGACTAGATTTTTAGAATACAAAAATATTCTAATCTAATCTACCAGCACTTCCTTTCCAAGAAAGTCTGATTATCTGTCCTTGAACTATAACCAACATATCCCCTGTCCTCTGCTGGGTTTTCCTGAGGGCGTTAAACAAACAAGGAAACAAAACAATAACAGCAACAAACGGAGCAGGTGCAGCGGCTCACGTCTGAAATCCCAGCACTCTGGGAGGCCTAGGCAGGATCATCACCTGGGCCCAGAAATTCAAGACCAGCCTGGGTAACACAGTGAGACTCTGATTTAAAAAAATCAAAATATTAGCTAGGTGTGATGGCACAAGCCTGTAGTCCCATCTACTCAGTAGACTGAGGTGGTAGGATGGCGTGAGCCTCCAAGATCAAGGCTTCAGTGAGCCATGATAGCACCACTGCTCTTCAACCTGGGCAGCAGTGAGACCCTGTCTCACAAAAAAACAAAAACAAAAACACACCGGGAGGAAAAAGCCCACTAGACTTTAAAGTCAGTGTAGATTCAATTTGCTCTACGGCAATAGAAAGTGAGGCCGGAGAGTGAGGATACAGAAAAGGTCTATATGAAAGAATCACTACTTTTTTCCCTTAACCTTTTATTTAATGTTTCATAGGGTTTTGGCCGCTTCTGTCTTGTTCACTCAGAATTTATAAACTTCTTCTGCTAACACTCAGTCACTTTTTATGTTTGTTGTTGTTTTTTTTTAAAAAAAAGGAAAGTGGAAAAAAAATCTTCAGTTGTCCAAATTGAGCAATTTACTCAGAACCTTGCTTAGATGTAAAGAATGTAAACCAAAAATAAAATTCTAAGTCCCTGACCATCTGAATGGACCCCTCCTCTCCACAAGGGCATTTCAAAGCTAACCTGAAAAGCCAGTCATGGCCATGATGGGAAGGGGGACCTGGCCATGCCTCATTATACCCTCTTCATTTCTGGAGTTACTGATAGAATAGACTCGTTAAGTCTAATAAGAAATATTTACAGTCTATTCTCTGTGAAGCCTGCTACCTGGAGGCTTCATCTGCATGGTTAAACCTTGGTCTCCACAACCCTGTATCTTAACCCAGACATTCCTAAGTCTTTAGACAATAGCTTAATTCTTTCAACCAACTGCCAGTCAGAAAATCTATGGCTATACCTATGACCCTGAAGCTCCTGCTTCCAGTTGGTGTGCCTTTCCAGACCGAACCAATGTGCATCTTACAGGTACTTGATTGATGACTTATGTTTCTCTAATATATACAATATAAAAATATATATAATATATAAAACCTATACCTAGACCACCTTGGGCACATGTTCTCAGGATCTTCTGAGGGCTGTGTCATGGGCTATTGGTCACTCATATGTTTGGCTTAGAATCAATCTCTTCAAATATTTATAGGGTTGATTCTTTTCATCAACAACAGCAAGGTAATTACAAGAAATGCTGCATCTTCTAGAATTCTTCTCCAAAACATCATTTTGCCCATTAGAGTACTCCCTCTTCTACAGCTCCTCCTTAGGGGGTTTGGGGAAAGAGGTAAACTATGCTGCTCCCTGTTCCCTTCAACCCTGTTGTTATTTATTTATTTATTTTCGAGATGGAGTCTCACCATTTTGGCCAGGCTGGTCTTCAACTCCTGACCCTCAGGTGATCTGCCCACCTCAGCCTCCCAAAGTGCTGGGATTACAGATGTGAGCCACCATGCCTGGCCCAACCCTGTTCTTAAGTGGATAATGTCTGGTAAAGCAAAAAAGAATAAAGCAGCTTTGGAAAGGTATGGAGGTCTTCACAGCTATACCACAGTCCAACCTATGAAGACAGGAGGGAAGGGGCACTCTCTGCCTTTCTAACACAGGGCAAGAGGTGGGGCTGAACTCCTCAATCACATCCTTCTTTTCATTTTTCTCAGGGGGAGTTGGTTGGGTAAAGAGAAGGTGGGTGTACCACAGTATAACCATTTGATTCCTGTCACATTTCTCCCAGTACCCAGAGATGAACATTCATGTGCTTATGACTGTGGCATTTCATTCTCCTGCCCCTAACTAGCTGGAGTACAAAATCAGTGTACCCAGTTATTTGCCAGACATGTCATTCCCAACTCAGAGTCTGTCAATAATTTTTCATGGATCAGCACAGCCTTAAGAACAAAATTGTAATTTCTTAGCTCAGCCCTCATGGCCCTTCACATCTGCCCCCTGACTACCAGTCTAGCCCTGGCCTTTATTCACTGCCTCCTTCCTCCTCCCCATCATAACATATAGCCCTTGGTCCAGCCGTGATGAACTATCTACAGAGTACCTAAAAGTCTCATTGATGCACAACTCTTTGCCATCACTAAGAGATCTGCCTCACTTGAAATGCCTTCTGTTTTTTATAGCCCTTTGTTCTATATCATATCCAAGTGACTCCACATAACAGAATTTTGATCTTAGATCTCAGACATTTGTACTATGAATCCAGATTTGTGGATGATATGTAATAGCTATATGGCAACTCTAATTTTTAACCCTTGTTTTGTCATGTGATAAAAATGGGGGAAAAAACAAAGTAGGGCTATGAAGAGCTGTCTAGTACAATTTGGTGTTTTCCTACTACCTGGTCCACTAATGTGAGAGAGGCAGATGCCTTTTATCATCCCAGACACCCCTTTAATGTATCACTATTACCAGCCTAATTCCACAGATTATAAAATAAAATCCCAAATCTACCTCGCTTAATCACAGAATGTGATTAACAGACCATCTGGAGTGACCTCAGAGACCATCCAATCTAACTCCTTAAATCCAGTTAACTTTCCTCCCTTAACACACTTTTAAAGGAAAAAAAATTATAAACCTAGAAATAAATATTATGTTACTTGAAAGTTGAGCAATTAGTAATAAAAATTTAAAAGTCTTAAAAGTCTTATTTTCTTAGGCAAAGGAAAGCAATTCTCCATATTTTGAATGATCCTATTTAATAATAAAAATTTTAACCTTAGATCAGGGGTCCCCAACCCCTGGACCGTGGACTGCCACCAGTCTGTGGCCTATTAGGAACTGGACTGCACAGCAGGAGGTTAGCACTGGGCAAGCGAGCGTTACTGCCTGAGCTCTACCTCCTGTCAGATCAATGGCAGCATTGGATTCTCATAGGAGTGTGAATCTATTGTGAACTGTGCATGTGAGTCATCCAGGCTGCACTGCATGCTCCTTGTGAGAATCTAACTAATGCCTGAAGATCTGAGGTGCAACAGTTTCATCCTGAAACCATACTCCCACTCCCATCCCAGGGCTATAAAAAAATTGTCTTCCACAAAACCAGTCCCTGGTGCCAAAAAGGTTGAGGACCACTACCTTAGATGATAAGGTATCTGGCGTTCACTGCTGTCTCACCTCGTAACCATTTAATCTGGCCTTAGATAGAAAAGCCAAGATGAAAATTAAGTTAGAAACGTTCCCTTTCGCCACCTAGGAGGGTCATGTCATAAAGCAGCCCCCGTTCTAAACAATAAGAAATTAGATTAGAAATAAACTCGGGCACTTATACCCAGAGGTACACAGAGTAACCTCGTAACTCCTGGATTGTTGCTGAGCGTTTCAAAACGTTCCAGGTTCCTAGATCTCCTTTCTATCCCAGCATCGAGAATATGTTTTTAAACTGTGCTCCTGCTCTGATAGGTCTGCCGGTCAGGACCAAGCAGCAGGTTATTTTCAAATTGCTAGGTGAGGATAGGTTGATGGACCAGGAAAGGAAAAAAAGAAAAATAATGGGACCAACACTCGGACAGGAAAGGAATTTACCTCAAGGCCTTTCAGGTTACGGTCGAGGCAGCTGAAAATGACATTTCAAACTTTCTTAACCACCGTCAATTTCTCCTTTTTGAAAGTTTCCCCATTTATTTTACCTTGAATTATGCAATGTGTCTGATAAATATTTTTTCATGGAAGGTATAAAGGAATAGTGTGGGGGAGGACATGGGTACGTGCATCTGAATGTAAATTATAAACTGTCCTGTATTCAGAGATTTCCAGATCCAGGCCTCTGAGAAAGGAGATAGTGACCTAAATAAAGTACTTTTTCATACCTGATCTCATTTAGCCTTATCCATGTGGGGATTACAGGGCCTGTCTGCTCATGGTTGTCAGCAAAGTACAGTGAATGCCTTGGGTGATGGTCTTCCTTATCTCCATCTGTTTGCCTCCCACAACACAAACACAAACACGATTACAGTCGGAACAGGCATATGGATGGAAGCAGTAGATTCCGTTAGGGCTCTGGAACTGGCTCTCAAAAGCATTTTGTACATTAATATTAGAAACTGCAACTACTTCATTCATGTTTCCCCAGATAGCTACCACAATATCCACTACCCAATGAAGATTTATTGAATGAATGAATGAAAATAGAATACATTGCTTGCTATATCAGAATTCTAATACTTTGAATTTTATTCCTCCTTTTTTTAATGCTGAAGTATTCATGATTTATCAGTCTGTGAGGAGTTTTTGATATGTTTAAGTTATTGGTATGTTTTTATAAAAATAATACACATTTATCTTTTTTTAATGTTATGCGCACATTTATCATTTTTTAAAGTCAAAACAAAAAATAGAAGAATATTTAAACTAACTTGAAAGCTCATAAACCAGGACTATTGATGAGCATTTTAAAATAAACTTTCATATGGAAACACTTAAGTATATAAAATGTTTCATACATATATAAGTAGATATATCTATACATATGTCTATTAAGATGTAGTATACTAGTGAGCATTTTACTAAATATCTCTTTATAAAAACATACAAACATAAAATATGAATTATATAAATATATATAGTTTTGTCTAGATATCTCTTCTTAGAAATGCATAAAGATATAAATATAAAAATGATATTTTACATCAAATGGATTCTTTCACTTTGTTATGTTTTACATTTGTTATATATTTGTTGCCTATTTTTTTAATCAACAGTATGCACTTGGTATATTTTCAGGTCAGTAACATGATTTATGCAGCATAATTTTTAAAGCGTATTCTGTACCCTAACACATTTACTTGCCCAGAATCTCTGAGGGGACTGGAGTTGTTTTCAACCTCTTTAAGTATCCTTAACAGGAAACAGATCACTAGTAGCACCTATCTCATAGGTTTTTGGTTTTGGGTAAATATTAGATGATTTATAGAAAGCTCCTAATATTTACACCTCAAACTTTTCACAAAAAAATTGTTAGCCTGCCGTTTTTTAAAGGAATTAATGACAACACAGTAGTCTTGTAGATTCATTCTTTCGTTGCCATTTCTATTTTTACAGATTTAAAATTCCAGCTACCAGTATCTACATGAGATATTTCAAATCTCATGCCCAATAATATAGTCAGAAAACAGAAAGTGTTGACACTGGTACTAACTGTAAAATACAATATAATTTGGAAATTAAGAATTTTGGTTAAAACAAGAGACACCTGATATGGTTTGGATGTTTATCTCCTCCAAATCTCGTGTTGAAATGTGATCTCCAGTGTTGGAGGTGAGACCTAGTGGGAAGTGTTTGGGTTATGGGGGCAGATCCTTCATGCATGGCCTGGTGCCTTCCCTGCCATAATGATTTCTCACTGTATTAATTCACATGAGAGGTGGTTGTTTAAAAGAGCCTGGCATCTCTCTCTTGCTCCCTCTCTCATCATCAGCCCTCTGACATATGAATGGAGTCATATAACTGAGTGGGGTTGTACCTTGGCGTAAGCATTCCACACATGATACCTGTAAGGCCGGCTGCCTTGCTGAAGAGCCAAATGGACACACTTATCTCTCTGTGCTGGCTCCCCACACCTGCTCCTATCTGGTTTCTCCATGCAGGCTCCACACGCCCACTCCTGCATTCCTCACTCAACCCTTTCAAAATTTAAAAAGGCCGCGGAAGATTTGTCCAATGGCAGTTTAACATTAACCTCCCCAGCCAGTCAGCCTACCAATGAAACTGTCTGCTCTTTGTTTCCCTAACAATCAATCAAATCTTCTTACCAATGAAATTGTCTGCTCTTTGTTTCCCAATGACTAATCAACTACCTCCACTTCTTATAAAACCCCACGCCCTGAGAAGCCCATTGCGACTTCTCTGGCCCCTTCCCGGACCACAGAACCTCGCCCGGGAGCTGAATAAATTGGATTCTCATTTTTTTACACTGGCCTCAGTTTCCTCATTTTAACTCAGCAATATACCTTACAATACCTATTACATAAATTAAAGAATTTCAAAGTACTATTCTCCTAACAGTAACATAACCACTCCTGAAAGATGGGGTGTAAATCCGGATTCGGGGTCTGCCACAGATCCTCTTCTAGCACTCTGTACTTATCCAGTCACAGTGCTTATGACACTGTATCGTAATTGTTTAATTACTATTTTCCATCCTAGCCTGGAAGGAAAGCAAACACTGTGTCTCGTGTTAATCATTGTTCTTCCCCAAGACCTAAAATAACAGCTAGTACATAGGAGTCAGTCAATAACTATTAGCTGAATTTTTGAATTAGATTACTATGAAAAGAAATACTAGAAGCACATCTTCCTACCAAGAAAGGGAGAAGTTAGGGGGATATGCATATATCTTTCCCTAAAATGTATCTTCTTTATGGTTTCTCTTCTTAAAAGAGATATGGCAAATAAGGATATCAGCCCATTGTCTAAGTAGGTTAAGAGTTCAACAAACACTTGGAATAAAAGAAAAATGAATGTGCAAATGTTCCTGCCTCTATTTTCTAATAGCACTCTCCTTTAACATTTATTGAAATAGAGGTGCAGATCTGACTTACAACACGCTCCAGTGTGCAAAGAACATGAGGAGGTGGTGTGGCACTGGCCTCTGGCCTTGCAGTCCCACTTCCTGTGGTCTGGGGCGTCCGCTGCTCTCATCCTCTCGGCACTTCTGCATCTACTCTACTGGAATAAAAAGGCATTTCTCAATCCCAGGCATCTGACTTGCAGGCCGTCGGAAAACAGGAGTACAGCCTCAGGCTTGTCTATTTAGTCTCTTTCCTCCTCGAATCCACACTCTCCCTCCATTAATGTTGGACCTGGCACTGAGCCAAGCGCATCGATCCTCCTGTGGGCCTGCAGCCTCCTTCGGGCTATGCCCAGAGAAGTGTAGCATGATTTCCAGCATTCTTGATTTCCCAATATGTATTTGAAATTTCTCCCACATCAAACCCATTCAGAGCTGGACCTATGAAAGAGAAAATGCTGACATGAGCGCTGTCCTCTTGCCCGCTCACTCCTCTAATGGAACAGAAAAGCTTTTCTGTCTTAAAAGAGTGTACTGAGTTTTCTCTTTGTGTTTCTGCCTGAGCTTACTTTTCCCCTGGATCATTTTTGCCCCTGTTGCATTAGGTAGCTACTTAGACAGAAACAGGCCAGGAGAGGGCTGCCCCTAACCAGGAATTTCAGGATGATGATCAGGTGGTTGTTAACTGTTTCTCTAAAATAATAATAGGGAGCGGCCAGCACCAGGGAAAGGCAGGCTCCCAATAAGTAGGAAAAACCTGAAACTGGTGATCAGTAGCTTCCAGGTAAGAGCTTACAAGTTGGGTGAGTGGGCTCACACAGACACACCAAGAGGAAAAATGGCAGAGTTTAACTGGTATATGATGTACTAGGGACGTGTAACTGGAAAGGGGAGAACACCTCAGATGAGCATGCAAATGACTTTAGTAAACACACTTCGGATGCTCCCTTCCCACGTGCTAGCAGGTGCACTGCACGTATGGGCAGCCTATCCCAAAGGAAGAATCAGGGGGGAAGGAATGCAAGACCCCGGAAGTATGCTAGCATATAACCCCAACTCAAAAGGTCAAACGGTTCACTCGATCTCTCAAGTTGCCCTCTTGGCTCTCCTCCAAGTGTACTTCCCATTTCTTTTGTTCTGCTCTACAGCTTTTTCATAAACTTTCACTCCTGCTCTAAAACTTGCCTCAGTCTCTTCTTCTGCCTTCTGCCTTCTCTGTTGAATGTTTTCTTGTGAGGAGGCAAGAATTGAGGTGTCTGTAGATCCCTATGTATTCACCACCAGTAACATAGTTTGGTGCCATGCCTCAGATATGTTCCAACACTGACAGCATCATTGCTGGGGAGAATTTTGAAAAACCAAGGTGGGCAAAAGATTTCTAGAGGTCCTTTCAATTGAATGCTGGGTCTGTGTGAGCTTGCTTATACCCTTTGTCTTTGGCTATTTTCCAACTCTGTACATGGAAGAGGGTAACTACTCTTGTTTATAGAATTGCAAATGAAGTTTGAACAGTTTTATTTCCACACTATAAAAATGATTCTTCCAAATATTTTATTGTTCCTCCAAGATAAGTTTTACAACTATGAGCAAAATCATTTCAGTATCCCTGATTACTTTCAGTGTCTTCTGTTTATCCTTCCAACATCTTACTGTTTATCTAACAAGTTAGTAAATTAAACGATTTAATGAGTGAAACTTTTGACATTTAATATCTGTATAAGAATCATTTCCAGAAGTTGTGATTGGTCTTTATTTACACTATTTTGTTGGAGATTTTTTCATTCATATCCTATACCTTTTCACTTTTTAAAATTTCTTTACATTGGACTTCACCTTTCTCTGGTGCCTCTTTGACTGGCTGAATAATTGACCTTCTGAATTCTTTGTCTGGCAATTCAGAGATTTCATCTTGGTTTGGATCCATTGCTTGTGAGCTAGTGTGATCTTCTGAGGGTGTTAAAGAACCTTGTCTTTTCATTTTACCAGAATTGTTTTTCTTGTTCCTTCTCATTTGGGTAGACTATGTCAGAAGAAAGATCTGAGACTCAAGAGCTGCTGTTCAGATTCTTTTGTCGCACAGGGGCCTTTCTTGATGTGGTGTACTCCCTTTCCCCCAGGGACAGGGCTTCCTGAGGGCTGAACTGCAGTTATTATTATTTCTTTTCCAGATCTAGTCACCCAGCAGAGCTACCAGGCTCCAGGCTAGTGCTGGGGTGTGTCTGCAAAGTGTCCTGTAATGTGATCCATCTTCAGGCCTCTTAGCCATGGATACCAGTACCGAGTCTGGTAGAAGTAGCAGGGTAGTAAAGTGGACCCTGTGAGGGTCCTTGGCTGTATTTTTGTTAAGTGTACTAATTTACTTTTGGTCAGCCTCCAGTTAGGAGGTGGCGCTTTCAAGTGCACACCAGCTGTGGTTGTACGGGGAGGATATAATCTTGCCCTAGGGGAGGTGGTGGATGGGACCATAGAGCTCCCAAGAGATTATGTCCTTTGTCTTCAACTACCAGGGCGGGTAGCGAAAGACCATCAGGTGTGGGTAGGGTTAGGTATTTCTGAGCTCAGACTTTTCTTGGGCAGGGCTTGCTGCAGCTGCTGTTGGGGAATGGAGGTGTGGTTCCCACACCAATGCGGTTATGTTCCCAAGGGGGACTATGGCTGTCTCTGCTGCATCACACAGGTTATCAGGGAAGTGGGGGAATGCCGGCAGCCAGAGGCCTCACCCAGTTCTAACGCAACTCGAAGCTCAAAAGGCCAGTCTCGCTCCCACCATGTCCCATCAACAGCACCCAGTTTGTTTCCAGGCAGCTGGTAAGCAGGGCTGAGAACTTGCCCCAGGCTATAAGCCTTCTAGCTGAGAAAGCAAGCCAACTCACAGTTCCTCAGCTGTCCCACAGAGCCTGCAGGGGCAATCTACCTTCTTCAAAGACTGTGGATTCTCTCGGCTTTCCTGGTATGTTCCTGTAGTACTTCTTAGAGCAAAAGTTCATGAGGGGGGTCTCCACACATTGCTCTGACCCTCTGAGTGGGAGCTGCAAGTTAGTCCTGCCTCCTATTCACCATTTTCCCCAGTCTCATTTTAATATACATTTCTCTGACCATCAATTCTCTTGGTCCCTAAGTTAGGCAGCCAGGCCTTCAAGCCTCCCACTCAACCGATCAGCCGCCCTCTGCCCTTGCCTCTGCTTCCTGAATATCTATCTTTACTCCCTCTCCCTGTGTCCTGAGCACAGCCCAGCACTGCCCTCATTTCAGTGTTACTTTTACCATATATTCTACTGCAAATAACTGTTTTATTTGGCTAAATCTTCCATGAGACTCTAAACTTCAGAAGTCAGTAATCATGTTCATATTCATATTACTTTTCTATTGTTGTGTAACAAATGACGGCCCACATACCAGCTTAAGACAATACACATTAATATTTCAGTTTCTGTGTGTCAGGAGTCCAAGCTTGACTTGACCGGATCCTCTGCTTAGGGTCCCTAGAGGCTGCAATCAAGATATCTGCTTGAAGAACAATTGAAAATGCAGAGGCATTTGAACCAGAGAAACTCCATCTTGAATAGAGCCTGGGTAAAATAAGGCTGAGGCCTGCTGGGCTGCATTCGCAGGAAGTCAGGCATTTTTATTCACAGGATGAGAATAGGAGATCAGCACAAGATACAGGTCACAAAGAGCCTGGTGATAAAACAGGATGTGGTAAAGAAGGCATCAGAAACCACTAAAACCAAGATGGTGATTGAAGTGTTTCTGGTCCTCACTGCTCATTATATGCTAATTATAATGCATTAGCACGCTAAAGGTCATTCCCGCCAGCAACATGACAGTTTACAAATGCCATGCCAAGGTTACAAAGTTACCCTATATGGTCTAGAAAAGGGAAGAAACCTCACTTTCAGGAAATCCCACCCCTTTGCTAGAAAACTCATGAATAGTCCATCCCTTGTTTAGCATATAATCAAGAAATGACTAGAAGCATTCTTAGTCGCGCAGCCCGTGCTGCTGCTCTGCCTATGGAATAATCATTCTTTTACTGCTTTACATTCCTTAAACTTGCTTTCACTTTGCTCTATGGACTTGACCCCAATTCTTTCTTGTGCGAGGTCTAAGAACCCTCTTTTGGGGTGTGGATCGGGTCCCCTTTCTGGTAACATCTTGACTGGAGAAGGCTCTGCCTCTAAGCTCTCAGGTTGTTGACAGACTTCATCTCCTTGAGCTGTAGAATTCATGGCAAATTGCTTCTACAAAGCCAGCAAAGGAGAGAAGGGTAAAGGCGGGGAACGAGAAACTACTTACTGGGTACAGTGTGCATTATCTGGGTGATGAATACCCTAGATCCCAATCTATTTGGTACCAGGGACCAGTTTTGTGGAAGACAATTTTTCCACGGACTTGGGGGTTGGGGGTGGTTTTCGAATGAATTTTTGTTTATTGTTCCCAGGCATTTTCTGCCATTATTTTCTCTGGGGACCATTTATTACTCAGCACATAGCTTACAGTCTCTTTGGATCTAAGCAAATCTCCTTCCTTATGAGGCATGCACACACACACACACACACACACACACACACACACGTCTGTATGTCTTGTGTGTGTGGTGTGTGTATGTGTGGTGTATATGGTATGGGTGTACATGTGCATGCTGTGTGTTGCATGCATGAATGTGTGTGTACATGTACATGTGTGCATTTGTGCTCCTGTGTGGTGTGTGTGTGCAAGTGTGCTGTATGTGTATATCTGTGTGCTTCAATTTAGTAGCTGGCCAGCATCACTAACTGCACCTCCTACGTCTTCAGCTCCTGTCATTCCAATGGTTCAATTTGTGGGGAATAAAAAGGTCTGGCTACCCACTTTCTTATTCACCTGAGCTATCAGCCAGTCTGTGGCATGCCAAGTGGAGTTCACAGGTATTCTCACAGCCTTCCCACATTCCAAGAGCTGGCTGTTTTAAAGGAAATGTTTTTGATGTATTACCTGAGGTTATACAAACATTTTTGGACATCTTATGAGGTACAATTTCCACTCATCACTACCTGCTTCAGTTTCCCCAGGTTGGAAAGCCTTTTCTCATGGGTTATAATTGAGCTCAATTATTAGGGCAGCACAGGGCTGCCTTTACTCTACTTTAACTGGAAGTAATGTGAAGGAGGTTTCCAAACACGTTGCTATCCTCATTTATATGCAATGGGCCTTCCCTGGGTCTCACACAGCCTTTTCAAGGTCTGATCATTACCCGTTAGCCACACTTTTACTCCCCCAAACAGATGCTAGCTCCAGACATAATTTATTTTAATTTATATATTTATATTCCACTTCAATTTTAATAGATTTAAATATAGAGCCACTTACCGATGCCTGAATGTGTGATGCTCTTCCTATATCATTGCCTATGTACATTCTTCTGCTTAAAACAACTTTCTTGGCTGAGTGCAGTGGTCTACGCCTGTAATCCCAACACTTCGGGAGGCTGAGGTGGGCAGATCACCTGAGGTTGGTGTCTGGCAGGAGACCCTCGGGCCCCCCTCTCACCCCACCCAGGTCCCAGCCACGTAGAAAGTACTCGGCTTCTCCACTTAAAAGGCCCCTCTTCCTTTTCTGCCCAGCAACAGGCCTGACCCATCAGCTCTCCAGCAGCTTCCCGCCCAACTAACTCCTGCCCAGCAAACTTCCCGCGCGACATCCCACCTACCCAATCGCCACCCGACACGCCAGCTTTCCTACTCCCCCAGTCACTCTACCTCTATAAAAGCCGTAGAACAAAGAAAGCCGGCGCGAGACTGCTGACTCTTCCCCCGGCACGAGTCCAGTCCGCCCGGAGGCTCTCCAATAAAGCCTGAACTCCTAAACTGTCCATTTGCCTGGTGTAATTCGGTCGCTCTCTGGGGTTCAAGCAACGAGGGTCCGGGCGGGTCAGACAGTTGGGAGATCGAGACCAGCCTAACCAACATGGAGAAACCCCATCTCTACTAAAAATACAGAATTAGCCAGGTGTGGTGGTGCATGCCTGTAATCCCAGCTACTTGGAAGGCTGAGGCAGGAGAATCACTTGAACCCAGGAAGGGGAGGTTGCGGTGAGCCAACATCACCACAACCTCAGTGATGAGCCTTTGCACTCCAGCCTGGGCGACAAGAGCAAAACTCTGTCCCCCACCCCCCCAAAAAAAATCCTTCTCTGCAATTTCAAACTGATTGCTTCAAGACTTAGCTGTCATTATCTCTGGAAATTCTTTTATTACACCCCCTCAACTCAGGTTAATCTGCCATAAAACAATATTCTTTTAAGATTACTATTAATTTATGGATTTGTCTTCCCTAATAGTGAACTCCTTGAGGAAGGTAATTTGTCTAGTATGCTTTGTATCTGCAGAGCCTAAGGTACTCCCTGGCCATAAGATGCTCTTAGTAAAAGTTAATTGAACTATTATGTTCATTAAAGACACAAAACTAATGTTTCATAGTGCAAAGCCTGTTTTTTTATGGAATACTACCAGAAACCTCACTCTAGACTGACATCAGATTACTGAAGTTAGCAATTCATCAAGAACAGCTGTCATTCGGTCCATTACACATAGTTTATTGGCAAGGATATTGTTAGACTTTGCTAAACAATTTGCTGAAAAAAAATTTACCTGAGCCATTCTCTACTTGGTTAACCATATCAGTAAAGAAATTATATGTTAATTTGGAATTATTTTTCACACTGTACCGATATTGAGTTCAGTGTAAAAGTTGCTACATGATGGCTTTCTCTGCCCACGACTATTTTTAACCACCTTCTGGTAATCACTACTGTTTTATTTGGTAATAATGTCCCCTCCCTACACTAACCATGTTATTCTAGTGGAGATGGCCAATAATATTCTGCCTCTCCCACCTCCTTGTCATAAAATGGGTCCACTTCCCAGCACAGAGCAATCCTGATATGCAGTGTTATGACTCAGCTGGATTAGTCACCAGCCCTCCTCAGGAGTCTTTGGCAGCAGCTGACTGGGATAAGGCTGTCCTTCTGGACCATGATCCCTGACATGTGGAGAGGTCCATGAAGACGAAGCCTACAAACAAAGTAAGAGCGATAACAAGAGTAACATTTCAGTTCTCACTTCCGGTTGCTGAGATCCAGGTCATCGTCCTCAATCGTGCAAGTTTCCTTTTTTGCTGTGAGCCAGCCTATTGTGCTTCTTAAAAAAAAAATTACTATTTTCTGCTTAGGCTAGTACATGTTGGATTTCTGACCGTGACAATTAAATATTTTCCTGAAGGGCTTTACTAAGGAAGCTGCAGAGGAACCATTTTCTCAGCTTTATGTTCTGCAGTCTGCCAACACACTGTGCCTTTTCATTTCAGCTCTATGGAAACAGTCCCTGTAAGACATATGTCCTTCTCCCATCCACAGTAAAGATTCGCAGAAGTTTTACTGTTTGAGAAAGATAGGTTAAGATCAAAATAGGGGCAATGACTTCAAAAGTGAATAGATTCCCCATCAATGCACAAAAAGAAGTGAGGGATAAAGATTTATTTTGCAAACAGTGCCCAAAGTTAACAAAATTATTTAACAAATGATTTCTTTCAAGAGTGAGTTTCTGTTGGGGTATTAAATGTACTTTGGCTAATTCAAACTTTTGAGAAGTGTTTTATACACATTAAACAAACAAGGAAGACCACCTGTGAATTGCTAAAGAAGAGCGTTGGCCTTTCCTTAGATCTTGCACAGGTAAAACAATGTTTTACTGATGCTAAAATCCCTGGCCATGATCATACAGCCAGAAGTAAAACAAAGGCAGAGATGCCACAATGATATATTTACTTAAGCTGTGATTCAATTTCATGGGCAAACAAATATTACAGCAAAAAATTGCAACATCTCCAAAGTTTTACAGTCAACTTAAAAGTGTAATCTTTCAGAATTTATAATTTTCTGAAGAGGTGGGAAAATTAAGCATCAGATTTCAAAACGCACTCTTATTTATAATTAACCTATTTACACAGTTGTTTCTATTAGTAATGACAAAGTTCTGCCAAGATTTACAAATATAGTGCCTTTCATGTATGTTTAGTGGCATATAAATAAGTTAAATAGGAAACGCATATTATTTCATAAAATATAATTTAAAGATAAAACAGAAGCAACACCACTGTAAAAAAATTAAACAATATTTCTATGAGTATATGAAATATTTCTTAGCACTGAATGGATGCATACTATTAAACATTATTTAACAACATTTTAATAACATTTAGCACAGAATAAATATAGGCAGCTGCAGAAGTTTGCAGGATCAAGTTAAAAGGTAACATTAACACAACTCTTAGATTCTCTTTGTTAACACATTAAAGCCTATTTTATTTTAAGAACATTACCAACAAAACTGCCTTATCTCATTTTTTTTCATTATGATATGCAAAGGAGTTTTTACACTCAGAAGCCTACTTAAGGTTGATTTAAATGCTAGGCAAGTGGGCTATGATTTGACCAATATTCTCAATCTATTACAATATGCAAATCATCTGAATAAACTTTGTAAAAGTTACCAGGGCTTTACATTGTACTCTATTTGGCTTTTTTCTTTTTTCACAAAAAGCAGACATCTTGTAGTTGAAATTTTTAAAGATATTTTTGACAAAAACATAAAAACAGATTCAAAATCAGACATTTAAATTAAGCACAATGTGGTATACAGGGATACCAGATTATGGTTTATATTCATTTATTGTTTGTTCATTCATGCCTGCCTAGTAAGAGCAAATTGCAAATAGTATACACTTCAATTACACAGACTCAAATACTGAAAGGACTCAAGACTCAGAGAGTATATTTATGTCAGGCTTTAATAAAGGTAAAGGATATTGTACAGCAGGGGAAGCAAAGCTCAAGCAACCAGAAGGGTTTAAGACTTCCACGTGCAGCCTTCCAGGGGTCCTTTCACGGTCACAAAATACGTACCTTGATTTTAGCATGGTGCCATCACCAGTTTACAGTGGACTCTTTTATAGCCTGCCAATCACATAGCCGAGCCAGGCTGTGTAACTATTATTCTAGGTGTAAACCATCAACCCATACATCCCTCAACAGTGTAGATAAGCCAGCCAGTGCCTCCAGGAGAGTTTTGAACATTAAACATTATAAATCATTGGTGTATTTATATTATAAATACACTATATAAAATTACTACATATACTAACCCTATAATTAGTACTAAATCTCATTCGTATCTTATCCAACTATCACTATTATTCTTCCAAGCCTCCCAGAAATAAGTATAGAGTTGTTTCAGTTTACCTATAAACCCAGAAACAGCCCCTGGAGGGCGGCACCTGGAAGCCTTGCACCCGTCTGATTGCTTGGGCCTCGCTTCCCCACTGCACCATATCCTTTACCTTATTAAAGCATCACATGAATATACTAGAGTCTTGTGAGTCCTTGCTTTTCCTTATTCCTTCCTTTTGAGTTTAATGACTATCAGTATCTTCATGTGTACCTCTTGTAACAGGCTTACACATCTCACAAATTGTGAACTTTCCATATATGTAGTTAGTCCTCTATAAAACAAGATATTGGGCATATAACATAAACTTATGATAAAGTCAGAGGCAGCATCAACAATTAATTAGATTTTAAACATTTTTTCATATTTTCCTGTTTTTCTAAATTAATGTACATGTTCTTTCTTTATTAAAAAAACAAAAAGAAAAACGTAAATTAGGGAGATAAGTAATAAGGTTTGTGCTAGACACACAAAACTTAGCTACTCTGATGCCTTCTTCTGCCATAGGCTGTTACTAGGGATAAATCAAAATTAGCCATTTACCATTAACGCATTTGAGCATTTCAGTGTTACCAAACATGTGCCATAACCAGTTCTTCCAGCATTTGTCCTGGAATAAGATGTGGTGCTCAGCGTCACCCACGCAAGGTACAGGCTGGAGCTAATAATTCTGTGTGTTTGATATCCCCAATTCTACCAATCCCATCTGTAGACAGGTGAGATCAAGGTTAACAAAAAGAAAACTTTAGGTGAAATCTGTTGAGGAACAGAAAGTTTACCCTGCCCCCAAGGTTCCCATGTGGAAGATACTTTTAGTTTGTAATTAGTGGTAGGCGGGTAACAGCTGCCTACTTGGTATAGTCTTGAGTTATGTGTCTATGTAGAACACCTGTGTATTAATGAGACTCACCTGTCAAAGAGTAAATAACTACCTGGATGAAAATCTGCTCAAGGCCTTCAGTCTGGAGAGTTGTCAGCCCCACAGACTCTCCGGCTGCTGGTCCCCAGGATAGATCCACTCTGTTGTGCTATCTGGCTGTTTGCCCCTCAATACTTTCAGCCCGCTTGGGTGGGGGTCTCTCTTCCAAGAGGGTTCTCAGTAGAGATCAAGGTTAACGCAAAGAGAACTTTAAAGAGTAATCAGAAAAAGGCACTCTAAAGCTGGGCATAGGAATAAGAGACGAAGGATTCTCAGACTCCAGTGACTGCAAATCTGGCTAAGCTTTAAAAAAAAAATGGGGGAGATTTTTTAAATGCTGGTGGAAAAAGACAATAATAGTAAAATTTTTTAAAAAATCGTTTAATGCTGATGGTCAGATCACTGCTTCTAGCCATGCACACACTGCACGACTCCAAGGGCCACACATTGCATACACTTCCATGTGAATGGAGCCCCGTGGAGCTGTGCAACACAGCAGCCCTACTGGGCCCCATGATACAATTCCTGGAAATGGTGATAGGGCTTTTGTGCTTTCAAAAACATTTTTCTAACAGCCAGAGCTGAGAACTAATGGTCTAAACTATTTTATTCCATATGCTAATTATATGCCTTTGAGACTCATGTTGAGATTGTTATTGTTTTCAATATCTGCCTGCTGAGCAGATATTCCTTCTCCATTAATACCCTTAAGGAATTTATCTTTTTCATATTTTTAACAATAATCTTTCTCCTGTCGTGCAAGAACATTTGTTTTTGTTGCTACTTTTATTTGCCTTGCTCCATCATAGCCAAAATTTGAAGAAACGTGTTGAATCACACACTTTTATGTAATTACATAATTTTAATTAAATAATTATATATTTTTTACATAGAGATGTTATTTTCCAGATACTACTCTGCACATTTCAACAATTCTCTTTAGGAAATAAAACTTGTATCAAGAAAAGTATCTTCTAAGCATTATATGGTACACATATTTTAAACACCACTGTAGTCTGCTTTAAAAAATAAGCCATTAATAAAAAGGCCAAATCAGGTGTTAGTGGGTAATCTGGGTTGTCTGTTTTGCTTTGTGGGCCTCACAACCTTCTTGAGAGACCTGCTCTGTCGTCATGCCATGTGTGGCTGGTGGGGCTACTCGCCACAGGACCAGGACCATCTCCTGCCACAAACCCCCAGCCCCACTGTCACCGTAGGGTAGGTGAGAATGTGACTTGGTCAAGGCCAGTTTGAACCTCAGGACACAAAGCAATTGGAATTGGGCTAACGGATGAGAATACCCTGCAGATAGTTCAGTAATTCCCTGACCTACCCTAAGTAGACCAGATTTTCTTTTTATTCTATGAGTAAACAAATTGCGTTTTGCCTAAGTTAGCCAGAATCGGTTTGTGTTATTTGCAACTAAAGGATGCTACAATTAAAGAAATTGATACCAGTGTAGAATTCAGGCAAAGGAACCCTAGGCATATTTGCAGTATTTGCATTTACTTATTGGGTTGAGGTGAGTCCAGTGAAAATAAAAATCTACTTCAAATTCCAGAAAGGGAAACTGGTAGCCACTGATTGCTAGACTGCAAAACCACAAGTCCAGGTTTCAACTGCAGTCATGTCAGATGGTGAGGCTCTGGCAGGACAATCACCTGCTGCCATTTACCAAAATAAAGGGGACAGGAAGATTTTTAGACTGTTGGGGAAAACAGTGGCTCTGAATAATGTAAAGGAACTTAATGAAAATAAAATTAAAAGTTCCTTTTAAAGACCTCCCTTCAAGGTATGGAATCAAACTCAGGACCTCTTAATAATCTGCTGTAAGTCTGGTACTGACATCCTTTAAGACTGAGCTTATCCAAAGTCAAATACAAAAACTCCTGCTGTGGATTTCCAAATTGACCCAGATAAACTGACACCATCTCAATAGACTACTTTTGTAAACATTAAAGCACTACTCAGAAAAAAAAAAAGTAAGATATTAACAAATTTAACACTGATATCTAAGAAGTATTGGAAGAAACGGGGAATTTAAAAACCATCTCTCTCAGAAACACCATAAAGTTTTTTTCACCTGAGGTTATCTTGACCCTCTTGCAGGGAAACACATTTGGTCCCTGTAATTATGGGTTCTCTATCCATAGATTCAACCAACCAAGGATTGAAAATATTCAGAAAAAAAAAAAAGCACAATGTTTCAAGAAGCAAAACTAGAATTTTTCACTGCACCTAATACTAAGTTGAATCCATAAGGATGAAGTAATGTGTAGGCACTGTATTAGGTGTTATGCGTAATGTAGACATGATTTAAAGTATATGGCAGCCAGGCACAGTGGCTCACCCCTGCAATCCCAGCACTTTGGGAGGCTGAGGAGGTAGTATTACTTGATGCCAGGAGTTCAAAACCTGGTAGGCGTCATAGCAAAACCCTGTCTCTATAAAAAATTAAAATTTAGCCAGGTGTGGTGGTGCACACCTGTGGTCCCAGCTATTTGAGAGGCTGAGGTTGGAGAATTACTTGAGCCAGGAGACTGAGGCAGCAGTGAGCTGTGATTGCACCACTGCACTCTAGTGTGGGCAACAGAGCAAGACCCTGTCTCAAAAAAAAAAAAAATGAATTAAAAAATTAAGTATACCATAGGATGTACATAGGTTATATGTAAATACTACACCATTTTATATAACAGACTTGAGCATCTGTGGATTATGGAACCAACCCCTCAGGGATATTGAGGAATTAATGCATATACATCTCATTTATGACCTTCCTGTCACTGTTCCTCTGGTACCTGGATAAGAACTCAGCATAAGGCCAGGCACAGTGGCCCATGCCTAAAATCCCAGCACTTTGGGAGGCCAATCCACGTGGATCACCTGAGGCTGGGAGTTCAAGACTGGCCTGACCAACATGGAGAAACCCTGTCTCTACTAAAAATACAAAATTAACCAGGCATGGTGGTGCATGCCTGTAATCTCAGCTACTCAGGAGGCTGAGGCAGGAGAATCGCTTGAACCTGGGAGGCAGAGGTTGTGGTGAGCGAGATTGTGTCATTGCACTCCAGCCTGGGCAACAAGAGCAAATCTTCTTCTCAAAAACAAACAAACAAACAAACTCAGCATGGCATGGGTAATACCTTTGCTTTGAAGAATGGAATGCTAGATTTATTGTGCATCTCACCCATTTGTCTCATTTTTTGCCCATTAGAATCCAAATCAATCTCCACTGTTGCTGCATAAAGACCCTTCGGAGAAAACACCAGTCTTTTAAATGTTGATTACTGATTGTGATCTCTAGACCAGTCATCTTTCCAGCAAGTATAGCAAATAAAAAAGGTTTTCTAGTTTCAGCAAATTTCACTGGAGCCCAAAATGACTGAAATCAGGTGGCATCATCAACATTAACAGGCCATAGGACACATCTGGTTCAGAAAACCTTAATACATGAAAAGATCTCTGATTCTGGGTAAAATATGAAGTTTCAGCAATGAAACCAATAAGCAATCACTAAGATCATATCTGGTTTATAAAACAGAAAAAAAGAATACAAATCTAGAGAACACCAGCATGATAAAGTTACTCTGCTTAAACATTGGCTCTCAAACAATTCTAAACCCTGAGTCAATTCACTCCAAGTGGCCTTTAAGTGAAAGGGGCTGGGTACCATTGGGAGAAAATGCCAAATTAATATCATTTTGTATTCTTGAATCTTACTCTTAACCTTATCTAAAAATATATGTGGCTATTTTATCTGGGTAACTGTGTCTTGGGGATAGGGAAACATTCCAAACTCTTTTGCAAATTATGGAATACAGGTACTAAAACAGCACTCACGTCTGGGGATCTACACTGCCACTGTATCCCACTGGGCAGAGTGGGGGCTATGGAATCCATATGGTAAATGGTACTCTCTCCTGAGTTTGCCTCACTAGTTTCAGGAATATCTTTATCCCATTCATTGGTTATTTCCCTGTTCCTAATTGTAAAGCTTGAGTGTTATCTTCAGCAATTAACAGTGCCTCTACATTCACTCTGACCATGTAGCAAAGCCTATTTTGAAAGGAAAAGCCGTACTGAAGCCACTATCAATTCTCCTGCCAATCATAAGAGCAAACAAAAGGCCGCAACTACAAGACTTGGGGAACTGCAGAGAATCATGCCATTATAAATACTTAAAAGATATACCTAGTGCAGTTTATATTATACCCTCCATTAATTATCCAGTTTAGCACATGCAGAAGATGTATGGGTATGTGAGAATGGCACCAAATTGTTATAAGTGAAATTCAGTGATGACTCCAACTGCTAATGTAGTCTTCTTACGGCTGCAAATTAACACATTACCTGGTAATTGACAAGCAGTTACTAACCTATAGAATGCATATTTCTTCTTTTCAATAAACATTAAATAACAAAATAAAATAACGAAAGGTTTGCTTTTACCTGCCAGAGACTGTAGTATATTCTTGCGCGCGCGCGCGCACACACACACACACACACACACACACACACACACATAAAATATAGTTCAGCTATATAACCTACTTATTAAACTGGGTTCTATTTGACCCTCATAGCCAGGTATGGGACCAGCTCAGATAGGACTTGAAAGCTGTTCCTTTCCAAGTTACCACATTGCCTACTCTGTCAGCCGTGTTTATGTACTTGCTTCGTGAAGAGAATTCAGTTGTGACCCCTGAGAAATATACAGCCAGGGATAGTACAGGTGAAAGCCAAGGGCTCTTCTCTATGACTTTGCTCGATGATACAGATTAATGGAAGATGATAGCAAATCTACCCAATACCACTGCAATCAAGGAACCCTGCCCAACTGTACTCCTAGCTGAAGTCGAAGGTAATCTTAGAAGGAGTAACAGAGAAAGAGTAATTAATTACAGCTAAGATCTCCTAAGCAGTTACAGAAACAAAATCTGTAGCCTGCATTTCTTGGTTTGCTTTGTATTTAGCATATAGAGTATCTTATATTTAGTGTTCATTACAAAGTGAACTCTACTACACTGGTTCTGATTGAACAACATGCTATCATATTTCTCACAGCAGGCCTAAATTGTCCTTCCTCAGATTCAAAAGTGATCTGAATTTTAATCTTATCTTCCAAGGCATTTAACAACCTTGTATATACACTCTCATCACAGCAGCTTGCAGATGAAGGAACTTATAAACACCTGGAATCATCTTCGATCTTGTTAGCTATCTTGCTTAAACATAAAGAGAGGTAATAAATTCAATAACATATTTGCAAACAACACAAAATGAGGTAATTTTAAAACACAGTAGATTCTTAGTGTCCAAAAGGTTCTGTTAACTAATAAACATTACATTTTAGCTAGATACAAGCCAGGAAAATGTCTAAAAGGTATGCACTTCAATATTCACATTAACCTTCCCTGGGACACTAATGGGAAGTTAGTGAATTAAACAAAGAAAAAAGTAGAAAATTTACTTGAAGATACAATCTTCTACTCACTAGCAGATGAGGCTGAAAGGGAATCATATAAGGTCTTGTAGGCTATGCTAAGGAGTTGTGGTTATAGCAATTAAAGACGTGGAGCCACAGAAATAAAGCATGAGTTACCTCTATCGGATTTTTGGTTTCAAAGTAGCACTCTAGCAAAGTATGAAAAATAGACTGAAGGCTGGTTACAATGGCTCATGACTATAATGTCAGCACTTTGAGAGGCCGAGGCAGGTGAATTATCTGAGGTCAGGAGTTTGAGACCAGCCTAGCCAACATGGCAAAACCCCGTCTCTACCAAAAATACAAAAATTTGCCGGGCATGGTGGTGGGCACCTGTAATCCCAGCTACTTGGGAGGCTGAGGCAGGAGAATCGCTTGAACCCGGGAGGCAGAAGTTGCAGTAAGCCAAGATAATGCCGGTGTACTCCAGCCTGGGTGACAGAGAAAGACTCCATCTCAAAAAGAAAAAAAAAAAAATTGAAGACAAAAAGCTAGAGATAAAAAGAACAACGTGGAAGCTATTACAGGAGCATAGAAAGAAGTTTTGAGGCCTAAATCTTGGGGAAAGAAATGGAGGTTCAGAAAAGGACCAGATATTTGCTATATGAAATAACTACTGTGAATTATTAAAAATTTTTGAATGTAGTAAATAAACTATGTCCAACTTATCAATAGCATTAAGTTCAAAAATAATCATCAAAATCCTCTATTGAGACTTCCTTTTTAAAGGATTTAGCTATCTAGAAACTTCATTGATCTGAAACTAGTTTGCAATTTTTAAGTTACACGTAATTTTTTAGCAGGCCTCTGAGTGAACAAATTAAGTGTCACAAAGACCACTTAGTGGTCTCGCTTAGAGCCTGCTAACTCTTTTACAGACCCCTCCTCATTTTTTTTTTTTTTTAAGAATTGTGATTATCTGGATTCCATGTCCAGTTGAAATAAAAAGTTGGAAGCACAAACTCTGATCCTTTCAGGAGAGGGTAAGAAAAGCAGGCAAACGAGTAAAGAAACCAGGTAGATGGCAGTGAGGAGGGGTGAAGACTGAGACAAAATAGAGAACACACGCTCATCTATTAGGCTGGTGCAAAAGTAATAGCAGTTTTTGGCATTATGAAAAACTTGTATTAGGTTGGTTGCATTTGCACCAACCTAATACAAGGGAGAGCCACTGCTCAGCATTAGCCAATTGTAGCCAAATGAAAATGAAAGCTACACGGATCTGATTTTTCAAAATGAATTAAATTTAAATTTTACAGGGAATCTCCCAAATTTAAGCACACAGCAAACTCAAATTGTTTCAACATGGGGTCAGCCAAACAGTACATCTCTGTAACATATCTGCAGGCTGTATGTCGGTGCACAAAGTACCAGAATCATCTGTGCTCTCCCATGTAAGTGTCAGAGAAACCCCTGCTTACCAGGCCTCTTGTTTAATAAAACATGACTACAGTGACACCATCTTGAAGTGAGTAGTTAGGCACTCACAAGGCACCTGTAAGGTTAATACTTATAGTTTGAAAATACCCACATTCTAAGCTGACCACCAGTTATAATCACAGAACATTATGGCCACATACAGTATCTCCCAACCAGCCCACAGACTGTCCAGATGCCCTAACAATGCAATTCACTGTACTTTAAGACAGTACCAATGAGCAAGCTTAGGTTGAAGGATAGGTCATTGATAACAATAGTAGCCACTACCTTTAGTGAGCACATCTGCACATTCCAAATTTAAGTATAGCTCTTTATAGGTTTTTGTAAATAAAGGCACTAACAAAGGATGGCACATGCCTTCTCTTGCTTTCTAAGGACGCCCTGCTCTGTAACAGAGTAGTTTCCAATAAACTTGCTTCTTTCACTGTTTTCTGTGACTTGACTCAAATTCTTTCACGCATGAGATCCAAGAACTGGCTCGTGGAGTATGGATGGAAATCCTGTTTTCCAGCAACTTAAGGACAAAGCACCTTAATTCCTTCAATAAGTCTAAGAATATCAAGCATTCTACAATACTTAATATTTGCAATGACAATTCCTGATCATAAAGCAAAAAGAAATTAAATTTAGTATGATCTGTTTAATAAAGCTGGAGAATTATATTGTAGCCAAATGGAAATGAAAGCTAAACATATCTGATTTTTCAAAATAAATTTAAATTTTACAGGGAATCTCCCATATTTAAACACACAACAAATTCAGATTGTTTCAGCATGGGGTCAGCTACCTCCTGTTCAATAAGTCTAAGAATATCACCATGTTATAGCATTCCATAATACTTAATATTTGCAATGACTGATCATAAAGCCAAAGGAAACTAAATTTAGTATGATCTGTTTAATAAGTCTGGAGAATTATATAACACATTTAAGAAAGTTTCACATCCACGGGGATTAAAGCCTTAAAATGGAAATAATTTAAGCTATTTGTAAACCTTGGTCATCTAGAATGACATATTACCCAAAGTCTTATTAGCAGAATTTTCCTTTATAGTCTTAAGCATTTGTTGATGTACAGTTTGTCATAGCTATTATAAATGTGATTTGCAAATTAATAGTTAGCTGTGTAAAAATGGAATGATTATGTTTTCTAGCACATGCTATCGTCTTAGCTTTTTCTTATAAAATTATTGAGGGACTTGTTTTCCCGGGTCTCGAGGGTCATGGTTTCAAAGGCAGGAAATTCCGGGTTCCACGCTTCTATCTGTGAACCAGAGGGATTTCAAATGTAAAGTTCTTTTTGTGTGTTGCCTGTGCGTGGGCTAGGTAGGGAAAGCCAGATGGGCTCCTTTGTTCCAAAAATCCCTCTGAAAGCTCTGGGAGGAGGGGGATCTGTAACTCAGGGCTGTGGACCAAGTAGCCAATCCAGTATCAGAGTCAAAGATCAATCACTCCAGAGGAAGTCTGAAAGAACTCCTGTCACTGGATGAAAACACGAGTGGTGAGGGAATAACTCAAGGGTTAAAATTCCGCTGCTCCTTACCTAAATGGATTGCCTGCTCTGGGATTCCCTCCCACCACAGTGTGGGAGCTGTCTCTCTCTCTCTCTCTCTCTCTCTCTGTCTCTCTCTCTGTCTAATAAATCACGCTCCCGCAAAACTCTTTGGGTCCACGATATTTATTCGAATGGTAAGTTCACTGTGCCTCTGGGGCCCCTTTCCCCGTTCTTCCGGGTAAGAGAGGCCAAGAACCTCTTCAGAACTGGGATCTGGGGACACTCCCCCAGTTACTTTATCATATTACAGGTAGAGGGTGTCCAGGTTCTTGGTGTTTTGAACAAAGAATTGGACAAAATGCACAAACAAAGCAAGGGAAGAATAAAGCAACAAAAGCAGAGATTTATTGAAAATGAAAACGCACTCCACAAAGTGGAGCAGGCCTGAGGAAGCAGCTCAAGGGTCCTAATCACAGAATTTTCTGGGGTTTCAATACCCTCTAGAGGTTTCTCACTGGTTACTTGGTGTATGCCCTATGTAAATGAAAAGGATATATCCTGGACAGCAGAATGTTTCTGTTTGATTTCGTTCTAGAAAGTCCTTAGTTTTCCTGCCTCCAGGTCCTATTCTCCTGCCTCCATCATTTATGGAAATACTTCTGGAATAGTGGTTAAAACTTCTTTAAAGTCTCTGGAAATTGTCCTAAGTGCATATGACTAATGATAAAAGAAACATTTCTTCAATAAAATCTACTAAACCTTTATCAAAATTGAAAGAGTTTGCCATTTGAACCATTAGCTACTTCATCCCCATCCCAACCCTGCCAGCTCAGCATGATGGAAGACGTATCCTGCACAGGGGAAGCCACAACACAGGGATCCCTCTCTCTCTAGCTCCCAATATAAGGCTACAGTCTCTCCCCAGGAAGGACACTGAAGGAGAATTTCTCAAGCAGATAAGAGAGACGGGATCCTCTTTTTCCACACAATCCTCATTTACAAAGAGGAAGCCCCAACCCAGGCAAAGTATACTGAGAATCCTGGGACCCTCATCATCCTCACCCACAGCTTGCTAGTAAGGCAGAGGTTCCATGGCAGGAGACACAACCCAAGAAGATGAGAGGCTGCTGCCCCCGCAATGCCTTATTAGTAAACGATGAGTCATGCCTGGAGGAAGGGCAGGCAACAAGAACAGAGAGCTTCAAAAAGCTCCCTAAGGAAACTTACTTTATATAGAACGGAGTGTAGAAACTTTCAAACCTAAGGACACTTCAGGAAACAATGGAGATTTTGTAGTAGGCAACTAAGAATGGGTGTGAGAGCAATAAGGAAAATCATAGATCAACCAGAGTTTTACTAGAGAGAATCAGAGAAAGACAGAAAGAGCTTTCAGCAGGCAGAAACAAATCTCAAAGACTAGTTTCCTACACTACCCCTGTGAACAGGACTGGATTTAACTGTATGCAACCGGAAAGCAATCTATGCCCCACAGCACTGTCAAAAACAGTAGTGTAATCAGTTGTCAATTAGTGCTGGCTTACGGCTGAGCCTTATACCAAGAGAAGCAAATAGTTTACTAGAAAAACCAAAGAAATAGGAAAAGAGAACCCTTCTAAAACCACCGTCATCACAGAAAGATTGTGCGTGTGTCCAAGGCTGCACCATATGAAGCAACATCAGTGGCTACACACTGCAGGTAAGATAGACCTCAAAAAACAGTCCAGATAAGTCACCAAGCAAATAAGCCTGAAAGAGTAGAGTAGTCACAGTTGCTACAATATGTTATCTAAAATGTCTAGCTCTCTTTTTAACAAAAGAGTTACAATATATGCAAAAAGGAAGAAAGTGTCACACACACACACACACACACACATACACACAGAGGCAATAGAAACTGCCTTTGAAGGGGACCAGACGGTGGACTTGAAGATGAAGATTTTAAAGCATCTGCTATAAATATGTTTCAAAAACTAAAAGAAATTATACTTAAATAAGGTACGATGACAATGTGTCATCAAATAGATAATATCAACAAAAAGACAGAAATGATGTTTTCAAAGAACTTAATTAAAATTGAGGATTTAAAATGTACATTACCTGAAATGAAATAGTCACTAGAGGGACCCAATAGTAGATTTCAGCTGACAGAAGAAAGAAATAAGAAAATCTGATGACAGATCATCAGAGATTATGCAATCCAAAAAACAGAGAGAAAAGGGAATGAATAAAAATGAACAAAACCTCACAGAAATGCGGAGACACCATTAAGTGCACCAACATACATGACATGGGAGTAACGGAAGAACAGAAGGGAAAGGATGAAGCATAAAAAATATTCAAAGAATAATGGCTGAAAAATTCCCAATGTGATGAAAAACATTTATTTACATACACATCTACAAAACTCAACTCTAATTAGGATAAGTGCAAGGAGATCCACACTCAAAAACATCATAGCAAAAATGCTGAATGTCAAAGACAAAGGGAAAATCTTGAAAGCAGCAAGTGAGAAATAATTCATCACATACAAGAGAACCTCATTCAAATTAACTATTGACTTTCCACCAGAAACAATGAAGACAGAAAGTAGGAGAATGACATACTCAAAATGCTGAAAGATCAAAAGTAACTGTCAACCAAAGACCTTATTTCTAACAAGACTGTCTTTCTAAAATGATGGCAAAATAAAGACATTCTCAAATATATATAAATGGAGAGAAGTTGTTACTAACAAACCCATCTTACTAGACATACTAAAGGAAGCTCTTCAGGCTAAAAGCAAGTCACTTCAGGAAGTAACCTGAATCCACAGTAAAAACAAAGAGACAATACATGTGATTTTGTAATTATAAAGAACAGTAAAAATATTTCTTCCCTTTGCTTCTTTTAACTAATTTAAAAGGCAAATGAAACTGCTTTCCTTCCTAACAGTATAGACACATTATCTTGATTCCAAGCTAATGCCTATCCCTCCCATTTTATACTAATTCATTTCTCTCTTTCCTAAGCAAGGACATAAATCCTGCAATTCTTGCCTTTATATATCCTTCATCATCAGTTTTCCCCTTTCTACCAGATTATTTCCTTTAGCACCTAAAATATACAGTTTTTATGCTGGTTTATTAGCAAATATTATGAGTGTCTACACATATTAGAGTTTATGTTTTTAAGAGTTTTTCTTACGTAAACAAAAAAACATTTGGGGGAGAAAAAATTATAAGCCCATTAGAAGTAATTCCAATGCAATTTTAAAATTATCATCACTTAGGACACATGCTTCATCATTCATTTGTGTAATAAATTTTTATTTGCACATAGGTAGAAAATTTAGTTCTGTAAAATAAATCAGAATTAAATATACACAAATATCAAATTTTACCAACCAGTTAATCACATAAAAGAAGAAAAGAGATGTGCATAGCTAAAAACCAGAAAGCTTCAGAAATAAAAAAATGAAAGGTATTTTTAAAATAAATCGTACAAGAAAACAAATGCAAGCCTATACTTTGTTGACTTGCCTTAGCCAGGTAACTCCATCATGCTCCCTAGAACCTCCCATGTACTTGTGGTATCATACTCCAACCACTTATACAGCTATCACTGTGACGAGGCCCTGAACAAGTCTGTATTAGTCTATTCTTCATTTAAAAAATATCTGTGAAATACCTACTATGTTCTCGTTATTGATCATACAAGAATGAACAACATAAGCAAAGTCTATGTCTTCATGCATCATGTTCCAGTGGAAGCAAATAAAACCAACCAACCAATAAATAAATAAATAAGAAAGAAAAGCAGATCCTAAGTCCCATGCAGAGACTGTGCATGTCACAGTGACTACTTCAGATTGGAATGTCAGGATAGGTCTCTTTGAAATGACATTTAAGCTAAATCCCAAAATTCATCAAGTAGGATTTCCACGTTACAGATGAGACACTAAGATTTAAAGAAGTTAAGTAACTTGACAATGTCACAGCGCTAGTAAGTAATAGAACCAGGGTTTTTGAGTATTACTGATAATGCATTAAAGCTGGAGGCAGCCATATTTAACTGAAAAATTAATTTCTCCCCAAGGTGCAGAGGAGCTTAATCTTTAGTTCTTCCCAGTACATAAGAAACCAGTATTTCCATTCTATCCTTCTGCTGTTATTTATTGAGTATACATGTCCTTTAATAAATGATAAACATTACTCCAAAACATACACACACACACACACACACACACACACACACACACATATATTGTACATAGTGACTCCTATAATAAGGATTGTAAAACTTCATTATGTGCGTGAATTAGCTGATGAGCCACTTAGAAGTGCAACTGGCAAGTCTGCAAATCACAGACTCAGATGCAGTATGGTTGAGGAAGAAAGGATATAGCACTGACTATGGAATTTTTTTCTGAAACAAACATTCAAGATGCTTTTGTTGGAATGATCAACAGACCAAATCTTGAGAAGCCTCCTGCTATGGACTATTACAGTAATTCTCAAACCCCAGTATGAAAGAATCACCTGGAGGGCTTGTTAAAACAGATTTCTTGGTCAAAACACAGAATTTTTGATTGAGTAGGGCTGGGGTGGTACCTAAGAATTTGCATTCTAACAACTTCTCAGAAGATGCAGCTGGTTCAGAGACCACATTTTGAGAATCTCTAGTCTATTCAACAGAAAAGTCTCACCTAATCACGGCAATAACATACTGCTTTATGGAATTTCTTACAATTTCCTGAAAAATGTCCTACAGCAAATCAAGAAAAAATGCACAATATGCCTTCTAATTTGAAATAGAAATCTAATAATAGTATGGTCATCATTACAGCCTGTGAATTTACTGACATTGATGGTTGGTTGGAGAAAAATGGGGATAGGTGTCATGTGGAAAAAAAAAAAAGTGGTTAAATGTGCAGGAAGTTCTGGGTACTAGTTTAAGTTCCTGTTAGGTGCATAATTGATTGGTATCCCTGAAACTCTGCTTCAGCTGGTCTGTTTTCTGCCTCAAGAACCATGCCATAAAAAACAAGACAAAACAAATCCTACAGGTTTGTTTTACCACATACCTAAAGACAGCTGAGCAATTAATCTACTATTGATTTTATTGATCTGATGCAAGGAGGTAACTTCACTCTAAAACCTTTGTTGATAACAAACTACCTCTAATTTGTTGAATCATTAAACCTAATATGTACTGTAAACCAAAAATAAAATTCCAAGGCCCCCAACCATCTGAATGGACCTCTCCTTTCCATCAGGGGCATGTGAGACAGTCAAAAGAGGATTTAAAATGCAGGAAAGGGAGGGTGGGGAGCGGTTTCCAGGGACTGGGTTATGCTTCCAAACATTCGCAGGTTCCAGGACTGACCGCTCACCCCAGATCTCCCTCACCTTTGCCGATGGCAGCCAGCGGGGTCCCCAATCAATCAACTGAGCTACCCCGGCTTAGCCCTGGCAGTGAGCTGGGGGTCAGGGTGGGAGCGGACTTCGCGCCACCTGCCGCAACCGTGGGAAAGGCAGGAGGAGGGAGAAAGTAGGTCCCAGTGCCAGAATCCGCACCTGCCCCGCTGCACCATATCGCTGCGCCTGAGCGCGGTTTTCCCCGCCTGCCCCCACTTGCCCGCCGCGACCCTCTTTTCAAACAGGAGTGGAAGAGAAAGGAGCCAATTTATGTCCCTCTTGCCCTCCCGGGCTTCAGGAAGGAATCTTCTACACACACCCACGCCCAAACCCGCCACAAACTCCAGAGCGGGGCGGAGTCCGTGACCCTCAGACGACATGGGCACGAAAGCGCGCGCCCACCGTGAGTGCCCCGAGCGAGCGCCCGCGAAGCAGGTGGATTCCACCGCCTCCAGCTCGTCCCGCCTCCTGGTGCTGCAGGACCTCACCCAGCACCAAGAGGAAGGGACGAAACGGGCGGAAAGTGCCCAGTTCTTGACGTCGGATGTGGGTCGGTGGCTGGCTCATGGTCCGGCGCAGAGGACGGAGGACGCAAATGCCGGGTGGTCCCCAGCAGGGAGGATCGCGAACTCCCCGCAGGTCCGGGCGCCAAAGTCCCGGCAGTGGTGGGCGCCGGGGCCATGAAAAGCAGGCGTCTCTGAAGGTGTCCATCCCATCCACCCAACCTGGCTCAACGCTCTGGGAAGCGCGCTGGCAGGATTTCAAGGCCAGAGGTTTAAACTGGCGCGTTCCATGTAAACATTTTAATCCACGCACTGCCAGCTGCCGCCACTTCCCCTGCCACGGCACACGGAAAGCCCTCTTCCACTTCTCTCCGTTTCCCCTCTTCTATATCTCCATTTAGTTTTATGTTTGTTTTGCTTTTGCATGCTGAGAGAAGGATAATAATAGTTATGATGCACAAGGCTTAACAGACAAGCTACATAGACTGCAATCGACTTTACAGGCTTGAATCTACCGTCGGTTGGTTATGAGATGCTTAGAAAATTATTTCCATTCTCTGTGCCGCATTTTCCTCATCTGTACAACACAGATGACAGTACTGACCTCATAAGGTTATTTGGAAGATGTGGGTATATAGCACGGACGAATTGCCTGATGCCTCGTAAGCACAGAGCTCTCCTCCTCACAGAACTGTCATATATTACAACTGAAAGAGCTTTAAAAATACGGTTTTCTATTGTACTGCGAATTGGTCAATTAGGGATGGGTGGGCAACTTCTGTTAGTGATCGGACTTTCAGGCTGGGCTACCTGGGTTGCAGTTCTACCTTCACCTTTTACAAAATATGTGACCTTGATCAAGTCAGTTCACCTTTCTGCACCTCAGTTACTTCATCTGTCAAATGAGGTAATAACACTTGTTAATGAGCACTAAATAAGCTAACATTTGCAATTAATTTAGAATATTTACTATCAAATATATAAGCCTTTATAAAATGTAGAATTTACCTACATTTACATTACTACTAAAAGGAGGTAACTTTTGTTATTCAAATTCTATGCAAATCATCAGAATCTCAGCCTTCTTACAAACACTGCTAGGTACATTTGCAATATACTCTAAGCATTTTTGTATTATTTTCTTTCAACAAGCAATTACAAGTTAAACACATAGTTACACTTTCAATGACTGGAAGTAATATTTTTGGGAAAAATACTGAATACAGAATTATACTAGTTGAAGTCTAAGATGTTAGTGACAATGTTTGTTTTCAAATATTACTTATAAAGTATACATATTATAGTTTTGAGAAATCAATTCAATAGTCTGTGAATGTCTCTGTAAGCCTCATATTCACATTCTTTTTTAATTTTTAATTTTTGTCAGTACATATTAGGAGTATATATTTACAAAGTGTATGGGATATTGTGATACAACATACAATGTGTAATACTCACATCACTGTAAATGGTGCAGCCATCCCCTCAAGCATTTATCTTTGGTGTTACAAACAGTCCAATTATACTTAGTTTTTTTTTTTAATGTACGATTAAATTATTATTGACTGTGGCAACCCTATTGGGCTATCAAATACAGTTCTTATTCATTCTAACTACTTTTTGTGCCCATTAACCATGCCCACTGCCCCCAAACCCCCCAAATGCCAGTCCCAGCCTCTGGTTACCTTCCAAACTCTATCTCCATGAGTTCGACTGTTTTAATTTTAAACTCCCACAAATAAACGAAAACATGCAAAATTTGTCCTTCTCTGCCTGGCTTATTTCACATAACAGGACCTCCAGTTCCATCCATGTTGATACAAATGACAGGATCTCATTCTTTTTGTGGCTGAATAGTACTCCATTGTGCATATGTACCCCGTTTTCTTTATCCATTCATCTGGTAAAGGACACTTAGGTTACTTCCAAATCTTGGCTATTCTGAATACTGCTACAATAAATATGGGAGTACAGGTATCTCTCCGATATCCTGATTTCCTTTCTTGGGTTTATACACAGCAGTGGGACTGCTAGTTCATGCGGTAGCTCTATTTTTAGGTTTCTGAAGAACCTCCAAACTGTGCTCCATAGTGGTTGTAATTTACATTCCCGTCAAGAGTGTATGAGGGTTCCTCTTCTCCACATCTTCTCCAGCATTTGTTATTGCCTCTCTTTTGGATAAAAGCCATTTTAACTGGGGTGAGCTCGTTTTGATTTGCATTTCTCTGATGATCAGTGATGTTGAGTGCCTTTTCATATGCCTATTTGCCATTGGTGTGTCTTCTTTTGAGAAAAGTCTATTCAGATATTTTGCTAATTTTTAAATTGGCTTATTAGATTTTTTCCCCTATAGAATTATTTGAACTCCTTATATATTCCAATATTAATCCCTTGTCAGATAGGTAGTTTGCAAATATTTTCTCCCAACCTGGGGGTTGTCTCTTCCCTTTGCTGATTGTTTCCTTTGCTCTGCAGAAGCTTTAAGCTTGATTTGTTCATTTTCACTTTAGTTGTCTGGGTTTCTGGATATTACTCAAGAAATCTTTGCCTAGTCCAATGTCCTGAAGAGTTTCTTCAATGTTTTCTTTTACTTGTATATGTTGAGGTCTTAGATTTAAGTCTTTACTCCATTTTGATTTGATTTTTGTATATGACAAGAGATAGGGGTCTATTTTCATTCTTCTGCATATGGATATGCAGTTTTCCCAGCACTGTTGATTGAAGAAACTATCCTTTCCCCAGTGTATGTTCTTCACACATTGGTCAGAAATGAGTTCATTGTAGGTACATAGATTTGTTTCCAGGTTCTCTATTCTGTTTCATTGGTCTACGTGTCTGTTTTTATGCCAGTACCATGCTGTTCTGGTTACTATATCTCTCTGGTATAATTCAAAGTCAGGTAATGAATAATAATTTTTCTAGTTTTGTTCTTTTTGCTCAGGATAGCTTTAGCTATTCTGTGTCCTTTGCCGTCCCATGTAAATTTGGGGATTTTTTTTTTCTATTTCTGACAAGAATGCCACTTTTTGTTTCGTTTTGTTTGAGACAAGAATTTGGTTCTGTCCCCGAGGTTGGAGTGCAGTCATGTGATTGTAGCTCACGGCAACATTTGCCTCCCAGGTTCAGGCAATTGTCATGCCTCACCTCTTGAGTACTTGGGACTGCAGGTGCATGCCACCACACCCAGCTAATTTTTGTATTTTTAGTAGAGGTGGGGTTTTGCCATGTTGACGAAGCTGGTCTTTAACTTCAGGCCTCAAATCACTCAAGTGATCCACCTGTCTCAGCCTCCCAAAGTGCTGGGATTACAGGCATGAGTCACCATGCCCAGTCATCATTGGTATTTTAATAGGGATTGTACTACATTTGTAGATTTCTTTGGATGGTATACACATTTTAACAATATTGATTCTTCCAATCCATGAACATGGAATATGTTTCCATATTTTTGTGTTCTCTTCAGTTTCTTTCATCAGTGTTTTATACTTTTTACTGTAGACGTCTTTCACTTCTTTGGTTAATTGCTAGGTATTTTACTTTATGTGTAGCTATTATAAGCGGGATTATGTTCCTGATTTTTTAAACTTTTTGCTTTTGGCATATAGAAATACTATTGATTTTTGTATGTTAATTTTGAATTCTGCAACTTTACTGACTTTATCAGTTCAAATAGTTTAAGCTAGAGTCTTCTGGTTTTTCCAAATATAAAATCATATCATCTGAAAAAAAGGATAATATTTGGATGCCCTTTATTTCTTCCTCTTGTCTGAGTGCTCTAGCTAGGACTTCCAATATTATGTTGAATAACAGTGGTAAAAGTGAGCCATGCTCCAAGTCTTAGAGGAAAGGCTTTCAGTTTTTCCCCATTTAGTACGGTACTAGCTGTGGGTGTCATATATGGCTTTTATTATGTTGACATATGTTTCTTCATTCCCCAGATTTTGAGGGTTTTTATCATGAAGGGATGTTGAATTTCAATTCATGAAGGGATGTTGAATATCAATGAAGGACATATGGTTTTTGTCTTCATTCAGTTGATATGATGTATCACACTGATCGATTTCCATATGTTGTATCATCCTTGTATCCCTGGGATAGATCCCACTTGGTCATGATGAATGATCTTTTTAATGCATTGATGAATTTAGTTGTTAAGTATTTTGTTGAGGATTTTTGCATTACTGTTCACCAGGTATATTATCCTGCAGTTTTCTTTATTTTCTTTGATGTGTCTTTGTCTGTTGTTGGCATCAAGAGAATACTGGTGTTGTAGAATGAGTTTGGAAGTATTCATTTCTCTTCTATTTTTTGGGCATAGTTTGAGTAGCATTGATAGTTCTTTTTCAAACGTTCAGTAGAATTCAGTGTTGAAGCCATTGGGTCCCAGGCTTTTGTTTGCTAGGAGTTTTTTTTTTTTTTTTTTTTTTTTTTTTTTTTTTTTTTTGAGATGGAGTCCCACTCTGTTGCCCAAGCTGGAGTGCAATGGCACAATCTCTGTTCACTATAACCTTTGCCTCCTGGGTTCAAGCGATTCTCCTGTCTCAGCCTCCCAAGTAGCTGAGATTACAGGTGCATACCACAACGCCTGGCTAATTTTTTGTATTTTTAGTGGAGATGAGGTTTCACCATGTTGGCCAGGCTGGTCTCGAACTCCTGACCTCAGGTGATCTACCCACCTCGGTCTCCCAAAGTGCTGGGATTACAGTCATGAGCCACTGTGCCAGGCTGCTAGGAGACTTTTTATTACAACTTCATTCTTGTTAATTGTTATAGGTCTGTTTAGACTTCGGATTTCATCATAGTCCAATCTTGGTAAGTTATACATGTCTAGGAATTTATCCATTTCTTCCAGGTTTTCCAATTTCTTAGCATATAGTTGCTCACAGTATCCTATAATGATCCTTTGAATTTTGTTGATATTGGGTGTAATGTCTCCTTTTTAATCTCTGATTTTGAGTGTTCTATTATTTTTTCATAGTTAATCTGGCTAATGGTTTGTCAATTCTGTTTATCTTTTCAAAAAAACACCTTTTAATTTTTCTACTTTTTTTTTTTCAATTTCACTTATCTCTGCTCTGATCTTTATTAGTTCTTTACTAATTTTGGGTTTGGTTTGCTTTTGTTTTTCTAGTCCTTTAAAATTCATCATTACATTGTTTATTTGAAATTTGTCTTCTTTTTCAATGTATATGCTTATAAAGTCCCCTCTTACTATTGTTTCTCTGTATCCCATAGTTTTGGTATGTTGTATTCCCATTATCATTTGTTTCAAGAAATTTTTAAATTTCCTTCTTAATCTCTTCACTGACCCTGATTATTAAGAAGCACATTAATTTCCATGTGTTTGTATAGCTTCCCAAATTCCTCTTATTTTTAGTTTTTTTTAATGGTGAGAGATGATACTTGATAGAACTTTAATTTTTAAAAAACTTTTGAAGACATGTTTTATGTACTGACATATGGTTTGTCCTTGAGAATTAACTATGTTGTGAGGAGAAGAATGTTGAGTAAAATGTTCTGTAAATATCTATCAGGTCATTTTGGTCTACAGTGCAGACTCACCCCTTTATCATTATATAGTGACTTTGTGTCTTTACATTGTTTTGGTCTTGAAATCTATTTTCTCTGATATAGGTATAGCTAATCCTGCTCTGTTTTGGTTTCCATTCACATTCAATGTTATTATTGATAAGTGACGACTTACTCCTGCTATTTTGTTATTCGTTTTCCAGTGGTTTTGTGGTCTTGCCTTCCTTCCTCCCTTCCTCCCTTCCTCCCTTCCTTGCTTCCTTTCTTCCTGTTAGTGTAGGTTATTTTTTCTGATGGCATGTTTTAGTTTTTTTTTATTTTTTGTTCATCTATGTGTGTTTTTAGATTTAAAGTTACTACGAGGCTTACAAATAATTTTTACAACCCATTATTTAAAGCTGATGACAGCTTAACACTGATTGCATAAACAAAGTAACAAGCAAAAAGAAAACTAATAAAAACTCTACACTTTGTCTCCCTGCATTTTAAATTTTTGCTGTTTCTATCTTTGTTTTATGTGTACTATTACTAGTGAATTTTGCACCTTTGTTAATTCTTCATGCTCACTAATATCCTTTTTATTTCAGATTGAAGACATTTCTTTAGCATTTCTTGTTGGACAGGTCTGGTGTTGATGAAATCCCTGGACTTTTGTTTGTCTGGGAAACTCTATTTCTCCTTCTTGTTTCAATGAAGGAAACATAAAGCGGATATTTTACCTGATATATTATTCACCAGATATTTCACCAAATATATTATTCTAGAATTAATTTACTCTAGAATAGTGTAGTGAAATAGAATTTCCTTCAACACTTTAATGTGTCATGCCACTCTCTTCTGGCCTGCAAGGTTTCCACAGAAAAGGCTGCTGCAAGATGTACTGAAGCTCCGTTGGACGTTATTCTTTCTCTCTTGCTGTTTTTAGAATCCCTTCTTTACCCTTGACCTTTGAGAGTATGATATTAAATTCCTTGAGGTAATCTTCTTTGAGTAAAATCTGTGTGGTGTTCTCTAATCTTCTTGCATTTGAATATTGATACCTTTCTCTAGTTTTGGGAAATTCTCTGTTATTAGGCCTTTTAATACATTTTTCTGTCTGTACTTCTCTACCTCAAGGCTGATAACTCTTAGGTTTGCCCTTTTGATGCTATTTACTAGATAGCGTAGGCATGCTTCTTTATTTTCTATTGTCTCCTCTGTATATTTTCTAATTGTCTTCAAGCTCACTCATTCTTTCTTAAGTTTATCACTCTGCTCCTAAGAGACTCTGATGTATTCTTCAGCATGTCAATTGCATTTTTTAACTCCAGAATTTCTGCTTTTTTAAAATTTCAATTTAACTTTAAATTTATCTGATAGGATTATTAATTTATTCTATGTGTTAGCCTGAATTTGAGATTCTTCAAAACAGCTATTTCCAATTATCTGTCTAAAAGGTCACATATCTCTGTCTCTCTGGGATGGGTCAGGGTTGCCTTAAGTGTTTGGTGAGATCATGTTTTCCTGGATGGTCTTAATACTTGTGGATGATTGTTGATGTCTTTGCAGTCTGGGTTTGTTTGTACCCATCTTTCTTGGGAACACTTATCAGGTATCTGAAGGAACATGGATGTTGTGATTTAAGTTTTTGGTCACTAAGTTTTTAGTATCAAGAGGTACCACCTTGGAGGTCATGGATAAGATCCAAGAAAATTCTCTGGATTACCAGGCAGAGACTCTTGTTCTCTTTCCTTACTTTCTCCCAATACAATGGAGACTCTCTCTCTCTCTCTCTCTCTCTCTCTCTCTCTCTCTCTCTCTCTCTCTCTCTCTCTCTCTCTGCTGAGCTCCCTAGAGCTGGGGGAAGGGTGACACAAGCACCCCTATGGCCACTGCCCCTGGGACTGACCTAGGTCAGATCTGAAGACAGCACAGCACTGAATCTTGCCCAAGGCCTGCGATAACCATTCTCTTGCTATCACTTATGTTCTCTCAAACCATAGGGCTGTACAAGCATCAGGAGGCAAAGCGAGCCAGGCTTGTCTCCTTCTGTTCAAAGCAGTGAGTTCCCCTGGGCCCCAGGCAGGTCCAGAGATGCTGTCCAAGAGCCAGGGCCTGGAGTTAGGAACCTTAGAAATCTACCTGATGCTCCATTCTACTGTGGCTGAGCTGGCACCAAAACCACAGGAGAAAGTGCTTCCCACTCTTTCCTGAGGCAGTGTTATCTCTCTCCTCTTATCTCCTGCCACCACAGGCCCATGGGGAGAATGGCAGGGTACTGTTGATATTCACTAAAGGCCCAAGGGCTTTTCAGTCAGCTTGTGGTGAATGCTGCCAGGTCTGGAACTCACCCTTCAAGGCAGCTGGGCTCCCTTCTGGCACAGGGTAGTTCTAGAAATGCCATTTAATAGCCAAGGCTTGGAAGCAGGGACACCAAGAGCCTGGTTGGTGCTCTTCCTCACTGTGGCTGAGCTGGTACCTAGGCTGCAAGACAAAGTCTCCTTTACCCTTTCCTCTCCTTTTCTGAAACAGAAGGAGTCTCTCCTTATAGTCACCACAGCTGAGAATGTGCTGGATCACACCTGAAACCAACATGTCTCAGAGTCTCACCCAAGTCCCTCGGTATATAATACCTGGTTACCACTGCTGATTATTCAGGGCCCAAGGACACTTCAGTCAGCAGATGATGGATCCTGCCAGGGCACGTCCTTCCCTCCAAGAAGGAATTCTGGCCCAGCGTGTGTCTAGAAATGTCATCCAGGAGCTAGGGCCTGGAATGGGGGCCTTGTGACTCTGTCTGGTGTCCTATCCCACAGTGGCTGAACTGGTATCCAAGTTATATGACAAAGCCCTCTTTATTCTTCCCTTTGCTTTCCTCAAGAGGATTAAAAGTGTCTTTTACAGAGCTGCAAGCTGCATTGCCTGGGGTTGGGGGAAGGGTGATGCAAACAATCCTTTAGCCACCCCAACTGGTGTATCACTAGGTCACATGTACCCCAAGTCCAGTGTCTCTGAACCCAGCACAGCACCAGGACTTACCTAGCAGTGGCAGTCCTTGTGGCCTAACTGCCTCTTGAATTTATTTGGAACCCCGGAGCACTTTAGCTTGTTGGCAAGGCTTGCTGAAACTCAAGTTCCAACTGCTGGGATGGGCACTTCCCCTCTGGCTAGGGCTTATCTGAATGCTTGATGTTAAGTGGCTCCATGGGCAGCGGCTGAGTTCTGCTTGATGTTGATAGCACTTGATTCCAATGCAAAGTCCCACAATCAATGTGCTTTCCCTGTCTGAAGTGCATTACATGATCACTGCCACGGGACAAGGGAGGGATGGTATGGGCAATTCGAGACTGTTTCTCTTACCCTCTCCAGTGCCTCTTTCAATGATATGAAGTTAAAACCAGGTACTATGATTGCTCACATGATCGTTGGTTCTCATGATGGTGCTTTTTTGTGTAGATAAGTTTAAATTTGGTGCTCCTGTTGGGAAGATGACTGATGGGGGCTTCTGTTCAGCCATCTGGCTCCACCTCTAACTATATTTATGTTCTTTAAGGAAGAATATCTTTTTTTTTTCCTTGTTTAATTTTATTTCAGTCCATTGGAATTTGACATTTATTATAAAATATTTCAAACACATAAAAATATGAAAAACAAAGAGTATCTGTATCCTATACCCAGTTTAAGGAAGAAAGTGTTACCAAGAAGCCCCTATCTAGTCTTCATAGGTGCCCTCTTACCACTCACTTCCATCCACAGCAGGAAAACCTTACTTTGAATGTCTTGCTTACCAAATTCAAGCATTTATTTATGCGTTTGCTACGCATATGTCTCCTGCTATGGTCTGAATGTTTGTGCCCCCTGACAAAATTTATATGTTGAAATAATGACTCCCAGAGAGAGAGACTCCTTCTCCCTCTGCCCTGTGAGGACACAGCAAAAAGACAACAATCCATTAACCACAAAATGTGCTCACATTAGACACAGAATCTGCTGCCACATTAATCTCAGACTTCCCAGCCTCCGAAACTGTAAGAAATATATTTTGTTGTTGTTGTTTATAACTCTGTCTACGACATTTTGTTACAGCAGCCAAAAGGACCCCTGAAGCATATGTTTTGTTATGTTTACATATATTTAAACTTCATGGAATGGAATAATTCCTTTTTACTCTTCTATGACTTGCTTTTTCTTCCTTAAAACTATATTTTTATGACTCATCCTGTTGATAAGTATCTGTAGTTCATTTACTTCACCACTGTATTTAGGCTTCTATCAAATGAATATATAACATTTCACTTACCATTTTCTTACTGACAGATGTTGCTACAGTACCTTGCTTTTCAACAATAGCTGCTCTGAATCTCTTTGTGCTTTTTTCTTAAACATGTTTACAAACATCTTGAAGTATTTTTATTTTTTTTATTATGCTTTAAATTCTGGGGTACATGTGCAGATCGTGCAGGTTTGTTACAGAGGTATACATGTACCATGGTAGTGGTTTGCAGCATCTATTGCCCCATCATCTACATTAGGTATTTCTCCTAGTGCTATCCCTTCCCAATCCCCCCACCCCTGCTATTCCTCTCCTAGCCCCCCAACCACCAGGCCCCGGTATGTGATGTTCCCCTCCCTGTGTCCATGTGCTCTCATTGTTCAACACCCACTTATGAGTGAGAACATGCAGTGTTTGGTTTTCTGTTCTTGTGTCAGTTTGCTGAGAATGATGGCTTCCAGTTTCATCCACGCACCTGCAAAGGACATGAACTCATCCTTTTTTATGGCTGCATAGTATTCCATGGTATATATGTGCCACATTTTCTTTATCCAGTCTATTATTGATGAGTATTTGGGTTGGTTCCAAGTCTTTGCTATTGTGAACAGTGCCACAATAAACATACATGTGTATGGTCTTTATAGTAGAATGATTTATAATCCTTTGGGTATATACCCAGTAATGGGATTGCTGGATCAAATGGTATTTCTATTTCTAGATCCTTGAGGGATCACCATGCTGTCTTCCACAGTGGTTGAATTAATTTACACTCCCACCAACGGTGTAAAAGCATTTCTATTTCTCCACATACTCTCCAGCATCTGTTGTCTACAGATTTTTTAATGATCACCATTCTAACTGGCATGAGGTGATATCTCAATGTGGTTTTGATTGGCATTTCTCTAATGACTAGTGATGATGAGTTTTTTCATATGTTTGTTGGCTGCATAAATGTCTTCTTTTGAAAAGTGTCTGTTCATATCCTTTGTCCACTTTTTGATGTTTTTCTTTCTTGTAAATTTAAGTTCTTCATAGATTCTGGATAGTAGCCCTTTGTCAGATGGGTAGATTGCAAAAAAATTTTCCCATTCTGTTGGTTGCGGGTTCACTCTGTTGATAGTTTCCTTTGCTGTGCAGAAGCTCTTAAGTTTCATTAGATCCCATTTTTGTATTTTTGTTTTTGTTGCCATTGCTTTTGGTGTTTTAGTCATGAAGTCCTTGTCCATGCCTATGTCCTGAATGGTATTGCCTAGGTTTTCTTCTGGGGTTTTTATGGTGTTAGGCCTAATGTTTAAACCTCTAATCCATCTAGAGTCAATTTTTGTATAAGGTGTAAGGAAGGGGTCCAGTTTCAGCTTTCTGCACATGGCTAGCCAGTTTTCCCAACACCATTTATTAAACAGGGAATCCTTTCTTCATTGCTTGTTTTTGTCAGGTTTGTCAAAGATCAGATGGTTGTAGCTGTGTGGCGTTCTGAGGCCTCTGTTCCGTTCCATTGGTCTATATCTCTGTTTTGGTACCAGCAGCATGATGTTTTGATTATTGTAGCCTTATAGTATAGTTTGAAGTTACGTAGTGTGATGCCTCCAGCTTTGTTTTTTGTTTTTTTTTTGCTTAGGATTGTCTTGGCTATGTGGGCTCTTTTTTGGTTCCATATGAAGTTTGAAGTGGTTTTTTCCAGTTCTGTGAGGAAGGTCATTGGTAGCTTGATGGGGATAGCATTAAATCTATAAATTACTTTGGGCAGTATGGCCATTTTCACAATATTGATTCTTCCTAACCATGAGTATGGAATGTTTTTCCATCTGTTTGTGTCCTCTCTTATTTCCTTGAGCAGTGGTTTGCAGTTCTCCTTGAAGAGGTCCTTCACATCCCTAGTTAGTTGTATATCTAGGCATTTTATTGTCTTTGTAGCCATTGTGAAGGAAAGTTCACTCATGATTTGGCTCTCTATTATTAGTGTATAGTAAGGAATGCTTGTGATTTTTGCACATTGATTTTGCATCCAGATACTGCTGAAGTTGCTTATCAGCTTGAGGAGATTCTGGGGAAGTACTTTCTCAGGAGTAAATTAATGGTCATAAAATATGTTCATGTTTTCTGAATTTGAAAAAATCATGTTACCCAAATGGAAATTTTACTTTTGTCATTCCAAAAAATGTTAAATAAGAACCCACTATATGTCAGACATCTTGCTTTGTATGGGGAACAGAGCAGCAAGCATAGCCATCAACTCTGTCCTCATGGTCCATATACTATTGTGGATATTAGAGGAGATTCATACATTGGTGAATGTTCTGTGGTAAATATCGTCTGAGGTCTTAATTTTGAGATTTTATGATTCTGTGAAATCAGACATGATTCTCTGAACCAAAATGATTCTAAAGCCAAAATGTTTTTCCTTCCTTCAGGAACACTTAATTATTTAATACATAACCACAAAATGAGGCAATAATACTAAACTTAATTAGACAAAGCAATCAAGGATATTAAACTTTTACTCTTCAGTAAGAAAAGAATATGCAATTCAGGCAGAAACACTATGCAATAGGGAGTAAGCAAATAATTGGTCCAAGAAAAATAGCCCTGATTGAAAGATAAACAGAAAGAAACAAGACGGGTTATACCAAAAGCTATTGCAAGAAAAAAAGAAGCAAACAAGCTTGATTTTTTAAAAAGAGTTGAAGGGGGCGGGGGGCAGCTGAAAAATAGATGCCTAAAAAATCATGCCATAAACCATATGACATCACAAATATTTCTCCTAAATCAAAGAAATCATTAAAAAGTAGAACTTCCATTAAATGAGAAATCAATGAAATGCTACAGTAGCTTAAATATAGATGTAGGGCACAATTATGTCAGGAATTCTCTCTACTTACTGTTGGGAGGCCAGAATAAGAAAGGAGAGGAAAATGTATGCCCTTCTTTTGTGATGCTTCAAAACCTTGACCAGGGAATGGCAGATGTTTTTTGTCTTCATCCCTTTATACGCCTCCCACCATTTTCTTCTGCCTGGTATAATGCCCTCATTCATTACTGAACATATAATGGAGAACATAAACTTGTCCGGTATGCCAAACTATGTGTATGGGCTGTGACTAAAAAAAGCAAACAAGACTAAGAACCATACCTGAACTGTAAGCTTATATTCTAGTGCAGTAAATAAATGAAGAAGTAAATACACAAATAAATCAATTTTAGAATTTGATGAGAATTATAAAGAGAATAAACATCGTGATGGGATAGTAATTGGAGAAGATGGACATGGGGGAGGGGGAGATCAGGGAAGGCTTTTCTGATTAACTTGAACTGGGATGTTAGCTGTAAAAATAGACTAGGCATGCAAAGAACAAAGGAAAATATTCCAAGGTACGATAGATATATTGAGCAAATGATTGGAGAGCAGAAGGAGTTTGCCGTGTTTGAGGAACAGAAAGGATATCATTATGAGAGTCAAGTGAGATTTTTGTTTTTTAATATGGTGATTCTATAGGATACTTATGTAAAGGATGGGAATTAATCGCTATAGAGGTGACACATGACTGCAAAGAGAGAAGCCCCTTTGAAATAAAGAAAAGACAGTGTTCAGAGGCCAAGCATAGGAATTTGATTAAAAAAAAAAAAAAAAAAGAAGGCTTTATTGCATTCTTACAGGAAGAAAGGCTGAGAATCCGTGAGATTGCATGTAGTCTATGGGTTTGGTGTTGGAAATAAAACATGAGGACATTTCCCTCTGATGTTTTCTCGTTAGTCTGATTTTGGAACGCAGAACTGAGGCAGAGAACATGCTTTTGATGTTTCTATTTCTCTTGGCCAGCAGGGATACGAAGGCAGTGTTGGCCAAGGTCCCAGCATCCAGTCACTAGCTTTTTAGTGTAAAGAGGCAGAGAACAGTACACTCATTTTTGCTGGTGCAAATCATAGCTGTTGAATTATTGAAGATCTCCTTGTAATGGTAGCTTTTTTATCATAATGATGATTGGGTGGATCTGGAGGTGATAGCTTCCTAATTAGAGAAGGCAACAAATCCTTTAGGGGTCCATCCTAGAGTCATTGTTAATTTAATAGGTCATTTCCTCCAAATTTCACAATGATTCTTCAAGTCATTTGTCACCCTGGAATAAACTTTTCCTGCTTAAGTGACACAGAGGGATATTCTGGTTTGACCAGTACTTTCAGGGTCCATGATCATTCATTCATGAAATAATAAAGTCATTCAGAAAATGTTCGGGTTGGGTGGAGAGGAAGAAAATTTTCAACATAAGAATGTAAAGGATGTGGTGGTTTGGGGATAGCACCAATGGCGATTTACAGCTGGTTCCATGACATGACATGAATTTCAAGTTATTTTGTAATAAAAATCAGGAGGAAACAATGGTTCTACTGGGAGCATCTATCCCACCTCCCGGCCCTAAGTTACACTAAGTGAGAGAGAAAACTACCTGCATTTGAAAGGCATTAGAGAAAGCTCTCAGAAGGCAAGGGGTCAGAGAAATTTCAGAAAATGAGTGAAGATCTAATAAGAGACTTTGCTGATCACATACCCTGAAGTTTAAGAAGGCACATTGCTGGCCAGGGGTGGTGGCTCATGCCTGTAATCCCAGCACATTGGGAGGCCGTGGAGGGCAGGTTGCCTAAGCTCAGGAGTTGGAGACCAGCCTGCCCAACATGGCAAAACTTCGTCTCTACCAAAAATACAAAACATTTGCCAGGTGTGGTGGTGCATGCCTGTTGTCCCAGCTACTTGAAAGGCTGAGGTTGGAGGATCCCTTGAGTCCAGGAGGTAGGGGTTGCAGTGAGCCGAGATTGCACCACTGCTCTCCAGCCTGGATGAGAGTGAGAGACTTTCTCAGGAAAAAAAAAAAAAAATGCATAGAAGTATAGTGAAAGAGTTTTTCAGGGAAAAGGAACAATGAGGATTTAGTTGTTAGAACAGCGGATACACAGAAATTTTCGGGAATTAGAATCTTGGGGAAAGTGGATGGCCTGGGAGCCCTAGGTTCTCTAGATAATCAAGATAGACTGAAGTGTAAGGCATGAGGGGGTTAGTCTTGATTAGCCTTTTAAATGAGGAAGGGCAATCAGTTCAGGCTGTAGTTTGCAATGTTGTGGCTGGGGAAAGTACGAGGCAACCATTCTTGGTCTGATGTTTGGATTCTCCTAGAGAAATACGTGTGTTATCACTGCAACTCCTTCCCTGACCACTGAGGGAAGATTAGACTTTCTTTAATCCTGTTCACAAGATCAGCACAACAAGTAAACAAGTAGAAGAGTTATTTTGGTGAGAACACCATTTACATTCAAGGAGTCCTGTATTAGCTCCTGCTGGCCTATGAGTTTCTAGAAGCCAGGGACATGTTTTCTTCCTGTAAATGTTCCTTTTCTATCATTAATACCTATTACTATATCCGGCATAAAATAAATGCTCATTAGCTTTTTGTTAAATGAGTGAATGAGAGATTAAACATATTAACAGAAACCCTCATCTTTGAAAAAAGTCAAGTTGATGAGTGTTAGGAAATCTATCCTTTAATTAGATAATTGAAAAATCTCATAAAAACAGGCAAACAACCAACAGAAAGAAAAAAGTGGCAGAGTCCTAAAACAGTGATCTACATGTTAAAGTCTAAATACCTAATTTCTTACTGAAATTTAAATTTCATGGAGAACCCACACAAGTATTTTGCCTTACAAAGAAACGATCCCATCTCTTGCATACTTACTAGGGAGAAACATTGCACTGTAACTGTGCACTAGTGGGAAAAAAATCTGAATTGTTGCAAGACACAGAACATCATTGTGCCTAAAATAATTGCTGTCAAGTAATGATTAATAACATTTTCTTTCTAAAAGAAGTGTTTCTCTCTATTTTGAAATGCATAATAGTTTGGCTTAGAAGGACTTCTACAGAGAATGTGAATTGCAAATACATTCGTTTTACAACTACATTCCACAACATGCTTCTGAGTACCTACCTCATGCTCTTGACTCATTGAGATTTCAGAAAGACAGGCAGATTGAACTAAGCTTAATGTATAATAAAAGGCATCCTCTACAGCAACATGAGTTTCCAGGGTAACATAAGGGAGTGAGTAAAATACTCTGCTAAGTAGCTGTGAATTAAAAGATAACATCCCATTGTCTTTAGTGAGATAGTGACTTGGCAAATTATTCTCAGGAGACCTCTGTGAACAAGGCTAAAATGCCGAGACTTAATTTCCTTAAAATAAAAAGATCGTATTACTATTTTTTTTCTGCAGCTGATTAACATTTACAGACATGAAGGGATAATCTTAATAAATCATACTGTTCTAGGTTTTGTTAACATAGAATCATGTAACCTCAAAATGTAACTTACCATAGGATGTAGAATTCCCAATTATATCTTATTCTTTTTTCCATTTAAAATTATTAAAATATTTTGCAGAATTTTACCTTAAAAGTCAAGTGACAGCACTACAATCTGTTATTTTGTAAAAAGGGTAAGAAAAGTTTATGGTAGCAATGGCAAGTAGAACTGATTCCAGTGGGCTAGGGGAGGACCCCAGACGCAGGGGACCGTGATCCCAGCCAGTGTCTGGGCTTTTGACACTGTCAGAAGAATGAATTCAAGAATGAGTCTGAAAGTAATGCAAGTACAGAGATGTATTGCAACGGGAAAAGTACACGCTCAAGAAAAGGAGTGTGGGCATATTTAAGAGTGAGTCACATACAAGGGGCTGCTAGCTTTATGGGTTTCTTTAACCAAGAAGTGGAATATTTATGAACATTTCTGAAAACAGGTGGAGACTGCTTAGAACTGTGGTGCCACCCATTTTTACACCAGATATGGGTGTTCTCTGAACTGTCATGGCACCGACTGGTGTGTGATTTAGTATGTTAATGCGTTATGTAATGAGGTCCTCAGAGAAACTTAGATCAAATCCAGTGCCATGTTAGGTCTAGTCAGTCTTAGCCAGCTTAGCCCACACCCTGCTTTTTCAGAGTCTTATCAGCCCATAGTTGTTGCAACTGTTTTGAAGTTTCCTTTTGCTAGTCCTATGGAACTGCATCTGCCACCACCCTGTATTATTCCTGTCTCAAAATTTGTACTCTGTTGTGTTAGGGAGGAGTTAACCAACAATAAAATTAAGATCTCACCATTAAAAAGTATATACTGTTTTCAGGGAACAAAAATCAGCCTATAATTTTAACTAAGGAGTATTTACCTGCGAAATATTGAAGCCACCTCTTGAATAACAGTAATTCAAAATAACAATTTTACATAAAATGGGAGATCCTCAATTCCACACAAGCGTGAACCAGTTCCTTTACCATCAATATACACCTCCCTCAACTCCAGGCCAGGGAAACAGTCAGCCTATTCTGGCCTTGTGGGATGTTAAGAAAAATGATTTAAAATTCTTAAGACAAAATCATGACTGTATAGCCTTTATTGTTAATATAAACATTTTCTAGTAGGCCTGAGAATCATCTGATTCTAAGGGAACAAAAGTTTGTTTGACTTACTACTTATTACTATTGAGGATCTGAACATACTATAATTCTGTAATGTCAGATATTAATTTGTAGAAAATTGATAAACATTATTTTATTTGCTATGTTATTTTTGTCTGATAGAGAAAATAAACCCAAAGATTTTATAGACAGACAGACAGACAGACAGATTGATTGATCGATTTTAGATACAGGGTCTCTGTCACCCAGCTGAAATGCAGTGGCTCAGTCACAGATCACTGTAACCTCAAACTCCGCAGCTTAAGTGATCCTCTCTGCCGACTCAGCCTCCTGAGTAGCTAGGACTACAGCTGCACAACATCAGGACTGGCAATTTTTTTTTGTAGAGACAGTGTGTTGCCCAGGCTGGTCTTGTACTCCAGACCTCACACAATCCTTCTGACTCAGCCTCCAAAAGTGCTGAAATTAAGGTAATACTTTTGATGCCCTGCAGGCCTTTAACCAATTTTGTATCTCCCTTTCTATTTCTTTTTTCCTTCAGTGACCATGTACAGATAGGTCTTTCTTACACTCTTTTGAACTGACTGGTTCATTACACGTTAAATAAAACTTCGATACATGCTCATTATGTTTGGGAATTATGGTTTATAACATTCTGAAGACCGTATTTTTGGCAGTTCTGTAAAGTCTGCTAAAATCTACTTCTATCAGGAGACTCCCCTGGATGGAAGGGCAGCCTGTGGATCAAGGAACATCCTGATAAACAGGTTTTTGAAAACCGTCCTTGTGTCTCCCTGACTTCCTGGGTTCCTTAGCTGCTACGACTGATCTGTGGGGTTTGGAAGTTTTTGTTTTTGTTTGGGAACATAGCAGATTTTACTCTTTCAGACTTGCATGTAACTATTGATCTAAGATGTCTTTATCTTTCAAAAATTAAAAACTGAAAAACTGAGTTCTATAAGTCTTGTCAGATTACTCTTTGGAAATTATAAGTTAAGTCTGTTATTCTGGTTATTATCCTCCAGAGATGAGTCTAACTACTCTGTTTAGGGTGTGGCTACAAGTTGTGATATTTTTCTTCAGGTAAGAGCTGAGTAGACTTTGGTTGGACATCCATCTTCAGTATAAAGACTGGAAGTTTGTGTATAATAATGCCTTGTTTATGGTGCTGCTGTGAAATCTTTGAAGGTCTGTAGAAGCTTGGGAAGGTAAAGAAAAGAACTTGAAAAGTCTGTATGTCTTTAAGGAATTCAATAGTTTGAGGTTCTTATAGTCTGAGTAAGTGGGGGAGGAAGGGAGGGAAGAAAGGTCAAAGAAAGGAAAGAAGAGAGGGAAGGAAACTTTATTTGAATCAAAAGCGCTAAAGTTGTTTATAATTATATGACTTTGCTATATATATTTTAAATCCTTGCATTAGTACTCTGGTTACTAGGTAGCCAAGCTACAGTCATACATTGCTCTCAGGCACCTATGTTCTGGACTTCATCAAACGACCAGCATAAAAATGTTCCCTTCTCAAGATCAGATGCAAATTCAGAAAAATAAAATTGTTGAGGTTTTTTGTTAAACTTATTTTATAGAGATGGGGTCCCACTGTATTTCCCAGGCTGACCTCAAACTCCTGGACTCAAGTAATCCTCCTACCTTGGCCTCCCATAGTGTTGGGAATATAGGCATGAGCCACCATGACCAGCCTGAGGTATTTTATATTCCAGAAATATGTACCAGATTTATGGCGAAGCCTGACATGCCAATTTAGAGAGAAAAAACTTGGGTCAAACTAAGCCCATAGAAAGAAGGAAACGGAAAGAAGGTGAAATAATGACTGAGGCCCAAGGAGCTAACCAATGGAGTCTTCAAAACAGAAAAGCAAGTGTAACGTTGGTGCCTCCAGACAAGCTTAGAGCAAATAGCTTACTTTCTTAGTTTACACTCAAATGCTCATACGAGTGAAGCGCTTTGTTTTCCAAAGCCTCTGCCATTACTAAAACAAAATTATTTTAACTGGGAGACAGCTGACCTGATTCCTAAGATTATGAGGGTGACGAAGACATCTGCTTCAATGCAATATGAAACAATACAAACTGAATGATGGTTATACTGAATAGCTCTAACATGGTTCTCTCTTCTGGCTCATATTTAAAAGATACATTTACCTTTGGGGTTTCCATACAGCGATGTTATTTATAATATTTCTTCCTCCAGATCAACCCTTAAATACCCTGGTCTGTAATGGAGCTGGGAATCATTTTGTAACTGTAAATTTCATGGTGAAGTGTTAGGAAAAGTACCAGGTTACAAATGTGAAAATCTATCTGTCATTTGCCTGGTATGTCGGTGTTATTGCCAAAAGAGTTTACCCTGTTTTTGTGGATGAAAAGCGTTAGAGAAAAAAAAAGAAAAATTATGTGGGTTGAGCTCAATCGATCCATAGGGATCACATGGTAGATTCATATACTGGATTCTAAAATAACTGAATTCTGGAGATGTTGCCTATAAGAGACCATCTGGCACACACAAATGGGACATTTAGGAGTAACCACTACCTGTATAAAATTTCCCCCAGGAACACAGTATTTTGGGCTACGAAATATATTTTACAATTACACCCAGGCAATCAGCGCACAATGGTAACAGCATATATAGTGAATTTTAAAACTCTGGGCTTCCAGAACAAAAGAAGCTTTGGGAGAAATAGGATCAGCCCTAGGAATATTTAGAACATACAGAATATGTTGTAATGAAATCAGTTACTCAGCCCTTCATGCGGGAATAGGATGTCTCCAGGATGTCCCATTCTGGTGAGAAGGCAAATGATAGCAAGCTCCATGGTGTGAAAATGTGGTTATCAAATGGAACAAACTTTAAGACGCCATGTGGGAGCACAATGGTGGGGAATAACTTGTACTCTAACCCAAGCAGGGCTTTTTGACATATTATTTCAAATAGAAGCAGAAGTAGCCCAAGTCCATTAACCTGGCACACTGAATACGAAGTCACAGTGATTCCATTTACGGAAAACAGTTAGGTCCTCTAATGTATGAGAGTTTCTAAATAGAGACCATAATTTGCATCAGTGTCCATTAACTGCTTTGGCGCCATGAATAAACCAGAATAAGACATACTCGATTGTATAATCTGTACAGATAGTAGATACATTTTACTCATACACTCCTAATGGGAAGTTGATGGTCCATCTTAAAAGTCCCCTTCCACTAGGAATTCGTTTCAATTCAGTCTTGTGAGACGAAGGAACGTATCTGATTATGTGCACAGAACACTCGGAATCCCAAACTCAATCACACATTGCCTTTACTTTATACCCTAGCACAAAATAATATTTTATATGGGAAAGGGTTCTATTTGTTTGGAAGGAACAGTGAATGAATAATATAGTTATAAAACAACTGATAAATTTAGACTATAAGTCTGAGATCTGTAATCATACTGCAAATTATTGGTGAGGTCGATTTGATAGTTGTCAATAAGACCTACAATAATACAGATATAGATGAACAAATGTTTGAAGAATTCAAACCTCCTCAATAACTGATCCCAGTGGAAAACGATTATTCTGAAGAGGAGTTAGATTTAATTAGCAATCAGTTAATCATGGTTTTAAATCAGTCAGCACACACTTATCACGGAGTCCAAATTACGACAGACAAAAGTGGCAAGAGAAATGTTAAACTGATACAAAAACATGAGGCAACATAAAGGAATTATAGGATGATTGAACTGCCTTTTAAAGTAGATATCCACACCCGAGTTATTACAAAAATAATCATTAGTATTTTATTGACTTGCTTGGTATATCACTGGTCTGAAAGCTGTAACTCTACTAGTGTAGATAAAGAACAATTTATTATGAAAACGACTTGACTGAGGGTCACTGGATTGGACTACATTACACGATTGAATCTCAGGTGGTCTGGATTGACAGCATGCTTTTCTCCAGAGTTGCCTGGAGCAAAGTACTGACCACTGGCCAACACTATAAAATATTTTAACTTAAAGACAAATGGTGTTTGTAACCATGGGTTCATGAGCTGTTTCAAAACCAGCCTGTCAGCATTTTTTAGGTATAATAATATGATTTAGCAATCTATTTCATTGCAATTGCTTTTGGTGTTGTTGGTACCTAGGGGTTTTGATGGTTGCAGCTGATTGCATAGCAGAAATATGCCTATGTAGCCAGCTCACTATAAACGACCCTCACAACAAGCAGACATGGGGGCTTCCTGGTAATCAAAGTTTCACACATCTGCTGGTGATCATTCAAGAATAAAAAACAAAGAGCATCCGGTGTGATCCAGCAGTGTGAGGACAGGGAAGACTGAACTTGAGATTGCCTCAGACCCCTTTCAAGGCGCCTTATTCTCCTGCAGTTGCTATATTCCATCTTTAGCCTATAATAAAACTACCATATAAATATAATGTTTAGAGTCTGTAAGTTCTTTCAGCAATCAAACACTTAAAGTAATTAGTGCATAATTAACGCAGCATGCAAACAGGTTTTGCTATTCTAATAATTGAAGTAGATCTGTAATTGTCAAAACATCAGAATATCTTCTTTATACATAGTAACTGAACTACAATATTTCTAAGACAAACTTAATACTGAATGCCACACTTTAGCATAGCAATACTCACTTTCTCATCGTCTGTTGTTCTCAATCAGATTTCAGAAAGGTTTGAAAAAAAAATCATCTGTCCTACAATGATACTGAACACTTTTGTAAATGTCTAAATTTTGGTTGCCATTTCAATCAATTTTAAATCTTTAATGAAATCATTCATTGAATAGAGCACGAAAAAAGTTTAGCTTCTGAAGTTTTTAGTAATTTGTAGGTCTTGAAAACAATGCTTGCAGAAAGAGTTTAAAATTTATTTCCAAAAACAAAAGATGAACTGAATAATTTATACAGTGATAACTTGAATGGTATGCAATATTTAATTTCAAATCCTATAAATACATTTTGGAATATTTTAATGTATGGAGAATCTTTGATAAAGTACACTTTTTATTGAATTAATTTATATTCTATTCAGAACAGAATTAAAAGACTCATGAATAGAGAACATGTATTGTAGAATCTGGCTTATAAAAATAGTTGACCTTGTAGGATACAAAATCAATATAAAAATAGCGTACTTGCAATGAACATTCTGCAAATGTAATTAAGAAAACAATTTTTTTATAGATTCAGAAGGAATAAAATAGGTGTAACTTTAAAAAAAGGATAAGATTTATACACAAAGTGTCAAAACATTGATAAAAGAAATTGAAGATCTAAATAAACAGAAGGATAATACATGTTTATAAACCAGAAGACTTATTGTTAAGAACCTATATTCTTTCAATTGATCTATAGATTCAGCACAATCTCTTTCAAAATCTCAGTTGCCTTTCTTGCCAAATTGGTAAGCTGCTCCTAAAGTTTATATAAAAATGCAAGGGACTCACAATAGCCAAATAATTCTGGAAAAGAACAAAATATGAGTCACACCTTTTTTTTGAGATTGTGTCTCATTCCTCTCACCCAGGCTGGAGTACAGTGGCTCGATCATGCCTCACTTGCAACCTCCACCTCCCGGGTTCATCTCCCTAGTAGCTGGGATTACAGGCACGTGCCACCAAACCCTGCTAATTTTTGTATTTTTTAGTAGAGACGGAGTTTTGCCATGTTGGCCAGGCTGGTCTTAAACTCCTGGCCTGAAGTGATCCACCTGCCTCGGACTCCTAAAGTGCTGGGATTACAGGCATGAGTCACCATGCCTAGCCATAACTTCACTTCTCTGGGGTATCTAAAGTAGTCAAACTCATAGAAGTAGATAGCAAAATGGCGATTACCAGGGAATTGGGGAAGGGAAAACTGGGAGCTGTTGTTCAATGGCTAGAATTTCATTCATACAAGATGAGACATTTCTGGAGTTCTGCTGTGCAACTTTGTGCTTATGATTAACAATACTATACACTTAAAAATCTGTTAAGAGAGTAGATCTCAGGTTATGCGTTTTTGATCACCACGATCATGAAAAAAATAAAAATAAAGCAATAACCACAACAACAAAAAGACAACCTGGCACAAAGTTGCACCAAACAAGTAGCTGAAGTTGCTGTAGTTTCGTCGCCAGCTTCACAATGTTTCCCTTAGCCAGAAATGAGCTAAGCTGCCTTTGAGTTTAAAGCATCCATCAAACAATACAAGGCAGAGCCACCAGAAACCTATACCTGATCTTCATGACTGATACAGGAATGCTGTATTAGCGACCGGAACCACTCTTTGTGGCTAGTGGAGCCACTCCCGTATATGTATTCATATAACATCAATACAAACTGGAATACAGTGGAACTGTCCCGTTAGCAAAGTCACTCCAAAGGAATGGAAAGATCAGTAATTATTTTAGCTGCTATAATAATACTGACTGGCATCATGATTGATGCCAAATAAAAACACTGCATTCTTATTAAAAAATGGCATTACTGAACAAATAAAGTACATCTGAAACCTTAAAAATTTAAAAGAAATTGTTTGGCAGGAAAAAAAAACACTTAACTTTGAATCAAAAACTGAATTTTGCCACGTACAGTGGCTCATGACTGTAATCCCAGCACTTTGGGAGGCTGAGGCAGGTGGATCATGAGATCAGGATATCAAGACCAGCCTGGCCAATACGGTGAAACCCTGTCTCTACTAAAAATACAAAAATTAGTCGTGCGTGGTGGCGCGTATCTGTAGTCCCAGCTACTCCGGAGGCTAATGCAGGAGAATCACTTGAACCTGGGAGGCAGAGGTTGCGGTGAGCTGAGATCGTGCCACTGCACTCCAGCCTGGGTGACAGAGCGAGACTTTGTCTTAAAAACAAACAAACAAAAACAGAAAACAAAAACAAAAACTCAGTTTTAGAAATCTTTTTGTGACTATGTGATTCTTGTCAAGTAATTCTGTCTCTCTAAATCTGGTTTACCATCCCTTCTTCCCAAGGCAGAATTAGTCAACAACCTTACATTTGATCCACATCCCCAATTCCTCAGCTTGATTTTGGTCACATTTGTATGATTTCATTAAATTTGAGGGAAAAGTATAAACTAGAATTTAAAAGGCCTCTTCTTGCAATTTGCTTTAGGAAACATCAGCATTTTCTGAAAACAGACAAAATGCCTCTTGGGTTTAGTCCATGGAGTCAAACAGGATTCAAGTATTTATTCAAGTCACAGCTAAAACTAGAATCACAAAATCCACTCTACTGAAATTGTAAACAAGACTCAAAATCAGAAGAAGGAATCAGACATTAAGCAGAAACATAATTTAGATTGACCAAATAGGTATCCAAGGATTCTGACTGTGGATTTCTTATTGGGGTTCAAAGCAGATATCAAGTCAGAGAATAAAGTGAGATGGAAGAACTTCACTAATCAATGGTGTGAGAGCAGATAGGAGTCTGGGTTTTCTCAATTTGATATGAATTCTGTGACAATATAGGTGTTGATTCAATGAAGGACAAGGCAAACTGGTTGATGTGTGTCCACATATAGGTAAACCTCATTACCAGGGCCCTATTCATGACATTTTCATTATTTTAGGGCAGGAGTTCTCATCTTTTTTTTCCCCTGCTATATTCTTAGCTTTCAGATTAGTACCTGAGCTCTTACTGGTGTTCAATGAATACTGGCTGAAGAAATAAACAGATAACTTGCAAACATGGTTTAAATATTGGTCCTTGTGCTTAATAGATGTGCTGCTTTGATTAATTGCTTAATCTCTGAAGCCTTTGTTCCTATATCCTTGAAAGGATAATAATATACCTCTCATATACGTGTGAGGTTTACATTACCAATCCAAGTACCTAGCAGGGTGCATGGTACATAGGAGACATTAAATAAAAATTGATTTATTTGCTTTTTTTCTCCCTCAATTCATTACTTTAACTACTGCAATTATTTAAAGCAATATTATTATACTTTAAAAATATAATGACCATCCCTTTTTATGGTATTTTGCTGAGAGAAGTGAACAATTCTCCCAATTCTGTCTCAGTTAAATAAACTTATGTGAAAAACTTTAATACATTTATTGATTTGCTTATTTAAGGAAAGGCCAAATATAGTATTTCCAGATACATTATTATTTTCTGCTTAATTATTTAGTTTTTTTCTATCCTTTGAATCACTTCTAAAATCCTTTTCAGGGGCAAATTATTCCTACACCAAATTCAAGATACCCTGTGGCCTCCCCTAGCCAATATGTAAGCACAGGATTCTAGAGTTCTCATTACCTTTTCAAATGAATCTAAAATTATCTGTATTTGCATATCTCTAAGTCACCTACAAAGTTATCACTGTCAGTGGTAACCATAACAGAATTCAGGATTAGTTACCATTATTCTGTCTGTATGGCAGCTACCACCTTGTAAATGTGCACTCATAATGAAATACCATACATGAAAACTTCATGAACAATGATAAATTCACAGCTATATTTCCTCTCGTATATAATTACGGCCTCCAGAAATGATCTATGAACAGGATTCTCTTTGCAAGAAAAAACAGATGGAGCCAAGAAGGTAAATAAGAATAGTGTGATTTGGCAAGGATCATCTCAACTCATATTATAAAAAAACTTATGAAAATATTTCCCAGTTTGAGATGGAAACTAAAACAGCCATGTGTACCACATTAAAATGTCAAGTCTCCACATTTCCACCAAAAATCTGTTTTGCACCATATTGTAACATTTTTAAAAATGCTCTTTGAGCCACTAGTAAATATACCATAAGAATAGCTATCCTAAATACAAGTATGACCCCTTGTGACAATTACGGTTTTGTCTGCCCAGTAACTGTCCTGGGCACAATCGCCTCTGCAACTTATGTCGTAACAGGAGCCTCCTCCCCTCACTGCAGAGGTGAATGTGTGCCTGGGTAATGCACTGCATCTTCATCTTTTACTTGCAATGACTTTCTCAGTTTCGGTTGCTAAACAAATTGGACAAATCAGGCCATCCATGCCCTTTTCCTAAGTGGAATTAGCAAGGTAGAGCCTCTTTTTCTTCTTCAGACATAAATGTGACACCAAAGCTTCTGGCTATCATGTTCCCATTTTATAAAATGGCATAAACAAAAGACAAAAATGTAGAGAATCTTGGAAGTCAACTTCTATGTTCAAGTCCTGAGTTTTCTTGGTTGCTATGTTCCAGAAGTTTTCCATTCAATTGTATGGGGTGTTCCAGCATCATTCAGTATCATTCTAATAAATTCTCCATTTTTGCTGAAACTAGTTTGAGTTGGATTTTATAACAGTACTTACTAAAAAGTGTACGCACAGAACTTCTACAGCTGTGCAAATCCCAAAGACTCTAAAACTGGTTCATAGTACCACTTACCCTTGAATTAACGAGTCATTTTGTATTTATTGGCTTGAAAATGAAAGCATGGTTGCTTTCTGTATTAGTTCACAGAAGAAAAATAGATCATGCTTTGTTTTGCCAGTCAAATGAAGAAAATTGGTTTGAAATGTTTTCCCACGGAGAAGATTAGCTGAAATTTATAATGCATTACAGGAAATGGAACTAGAAATAACTTGAACTGATGTCATCTTCATGTATTTTTCATTGCTGCTCCCATTTCTCTGGGTGTGTCAAGAAAAGAGAATAGTTTACTCTTTTAAAGTACAACAAAACGCTTATATATTTTTGTTTTAATATATAATCCTCTACTTTCTTCTAAAGTAAGTTGATCCTGGCTAGGAAGTCTTGCTTGCTGAACTGGTTAAGTGGGAGAGCACAAAAGAAGAAAAGCTAAAGAAAGCTAGCACAGGAGGATCCAAGATGGCCAAATAGGAACAGCTCCGGAGTGCAGTTCCCAGCAAGAACAACGCAGAGGGTGAGTGCTCACTGCATTTCCAAACAAGTTTTCACTGCCCACAAACCAGGAGATTCCCAGGTTGAAAAGCACCACGAGTTTTCAACACAGCTGGTGCTGAGGGTTGGCACATAGAAACTCACACAAATCTGGGTGGCCATTTCAACTGGAGCCTGGAACACCTGGGAGACAGAGCCACCCATTCAACTGAAAGGGAGGGAGCTGAGACAGGGAGCCAGGTGATCTGGCTAAGCAGGTACCACCCCCACAAAACAAGCAATCTGAAACGCTCTGGATTGAGAGTTTTGCAGCAAGTGCAGCTGGACCTGGGATGGTCCAGCTTAGTCAGGGAAATGGTGTCAGCCACTACAGAGGCAGTCCGCCAACACCAAGGAAGTTCACACAGTAGCTGGGCAGAGCCTGCGGCAGCTCAGCAACACCTCTGCTGGCAGACTGTGACTAGACTACTCCGTACTGAGCAGGGCATCTCTGAAAAAAGGCAGCAGCATGTTAGGAACTTAAAAATAAAGCCAACTGTCCTAGGTCAGAGCAGCTGGGAAAAGATGCAGTTATGAGTTCTGCTGCAGCAGACTTAAAGGTATCTGCCCAGCAGCTCTGCATGGAACAATGGTGCTCCCAGCATAGCACTTAAGCTCCTATAAGGGACAGACTGTCTCCTCAAGCAGCTCTCCGACCCCTGTATACACAAGGAGGCACCTCATAAAGGAGAGCTCAGGCTGACATCTGGTGAGTGCCATTCTGGGATGAAGATAACAGAAGAAGAAACCAGCAGCAACACTTACTGTTCTGCAGCTCCCGCAGGTGATCCCCAGGTGAGCAGGGTCTGGAGTGGACCTCCAGCTGTCCTGCAGCAGAGGGGCCTGACTGTTAAAAGGAAAACTAAGAAACAGAAAGAAATAGCTTCAACATCAACAAAAAGGACATCCACTCAGAGACCCCATCCGAAAGTCACCAACTACAAAGACCAGAGGTAGATAAAGCCACAAAGATGGAAAGAAACCAGTGCAAAAAGGGTGAAAACACCCAAAACCAGAATGCTTCTCCTCCTCCAAGGGATCACAACTCCTCATCAGCTAAGGATCAAAGGTATATGGAGAATGAATCTGATGAACTGACAGAAACAGATTTCAGAAGGTGGGTAATAATAAACTTCTCAGAGCTAAAAGAACATGTGCTAACCCAATGCAAAGAAACTAAGAACCTAGAAAAAAATGTTAGATGAGATGCTAACTAGAATAAACAGCTTACAGAAGGATATAAACGACTTGACAGAGCTGAAAAACACAGCACGAAAACTTCGCAAGGATACACAAGTTTCAATAGCTGAATTGACAATGCAGAAGAAAGGATATCAGAGGTCGAAGATCAACTCAATGAAATAAAATGAGAAGGCAAGATTAGAGAAAACAGGGTAAAAAGGAATGAACAAAGTCAACAAGAAATATGGGACTATGTGAAAAGACCTAATCTACGTTTGATAGGTGTACCCGAATGTGACGAAGAGAATGAATCCAAGCTGGAAAATACTCTTCAGGATATTATCCAGGAAAACTTCCCCAACCTAGCAAGGCAGGCCAATATTCAAGTCCAGGAAATACACAGAACACCACAAAGATATTCCTCTAGTAGAGCAACCCCAGGGCACATAATCGTCAGATTCACCAGGGTTGAAATGAAGAAAAAAATGCTAAGGGCAGCCAGAGAGAAAGGTCACGTTACCCACCAAGGGAAGCCCACCACACTCACAACAGATCTCAGCAGAAACCCTACAAGCCAGAAGAGAGTGGGGGCCAATATTCAACATCCTTAAAGAAAAGAACTTTCAACCCAGAATTTCATATCCAGCCAAACTAAGATTCTTAGTGAAGGAGAAATAAAATCCTTTACAGACAAGCAATAGCTGAGAGATTTCATCACCACCAGGCCTGCCTTACGAGAGCTCCTGAAAGAAGCACTAAACAAGGAAAAGAACAACCAGTATCAGCCACTCCAAAAATGTATCAAATGGTATAGACCATCGACATATTGAAGAAAATGCATCAACTAATGGGCAAAACAACCAGCTAGCATCAAAATGACAGGATCAAAGCACACATACCAATATTAACCTTAAATATAAATGGGCTAAATGCCCCAATCAAAAGACACAGACTGGCAAATTGGATAAAAAGTCAAGATCCATTGGTGTACTGTATTCAGGAAACCCATCTCTCGTGCAAGGACACACATAGGATAAAAATAAAGGGATGGAGGAAGATTTATCAAGCAAATGGAAAGCAAAAAAAAAAAAAAGCAGGAATTGCAATCCTAGTCTCTGGTAAAATGGGCTTTAAACCAACAAGGATCCAAAAAGACAAAAAAGGGTATTACATAATGTTGTAAAAGGATCAATGCATCCAGAAGAGCTAACGATTCAAAATATATATGTACCCAATACAGGAGCACCCAGCTACATAAAGCAAGTTCTTAACAACCTACAAAGAGACTCAGACTCCTACAAAATAATAGTGGGAGACTTTAACACTCCATTGTCAATATTAGACAGATCAACAAGACAGAAAATTAACAAGAATATCCAGGACTTGAACCCAGAACTGGATCAAGCGGACCTAATAGACATCTACAGAAATCTCCACCCCAAATCCACAGAAGATACATTCTTCTCACCACCTCATTGCAACTACTCTAAAATTGACCACATATTTGGAAGTAAATCACTCAGAAAATGCAAAAGAATAGAAATCATAACAAACAGTCTCTCAGATCACAGGGCAATCAAATTAGAACTCAGAATTAAGAAACTAACTCAGAATTGCACAACTTCATGGAAACTGAGCAACCTGCTCCTGAATGTTGACTGGATAAACAATGAAATGAAGGCAGAAATAAAGATGTTCTTTGAAACCAATGAGAACAAAGACACAACGTACCAGAATCTCTGGGACACATTTAAAGCAGTGTCTCAAGGGAAATTTATAGCAATAAATGCCCACCAGAGAAGCGAGGAAATATCTAAAATCCACCTATCCTCAAAATTGAAAGAGCTAGAGGAGCAAGATCGAAAGAACTCAAAAGCTAGCAGAAGACAAGAAATAACTAAAATCAGAGCAGAACTGAAGGAGATAGAGACACAAAAAACCCTTCAAAAAGTCAATAAATCCAGGAGCTGGTTTTTTGAAACTATCAACAAAATAGACCACTAATCAGATTAATACAAAAGAAAAGAGAGAAGAATCAAATAGATGCAATAAAAAATGAAAAAGAGGATATCACCACCGATTCCACAGAAATACAAATCACCATCAGAGATTACTAAAAACAACTCTATGCATATAAACCAGTAAACCTGGAAGAAATGAAAAAATTCCTGGACACTTGCACCCTCCCAAGCCTAAACCAGGAAGAAGTTGAAACCTTGAACAGACCAATAACAAGGGCTGAAGTTGAGGCAGCAATTAATAGCCTACCAACCAAAAAAAGTCCAGGTCCAGATGGGTTCACAGCTGAATTCTACCAGATGTACAAAGAGGAGCTGGTGCCATTCCTTCTGAAACTATTCCAAACAATCCAAAAAGAGGGAATCCTTCCCAAATCATTTTATGAGACCAACATCATCCTGATACCAAAACCCAGCAGAGACTCAACAAAAAAAGAAAACTTCAGGCCAATATCCATGATGAACATAGATGCAAAAATCTTCAATAAAATACTGGCAAACTGATTGCAACAGCACATCAAAAAGCTTATCCATCACAATCAAGTAGGCTTCATCCCTGGAATGCAAGGCTGGTTCACCATACGCAAGTCTATAAATGTAATTCACTGCATAAACAGAACCAAAGACAAAAAACACTTGATTATCTCAATAGATGCAGAGAAGGCCTTCAACAAAATTCAACAGCCCTTTATGCTAAAAACTCTCAATAAACTAGGTATTGAAGGAACGTATCTCAAAATAATAAAAGCTATTTAAGACAAACCTACAGGCAATATAATACTGAATGGGCAAAAACTGGAAACATACCCTTTGAAATCTGGCACTACACAAGGATGCCCTCTCTCACCACTCCTATTCAATATAGTATTGGAAGTTCTAGCCAGAGCAATTAGAAAAGAAAAAAAATAAATAAAGGGTATTCAATTAGGAAAGGAGGAAATCAAATTTTCTCTATTTGTAGATGACATGATTGTATATTTAGAAGACCCTATCATCTCAGCCCAAAATCTCCTTAAACTGATAAGCAACTTCAGCAAAGACTCAGGATACAAAATCAATGTGCAGAAATCACAAGCATTTATATACAGCAATAACAGACTAACAGAGAGCCCAATCATAAGTGAACTCCCATTCACAATTGCTACAAACAGAATAAAATACCTAGGAATACAACTAACAAAGGATGGAAAGTACCTCTTCAAGGAGAACTATAAACTACTGCTCAACAAAATAAGAGAAGACACAAACAGATGGAGAAATATTCCATGCTCATGGCTAGGAAGAATCAGTATTATAGCTTCAATGCTATCCCCATCAAGCTACCAATGACCCTTCTTCATAGAACTGGAAAAAAACCACCTTAAACTTCATATGGAACCAAAAGAGAGCCCACATAGCCAAGACAATCCTAAGCAAAAAGAACAAAGCCGGAGGCATCACGCTACCTGATTTCAAACCATACTACAAGGCTACAGTAATCAAAACAGCATGGTACTGGTACCAAAACAGAGCTATAGACCAATGGAACAGAATAGAGGCCTTGGAGGCAATGCCACACATCTACAATCATCAGATCTTCGACAAACCTGACAAAAATAAGCAATGGGGAAAGGATTCCCTGTTTAATAAATGGGGTTGGGAAAACTGGCTAGCCATATGCAGAAAGCAGAAACTGGACCCTTTCCTGACACCTTACACTAAAATTAACTCCAGGTGGATTAAAGGCTTAAACATAAGACCTAACACCATAAAAACCCTAGAAGAAAACCTAGGCAAAACCATTCAGGACATAGGCATAGGCAAGGACTTCATGACTAAAACACCAAAAGCATTGGCAACAAAAGCCAAAATAGACAAATGGGACCTAGTTAAAATCCAGAGCTTCTGTACAGCCAAAGAAGCAATCATTAGAGTGAACCAGCAACCAAGAGAATGGGAAAAACTTTTTGCAATTTACCCATCTGACAAAGGGCTAATATCCAGAATCTACAAAGAACTAAAACAGATTTACAAGAAAACAACAAACCCATCCAAAAGTGGGCAAAGGATATGAACAGACACTTTTCAAAAGAAGACATATATGAGGCCAACAAACATATGAAAAAATGCTCATCATCACTGATTATTAGAGAAATGTAAATCAAAACCACATTGAGATACCACGTCACGCGAGTTAGAATGGTGATCATTAAAAAATCTGGAGACAACAGATGCTGGAGAGGATGTGGAGAAATAGAAACACTTTTACACTGTTGGTGAGAGTGTAAACTAGTACAACCATTGTGGAAGACAGTGTGGCGATTCCTCAAGGACCTAGAAATAGAAATCCCATTTGACCCAGCAATCCCATTACTGGGTATATACCCAAAGGACTATAAATCGTTCTACTATAAAGACACACACACGTATGTTCATTGCAGCACTGTTTACAATAGCAAAGACCTGGAACCAACCCAAATGCCCATCGACAATAGACTGGACAAGGAAAATATGGCACATATATACCATAGAATATTATGCAGCCATAAAAAATGATGAGTTCCTGTCCTTTGTAGGGATATGGATGAATCTGGAAACCATCATTCTCAGCAAACTGAGACACAAGAACAGAAAATCAAACACTGCATGTTCTCACTCATAAATGGGTGTTGAACAATGAGAATACAGGGACACAGGGAGGGGAACATCACACACTGGGGTCTGTTTGGCGGGGCCAAGGGAGGGACAGCAGAATGGTGGGGAGGTCGGGGAGGGATAAAATGGGGAGAAATGCCAGATGCAGGTGATGGGGGGAAAGAAGGCAGCAAACTACATTGCCATTTGTGTACTTATGCAACAATCCTGCATGATCTACACATGCACCCCAGAACCTAAAGTACAATAAAAAAATTAAAAATTAAAAAAAAGAAGACTAGCACAAGAGAGTATCTTTAATCAATAAGTGGCTATAAGTAGCAAAGGAGGAGGCTAGGAGGCAGTAGGGAAGATGTGGTTGAAGTGTATTTTGGCTAAAGAAGAATTTCTGGAGGAGATTGGAAATGTTCAATGGGAATTTTGAGCAAGTATTATGGTACCACAATGCACCTTTTTTCTTCAGTCTACTCACAATGTCCTCAGTAAAATCCATACTTCATGCTTACTAATGCTTTGTGGAGCTGGATTTGCTTTGCAGGCTGTGACAAAGGATTATTTCTTGACTTAATGTTATCAACATCATAAAAGCAAAAGCAAAAACAAATCAGAGGTTTTCTATGTGGACTTCATGACATTTGTTTTCAATTATACATAATTTTTCTTCATAATGCATTATTGATTGCAATGGGTCTTATAAGAGATTCAGCTCGTCCATCTTAAACCCCAAATTTTGGAACTGTTTGCATTCTGTTGTTTATTTTTGAAAAGGGGAAATGAAGTGACAGTCCTCAGGTACTTTGAAGTTGAAACAAAACATACCAAAGGCACCATCTACAATCCTTAAGTGAGGAATACTTTATAGAGAATTTTACCTTAAAGACTTTGTCAAATACTGCACTTCTTATCAATACCAGTTTAAATGGTTATTGAAGTAAAATGTATTTAATTACACACTGTTGGTAGAACTAGTTCATGCAATTTGTAAGCAAACAATATCAGCATTATGAATATGTTTTTATTTTTTCTTCTATCTCCTATGGAACTCAGAATACATTTCCACAAGTACACTTTCCTTGGCATGAGTTCTAAACCATCTTCAGCACAAACTGGTCTGTAAAGTTTCAAGGGACAATTATATAGCCATATCCTATAGATCGGGGTCCCCAGTGTCCCAAGGCCCACAGACCAGTACTGGTCCATGGCCTGTTAGGAACTGAACCTCATAGCAAGAGGTGAGCGGCGAGTGAATGACTGAAGTTCATCTGTATTTACAGCCACTCCACATTGCTTGCATTACCACCTAAGCTCCACCTCAGATCACTGGTGGCATTAGATTCTCACAGGAGCGCAAACCCTATTGTGAACTGGGCATGGAAGGGATCTAGGTTTTGTGCTCCTGATGAGAATCTAATGCCTGATGATCTGTCACTGTCACCCATCAGCCCCAGAGGGGACTGTCAAGTTGCAGGAAAATAAGCTCAAGGCTCTCACTGATTCTACATTATGGTGAATAGTATACTTGTTTCATTATATATTATAACTTAATAATAATATAAAGTGCATGATAAATGTAATGTGTTTGAATGATCATGAAACCAACCCCCTCCCCCTACTCCAGTCCATGGGAAAAAATGCATGCCATGAAACTGGCCCCTGGTGCCAAAAAGGCTGGGAACCACTGCTACAGATGATGAATGGTTTAACTGTTGTGACAACTGAAAATTTCACCCTGAATTAGGATCCAGGACTAAGAATTTATGAGAAGATTCTTGGTCTTTGCCACAAATCCTTCTCTTCCATATTTTTCTCTCTCTTTATCTCCTTTTTTATAAACTGGAGAAAATAAAGAATGAAACCAAGGCTCTCAGAGGATAGAACAACTTGATTACTATTGTAACTTCATATATTAGGAATACTTTAAATATTAGTTGAGTAAATAAATGTGTTGGTGATTCACTAATGGTGACCCCAAGAGTTAACATCTATCCTACTCAAATAAAGAGAAGGATCCACACAGATGAAAAGAAAGAGGCTCCTAAGGTACATCATAGAATGAGTTCTGATCAAAAAGCTCTAGGTAGGGTTAAATTCTCTTTGGAAAATCACTTTGGATAACTTTGAGAAGTTTAAGGTATCAGCATTTGATTTTCTCTTTTCTCACTTATTTAACATCATGAGAATATGCCACAACTTGTTCTATGAAAGTACTAGATTTTAAGTTACAGTAAATATTTTGAATATTGTGCTTTCTCTAACATCATATTTATAAGATATATATATATCCTTGGCTCAAATAACTCAATTCTGGAAGCAATCTGGATTTTAATACCTTTTATTAGAATTGTGGAAACAGCTGGAAGCTCTCAAAATTCAATAGATAATAATATTTCAAGTGCTTCCAACTACTTATAGGCTTAGCTTTAACTAGCTACTTTGTTATAAGTATCATGCTGTTGTCGTAGCAACTTTAGAGAAGGTTGTGATGTATGGGAAACTGAGTTGCTGATGACCTAAAGACATAATCTAATAATGACTGCAGTAATGCCTCCTGGGAAAACATTGTCAAAGATCAAGGAGCTGTGATAATTCTTTAGAAACTCCATAGAGTACGCTTATTGAAGCTTAATATTTTCAAGCTAAAACTGAATATACCTCAACACAGATTCCTTTCCTTCACTTCATACCTACAACTTTGTCTTAAAGAACCATACTTCCGAGGCTGGTATATAAATGACATAAATTGTATTCCCCTAATTTCAACAATACTCTTAGTTTTCTTCTAAATGTAGAGTCAATACATATCTTTAGTTTTCTTCTTTATAGTCACTGATCTAGAAAAAAAAACCATAGTTTTCATTTGTAACTAAAATCTTCACTGAAACAATCTTCTTACATGTGGCACATGAGTACTGAGCAGAGTACTTTTCAAGGCATCTCTATTATTAAAGAAATTGAATAGCCTTTCATTTTTTTCTGATTTCTTAATGTGTAGATGTGAATATGAATATCATTCTAAGCTTGAAAACTGAAACCTGACAATTTCATTTGGAAATTATATCTAAAGTTTCTGTTGTGATTCTTAACCAGGATAAAATGTCCCAACTGAGATGTATTAAAGTTATACCAACATCTATTTGTCTAATGACTATTTCTAGTGATCCATACTGCTGAAAAGATTACTTTGAGAGAGTAATTAAAATAGCTGGAAATTACCCAAATGCTTCATTATTTGTGTACATTATAACAGGCCAAGGAACAACCTTTTATCTTTGTTACTAAAACTCAACAACAGCTACTTCGAGAGAAGCAGTTTTGCCTATAAGAAAGAACAAGTCAGACATGGGTTTAATCAGAGCTTGGCCAGTTACGAAACACTGGTCCTTGGACAAGTTATATATACCTTCTGAGCCTGTTTCCTCATGTATGAAATATAAATGAATCCTCTCTTTCAGGGCTATGGAAAGACAGAAAATATATGTAAGATATCTTGAACAAAATAATGAAGGCTAGCAAACAGAAGAAGCATAGTTCATGATCACTATTGAAAAGTTTCATTAACTACTTATTGATGTTCCATTTGGTAATTATCTAACTGAGTGAAATAAGTAATGGATTTTCTAATGAAGGAAAAGTAAATGGGTATGTCTCACTCCCAGGCAACATCAAAGACAAAGGCTGCCATAGATATTTCTCCAAAATCCACAGATAACGAATCACACCTCACCAATGTTTAGTACCATGTTTCCTTTTTTAAAAAAAGTATCTTATTATCTCAAATGAATATGTATTGTCAATTAAAAAAAATTAAGACTCACTTAGAAAAAAGAGCTATCCATAACGGAAATCTATGTAAAGGAAGCCAGGAATCCCATTGAAGAAAACAGTCTCAAATCCTAAGAAGACAGTTATGTAGCAGGCATAGCTGTGGTACAGACAGGAGCCAGGTAAATACCGGGTAGAAGAGGGTGGTTCCCTGGCAAAAGCCCCACCCTTAAGCCTAGATACCTGTGGCCCTAAATGGGAAGAGGCATTCCTGTTTTCATTCCCAAAAAGTTGCCTTTTGGCACCCCCCTATACTGTACCCATATAAACCCCAGACCCCAGGCTCCAGGAGGAGATGAGGAGACAAGCAGGTGAAAGGCAGAACGACACTGCAGAGAGAGAAAAGAAGGATTGTCTGAACTCTGAAAGGAGTTCTGCTGAGGGTGGTTGGACAGGAGTTTGGCCACTGAACAGCCAACTCCAGGGGAAGATCATCTTTCCACTCCATCCCCCTTCCAGCTCCTCATCCATCCTACCACCACCCCTCCATAAAATCCCCACATCCATACTTCTTCTGGGATGCTGGACAAGAGCTTGGAATATAGAAAGCTGTCACACTGGCTCTCTGCCCTGGCAACAAGACAAAGGGACCACTGAGCTGGTTAACACTTAAGCCATCTGCAGATAGCAAAACTAAAAGAGCGCCCTTACAGGGCACACACACCATGCTCGCTTGGGCTTTGGGAGTCGCAGGCACCCACACCTAGACGCTACCCTGGGACCAGAGCCCCAGAGCACTTGCCCCAGCTCCTGCACCTGCCCATCTGTATGCTCCTCATGGAGTAAGGGGTTTGAGTGCTCAGTGACCAAACACATAAGCCACACCTCTGTTATATGAAGTGGGGTCAGGGAACTCTGCTGTCTCAGCTGCACCACTAATTCAGATTGGTTTGGGATGTTAAATAACTCAGAGAAGCTATTCCCCAACAAAAAAATATAAAGTGCAACAAAAATATAATTTATAGCACAGAAATATTTAATGACATATACAATTTGGTCAAATAGAAATTCCTCCATCAGGAGCAGACTCAACCTTTGCAACAAAGTTGTAGTTCAAACACAAGGCAAACAAAACTATGACTCTAGCTTGTGTTTGAGAAAGGAGAATCTACTTGATCTTACTTAGGAACTAGACCAGTAGAAAAGGGAATATAGACAAGAGAATATAGTGCTACTTAAGCTAGTAGATAATATTTACATAGTCATAATACTGTAATGAAAATGGTGTTTACAAGTTGTCAGTTTTCAAGTCAACCAATGGATAAAAGATGAAAATTTCTGTTGTGGGCAGAACATAATGTAAATGCTAACAATTTTTCAAACAAAATACTAAAATTATAGCTGTAAGTAAGAAGCAGTTGGAAGGAAACAGAGGAGGGAGTGAAAAAAACAAGGGCAGGTGTACTAAATTTATACCCTCTCATAGAACAGGGAATCAAGTATAGACTATGTAAACAGAGCAGGAAGTAGAAGTATGTTACTTAAAGTTAATAAATCAGCCAGGCGCCTTTGGGAAACCAAGGTAAAAGAATCACTTGAGGCTGGGAGTTTGAGACCAGCCTGGGCAACATAGCAAAACCCCGTCTCTACAAAAATTTAAGTGGATGTGGTCTAACATTGACATGAATAAAAAATAAAAAGCATTTATAGTTATGGATGTTATTACTAGAAACTTACAATAAATGTCATTTTAAAATGTTGGCTGTGGGGATAGGAATGAAGATAGAGGAAGAGTGGTCAGGAAACTATAATTTCTTACCAAAAGGTCTCTGAACTATTCAATTTTCACAAGGTATGTATCCTTTTTTTTTTTCGATGGAGTCTCATTTTGTCGTCTAGGCTGGAGTGCAGCAGTGTGATCTCATTCACTGCAACCTTTACCTCCCAAGTTCAAGCAATTCTCCTGCCTCAGCCTCCCCAGCAACTGAGATTGTAGGCACCCACCACAACACCTCGCTATTTTTAGTACAGAAGGGGTTTTACCATGTTGGCTGGGCTGGTCTTGAACTCCTGACTTCAGGTGATCCACTGCCTTGGCCTCCCCAATGTCTGAAATTATAGGTGTGAGCCACTGTACCTGAGTATATCTTTATTTTTTAATTCAAGGATATAGAGTTAAAATCATAAATGATTTTCAACTTAGAAAAACAATTCTGATGTACAGATAGATTTTTAAGGTATATTTTTACCATAGATCAACTCCATATCGATCAATTTCAAAAGGCTTCTCATTATGTAGAACTTAATTCGATCTTAAGTGCTACAACATCCATGGAGTAGACTTTCTTTAGGCTGGCTTTGTAATGCAAGAGTGCATAATAATTTAACTTTTTTTTTTTTTTTAAGATACAGGGTCTCACTTTGTTGCCCAGACTGGTCTCAAATTCCTGGGCTCAAGCAATCTGCTCTCCTCAAGGTCCCAAAATGCTGGTATTACAGGCGGGAGCCACTGTGCCAGGCAAAAGGGCATAATAATACTGATCATCACAGTTCATTTCTCTTTTTTCATCAGCGTCCTTTAAAGCAGTGGTTTCCAAACTTTCTGGCACCAGAGACCAGGTTTGTGGAAGACAGTTTTTCCACAGATGATGGGGGTGGGGGATGGTGTTGGGAGGAAACTATTCCACTTCAGATCATCAGGCATTAGATTCTCACAACCTAGATCCCTCACAAGCGCAGTTCACAATAGGGTTCGCACTCACTGCTGTGAGAATCTAATGCTGCCATTGATCTGACAGGAGGTGGAGCTCAGGCAGTAATGTGAGTGATGGAGAGTGGCTGTACACACAGATGAAGCTTCGTTTTCTTGTTCGCTGCTCACCTCCTGCTGTGCCACCCGTTCCTAACAGGCCACGGACTGGTACAGCTCCGCAGCCTGGGGTTTGGAGGACCCCTGCTTTAATGGACATCAGTTCCTTCATAGGGTGAGACTTTGGCCAGTCTATTACCAATAAAACTTTAAAAGTGACAATGTCAGAAAATTCAAGTAATATATAAGAGAAACAAAATTGAGATGGATACTTAAGTATATATAAATTCTAGTCCATGACTGTGAGGTCCAAAGTATTTCTCTGACAGGGGTTAAAAAGGAAAGAGAGAAAGTAAATCCATAGGTAGGAATAAAACTTGATCTCAAATTTGTATTTAACCCATAATGCGGCCATCAAATATTGAATGAGAAATGCATATTCATATGTGTCACATGATGCATACAATCTAACACTGTAACTATAGTACTAAGGTTTGGAAATTCTGGAAATTTCCCAATAAATGTATTTCTTTTTTAAAATTTTAACAAAAAGATTTTTGTTTTCTGCACTGATGTATCAAGTAGTCTTTTTTTTAATCCTTATTCAGAGTCTGCTGCAGATATATGCTGCAATAGAAAATGAAAATACAAATTTTGCAATGCAAATTTCCCAAGAAAGAGCTTCTGTGTCTTTAACGTGACCAAACACTTTCATTTATAAGTGAGCATTAACAGGTGGGAAAGGCATCTGGCTGGAAATCAGATGGGTTTTTTAATCCTGTCAATCACTAGCTGTGTAGATTTGTGTTTATCACTTCACCCTTCTAAGCTGAAGTTCCAACTCTGGAAATAAGTTTAATATCTATCCTTTCTATCTTCTAAAAATCTTCTCAGGAATAAATTATATGATATTTGCTGATAATCTGGTGATGATTAAATGCTTATGTAGCATACACACATACAAACACACACACACTTTTCCATCAAATGAAGAACAGAGAATCTTCAAAAGAGAAATATAAAAGTATGAATAAATAATTACCCAAAGGACTAGTGTTGATTAAAATAGGCATTTGAGGAATCCACTACAAAAAGTTCAGCACTTGTAAATTCTATCACTAGAATATTAAAAAGCACCACCTTTTTGTCATACAGATAACAGAAAACTAGTGTGTATTTCTATGTTATTCCTGTCTTCTCTCACCAAGCATTACAGGAACTGTCCTGTGAAAACCAGTCAGAGAGTTAGTGATAGCATTTACTTACTTCAATTTCCTCTGATCAACGGTAGTCAAAATCTGACAATGGAAATTGTTTCTTGTATAATATTGGACTCTGTGCTAGGAAATGTAAATCTTAAGTCTTTTTTTCTTTTTTTTTTTTTATTTCAGTCCCCATAGAGAGTGTCAAAAATTGCCAATGCCGACTATATTGCAAGTTGTCATGGCGGAGTATTGGGAAAAGTTTTCAATTCACAATAATGGCTCTTCAGATAAACCTCATTGGCTACGATACTGCCACTGTGCAAAGCTATAACCAGTTTTAAAAACAGAATCCCAGCACTTTGGGAGGCCAGGGGGGGTGCGACACGAGGTCAGGAGTTCAAGACCAAGATGGTCCAAGATGGTGAAACCCCATACTTTTCTAGATTTTCACATTCTTCAGTACACATTACTAAAAATACAAAAAAAAAAAAAAAATTTAGCTGTGTGTGGTGGCACATGCCTGTAATCCCAGGTACCCGGGAGGCTGAGGCGGAGGATTGCTTAAACCCGGGAGGTGGGGGTTGCAGAGTCAAGATCGTTTCACTACACTCGAGCCTGGGTGACAGAGCGAGACTCCCTCTCAAAAACCACCACCACCAGCACCACAGAATCCAGTATCCAGTAGCCTAGGCAAGTGCAGTGGACAGTAAACTGAGAATGAAGTCATTATAACTTCATTTCTTTTCTTGAGTGCTCACTCTAAAAGTTTACACAGGCAAATATAACAACATTTTTTATTAAGTGTTTTTACTGACTTCTGAAAAGGAATCTTTAATTCTGATGACCCTTCCTAAAATACATCTTTTTTTCATGTATTTTGGTTTTAATGTATATGTTTTACATTTAAAAAAATATATGATTGCTATTATACAGTCAATAATTGTTCAGTATTATTCACATTTTCTTTGACTATCATCCCTTCTTGTTACTCACAGCTTCCATATGGGATATCTTTCCTCCTGCCTGAAATAAACTTGAATTAAAGCAGAAACTTCTTTGTGTGTGAAGATCTTACTGTGGCAAGCCGTCTTTGTTTTTTGTTTTTTAAATATTATCTTACTTTTGAAATATGTTATTGGGAATAGAAATCTAGATGACAGTTATTTTTCTCTTAGCTTATTGTAATGATGACTTCACAGTATTCTGTTTCCCATTGTGGCCAATGCAAAGCAGTTTGAAGTCTAATAGCAGATACAGTACTTTGAAGGCAATCTACATAGATTCGTAGGTAGGTAGGTAGATAGATTATATACATGTATATATACATATACGTGTGTGTGTGTGTGTGTGTGTGTGTGTGTGTATGTATATATTCCTTTCTGGTTACTTTTAAACTATTACTTTTTGTCATTTTTTCAGATTCACTAAGAGGTGTCTTAGTATAAATTTTGTAGATTTTTCTTATATTTATCCTGCTTGGGGTAACTAGAATTCCTTAATCTATGGTTTGGTGTCTTTCATAAATTCTTAAAAATTCTCATTCACCATGTTTTCAGTGTGTCTTCCCTATGATTCCTCTCGTCTCTTTCCAAAGCAACAGTTAAATGTACGCTAGACCATTCCACTCTCTCCTCCTTACGACCAACCTCTTTCATATTTTCCATTCCACTGTCTCCAGGCTGTAGTCTGAATACTTTCTACAGATCTACAGTACTGTAATTCTTTCTTCAAATGAATTTCCTATGCTATTAAATGCATCTTCTTTTCCAGGAGTTTTTTTTTTTTTTCAAATTTTCTTAGATTTCTGATTCTCTTATGTTTTCAAATATATTAAATATATTTCCAATATCTACAGTTTTGGTCAATCTTATTCTTTAGTCTTTTTTTTTCTGATTTTTCTCAGTCATACTGTTTTATTTTCTTGAATAATCTATGATTTTTTTCTTTCTGTAACTTCATGTTTCTTGAATCTCTTTACCTCCGAGAATTTGATGAGACCTGGTTTAAAGTTGGCTTCCTCAGAGAAGACATGTATTTGTTCTGCCAAATGACTACAGGCTCTATCAATCACAAATTCTAGTTTTAAAAGATATTAACTTTGGGTTGTTTTTTTTAACCACCCAAGTACTGTGAATTGTGAGCTGCAAAGCCAATGGAGAACTTGCAATTCTGCATCCTCACAGATACACATTTTCCCACTTTATTCAGTGCCAAGTCTGAAGACAGGTAATTTTGCTGTCAGTTTCCTGGAGTTTGACATTGAGGCCTTTTCTTGTTCACTTTTATTCTGAGTGTGTAGCCACTTGAAGTCCTATATTTATACAAAAGTGTTTTGAACACTGATCTTTCACACTGGGTAGGCTTACATCTTTGCTTCATTTCCTTTAAGCCCAGCATGTCAGGAAAAATTAAACTCAAGTTCACTCAGGTTTAGAAAACACTTCAAGGTAAAAAACAGCTTTCTGCCTCTGCTTACTTTTCTAGGTTTTCACTTTCTTCAGTACACATTACACAAAAATGATACACGGAACACAAGTATATTAAACAGATAAGAGAACTCTTTTACCAGCACAGTATACATCATTTTATAAATTCCCATTTATATTACATTTTCTGATTTTTTAATTCAATAAATGAGAACACGTTAATACTTTATCATCTTCTAACATGCTAACATTTGCTACATATGGGTACATCACATAGTGCTTTACATTATTATTTCAACTACAGCTTAAAATTTTAAAACTAAATTTTATTACATCATTTGCGGAAATCCTTAAGCAGTATCGTAAAATATATTTGGAAAATTATTGATGTAATCAATCAAGTTGTCATTCTGGATACTAGATAATCTGTCCTTTCCAAAACAATTACCTCTAAATATCATTGTTGCTACTGAAAAAATAGTAACATTAATTGCAAGTAACATACTTCGTTCATATTCTGGCTTTGTGAATTGGGCAATTAACAAGGATGTTCAATGAAAATCATTCTGTTTCACAGATAATGTTGCTTTATTTTTTTGTGCCAGAGTCAATTCTCAGTAAATTTGACAAAAATGTGTCCACAGTTTATTTCTTCCTAAAAGAATTGCTGAAGTGAATAATGTACTTGTAAAGGATATGCTGGATAACAGAGATATTTAGATGAGTGCTGTTTAGAACAGAGGCCCCCAGTTCCTGGGCTATGGACTGCTACCAGTCCATGGTCTGTTAGGAACCAGCCCACACAGCAGGAGGTGAGTGAGGGCAAGTTAGCATTACTACCTGAGCTCCACCTCCTGTCAGACAAGCGGCAACACAGGCGCATGAACCCTATTGTAAGCCCCGTTGTGAACTGCACACACAAGAGATGGATCTAGGTTGCACGCTCCTTATGAGACTCTAATGCGTGATGATCTGAGGTGGAACAGTTTCATCCTCAAACCACCCCCAATATCCCCCTCAACCCTCCCCAGCACCTCCCATCCATAGAAAAACTGTCTTCCACAAAACTGGTCCTTAGTGGCAAGAAGATTGGAGATCATGGATCTGGAAGACCAAGTGATCTTGACCACCTCAGTGACATGTTACTGGACTAGACAAAAAGCTAGAATTAAATTAGGTCAATAAATTATTTGGTAATAATGATCTGCTCACTAAAGAAAGAAACCGGCATTAAAAATGATAACTTATTCCATAGGCCTTGATTCCATCCTCGAAGTGGCCTAGTGACATTTATTGGAGTCACCAGTAGAATGCCACATAAGCCCTCACAGAAAATGATATTGAGTGTAAGATAGTCCAAATTTTCCCAACTAGAAGAGCTACTTAAAATAAGTAACATGTGCCACATGAAATAACAAATATATACTTATAACATTTATTAATTTAATCAGAATTTCATTCTATTAGTTGATATCACTTTTCTACCTTGAAAATCATTTTATCCAAACATCCATCTTTGATATCAAACCTCTTATCAATACCAAATAAACTTTGAGATACTCAACACATTTTCCCAGAATATATATTTTCATTTCCATCTAAGCTGTTAGAGATAAAGCCATTTGGAAAATGGTATACCATTTCATCCCTGGAAATTCTATCTTAAGCAACATTTGTCTTTTACATAACACTAAGACTTTGTTAGAAAAATTAGTTCAATGGGCTACTATTTATAATTTCTACAATGTTACTATGTGTAGTGACACGGAATGTTTAGAATTATGATGCCTTACATCAGGAATAATTACTAACCATATGCCAATATTTTTGCTTCTATTTCTCTAGATTTTAGCTGGTGGTCTCTGAGAGAAAGCATTGATTGAAGTTATTTTTAAGATACCATATTTTCCTCCCGTAGTAATTTATTTCTCAAATAAAATAATTAAAACAGTGCCTATAAGAAACTTTATAAATAAATATAATACAAGCATTTTCTGAGTGATGATGCCAAAAACACTTATATTTGGACATATATAAGTAATCCACTATACAATAAAAATTATTTTGAATATATGTTCCTTGACAATATATGAATTTGTATTTTTACATCTAATCAAAACAGTGTTAAATAGCTAAACTATATTTTTTTCCTTCTACCTAACTGAATTCTAAACAGCCTTTGGAATTCAGTTCTAGTTCTGTGCTCCTTCATAAAATACTCCTGATTGCAGCCAATACTAATCTCGTTCTTCTGAAAATTTCTATACTATTTGTAATCTATGTTATGGTTTATAATTTAGCAGTACTGTTCTATATTTTTCTCCAATTCTTTCATGTTAGTTAAGTTTAACTCCTCTACTACATTGATTTGAGGACTTATACTTCTATTTTATTCTACATGCCTTTTATTATATTGTCAATTGGAGCATAATTACGCAAGTGATCATTGGTTGTAAGCTATGCTTATTCACTTTCACAAATAAATATCTTCTGATTGAGTGTTGTGCTGATATGGAAGTGCTGGGAAGGGAAGAGAGTGGTCCCTTTCAATGGTACAGAAGTGGGGAAGGGAAGAGCCCGGTAGAGGAGAGCATGGTTCCCGGCTAGGGCTCCACCCCCACAGACCTAGGTGAGGACAGGCATTTCATGGTCAAATGTTGCATTTCCCAAGACCACGCTGGCCTGCCCCATCCCCCGTCCTGTGGCCATAAAAACCCAAGGCCCTAGCAAGACAGAGAGAGAAGTAGCTGCACGTGGAGAGGAGCATTTCAGCGTAGGAACGCACAACCTGCCAGACACTGAGAGGAATGCACAGAGGGGCACCAGCATGCTGGCAGGCCACTGACCAGCAAAGCAACATGGAGTGTGCTGGGGCGGTGGCAGGAGCGCACAGGCTGCTGAGCGGCCAGACTCCAGGGGAAAACCATTTCCCTTCTGGGTCCCCCATCTGCTGAGAGCTACTTCCACTCAGTAAAACCTTGCACTCATTCTCCAAATCCAGGTGTGATTCGAGTCTTCTGGTACACCAAGGCAAGAACCCAGGATACAGAAAGCCCTCTGTCCTTGCGACAAGGGGGAGGGTCTATCTAACTGAGCTGGTAAATACAAGCTGCCTTTAGATGGCAAAACTAAAAGAGCACATGGTAGCCCTCGCCCGCTGGGGCTTCAGGAGCTGTAAATATGCACCCCTGGTGCTGTCATGTCGAAGCCCCACAGCCTGCCCCTCTGTATGATCCCCTAAAGGTTTGAGCAGCGGGCACTGAAGAAGCAAGCCACTGTCCCCCCGTCGCACGCCCTGTGGGGCAACGGGGGAACCTTTCCCGTTTCAACGCCATCAAGTGACCGTACAGATTAATTGAGGCCATCCAGATCTGTTCCACAGAAAATCGAATGAGGGTAGAATAAAGTCAACAGAAAACTTAGACATGAATAAACTCTTATATTTCCACCATCATAAAAATGGTAGAACAAAGTATCAGTGGATGTCTGATCTGTAATTTTGAATGAGAAATCACAACACTCTCCCTTGTTATTATTAAAGAAGGAAGGAAGGCTTTGTTACTTGAAGTGCAAATTTATCAAGTGTCAATTATTTCCTTGATTTTTTTGGGAGGAGGAAGCAAACAATTGTTTAATATCTTTTTCTCCATATATTTTAATTGTTGTCACAATAATGGATCATTGCAAATATATATTTGATGGCAACAATAATGTTACTAACAGTTCTTTTCTATCACTATAAGACTAGAAGTTACTTTTGCATTTAAATAAGATCCCTGAAGTGTTTGAAAGGGTCAGTAATATGTGTGCATAGAAATCATAGAAATATTTCAGATTATTTCAAAATTGCAGATCATTCCATAATTTTTATGTTTTCTTTCCAAAGAGAGATAGGTCACAAAGTCTGAGTGATGACACTGAAACACTGTTAAATCTCTTTCAGCCAAGAAGAAAGGTAACTTCGTGTGGAGCCATACTATAAACTGCCTCTTAGCAGTACACAAATTCAGCATCTAATAGATCAGGGAAATGCTTGCTCAGAATTATTAAATATAATATGGTTTGTCTGTTGCTGCCATATACTTTGAAATATTGGTTTATAGGCTAACTTCTCATACAAATTTAGGAAGCATGTTGCTCTGATGTTTTCATTATTATCAGCTTTTTCTGTAGCCTCTGATAATAATTCATAATTAAAAATTTAAATGTTTAATCTAGCTGAATTAAAGAACACATTGGGTTTTAACTCTTTATATTTTTATTTTTATATAGGTATAATTTTTTTTATGTCTGTGGCTGTGTATAATTATTATTTTATGTAAAAAATAGGATCTTTTATAACTTCAAAGGGTTTCCCCAGGGGATAAAATTTTATGAGACGAATCCAAAGCAATATTCATAAAACCCGCGTTTAACCACTAAAAATCAGCTCAAATCTACTTTATGTCAACATCAAGTTTTATCACATAATCATTTAATAAATGTGTATGCCTTCCTATAATTTAGCATATAATTCTTATATGCTTACAATTTTAATACTGTAAGCATGTCACATTTGTAGTTTATAGTCAGCAAAAATTGGTTTTGTCTTGTCGATTGTTATCCATATCTTTAATAAAATAGCAAAATCTAATTCACCGGCAATAATTTCTAAATTGTCAATTCACCACTATAACATTTGTAGATAAGTTTTGTGGGATTATTGTTTATCTTTTATCACAAGACTTTGACTAAAAAGAATACTACCTTTTTACTTTGGGTACTTAAAATTTTACTTCCATACTGCAATGACTCAATCTCTACTGTAAGGCTTCAAGGCAAGATGGCCACACACTCCAAGCAAATGGAGGAAGGACTCAGATGCTGGGGTAAGGTGGGAGTAAACTGGGAAGCCCACACGAGGCTACTGTGCACTGGGACTCATTCCTGGTCCCCAACAATGGCTGGAGTAGGGATGAGTTGAACAGGAATCCTGGCAGCACGAGATGGACACTTGACCTGACAGGGAGAAGCACATCAAAGAGCTAATCCACCACAGTAAAACAGGCTTTAATCTTGGGACGCAAGGTTGATTCATCATACACAAATCAATAAACGTGATTCACCACAGAAACAGAACTGAAAACAGAAAACACATGATCATCTCAATAGATGCAGAAAAGGCTTTTGATAAAATTTGACATCCCTTCATGGTAAAAATCTTCAAACTAGGCACTGAAGGAACATACCTCAAAATACTAAGAGTCGTCCATGACAAATCCATAGCCAACATCATGCTAAACGGGCAAAAGCTGGAAGCATTCTCCTTGAAAACGGTATAAAACAGGATGGCTTCTCTCACCACTCCTAGTCAACATAGTGTTGAAAGTCCTAGCCAGAGAAATCAGGTAAGAGAAAGAAATAAAAGACATCCAAATAGGAAGAGAGAAAGCCAAACTATTCCTGTTTCAGACAATACGATTCTACAGATAGAAAACCCCACAGTCATTCACAGCAAATTGATGAGAGTTAGGATAATACTTGTCTAAGGCATATATTCCATGTTTCTTCTTAATTATGTTGAGATACTTTGCTTTTCATACCTTTTATTTAATAGCTGTTTTTTAACTGAATTGTAAATTATTTCTAATCAAGTTGTCAGTCAAAAGAACAAACAATGTGATTTTTTTCCCTCTCTGTAGAATCAGTTATCAAACAGCCTATCAACATGTGGAAAAAACTATGTATAGGCCCAAGTCTGAGTGCTGTCTGGGATTTTATGAAAGCAAGGAAATGTGTGTACACACATAACATTTTCACCCTTTCAAGGTTTGCTCGTTTTCCCAAGTGCTGGTTTCCTTCTGTTAATGGCAGTCGAGGTGGAGTTTTGGGGATATGGGCTTCTTGGAATATTTCCTTTTACTCTGACTGCTACCTCCTTGGCTTATGTAATGAGGGAAGCATTAACTGAATCCCTGTCCAAGCCAAAGTCTCTAAGTGAATGTTGCTTGAACAGAAAACAATTGTTACAGAAAGATGATTCAAGGATGGATGTGGTGATGTTAATTGCAATTGTTCAGTAAATGTCCTATGGGGAGAAAAGAAAAGAAAGAAAACCTATGCCTCTATGCCAAGTGCCATAGCTACCTCTTTCTGGGTGGCATCTTGATGTCAGCCCTGTGCCTATTGCTTTTGTCTTCCCTGGGGAATGTTTTCTTTGGATCCATTTGGCTTTTCCAGGAAAACCTGTATGTGGGACAGGTGATCGTGTGTGGCTCTGTCCTTTTTGATACTCAACTCATAATTGAAAAGGCTGAAAATGGAGATAAAGATTGTATCTGGCACTGCATAGACATCTTCTTAGATTTTGTTACTGTCTTCAGAAAACTCATGATGATCCTGGCCATGAATGAAAAGGATAAGAAGGAAGAAAAGAAACGAAGTGACCATCCAGCCCTTCCCAGTTTAACTTCCTCTTCGTCCACGCCTCATTTCCTTTCTGCACACATTACAGGTGGTGTGTTCTGTGATGATGAAAAGCACCAGAAAAGCAAAAAAAAAAATTTTTTTAATTAAAAATAAATAAAAATTTAAAAAGAATGAGATCATGTCATTTGCAGCAACATGTATGGAGCTGTAGGTTATTATTCCACAGTCTATAGTCTCTGTCTCAAAACTCCTTGATCAAACAACAGCTTCAGCAAGTTTTAGGATATAAAATCAGTGTACAAAAGTCAGTAGCATTCCAGTACACCAACAACATTAAAGCTGAGAGCCAAATTAAGGATGCATTCCCATTCACAATAACCACAAAAAGAATAAAATACCTATAAATGCAGCTAACCAGGGAGGTGAAAGATCTCTACAGTGAGATTTACAAAACACTGTGCAAAGTAATCAAATATGATACCAAAAAATGGAAGAACATTCCATGATCATGGATAAGATGACTCAATATTGTTAAAATGGAGATATTGTCCAATTTATAGACTCAATGCTATTCCTATCAAACTATCAATGACATTCTTAACAGAAATAAGAAGACTATTGTAAAATTCACATAGAACCAAAAAAGAGCCCAAATAGCCAAGGTAATTCTAAGCAAAAAGAACAAAGCTGGAGCCATTACATTACCCAACTTAAAACTATAGTGCAAGGCTACAGTAACAAAAACAGCATGGTACTGATATGAAAGCAGACACACAGACCAGTGGAGCAGAACACAGAGGCCAGAAATAATGCTGCACTTCTACAACCATCTGATCCTTGACAAAGTTGACAAAAAACAAGCAATAAGGAATGACTTTCTACTCAATAAATGGTGCTGGGATAAACGGCTAACCATATGCAGACGATTGAAACTGGACCTTTTCCTTACACAATATACAAAAATCAACTCAAAACAGATTAAATACTTAAATGTAAAACCTAAACATATGAAAACCCTGGAAGATAACCTACACTAAATGCCATTGTAAGCATAAGACCTGGAGAAGATTTCATGACGAGGACGCCAAAATCAATTGCAACAAAACGAAATTTAACAAATGGAACCTAACTAAACTAAAGAGCTTCTGCACAGCAAAAGAAACTATCAACAGAGTAAACAAACAACCTACAGAATGGGAGAAAATGTTCACAAACTGTGCGTTGGACTAAAGTCTAATATCTGGAATCTATAAAAAACTTAAACAAATTAACAAGCAGAAAACAACCTCATAAAAAAGTGGGCAAAGGACATGAATAGACATTTTTAAAAAGAAGACATACAAACAGCCAACAAGCATCTAAAAAAACGTTCAACATCACTAATCAGTAGAGAAATGCAAATCAAATGCATTTGAAATCCCATCTCGTATCAGTTCGAATGGATATTATTAAAAAGCCAAAAAAGTAACAGATGCTGGTGAGGTTGTGGAGAAAAGGGAAGGCTTGTACATTGCTGGTGGGGATGTAAATTAGTTCAACCATTGTAGAAATTAGTGTGGTAATTTCTCAATGAACTTAAAACAGAAGTACCATTTGACCTAGAAATTCCATTATTGAGTATATACCCAAAGAAATATAAATTGTTCTACCATAAAGACACATATACTCATATATTTATTGGAGAACTATTCACAATGGCAACATGAAATTGACCCAAATGCCCATCAGCAGTAGAATGGATAAAGAAAATGTGGTACATGTATACCATGGAATACAATGCAGCCATAAAAAATAATTAGATCACGTCATTTGCAGCAACATGGATGGAGCTGTAGGTTATTATTCTCAGTGAAGTAACACAGGAACAGAAAAACAAATACATGTTCTCATTTAGAAATAGGAGCTAAACGTTGAGTACATATAGACACAAAGAAGGGAACAGACACTAGAACCTACTTGAGGTAAAAGGAGGGAGAAGGGTGAGGAGGATCAAAAAACTACCTATTGAATACTATGCTTATGACCTGAGTAACAAAATAATCTATACACCAAAACCCTGTGATGTGCAGTTTACCTATATAACAAACATGCACATGTACCCCCTGAGCCTAAAGTAAAAGTTAATAAATAAATCTCTATTGTAAATTTTACCCCCTGCATCCCAATTTTTTTTTTCCTTTCTTTTCACTACCCTAAAACCTGAGGTTTTTAGCTCATGGCTGGTTGCTGACAGTGGTTATAATCTGTTTTATCTTTTCTCCATCCCATGTCCTATTTTATCATGATCAATTGTTTCACTCAGAAATTCAATGAATTTCAAGATAATCATGGTACTATTGGGACCTCCACAAGCTAAGGGTATTTCTAAAGAGACCAAAGAAATCGTAAGATTACTGTTGTTAAAATTTCATGAAATGAATTTATCTCCACACACATAATGAAAAATGCTAGATTTTCTAGTGTTTTTACAGAATTATGTAGTATTTAACTTTCTAGAAATAAAAAATTCTACCTAAAAGTGATAGACTGTTGTGTGCAAAAAGTTTACATGTGAAAGACCAGTGTTTGACACATGCAAAGTGTGTCAAACTTTTTTTCTACAAAATTTAATGCAAAATTTAATATTCTCAGGATACACAATTCCTTTTGATCATGCATATCAAAATGCTGAATGAATTAAAACTCTGATCAGTAGTACATAAAAGTGAATGCATTAAGGAAAGTGTTACTAAAGTGACTATATAGGTAGAAAGGTCTAAAGAATATAAATTATTGCATAAGTTTTATGAACAATTTTTAAAAGTCGTATTTAAGCATTTAAATTCCATATCTTATTTAGTTTCTCTTATGAGTTTTTAGTGCCGTAATGTTCACAGTATCATTAAAGATTTTTCAATCTCTGAGCATTGCCTTGCAGTACACACTTATTTATAACCATAGATGTGGGACATTTTCATGGATTAAACTTTCTCCTTCACATTTTGCTTTTATAAAAATCAGAGTTAATACAAAGATGATTCAGGTGATTAAAAAGTTTGTCAACACATAAAGTCAACAAAAATAAGCAATGAGAAAATAATTACCTATTCAATAAATGCTGCTGGAATAACTGGTTGGCAGAAGAATTAAATTGGACCCCTACATTCACCAGGTACAAAAATTATTAACTCAAGATGGAATAAAGATTTAAATTTAAGATGTCAAGCTATACAAATCCTGGAAGAAAACCTAAGAAATGCCATTCTGGACATCAGCCTTGGCAAAACATTTATGACTAAGCCCTCAAAAGCAATTTTAACAAAAACAAAAATTGACAAACGGGACCTAATTAAACTAAAGAGCACTGAATGGCAAAACAAAAACCAAAAACCCAAAAACCTGTCAGTAGAGTAAACAGACAACCTGCAGAACGGGAGAAAATATTTACAAGCTATGCACCTGACAAAGGCATGATAGCCACAATCTGTAAGGAACTTAATTCCACAAACAAAAAATAACTCCACTCAAAAGTGGGCAAAAGACACGACCAGACACTTCCCAAAAGAAGTTATACAAGTGGCCAAGAAACGTATGAAAATGCTCCATATCAGTAATCATCTGAGAAATCCAAGTCAAAACCATGGCAAGATACCCTTTCACAAACTTCACACTGGCTACTTTTTAAAAGTTAAAAAACAACAGGTTGGCAAGGCCGCAGAGAAAAAGCAACGGTTATTTCTTGTTGGTGAGAATGTAAATTAGTTCAGCTACTGTTTGGAGGTTTCTCAAAGAACTTAAAACTACCATTTGACTCAGCAATCCCATTACTGGGTACATATTCAGAAGAAAATGAATTGTTCTACCAAAATTAGACACATGTATTTGCATGTTCATCGCAGCATTATTCAGAATAGCAAAGACACGGAATCAATGTAGGTGCCCATCAACGGTCTGTTGGATAAAGAAAATGGGGTACACATACATCATGGAATACTATGCAGCCATAAAAAGAACAAAATTATGTCCTTTGCAGCAACACGGATGCAGCTGGAGGCCATTCTTCTAAGTGAATAAATGCAGGAACAGAAAACCAACTATCTCATGTTTTCACTTGTAAGTGGGAGCTAAACATTGGATACTCGTTGACATAAAGATGGTAACAATAGACACTGAGGTCCACTAGAGGGGGTGACAGAGGGAGGGAGGCAAATGTTGAGAAACTGTACATTGGGTGCTATGCTCTCTACCCAGATGACAGAATCATTCATATCCCATACCTCGGCATCATGCAATATACCCATGTAACAAACATACACATATACCCCCTGATTTGAAAATAAAAGTTGAGATGATTTTTTAAAAAAGCATTTTGTATCAATTTAATACATAAAATTGAAGTCAATAAAATATTTCAAAAAATGTCTTTAATACAAAGAATGGTCAAGTTTAGCAGCATAAAATATGGAAAGAATATGGTCTTTGCAATCAAACAGAGATTCAAACCCGAGTTTCACCATTTAATAGCAACGCTAATTTGGGAAAGTTACCGTCTCTAACTTCAGTTCACTCATCTCTGAAATGCTTATCATAGGATTGCTGTATTTAGACAGATAATAAATATATATATGAAAGTGCTGTGCTTAACACATGGTCAAATTTTATATAACTACTGCCCTACACAGTTGTCATTATGTGACTTGAGCAAATACCACAGCTCCGTATCTGGTTAAACACAATTACGTAGCTTATATCTAAATTGGGAAATATCTACACACAAGTTATTAATCTATTGTTTTGACTGGCAGATTCAATCCAAGTTCCTTTTGACCTTTTGAGAAAAAAGTTGAAGAAAGGATACACTGAAGGTTAGTGGCTTCTCTTGTAATCTTGATGTCACGAACTGAATTGTGTTCCCATCCAAAATTCATATGTTAAAATCCTAACCCCAGTATCTCAGAATGTAACTTGATTTGAATACAGGTTAAAGAAGTAATAACGTTAAAATGAAGTCATTACGGTAAGCCCTAATTCAGCAGGACTGGTGTTTTCATAAGAAGAGAAATTTGGACACGGACACGTACAGAGGGAAGTCAACGGTAAGACACAAAGAGAAGGTGGTCAACTATAAACCAGAGGGGCGGGCCCTAGAAGAATCAGCCCTGCTGACACTTTGATTTTGGACTGTACAGGCTTCAAAATTGTGATAAATTTCTGTTTCTTAAACCACCCAGTCTCTTGTACTTTGTTGTGGCAACCACAGAAAATGAATACACTTGGTACACGGTATTTTGCCTTGGGAAGGTGTTTCTTCCTAACACTTGTACTGAAATAAATTTTTGTGTCTTTTGGTAAGCAATTTTCATAGTTTTAATTTCATTACGTTGAATTCGTTTTGAAAGTAACGTTATTCTTACCCTTGTTATGAAAAGATTTAGAATTATACCTCTTCCTGTTGAAAAAATACATACCTAAAGAAACTTTTCATTCTTATTTAAAGACTCCCACTGGTGACATAATTCAGATGCAATTAGCAAGCTCTTGGAGAGCATGGATGTGGGTGGTGGTGTCTAAAGGGACGCTTGTCAATGCCTAGTAGGAACTAGGAATAGAATTCTTGCATTTTCATTGTGAAATTGGAGATAGCTTATTAATAAAAAAAAATCTTGAAATACATGTAGGAGGCATAGCTTTTCTTGCGTCTTATGTGAGTAGCATAAAGTATTAATTTATTTCCACATGGTGAATATTTCAAGTACATAAAATCATATTCCACCCCCAAAAGTACAATTGACAGGTTTGTCTCTATGTTAGCATTTTTTGCTTTAATTATTTAGAATAGTTTAACTTGTTTAGTCAAAGTTTATAATCATTCTGTCTCCAGACAAACCAAAGCAAAATAAATAAAACACAGGCAAATGTAAAACTGTTCAAAAACTTAGAGGTGAGTACGGCAGAGTCGGCATCCATGATCATATAGGGCTGTACTGTTCTTTCATGTTGATGATGAAAAATGAATTTAAGAAGTTCTCCAAAGACATAGCTATAGTTAAATGGTTCTACACAAAGTTGTGATTATTTAACAGTAAATTCTAATATTTATGCCCTAAAATTGGTTCTGCCTTAATTACCATAATTCACTGATATGGCAGCACAACTGATATTTGAGATTCATCCCTATGAAAAGGAAATTGGTCTGAATCTACCAACTGTGTATTCAGCCATGTACCTGGCTAGAGAAAGCTTACTCTGTACTCCTCACATCCCCACCACCCTCCCAGGAGATCAGAAGTTTATTCTTTGTGTCCAGGGACTCCAGGCATGAGTCAGGACTGTAATGAGGTGGCAAGTTAAAAACACGGGACTTGAGAGAATATTTCCATAATTAATACTAGGATCGCATCCTCCTTCCCCAGTCCTGCTTCCAGAACAGCTATGACTGTGTGCAGATAATCCTTTTTTGGAGAAACTGAACTACCTCACATATGTGGTGGCCCTTAAAGTTGGCAAGCTACTTGATCCCGCTGCAATGAAGCTCACCAGGCAAAACACCTCACTTCCAGTTGCAGATCATCCAACATGCTTTTCAGTATTTTGCTATTAAATATGAATGGGCAGATAGGGAGCCATGAGACATTTAAGAAAATGGTTCAACTTGAGGGAGAAAGGCCAAAAAAAGAGAAAAAAAAACATGAACCTGAAAGACATGATGACCATAAATTAAGAAGATGAAATTTCAAAAAGAAAAAAGCCAGCTGGGTACAGTAGCTCATGCCTGTTACTCCAACACTTTGGGAGGCCAAGGTGGGAGAATCATTTGAGGCCAGGAGTTCAAAACTCAGCCTGGCCAACATAGTGAGATCCTGTCTCTATTTTTATTTAAAAAGAAAAGGTGGGGGGGGGTGGAGAGTGAGAGAGACAGACAGAGAGAGAGAGAGAGACAGAGAGAGAGAAAGAGAAAGCCTATAATAACTGTCCTTGGAAAAGTAAGAAAATATATCATGCCCATGAAACCAGAATAGAAATGAATGGGAAAAAAAGCACTTTTAAGAACAATGGCAAGGATTTCAGTAGAAAGATTGAGATACATGATCAAGATAATCACTGAAAAATCGGAGCAAAAAATAAGGAAAATTAGAAAATTACACCATGAGGGGTTAAATCTTAATAAGAGTTCCAAAATATTTTTTAAAAAATCAAAGGCAAAAGTTATCAAAAACAAAATAAAGATAAATTTTTCAGGGCTAAAAGATGTAAGTGCTCGTATTGAAATCCCCACTGTCTACTTCTTTGACAGACAGAGACCCATACAAACACACCCTCTGAAATTTCAGAACAAGGTGAAAGACCCAAAAACTATAAGCAGGGCTGGGGGAATAGGGAGTCATATGCAAAGAAACAGGCATTAGAATGACACTGGATGGCTAACAGCAACATTAAACAATAGAAGACAGCAGGGACAATACTTTCATAATTCCAAGAGCCCCCTTCCCAACACAGAACTCAACCTAGATAAAGGGTAAGTGTGAGCATACAAAAAAGATGCATTTTCAAACATTCAGGAACTAAAAAAACAAAAAAGCACACTGCCATACACACTTTTCTAGGAAGCTCCAAAGATGTTTGCTTCAACAAAATGAGGTAATAAGTAAAGAAAGGTGAAGACACAGAATTCAGGGCAAAGATACAAAACCTTTTATGGATGTGAAAAGTGCAGTTGACCCTTGAATTTATATGAGGGTTTTCTTCCACCTCTGCCACCCCTGAGACAGTGAGACCAACTCCCCCCCTTCCTCTTCCTCAGCCTACACAGAGGACAAGGATGAAGACCTTTATGATAATCCACTTCCACTTAATGAAGAGTAAACATTTTCTCTTCCTTATGATATTCTTAATATTTTCTTTTCTCTAGCGTACTTTTTTCTAAGAGTATAGTATATAATACCTATAACATAAACTTGTGTTAATTTACTGTTTATGTTCACTGTAAGTCTTCTGGTCAACAATAGGTTATTAGTAATTAAGTTTTCAGGGAGTCAGAAGTTATTTGTGGATTTTTTACGACATAGGGAGTCTGTTCCCCTAACCCCCAACGCCCCCACCCCCCACTGCTTACGGGTCAATTGTACTGAGTTGGAGAACTCTGCACCAAGCTACAGAGCAGTCTAGATGAGAGCATCAAGCAGACAACTACAGAAAACAGTTCTGCACTGGAGTCAAAAAGTGAGGATGAGAGGTTATTTTTTGTGCTTAAGCATTTGCAAAAAAGTTCATCAATGTTTAAAGATTTGGTGGAGCATTTTAAACAAAACAAATACAGCTGGGCACAGTGGTATGTATCTGTAATCCCAGCTACTCTGGAGGCTATAGCAGAAGGATCACTTGGGACTAGGAGTTCAAGTCCAGCCTGGGCAACACAGTGAGACTCTGCCTTGAAAAGAAAAGAAAAGAAGTTAATGGGAAACTAAATAAATAGAAAACTAAGCAAATAAATAACACATGCTATTTCCCCTAACTTGTCGAAGGAGAATATTGTAAGAGAAATGAAAATGTGATCATAGTACAGTAAGTTATTAGTGAGCAATATTTATTATCATAAAAATAGGAACATTGTAATTTAAAATATAATACAATTATATGGAAAACTAGGAGAAAGAAATGACAGTGAGGTGCAGTAAGAGCTTAAATCCTCAACTACCACAAAAGCAAGTCAGTGATTAAAATCCGTAAATGAAGAAATAAAAGTATATTATTTAGAAACCTATAGGTAAACATTAGAGGCAACTTCCACAGAGCAGTATGGACTGGACATTTTATTTCTTAAACTCCTAGAGGAAAAAAAGAGTATTATGAGGTCTTTGCAAATTAGCTCTGTGTTGCTGCCAATACTTCAATGTTCAGCCACATCATTTATTTATTTAGAGATGGAGTCTCGCTCTGTCGCCCAGGCTGGTGTGCAGTGGTGAGATCTCAGCTCATTGCAACCTCTGCCTCCTGGGTTCAAGCAATTCTTCTGCCTCAGCCTCCCTGGGACTACAGGTATATGCCACCACACCCAGATAATTTTTGTCGGGCTTAATTCTGGGGGCAGTTTGTACTTCTGGGAAGGCAGGAGAGAAATAACAATCTCAGTTTTGAATTGGCGTTTTAACATCCTTCAACAGATCCACGTTGAAAGCCAATGTAACCAGCGTTCAAGAACTCCTCCACCCCAAAAAAGTGGATGCTGAAACCGGTTTCCAACCCTGAAGACGGAGCTGATCTTGCCGCAACGGGATCCGCCGGGGCTCCCCTCGCGTGCACCGCGGAGGGGCCGTCACAGGTGGCTGGGGTCGCGAGCCCAGCGCGCAACCTGACCCTGCCGACGGCGGCCGCACAAACACGGGGCAGACGGCTGCCTGGCCGAGTCGCAGAAAGTAGTCCCGACCACGCCTGCTCCAATGTTCGTTGCCGGCTCCAATGTTGTTCGTTACCGGCTCCAATGTTGTTCGTTACCGGCTCCAACGTTCGTTACCGCCTCACGCCCTCCGCGGGGAGGGCCGAGGCGGCCGGTCCGGGAGAGAATCCCGCTGGAATGCGCCGCCGGGAGGAGGCCTTCCCTCGCTGGCTCGCCTCTGCTAGCCCAGCACCTCTCCCGGGGTCTTACGCAGAGGCCGTGCACGGTGCACCTGCCGACTCCTTTCCCCAGCCGTACAGCGGGCAGCGCCGGGGCTCGCCGTGCACAGGGACACGTCTTTGCTTCGACCCTAGGAGGCCCGAATCCCTGCGTCGCTGCGCAAGTCAGAGGCTGAATGAGGAGCTGCGCGGGGAAAGCGGGGCGCCGGGGGAGGAGGCGGCGGGATGGAAGCAGACGCGGGAGTCGCGCGAGCCTGGGGCCGAGCGACGCGGTAGAGAGGGCGGCGGCGGCGCGCGCGGAGCCTTGATGTGCCCTTCTTTCTTCTCTCGCTGGGAAGCTGGGAAGCATGAGCGTGCAGTCCTGCCGCTGCGGCGGCCGCCCCGGCTCCTCGCCTCCCCGTCTTTTTGCTGCCCCTCGCCGGTGAGAGAAGAGAACGCGAGAAGGGAAGATGGGGGCCGTCCTGAGGAGCCTCCTGGCCTGCAGCTTCTGTGTGCTCCTGAGAGGTGGGAAGAGGGGGCACTGGAAAGTTAGTGGGGTTCGGGGGGAGGTGGCCTTGTTTTGTGTGTCTGGGGGGGAGGGGAGGGGAGGGACGGGGGGGGGAGGGGAGGGGAGGTACAGAGGGAGGGAGAAGGGGAGAGGAGCCGGGAGAGGCCTGGTCGTGGGGAGGGGGAGAGAGAAAGGGGCCCGGGAGCAGGGGCTGCGCGCACCGCCCGGCCACAAGGCGGACCTGGCCTGGCTTCCCAGACCTTCCCGGGACACATCGGAGCCTCGATCCCGACGGCTGGTCTTACGGAACACCTGGCACCCCATTCTGTCGGGACGACTGAGTGTCTGTGTGCATCTCTCTGCCTGGGGTCTTTGTACGTATTTTGGCTTTTAAAATGTTTGAGCCCGAGATGCTTTAAGGTTGGCCTTCTCTCTCGAAGTCCTCCCCCCATCCACCACCCCCCACCCCATTTCGGTGTTTGTTAGGTGAACTTTTAAAGTCCTCTGTTTTTTCCAGGCCTTGTTACAGGTAATAATTGGCTTCCGTTTGGGATATAATGATCCTGGGTGAGATTGCAGTTGGAAAGTGACTTTTGGGTTATAGGTCGAGCGTTTCAGCATTGGGAACCTTCTGAGCTTCAGCCCATAATAAAATAGAAACACTGCCCTTGTAACCTCTGGTGTTCACGGCTTGCCCCTATTTTCGGAGTATGCAAGTGTACAGTTGGCACTAAGTAGGAAATTCATCCTCGTGTGAAGAGGAGCCGGTCCTGGGACCAAAATGATCATTTGCTCTACACTCCTGGGGACTGCTTGGCATTTTGGTAAATTGCATAGGCTATTCTAGATAATTTGCTCTGGGAATCGCCGGAATTCGATGGTACTAGGATGTTTTGAATTGGCTGCAAAGCTGGCACATGTTTTGTGACTTTTGTTTTGTGACAGTTCGCAAAGATTTTTGACCGGCCCGTCGGAAGCTCTTCTCAAACTACTTAGTGTTGAACTTGAGATGGCTGTGATGCTGTGGAGCATTTACCAGCAGAGGAATCTAAGTACTGCTTCATGCAGTGGCTTGTAGTTTTGGTTTGTTAAAATTCTCACTGGCGTTCATGATAAGTTCTTTTCAGGTGTGGGACCGCTGGTCTGGAGATTTTTAGGTATTAACAAGCTAAACTTTTGTTAAGTCCTCCAAAACAGACTAAGTTTACAGAACGCGATAGTAACTAATAATGTATGACAGGTGTATATTTTTGTGTGTACTGTGTACATGTATTTTGGATGAGAATGATTGACTTTTTTTTGAGAAGGAGAAATATGTTCTTCAGTTACTCTGTAGTAGTGCAGCATTGTGTTTGCATGTTCTATTATACTTGATACTCTAAGCATATTACAAATTTTCCCCACATGTAAACCCCAGAAAAGGTAGTGCTCATTAGATTTTTGTGGCAGAAAATTCAATGGAGTGTTATGTACTGGAGAGGTTTAATAAGTATACACTTACTTTATTATGTTATACTCTATTGAAAGGGGTTTTGCTATAGCTGTTAGAAACAACTATATTTGACATAAGAATATGTATATATTTTAAGACAAGGTTAATAGGGTCGACAAATAAGAGAACCAGCTGATTGGTTAGAGTCGTGGGGAAACTTCTAACTTTCTAACTTGGGATGTTTCTGGTTGCCTAGTTGTATTTCTTGGAGAAGAAGTATGTGATGTAAATGCTGTTTGTTTGTTTTAACACCAGCTTTGAGACCAGAGCTGGGTTTGTTCATTATTGGAATTTACATAGGTTGCACTTGTAGTGATATGTTTTGAAATATGACATTATGTAACAAGACCTGGAAGAGGTAATAGTTGAAATTGTCTTATTTCCTTTAGCAGAGTTTTCAGAAGTGGAGCTCCTGTTTTAAATGTGGCAAAATAATGGTGTAAGGTGGTCTATTAATATGTAACAGTACTGTACTTAGCTGTGACTACATGTAATTTGAAGTAAAACTGTCTTTTGATGTAGAAGATTTTTGTTTATAACTTAGAATTCATTCTTTGAGAATGTCATCCTCTGTTATAGTAATGGTGTTTAGTCAACCTTGGGCTCTAAAGAGAAAAATCTGATTGATTTGTTGCATTTAGATCATTTTTTACCCACAAATAATTGGATCTTTAACATTGGGTTGGTGTGATGTGGGGTATCTGAGAGTTTGGGGGAGACTCTCTGTCCCGTAGCCCTGCTGAATCAATAGCTGAAAGCCAGGCAATACTGTTAGTGCTTCCTCCTTATCTCTGTCATGATGTGACAAGATATAAAGGAAAGATTTGGGAATTTCAACACTAAAATCTTGGATTTAAAGCTCAAGCGTCACAACTTCATAACTTTGTGGTTCTGGTCTAGTCCACTTCTCTAGGTCTCAGTTTCTTTACTGGTAAAATGTCGATAATGATACTTGACTAGTTTACAGGGTTACTGGGTATTTTAAATGAAATAATATAAAGTACCTTGCTAATGTTACTTTTGTTATACTTTTTGCTTGTTCAGGGACATATCTTTAAATGCTTTCAGGATTTGAGATTTAATTTATATAACATTCACACTTTTTTTTTTTTTAAAGAGACAAGGTTTTGCTTCACTCAGGCTGGGGTGCAGTGGTGTGATCACAGCTCATTGCAGCCTCAAAAGTCTTGTGCTTAAGTGATCCTCCTGCTTCATCCTCCCAAAGCTCTGAACTATAGGCACCTGCCATTATGCCCCAAAGTTTTTGTAGATATGGGGGTGATGTGAGGGTGTCTTAATATTTGGCCAGGCTGGTCTCCAACTCCTGGCCTCAAGTGATCCTCTCAAAGTACTGGGATTACAGGTGCGAGCCACCATGCTTGGCCAGATTCATAAACTCTTTTTTATTTTGATAGGGTCTTGCTGTGTTGCTTAGGCTGGAGTGCAGTGGCATGATCATTGCTCACTGCAGCCTGGGCCTCCTGGGCTCAGATGATCCTCCCACCTTAGCTTCCCAAGTAGCTGGGACCACAGTTGTGTACTATAACATCCAGCTAATTTTTAAATTTTTATAGAGCCAGGGTCTCACTATGTTGCCCAGGATGGTCTTGAACTGGGCTCAAGCGATCCTCCCACCTCTGCCTCCCAAAGTTCTGGGATTACAGGTGCAGATTCACACATTCTTAAAAATGAAAGGGATCTTGATTATTTGAGTCTCACCACTTCATTTGTAAGTGGGGAAACTCAAGATTCAGAGATATTGTAATTTAATAAAGATAAGTTAATTAAAGATGGGGCAGGGAGTTATTCATTCTGTTAACAAATATGTATGGAATACCATCTGTATATCAGCTTCTGGTACTGGTGGTGAGTAAAACAAATGTGGTCCATAATCTGATGAGCCTCACAGTTTAGGTTGCCATCCTTACCATTCTCTTAGTTCCGTCATGTACTGATTAGAAAAAATAATATCTGGTTTTCTACAGGAAGTATTTTTGATAAGAATACAGGTTTTGGAATACCATTGGTTTGTATAATCTGTGAAATACTATTTCTTAGCTTTTTTTTTTCTTTTTTTTGAGATGGAGTCTTTCTCTGCCTCTAAGGCTGAAGTGCAGTGACGTGATCTCGGCTCACTGCAATCTCCGTCTCCTGGGTTCAAGCAGTTCTCCTGTCTCAGCCTCCTAAGTAGCTGGGACTACAGACGCCTGCCGCCATGCCCGACTAATTTTTTTTTTTTTTTGAGACGGTGTCTTGCCCTGTCTCCCAGGCTGGAGTGCAATGGCACAATCTCAGCTCACTGCAACCTCTGCCTCCTGGGTTCAAGTGATTCTCCTGCCTCAGCCTCCTGAGGAGCTGGTACCACACAACCACGCCAGTTAATTTTTATATTTTTAGTAGAGAAGGGATTTCACCATGTTGGTCAGGCTGGCGTGACCACTGCTCCTGGCCTTCTTAGCTTTTTTTGAAGAGACTATTTATGTAAAAATTATTTGCTACTTTTTTTTTCGTTTTAGCGGGGTGGTGGTAAATATTTCAGTTGGAACAATCCACTAATGTTTCCCATCTTGTATTTCTGTAGAAGTGATGCTTGCAAAGTTTCTTCCTTTAAGATCAGATATTATCAAGTCTTGGGGAAGTAGAACAAATTTTGGAGTGGGAATCAGAAGAATTAAGTTATGGTTCTAAATTTTCCATTAGCTAGCTGTGTAACCTTGAATAATGTTTGTGCATTTTATTTGGAGATTAGAATTCATGTTAACACATTAAGGGTTCTGGAAAGTCCTGAGGTAAAGAGACCGGTTTTAACTTTAATCTTTTATTTTCCAAACTTGCCAGGTATTACATTGATATTTGATGACAATTTCATATAGCTTGATATTTTCATCCCTATTTACTTACCTAGCTTCAGGTTTGCCCATTTGGCTAGATAATAATTTGTCTGGTTATTAAATTTTAAGGTTTTAGCTCGTTGTTATCAGAAGGGCTAATAGTGATTTCCTTTGGTTCCATTTTTAAGAGATTTTTTTCCTTTGCTTTAATTGGAGGTTTTTGCATTTGCTGGACCGAACTACTGTGTCCTTATATATGCTTTGGCTGTCAGAAAGGGCTGTTTTAAATATCAAAGGAGATTCTGGGAAGGGATATATTAATGGAAAATATTTTATGAGAACGTATATTTTTTGTTTAAATATTTTAAACATATTGGAAAAACAACGTTTTAGTGCTATTTAGGCCATGGGTTACTACTCTGAGAAAGATCATTTTCATCATAGAAATTCTGCTGAAAGTTTATACTTAGAGAAGATTATATAGAAGGTATTATAGCAGAAAGGCATGGCTTGTTGTCACACAGGCCAAGTTAAACTCATCTGCCAATCTGTGTTCCTTTGAACAAGTTACTTAGCCTTAATTTCCTCTCCTGTTAGGTGGGGATATAACTTACAAGACTTCTCTGTGAGAACTCATGAAATGTTTGTGAAGGGATAGTATAGTGTACAGTCAATAGTAGACATTGAATAAATGGTGGCTATTATTAACATGGCCAAATTAAAAGAAACAATGTCCTGGAAAGACTGGTAAAACATTTTAAGTGTCTGCTATGTCCTGGGCGCTGTTTTTGGCAGTTGATAGTTTTAGGCCAGTGGTTTTGGAATTTTTTTGATTCTTCTGCAACTGAAATAAAAACTCCATGAAAGACTTTTACTTGTGACAGTTTCAGTTTTATTTGATATAAAACAGAATGGCAATTACTTGCTATATTTATTTTCTAAAGGATTGCAACCTTAACTCTATTTTAGGTGATGATGTTTATAAATAAGCTTGAGAATAGTTCATGATTGTGATACTTATTTACTTATTAAAGGGTTAAGTATGGGCAAAATAATTTCATCAAAACATCTAATTGCAAAATTGCATTATTTGTTTGCAATAATTCGGTTGGTAGATTTCTTTATGCAAGGTGGGTTGATGCTCTCTATACTGAATTTCTGCTTTACATGTTGTATAAGGGTGTTTATCTTCTGTAAAGTAAGCCTCACTTCAATGAATAAAACACTATTTTATATGAATAACGTTGAAATTTAGTCAAATATACAACCAGGCAACCTAAAAACAGGCTGTTTGCTCTTAAAATTATTTATCTTAAAACACAATTTTTCAGCTGGGCTCGGTGGCTCACGCCTGTAATCCCAGCACTTTGGGAAGCCAAGCTGGGCAGATCATGAGGTCAGGAAATTGAGAGCATCCAGGCCAACATGGTGGAACCCTGACTCTACTAAAATATAAAAAATTAGCCATGTGTGGTGGTACACACCTGTGGTCCCAGCTACTCGGGAGACTGAAGCAGGAGAATCGCTTCAACCCGGGAGGCGGAGGTTGCAGTGAGCCAAGGTTATGCCACTGCACTCCTGTCTGGCGACAGAGCAAGACTGTCTCAAAAACAAACGAACAAAAAAGCGAAAACGATTTGTCAGTACATAAATACAAGGAAACAGGGTTATTTGGTATTATTAACCTATCCTTTTGTTTCTCAAGCTCTTTGTGTTATTTATGGGAGTGAGTATTCTCACAAAAGGTTCAAGCTGTTCGGATGTGAGGCTAGAAGATATTAAAATGTGCTTGGATTCTTTGGTGAAAATTATTGTTACCTTGATGCTGTGATCTTTTTAGTGGTAACATAACTTGTTTTAGTTTCTGTGATTTACTTGGAAAGGCCATGTATAAGTGCTTAAATATTTTGGACCTAATTTCAGGAGGAGACTGGAGATGCAAAATGAAATTATATTTTTAGGCAAAAAAACCCTAAATTAATTAAGTTATTAATTAACAGCAGGCCTAAAGTTATTGATGAGATTCTCAATAAAAATAACATGACCAGCAGTAGTCTTCTTTTTTTTTTTTTTGAGATGGAGTCTTGCTCTGTCACCCAGGCTGGAGTGCAGTGGCATGATCTTGGTTTACTGCAACCTCTGCTTCCTGGGTTCAAGCGATTCTCCTGCCTCAGCCTCTCCAGTAGCTGGGATTATAGGCACCTGCTACCATGCGCAGCTAAGTTTTGTATTTTTAGTAGAGATGAGATTTCACCATGTTGGCCAGGCTGGTCTTGAACTCCTGACCTTAGGTGATCCACCTGCTTTGGCCTCCCAAAGTGCTGAGATTATAGGCATGAGCTGCTGCACATGGCCTTCATTTTTTCCCCCGGAAAATAGTCACCCAAATATTGAAAACCCACCTTTATCAAATTATGTACGTGTGACCAGGAAGCCGTTTTCTCTAATGGTTTTAGTCATTGTTTTATCACTACTAGACCCAAACTACAAGTAAAGGATTACAGGGATAGGAGTCTTCCTCATTATTGACTAGCTTTATTGGTAGGTATAATTTAAGTACTATATATTCATATTATTCATACATCCAGTTTAAAGATACTATATTTTGCAAGTCTGAGAGGTGACAAGTGAACTTTATTACCATGAATTCTTAGCTACACATTATCTTGTCTTTATAATACAAATAAAGACAAGTGTCTTTGTCTAAATGTAACCCTAGATTTATGCTAATGCAGAAATAGCTCTTTGATGAAAAGTTTCTCAATAATAGATGTTTTTCCCTTTTATATGCCACCACATACCAGAGGTTTACACATATTGAGCACTGTAAATTTTACATTTAAAGTAATACAAAAAGATGTGAATTTTTATGACGTTTATTTGGAACGTCATTTTGTGTTTTGTCTCAGTCATTCATTAGATATAGTTAAATTATGAATTTGTAACTATTACAAAGATTTCTTAGGTTGGGTCATGATGGCTTGCATCTGTAATCCCATCAGTTTGGGAGGCCAAGGGGAGAGGATCACTTGAAGTCAGGAGTTCAAGTCCAGCCTAGGCAACATAACAAGACCTTCATCTCTGTAAAAAAAATTTAAAAATTAGCTGGTCACAGTGGCACATGCCTGTAGTTCCAGCTGCTTCGGAGGCTGAGGCAGGAGGATCATTTGAGCCTAGGAATTCAAGGCTTCAGTGAGCCATGATTGTGCCACTGCAATAAATAAATAAATAAATAAAGATTTCTCAGCATGGATCAGATATGTTAAGTAGACTACTAAAAAAACCAGCATGTTCATATCTGAGATTGAATTCGAAGTGTGGATTATGTAATTTTTCTGATTTTACGATATAGCTATTGCATTAATAATTAATATAGTTAGTTTTTTTTTTTGAGACAGGGTCTTACTGTGTTAACTAGGCTGGAGTGTGGTGTGATGCTATCACAGCTCACTGCAGCCTTGACCTTCTGGGCTCAGGCGATACTTCTGTCTCAGCTTCCTGAGTAGCTGGGACTATAGGCACGTGCGACCACACCTGGCTCATTTTTAATTTTTTTTTGTAGAGAGGGTCTCACTATGTTGCTCAGACTGGTCTCGAATTCCTGGGCTCAAGTGATCCTCCCACCTTGGTTTCCCAAAGTGCTGGGATTACAGGCATTAACCCCCATGCCTAGCCTCAAGTACTTTTTTCTTTCTTTTCTTTTTTTTTTCATTAAGCCCCTTCTATCAAATGTTTTTTTAAACAAAGTTTTTTGGAGATATAATTCACATACAGTAAAAAAATCTCCATTTTACAGGGTCTAATTCAGTGGCTTTTGGTATACTCACAGGGTTGTACAACATCACCACTATTTCATTCCAGAACGATTATTACCCGCCCCTCCCCCTAGCTCCCTCAAAACCCATACACTTCCTATTTCTCCCTTCTCTCATCCTCCTGTAACCATGAATTTACTTTCTGTCTCTATGGATTTACCTGATTATATACTCTGGGTATTTCATATAAATGGAATAAAATATGTGGCCTTTCGTGTCTAGCGTCTTTCACTTAGCACACTTTCAAGGTTTGTTCATGTTGTTGCATATGTCAGTACTCATTCCTTTTAATGGCTGAATAATATTCCATTGTATGGATATATTAAATCATTTTAAATGAGTGTGGGTTTGATTATTGGAGTCTTTACCTTGAGAAATTATTTCTGAAATCTCAGCTTTTGAAGTTTCTGAAATATATATTAAAAAATACCTTTTTTTTTTTTTTTTTTTGAAATAGTCTTGCTTCATCATCCATGCAAGAGTGCAGTGGCACAGTCTCTGCTCACTTGCAACCTCCACCTCCTGGGTTCAAATGATTCTCGTGCCTCATCCTCCTGAGTAGCTTGGACTACAGGTATGTGCTACCATGCTGGCTAATTTTTGTATTTTTAGTAGAGACAGGGTTTAGGCCGTGTTGGTCATGTTCGTCTTGAACTCCCCTCAAGTGATCTGCCCGCCTTGGATTATGGGCATGAGAATTTTTGCAATAGAAGGATGTGCTTACCACAGGATCTGCAACACATTTCAAAATCAAACCAAAAAAGGCTTTTCTTTTGTTAATAGGAGAAGTAAGCAGGGCTTCCGGGAACTTTGTGGGAGTGGGGCCAAATAGGTAGGGGAGAGCAGATTGCATGATCAGGACTATTTAACTGGAAAGCATTTTTTTTCCTGCAGTCAGCTGATGGTCAGAATGATGGAAGAAGTTGTGCATCTACTTTCATAAGCTTAGGGCAAGCCAAAGTTTAGGGATTTGTGGGGAGAAGCGAATCCTGACTAAAGTTTATTCAAGCCAAGTCAATGAGTAAGTAATGGGCAGTTGGGATGAGCACTGGTCAGTCCTTCTGTTGGTTAAAACAAAATCAGTTACTGTTGACAATGGAATAAGAGTCATGGAGAAGTTGATCTCATTAGATTTGGCCTGATTATTTATATTTACATAGGCGTAGCAATAATAGTACTTTATCATATAATAAGTCTTTTAATATTGCCTTGCTGGAAGTTTTTTTGAGGAACCTGATTGGAGTTTAAATTGTCTCTTCAGGTAAGTCAAGAACTGACCATCAGGTTTCACTTGCAATACCTATAAATTTGGGTGAATTCCAGTCTTGAAGTTCCCAAAAGATTCTAGGACTTTTGAGCCTCCCAGGAAGTGAACTTGCGTAATTCACTTGCCAGGGTAGGAACGCTGTAAACCAGTAACCAGGCCAGTTTTCCTAAGAGGACTGTAAGCATTGGTTTATAAAGTCAACTGTGTTACTTAAAAATGTCTGGTCATATCTGACTAAATGAACATAAATGTGGCATTCCAGTCAAAGCCTTGATTGCCTAAGTAATGTTTCCAGCTAGGAGGCCAACTCATTGAACCTTTGCAAATAACTGTATTGCCATGAAAATAAAAATACTCAAGAGTTTTTGAATTCTGGAGAGTAAGCAGGGGAGAAAAAAAATAAGTGTTTATTTTGGTTTACAAAAGCATAGTCTGCTTACATTGTTGCAAGTTATAGATAGCTTCAGAAAAATGAGAAAGGGGTCTTTATATTCAGAAAATAGGACACGAAAGCATCAGCAATATTTTAAATGAAACCCATAATCATCCTTCATCAGTTTATTTAGTCCTATGTAATTAATTCTTGTTTTGCTGGTTCTGTGTTAGCAGTCTCATGAACCCATCTATTTCTCTACTAGTTGTTTGGAAATCCTGACTCAGTCCACTGGTGTGGTCTCAGGTTTATTTGAGCGATGCCATCAGAAGCCTGTGTTGAGGTTACCTGGCATAGTCATTTTTCTTTTTTCTTTTCTTTCTTTCTTATTCTTCTTCTTATTATTATTTGAGACAGAATCTCACTCTGTCACCAGGCTGGAGTGCAGTGGCACAATCTTGGCTCTCTGCAGTCTTGACCTTCTGGGCTCAAGCCATTCTTCCATCTCAGCCTCCCTAGTAGCTATGACCGCAGGTGCGCGCTACCACGCCTGACTAATTTTGTATTTTTTGAGCCACCATGCCTTGCCTGTAGTCCTTTTTATTGAAGACAAGTGCACTCTGGCCTATAGCTGATTTGCAAGTGCTTTCAGGGATGCATCAGAGTAAAGCAGAAAACTATCTGTAGATGACAAAAGACTTGAAACGGTGATGATTAACCTATTACTGATAATCTTAAAAGTGAAAGATCTTATGAAAATTTGTTATAAAAAATAATGAAATTGACAAGGAAGGTTGATTTTTGTGGCACGCAAGCCAAAATAAAATCAATCCAAAAAAGTGTTAGACAAAAGCATATGTATAAGCATAATAATTAACCTTATTTTATTTTCTTCTTATTATTTTTTTTGAGACAGAGGCTCGCTGTGTCACCTAGACTGGAGTTTATTGGCACACTTGGCTCACTGCAACCTCTGTCTCCTGGGTTCCAGTGATTCTTCTACCTCAGCCTCCCAGGTAGCTGGGATTGCAGGCACGTGCCATGCCCTGCTAATTTTTGTAATTTCAGTAGAGACAGGGTTTCGCCATGTTGGCCAGGCTAGCCTCAAACTCCTCACCTCAGGTCATCTGCCTGCCTTGACCTCCCAAAGTGCTGGGGTTACAGGTGTGCGCCACTGCGTCCAGCCAATTAACCTTATTTTAAAGAAGAGTGGCTAGTACGTGTCATTTATGAATATAGATGAATATATTCATTGCAGAGGAAAAAAATCTAAAGACATATAATCCTAACACATAATGTCCCATGAATATTTCAGGCATATATAGAGTATATCAAGAATGTATCAAGATTATCAAGGAAAAAGACTTAGCAATCTGGAGAAGGTCCTTAACTTCTATATAATATCATTCCATAAGTGATGTGAATTCTTAACTGAGAACCATTAGTCTACCTAGAATATACTATATTCAGTTATTTATTTATTTATTTTTTGAGATGGAGTCTCGCTCTGTCGCCATGCTGGTGTGCAGTGGCACAAACTTGGCTCACTGCAACCTCCGCCTCCCAGGTTCAAGCGATTCTCTGGCCTCCCAAATAGCTGGGATTATGGGCTTCTGCCACAACACCCAACTAATTTTTGCATTTTTAGTAGAGACAGATTTCACCATGTTGACCAGGATGGTCTCAATCTCCTGACCTTGTGATCTGCCCACCTCAGCCTCCCAGTGCTGGGATTACAGACGTGAGCCACTGCACCTGGCTTGTATTCAAATTAAGTAAGTCAAATTATGACCGAGTTAACGTTAAGAAAAAAAAAAATCCCTGAAATTATGACTGATGACATAATACTGTTGTCTAATACCAGGCAAAGCAGCACCAGAACTCTGATTAATAGACATGGACAGTGAGAGCATTGATGAATTTCTAGGAGCTTTATACCTTCATAGAACTTCAGAATATTCATATTAATAATATTTTACCTATACAAATTTAACTTAGGGAGGGTAAACCTCTTTTGCTTTGACAGTGCTTTCCATATGATCCATAACATTTGATCAAATAAACTATTATTTTTGACATCTCTCTTTTACAAGGTAAAGGAAATTGTGATTTTTCTAGGAAATCTAAAAGACAGTTGTTGGTGCAAAAGGCATCATTTAGGAGGTTTGAACATTTGATTAAATGGGATCATGGACCACTATGGAAAAAAATACTTGGCTACATATTGAACTAAAAGTGACAAAAAAAAAACAAAGATTTTAGTTCAGTGCAGTGGCCCATGCCTGTAATCCCAGTGCTTTGGGAGGCCAAGATGGGAGGATTGCTTGAGGCCAGGAGTTTGAGACCAGTCTGGGCAACATGATGGGATCCTATTTCTACAAAAATTAAAAAATTAGCTGGGAGTAAGATTACATGCCTTTAGTCCTAGCTACTCAGGAGGCTGAGGCAGGAGGATTGTTTGAGCCCCGGAGTTTGAGACTGCAATGAGCTATGATTGTGCCACTACAGTGAGCCATGATTGTTCCACTGCACTCCTGCCTGGACAACAGAGTGAGACCCCGTCTCTTAAAAAAAAATTGAAAAAAGTATGCATAGGAAGTAATGTGATGGTAAAGAACCTTAACCCTTTCAAGAGTGTGAATACAGTTTTAAGTAATTAAGGACATGATAAAGTCAGCATCAAGCACAGGAAATTCTGGTAAGACACAGAGTCTTTGCCTTCTAGGGAGATTATTCAGAAGGCAAAGGAAAACCTTTAATCACCTCTTTATTTTTATTTTTTTGAGACAGTGTCTCGTTCTGTTGCCCAGGTTGGAGTGCAATGGTGTAATCTTGGCTCACTTCAACCTCTGCCTCCCAGGTTGAAGCGATTCTCCTGCCTCAGCCTCCTGAGCAGCTGGGATTACAGGTGCCTGCCACCATGCCTGGCTAATTTTTTTGTACTTTTAGTAGAGACAGGGTTTCACCTTGTTGGCCAGGATGATCTTGATCTCTTGACTTCATGATCTGCCCACCTTGGACTCCCAAAGTGCTGGGATTACAGGTGTGAGCCACCGTGCCTGGCCAATAACCTGTTTATTAAAAGCAGACTAATAACTGAAGAAAAACGGTCATTTTAACAGAGAAAACTAAAATCTAGCTATACATGGCTATAATATTTGATAAGCACTTTAAAAAATCTTACAAATAAACCCATCAAATCTTAGCTGGCTTTGGCTAGGCACAGTGGCTCATGCCTGTAATCTCTGCACTTTGGGAGGCTGAGGAGGGTGAATCCCTTGAGGTCAGCAGTTTGAGACCACCAGCCTGGCCAACATGGCAAAACACTGTCTCTACTAAAAATACAAAAAACTTAGCTGGGTGTGGTGGTGGGAGCCTGTAAAACCAGCTACTCAGGAGGCTGAGGCAGGAGAATTACTTGAACTTGGGAGGTGGAGGTTGTATTAAGCTGAGATCGTGCCAGTGCCCAACAGCCTGGGTGACAAAGCGAAACTCTGTCTCCAAAAAAGAAGAAGAAAAAAAATCAGGCCAGGTGCAGTGGTTCATGCCTGTTATCCCAGCATGTTGGGAGGCTGAGATGGGTGGATCATTTGAGGTTAGGAGTTCGAGACCAGCCTGGCCAACATGGTGAAGCCTTGCATCTACTAAAAATATAAAAATTAGCCCTGCGTTGTAGTGGGTATCTGTAGTCCCAGCTACTTGGGAGGCTGAGGCAGGAGAATCACTTGAACCCAGGAGACAGAGGTTGCGGTGAGCTGAGATTGCACCACTGCACTCCAGCCTGGGTGACAGAGCAAGACTCTGTCTCAAAAAAAAAAAAAAAAAACTTAGCCGGTTTTGATGATGACAGATAGGATTTCCTTTTCAGCCAGGTGCAGTGGCTCCTGTCTGCAATTCCAGCACTTTGGGAGGCCGAGGCAGGCAGATCACGAGGTCAGCCAACATGCTGAAACCCTGTCTCTACTAAAAATACAAAAATTAGCTGGGCATGGTGGCACATGCCTGTAGTCCTAGCTACTCAGGAGGCTGAGGCAGGAGAATTGCTTGAACCTAGAACGCGGAGGTTGCAGTGAGTAGAGATTGCACCGCTGCACTCCAGCCTGGGTGACAGAGCAAGAGTCCGTCTCAGAAACAAAAAAGTCCTTTTCATCACTGCTGAGGCTGGAGTGCAGTGGCGTTATCACAACTCACTACAGCCTCGACTTCCTGGTCTCAAGCCATCCTTCTGCCTCACACTGCCGAGTAGCTGGTACTATAGGGACATACCACCATGCCCAACTAATTTTTGTATTTTTAGTAGAGATGGCGTTTCACCATGTTGCCTAGGCTGGTCTTAAACTTCTAGGCTCAAGTGGTATGCCCACCTTGGCCTCCCAAAGTGCTAGAATTACAGGTGTGAGCCACCGCGCCTGGGCTGTTTATTAATAGACTCTTAGATATAGTGTCTCACTAGTGTAAAAATAAGAGGCAAAAAACTCTATAAACTTGAAATTATGCTTCGGTGTTCTATTTTGTGTAGAGATGATCTAGGTATTTAGTGGATATCCATGAATTGACTTAGTCTAAGGTTTTAAGTTACCAAAGATTTTAGAAACTTTTCAAGTTGGCTTATTACAAAACATAACTACTGTTGAAATAAAATTTAATTATTCACTTCATCTGAATGCAAATGCAGATGTAATGCTTGTGTATTCGATCAGTGAACCTGTAAAAGTTTAGCAAGAACATATGCAAGAGTAAGAATGTATGCTTGTTTAATACTTACTGCCAATAACTCAGAAGACATAACTGTTTTTATTAAACCGACAATATTCATCTAGTCTCATTTCCCAGAGATTTACATAAACTCACATTAACGTAGATTCTAAAATTATTTGGGTTAGTTTCTATAAAAATACTTTTGAAAGTATAAGGAGTTTAATTTTCTTAATTTCTGGAAATCCTAGGAATATTTAATTTTTGTAAGCACTTATTTATCTTCAAAGCAATTATAACAGAGCTCCTTTAAGGGGTTTTATAATCTGATTGGTAATACCATTTGTAGGTGGGAAAATATTATACACACATATATACATATGTAGACAGACATAAATAGCTCATACCTCACTTTGAAAGTTTGAACTCATTGGTAGTTTATGGAAAAGAGCTAGCTTTTGTCCTCCCTCACCTTTACATTTTTATCAGATTGTGATTTTTAGGAAATGGGGTAAATTGAGGTTACCTGCCCAATCAACCTGAGGCTTGAAGTTCCTCACCAATATTTGTGAAGGAGACCTTTAAGATTTCCTTTGCTTTTATGTGTAACCTTATGGAGATTGTGGACTAAATTTTGAATGAGGGACTAAAGAGAGACTGAGTGTCCTACTTAATGGGTGTCTCCAAAGTTTGTCTGGGTGCCTAAGAGATCCGGCCTCTTTCTAGTTTGTGAGTTCCCAATGGAGAATGGGGAGCCTAAAGCTTGAGTGACTATAGGGAATTGAGGAAGGGAAAGGTGTGATGGGGTGGATAGATGGTTGAGGAGGTAGCATGTCTTGAAGGGGGACAGATCAAAGGATTCAAGGGAGCTGAAGGGAAGGTTTAAGTTGTTAAAAAAGGAAGAGTGGGGAATGATGGGAGGGGAGAGGCTTAGGTGAGCCACCTTGGGGAGATCTCAAGTTTCTTAAGAGGACATTGAAGTTCTAAATTGTCTTTAGTTAAATTTTGCTATTTTTGAAGATACCAAACTGAATTACTTCCATAATGGCAAAGCCTGTAGTTGGTAAGACTATAGCAGAACTTATATATTTCAGATGGGCAAAAAATTTGTATCATTTACAGTATCTTAAGATAAATATCCTTTGACTGGGAGCCTCCTTTCCATTACTTGAGGTCTACAAAATGTGTATAGAAAATTTACTACCGTGGAACATGAAGACTGCTTAAATTGAATTGGGGGAAAAGGGGAAGGGCCTGTGGTTTTTCTTTCGACTAATTGGTGTAACACCGCCCTTCAGGCGGCTGAGGGAGTTTCTTATTTTCTTTAGACACTATTAGGCACTGAAACTCTTGCAGGACAACTTTTATGCTATGAATTCTGCCATTTTGCTAGCACTGGACGGCTCTTGGGTCCACCACTCCATTAGAACTATTAACTCCAGTCATTAATACTTGTTGCAAATCTTACAAAGGGAGATGCTTCTGGGTATTTAGGTCCATATTCTATTTTAAGGCTGTATGTTCAGTTTTCATAGATTGTTCTTGGAGGCCCAGTTACCATCCCTGTCCATCTTGTAAGTGTCATGTCTTCATCATTGTCTAGACCTCAGCTAACTGTGCTGTCTCCTACGTCTTACTGGCCTTCTTCAAGTTCTTCCAGCAGTGGGAAATTGCTAGGGACTTTTTCTCCCAGCCCATGGTGGCTGCCACCTTACTTCGCTGTCGCTTCTGAACTTAAATGTTCTATACTCTAATTCAGGAACAACAGAGAGTCTGGGGATACCTATATATAGGAAGTGGGAGGTTTGAAACAAGACAAACAAGATTAATAGGTAGTATTGTTTGAGGAGAACATTCTATATAGGTAGGGATGTAGTCAACAACGTTGAATACTCTAGGGATGTCAAGAATAAGGACTGAGAAAAGGCCATTGGTTTGGTTATAAAGATTTAGAGAAAGCACTTGCAGTTGAGTGATGGGTAGGAAGATGAAAGAGCAATAGCTAATGAATGGTAGTATGCAATATATATACCAGTGTTACAAGATTTTGCAGTTAGTAGAAACATAATTATTCTGTTGGTAGCAAGGTTAGGGTTATTAAAACAAAAGTTTTTGATAGCAAGGAACCTGGCATAAACCATTGAAAATAACAAGAAATACAGAACAATTGATAGAGCTAAGTTGTAGAGAGGAGGTAAGGAGTCTGAACCAAAAGTACTGCTTTAGCCTCAGGAGAAAAGTCATCTTGTCATTTGAGACTGAGGACAAGATAAGAGAATATGGGTGGTGAGAAAATTTTGAGAGGTATAAATTAAGATGTTGGGGATGTATGACATTCATCTTGTTTCCTGCTTCACTGAGATTGTTTTGAGATGGTCTGAGAATGAAGGGTTCAGGGCATGGATATTAGTCTTTTTGTTTTGTTTTTGTTTTTGAGATGGAGTTTTCCCTCTTGTGGCCCACACTGGAGGGCAATGGCGTGATCTTGGCTCACAGCAGCCTCTGCCTTCTGGGTTCAAGAGATTCTCCTGCCCCAGTCTCCCGACTAGCTGGGATTACAGGCATGCACCACCATGCCCAGCTAATTTTGTAATTTTAGTAGAGACAGGGTTTCTCCATGTTGGTTAGGCTGGTCTTGAACTCCCAACGTCAGGTGATCTGCCCACCTCAGCCTCCCAAAGTTCTGGGATTACAGGTGTGAGCCACCACACCCGGCTGGAAATTAGTCTTTAAAAGTAGAAAAAGTTTAGAAAGGCTGCTAGAGAAAATTTCCCAGGAGTTTAATAAAGGATAACAAAGATTCCTGAGCACTGTGAGTGTTCCCCTAAAAAGAAGTGATGGTGATTATTTGAGTTATCTGAGTACTAGGCAGTCAGAAAGTAAGCTCTCTGAAATGGAAGATACTGGTATGTTCCAGGGAGCAAGTGTGTGGAACCGGTGTATCTCTTTGGTAGATAAAAACAATGTTACAAATCAAATTATACCTATGGGACATCCTATTTAGTATATTACTGAACAGAAACTGGTGACAATATAGTAATAGAAAGTATTCAAGCATTGGAAGGGTTGGTTGGACAGGATGAACCCTGGGATTTCCTTTCAGTAGTGTGGTTTATGTACAACAGATTTATGTACAGTCCTTTACAAATCCTCAATTGTAACTAGTACTGCTAATTTAAAGATTAATTTGCCCCTTTACTGGTTTTTGGGAGGGAGAGGAGACTCAGAATGCTTTTGAGGCCTTAAATGACTAGAAAGCATCTTTGGATTTTGTAGACCAAAAATAGTCAGTACATGTAGAAGTGTTAAAGTTTAACTTGAAAGCCATGAAATACATTTGGCTGCCACCTAATGTCCTATAGCTTTGTTACAGTTTTCCAAGGATAGTGCCATAAAGAAGGTGCCCAATAAATATTAGATTATTATCACTCTTGGATTTTAAATTTTAAGTGTTTTGTGGGTATTCCTTAGCCTTATGCAGCACTTAGCATTGTATCCTTCACTAGTAGGGACCTTTTTTTAATGATACTTATATTTGGCCAATAGTATGAGACTCAGTATAGTGGGCTCTGTGGGGACTGATAAATCAATGTGATGTGTGAAGGTCTGAAATGAATTAAAAATGACTCCGTTAGGGAAATTTATGAATTTGCTAATAGCTGCAGCAGATACACAGAATAAACAGAAAGACTGGTTAATCACCTTTTAAAAAAGCTGTCTGCCAGCTGGGTACGGTGGCTCATGCCTGTAATCCCAGCACTTTGAGAGGCTGAGGCAGGTAGATGACCTGAGCTCAGGAGTTTGTGACCAGCCTGGGCAACACGGTGAAACCTGTCTCTACTAAAATACAAAAAATTAGCCTGGCGTGGCAGCGGGCGCCTGTAGTCCCAGCTACTTGGGAGGCTGAGGCAGGAGAATTGCTTGAACCTGGGAGGCGGAGGTTGCTGTGAGCCGAGATCATGCCACTGCACTCCAGTCTGGGAAACGAGCAAAATTCCCATCCTGGCCAACATGGTGAAACTCCGTCTCTACTAAAAATACAAAAATTAGCCGGGTGTTTGGCATGCACCTGTAGTCCCAGCTACCCGGGTGGCTGAGGTGGAAGAATTGCTTGAACCCAGAAGGTGGAGGTTGCAGTGAATCAAGACTGTGCCACTGTGCTCCAGCCTGGCGACAGAGCAAGACTCCGTCTCAAAAAAAAAAAAAAAGCAAAATTCAGTCTCAAAAGAAAAAAGCTGTCTGCCAATTTGTTTTTGACCAAGAAGGTTGGATTTAAGCTTAGAGAAGTTTATGTGGTACTTATAGAAGAAAATAGTATAATTTGTAACTCTGTTTCACAATCTATAACGTAAACATCACTTTTTTCTTATACTTTTTTGACATTGGAGTAATTTCTTGAAAAACGGGGAATGGTTACTTCTAAATGGTACTTGGGCTCGGCTTCAGATGACATAGTTTTAGACCTTTAGTAAGTAATTATGAAAGAAGATCCTGTAGATTATTGCATCATAACTCACTCTTTGTTTTTTTTTTTTGAGACAGGGTCTCCCTCCGTCACTCAGGCTGGGGCGCAGTGGTGTTATCATAGCTCACTGTAGCCTTAAACTCCTGGGCTCAAATGATCCTCCCATTTTAGTCTCCTGAGTACCTGGGACTACAGGCGTGGCCATTATGCCTGGCTAATTTTTTTTAATTAATTTTTTTGTAGCGATGAGGTCTCCATGTGTTGCCTAGGCTGGTCTCCTGGCTCAAACAGTCCTCCTGCTCAGCCTCCCAAAGTGTTGGCATTACAGGCATGAGCCACCATGCCTGGCTTGGTCTTACTTTTGCTGCCTGATTTATGTTCGCGTTCTAGCCTCTAGATGTGTGCTATCCAATACTACCAGTAGCCACACTTGTCTATTTAAATGGGAATGAATTAAGATTATATAAAATTGGGGGTGGGGGTGGTGGCTCATGCCTGTAATCCCAGCACTTTGGGAGGCTGAGATGGGCGGATCACCTGAGGCCAGGAGTTCTAGACCAGGCTGACCAACATGGCAAAACCCCGCCTCTAGTAAAAATACAAAAAATAAGCCAGATGTAGTGGTAGCCACCTGTAATCCCAGCTACTCGGGAAGCTGAGGCAGGGGAATCACTTGATCCCAGGAAGCGGAGGCTGCAGTGAGCCAAGATTGCGCCATTGCACTCCAGCCTGGGCAACAAGAGCGAAACTCCATCTAAAAAAAAAAAATGATTAAATAAAATTAAAAATTTATTAGTCACATTAGCCACATTTTAAGCGCTCCTCAGCTGCATGTGACTGGTGGTACTGTGTTATGCACAGAACTATCTCCACCATTACAGAAAGTTCTATGGGACAGTGGTACTCCAGATTTTTCATTGCTGCTTGATACTAGGAAAGTAAATGTCAGAAGCTTGGAACAGATACTTAATAAAAACAAAAAACATGGAATTTATACTACCCTACTCCCAACAGCCTCAACTTTCTCAAAGTTAAATGTTATTTCTGTAAGATTGTTTATATTTAGTTTTGGGTCGTTTCCTTTTTTTTTGTTTCTTTTTTGCGATGGAGTCTTGTTCTGTCACCCAGGCCGGAGTGCAGTGACTCATTCTTGGCTCATTGCAACCTCTGCTCCTGGGTTCAAGTGATTCTCCTGCCTCAACTTCCCAGGTAACTGAGACTACAGGTGTGTGCCACCACACCCAGCTAATTTTTGTATTTTTAGTAGAGATGGGGTTTCACCATATTGGCCAGTGTGGTCTCGAACTCCTGACCTAGTGATCCGCCCGCCTAGGCCTCCCAAAGTGCTGGGATTACAGGCGTGAGCCACTGCGCCTGGCCCAGACTCTTTTATCTGGTTACTGTACATTCTCTGTAAAAACAACTACAAAAACCAACCTGCTAACATGAATGCTTTCACTATCCTCTTTTATTAGTTTCTACTTATTTTTAAAATATGATGCCAACATATGATCAAGTAGGGGGAAGCGCAGAAGTATATGTGATTTCTTCACAATTCTTTTTTTCTTTTTACTTCTATCAGGAAACAGAAATCCATAAATTTTTCAACCTCCTCCTCACTTAAAGCCTAATCTACTAATCAGAGTAAGACAGGAACAGGTGGTCAGGAATCAAGTTTAGGGGTCAGGAACAGGAAGGGTGTGAATTTTACACGGCACTTTTCTTTCTCACATTAAAATCACAACTATTTTCACTGGCTGCATTTTCAATTTGTTTAATAATTTATGTGATTTTCAAAGTTTCCCCCAAAATAAATTTCATGGCAACAAAATGAGGACCTGTGGCTTTTTATAGGTCCTTTCAGAGTTAGTTACATCTGTCATATGAATGTTTTTAGAATTAGCATGGCTCAACACTTCTGGATTAACTTGGTTTCATATGCAACTCCTAACTGTGATTTATTTTGCCCTGTTGCTATAGACCAACTTCTTTATTAATATCCTTTTTACTTTACCTTTTGTAACCAACTTTCGTTTATTTTTACACTGATTTTTCTGTTCTATTTACTGGTGGTCTGGATACAGAAGGAAAAACAATGAGGTGAGGATGCTTCAGTTCATCCATGTTTGACCTCATCATCTTGCCTTCCCAAACCGTACCTGTCTAATTCCTTATTATGTTGAATGACACCGGTACACACCCATTCACATTTGCAAATCTTGGGAGCCATCCTTGTCCATCCTTTCTCGTTCTTCTTTCATGTTGATCCAGCCCTCAACTTTTGTTGCCTTCATTAGTTCTTATTTGGAATATTTCAGTTTTCTGCCTACTTTTTTCTAGTTTCTTCTTCTTCTAGCCAGTCCCTCAATGTTATTGTCACTGGAGTCCAAGTTTCTTAGTATAGCGAAATAATAAACAGGTATTTCTTTCATTGCCAATGTACATCACAATATGCTGCAGCTCTGTTGATCTTCTTGCTGTTTATTGAATATATCATGACTTCATATGCCATGTCCTCTTCCTGGAACACTATTTCCTATTTTGACAACTGCCTAAATAAAATAGTTACTTTCTCTGGTATGTTTTATTGATGACTCTTACATCCATTGACTTGATTGGGTGTTGCTTCTCTATACTCTCAGAGCCTCCTGTTTATACTTTTCTTGATATACTTGCCACTCCTTGTCTACATTGCAGATTTCATAAGGGCAATAGTTTGGCCTTGCTTATTTCCATATTCCCTATATCAAGCATGGTGCTTAGCTCCTAACAGGTGCTCAAAACCGTAAGAAAATTGAACAATATTTTGGTAACTTAAAAAATACTTCTTTTTTAAATTTCCTGTGTCCTAATTGCTTTCTCAGTTACATTTGTAATGACCTTTTTAACTTAAAAGTTAATCACATAATGAAACTGTTTAGTATTTATAGATGAAATTTATTCCTTTGTATTTTAAATATTTGCAAAAATGAAGACATAGCTGTAATCTTTATTTAAAAATGCTAACTTTTCATCAAGTTCTCATCCGACAAATGCCTTAGTTTTACTTACTGTAGTTGGAATCTTTATCTGAGTCTTATCCTTGAAATAACATGACTTGATTTATTTTTTAGGGTTGAACAATGAAGGGATTATCCATTAGCTTTGATACATAGAGATATGCAAATACTTTTACTCATTTCTAAAATCTTGTTAGACTGACTCACTCATTTGTAACATTTTATTTCACCATAAACTAGACACTTAGTTTAGTGACAGTTAGGAAACCTACCTAAATTATATTGTACGAAAAAGACAATAGCTCTTACTGCATTTTCCATCTTGATAGTGTGCAGATTGCTTCTGGTCAGCCCAGCCATCAGTGGCAACATTTCCAACTTTGTATCACGTACTCTCTAGTATATGCATGTTGCACACATAGTGCAGAGTATAGGTTAGAGATATCGCAGTGACAGTAACTTCTTATTTCTCTTACACTTGTTTGCTTGAAGACACTGGTAGTTTTTATTTTATGTATTAATAGAAGATGGTAGGTGGCTAACGAACTGTGTTGCGGACTTTTTAACTGTATTACTCAATCAAGATGGAAATCTCATTTGATTTGTGTATTAAAGATATCCTGAGGAGAAATCTATTTCATGTGTTATAATAGACATGCACACAAAACTATTTCACTGTTTCTGGCTGTCCCTATGCTTAGGTTATTAACTTTTTGTACTTCTTTCTCTTCTTGGAGCATTTCATGTGTCTTCCTTTACCCATTTCAGTGTGCATTGAGTTGGGAGTGAGAGAGAGGAGAAATTGAAAATGGAAAACACAAAGTCTCTATTCATCTTGATTTAAAAAAAATAATACGTGCAGTGTGTCAGTAATTGTGATGCGGTAGTAACACCTAGTCTTTACATTTGAGTTCTTTGTAATTTATCTACAAACTCTGATAAGTACTATAGTATAACAAAACATGCCAAGAGCTCATAGGAGGGAATAACTTTGCCTAAATAAGCTGGGAAAGGTTTCCAAGAAAAGTTACCTTTGAATTAACTTTTTAAAATAGTCTTTGTTTCTTATTCATGTTTTAAGGAACTTTAGTGAGTTAGAATTTACATGCAAAAAATTCATAATTTTTTGTTGACTGTTTAATGGGTTTTGATAAACATACCTAAGACAAACGTTCGTCACTCCACTCTAGAAGGTTGCTTTAGCCCCTTTACAGTCCATCCCTTACTCCTCCCCAGTAACTGCGAATCTGGATTTTATTACTATAGATTAGTTGTTTTGATTTTACATCTAACGCTTCATATAATGGGATCATGTAGTAGGTACTCTTTTATGTGTGACTTCTTTTGTTCAACATAATTTTAAAAAGTCATCCTTGCCATTGATAAGTAGTTAGTTCTTTTATATTGCTGAATAGTATTCCATTGTATGGATATATTATAGTGAATATGGATTCTGGATTCTGACCCTTCCCTGGGCTTGTTGCCATTGTTGTGTGTGTTTGTTTAATGACTTTCCTGAATTACTTCTGTTGTCTGTTTTGCTTTTAAAATATTTATTATGCCTGGCTTTCGAGGAACTGCCTCTGTGTCACTGTTATTATAGTGGTCAGCTAATGATTACTTAAAGGTTGTTCCTAAACACCAGCAAATTAGTGTTCCTCCATTTTCCTGAGGATCTGTTTATGGTTTGGAGAATGTCTTAAAATTTTAGGCAGTTTCAAATTTGACCCATATTCAGCCAGAGACTAGCTTGCAAATGTTCTTTTTGGTGTAGCCTTGCACATGCACACAGCCTTCCTGACTGCCAAGGATCAATATCCACTTAAGGCTCTTCTTGGCAGTCTCTTTCCTAGGATCTTCCTGTTAGATTTCTGGCTAGTTTGCCATTTGGTTGCTTGCCCCCATCAATGTCACTTAGATAATGATCCTCCTGATGCCTGCCACTGAAAACACTCTTGTTTTCAACAACATTCCTGGGTATAGATTTTTCTATGCTTAGTTCCAAATAAGGTCAGTCACCTCTTGCAGGAAAAGATAGCTACCACTCCTTATGGCCTGCCATGTTTGCCTACAGTAGAACATTTATGCCATAAACCTGGCAGTATAGATGGAAATAGGAATAGCCCCTAGCTGAAATACCATAGTTCTTTCTTATTGATATTCAGTAGACTTTTCTTCAATAAGTGCTTCTCACTTTGTTATATGTCCTTTGATCAGTTTTTGGAGGCTTTGGTGGTTAGTTTTGACAGTCTTGTCCTTTTTTCATTGCTTTTACCGGAGAGAATTTGCTGAACTCACACAACCTATTGGGAAGACCTGGACTCTCAGGATTCTTTTAAGTTTTCCTCTAGTTTTTTCCCTCACTGCAGCCATTTTTTCCTCCCTCCTAAAAACACAAAGTCAGTCATTTCACCTTCAATTTTATTTTATTATTATTATTTTTTATTTTAAAAAATAGAGACAGTGTCTTGCTGTGTTTCCCAGGCTGTTCTTGATCTCCTGGACTAAGGCAATCCTGCTTCAGCCTCCCAATGTGCTAGGATTACAGGCATGAGTCACCATACCTGCTCATCACCTCCAATTTTAAAAGTCTTGAAGTGCCTTTATGTTGTTCTCAGAATAAAAATGAAAATATGGTCTGGTCTGCCTTTCTAGATACAATCGTGTGTCACTTAACAATAGGGACACATCATGAGAAATGTTGAGTGATTTCATCATTGTGTGAACATAAAGTATTACACATACCTAGATGGTACAGCCTACTATACACCTAGGCTATGTAAGATAGGTTATTGCTCCTAGGCCATGAACCTGTACAGTGTGCTGCTATACTGAATGTGGTGGCAATTGTAACACAATGGTATTCATGTATCTAAACATAGAAAATGTGTAGTCACAATACAGTATGGTAGTTTTATAAGACCACCATTTTTTATATGGTTTATTGTTGACCACATTGTTATACAGCTCATGGCTACAGTTTTATCCTATTAATCTAGTCCATATCCCTCATTCTGGATAGTATCCAACCATTGTCCCCAATTTAGGGAGTATTTTGCTTTCTATTCCTTAAAAAAAATCAGGACTCTGACCTATAACATAAGCATTGACTTTAGAATTTAAGAGATGTAGGTTTGAATTTCTGTTCTTCATTTGTTAACAGTGTGACTTTGAGTGGTGTGCTTACATTTCTGTTTTCTCATCAAAATGTGGTGATGAACAAATGATATTTTGTAAGGTTGCTTAAGGCTTAAGTAAGATAATGTATGTAAAGCTATTAGCACAGCGCCTTGTATCTAGAAGGATTTTTTATTCCCCTACATGCTACTCTCCTCTCATCATTTCTTTGAGTAAGCAGTTCTAATGAAATAGTGGAGATATCAATATGCATAAGTAGATTCATTTCAGTATTACTGTTTCAATTATTTGAATAAAAGTTATATCTGAATTTCAGGTGGGTTCAACACATTTATTGAGTGCCTGATCTGTTTCATAGCACCCTCATTACCTTTTTTTTTTTTTTTTTTTTTTTGAGACAGTTATGCTCTGTTGCCCAGGCTGGACGGAGTGCAGTGACACAATCTCAGCTCACTGCAAACTTCATCTCCTGGATTCAAGCAATTCTCCTGCCTCAGGCTCCTGAGTAGCTGGGATTGCAGGCTCCTGCCACCATGCCTGGCTAATTTTTATATTTTTAGTAGATATGGGGTTTCACTGTGTTGGCCAGGCTGGTCTGGAACTCCTGACATGAAGTGATCCACCAGCCTTGGCCTCCCAAAGTGCTAGGATTACAGATGTGAGCCACTGCTCCTGGCCCATCATTAACTTTTGAAAATATGCTTTTAAGTGAAGTATAATACATTAAGAGTTTTTCTTTTTTGAGATGGAGTTTTGCTCTTGTTGCCCAGGCTGGAGTGCAACGGTGCGATCTTGGCTTACTCCAACCACCGCCTCCCAGGTTCAAATGATTCTCCTGCTGCAGCCTCCTGAGTAGCTGGGTTACAGGTGCCCACCACCACACCCAGCTAATTTTTTTTTTTTTTTTTTTTTGTATTTTTAGTAGAGATGGGGTTTCACCATGTTGGTCAGGCTGGTCTTGAACTCTGGACCTCAGGTAATCTACCTGCCTCGGCCTCCCAAAGTGCTGAGATTATAGGTGCTTTGGCCTCCCAAAGTGCTGGGATTACAGGCGTGAGCCACTGCGCCTGGCCCAACAAAGTTTTTCTTTACATTAAGGAAAAATTTCTTTTTCTGTAATGAGAACATACTAGACTTTTCATTTTTGATTTTGAAAAATCTTCAAACTTCTGGAATAGAAGCAAAAGTAGTACAGCAAACTCATATATATCCTAACTACAACACAATAAGTATGTTTAGGAAATTTAACATTAGTACACTATAACTATGTAGTTTGACACTACATTAGTTTTGCCTTTTCCCCCAAATTATGTCTTCATAGCATTTTTTTCTCATGTCATCAGTCCAGGATCATATACTTACTGTAGTTATCATGTCTCTTTGCTCTCCTCCAATCTAGATTGGTTCCTCAGCCTTTTTTTTTTTTTATACTTTTATGACATTGATGTTGTTGAAGGTCAAATGTTTTATAGTGTCTCTCAACTTGAATCACTCTGTTTCCTCATCATTTTATTTGGGGTATGCATTTTTGGGGGGCAGGAATAATACACAAGAGAGATCATATAAAAGACAATATGTTCTATAAAAGTATATCATATGAAGAGGTATATAATGCCAGTTTGTTCCCCTATTGGTGATGTTAATTTAGATGACTCAGTTAAGGTGGTATCCACTGGCTTTATTTTCTCTAAAGTTACCACTTTCTTCTTTGTTGTTAATAAGTAATCTGTGGGGAGATACATTGAAATGGTGTAAGTATCCTTTTCACCAATACATTTCGATTCAGTAGTTTTGTATCCTTGATGATACTTGTCTGAATCAGATATTACCAGGGTAGTTACAAATGGTAGATATTAAAATTCCAAAATACAATTTCTAAGGGTTTTAGTTTTGGTGTCCCTGAAATGAGCTTTCTTTAATAGTAATAATTACAGAGTATTTGATTGTTACCTGCTCTGTCATGACTTTAATTATTTTTATGATGTTTAGGTTCATGTACTGGACAGACTGGGGAGAAGTGCCAAAGATAGAACGTGCTGGAATGGATGGTTCAAGTCGCTTCATTATAGTAAACAGTGAAATTTACTGGCCAAATGGACTGACTGCGGATTATGAAGAACGAAAGCTTTATTGGGCAGATGCAAAACTTAATTTCATCCACAAATCAAATCTGGATGGAACAAATCGGTAAGATTGCTTTATAAGATTTTAAAAAAAATTTTTAAGAAAACTCCATGAAGCCTTGATATAGTAAAAGTACAAAACCTAATTTTATTAAGAAATATGTTTATTTTTTATTAAGTCCCAAAGGGGAAGAATAGTCTTTTAGTTAGCTCTTTAAAAGTGCTTTAAAAGTAATTGCATTTATCATCCATCTTAATAGCATTTAGAATTTACAAACTGTTTCCTCTTTTCTTACTCTGAGTTAACTTAGTTCTTCAGTGGTTCTCTACCAGGGATAGCATATTTACTCCTTGTGTTTGGAAACGTGTGGAGAATTTTGTCTAACCCAAGGACTGGGAGTGCGACTAGTATTTTAGTTCCGGGGGTGAGGGGAGGTCCAAGGTTGCTAAACATCCTGCAGTGTGCTGGCCATCAGTACAACAAAGAGTAGTTTCACTCAAAATTACAAGTAATGCCCCTAAGTCCTGCTAATGGAATTTATTTGATAAATCTCTGCATTAGGGCAGGGTTTGGCCAACATTTTCTGTAAAGGCTGAGAGTAAATATTCTAGGCTTATGATCTCTGGTTCAGCTACTTCTTCTAGTGTCGTTTAAAAGCAGCTATAGTAATGCATAAGGGAATAGGCATGGCTGTGTTCCAGCAAAACTTTATTTATTATGTATTTATTGATTTTAGAGAGAGTCTCACTCTGTCACGCAGGCTGGAATATAGTAGTGTGATCTCAGCTCACTGCAACCTCTGTCTCCTGGGCTCAGGCGATCTTCCTGCCTCATCCTCCCAAGTAGCTTGGGACTATAGATGCATGCCATCATGCCTGGCTAATTTTTATATTTTTTGTAAAGATAGGGGTCTCACCATGTTGCCCAGTCAGATCTTGATCTCCTGAGCTCCAAGTGATTCACTGGCCCCGGCCTCCCAAAGTGCTAAAATTACAGGCATCAGCCACAGCACCTGGTGTAAAAGTTTATTTGTAAAGCACAGTCAGTCTGTGGGCTACAGTTTGCTCATCCCTGGACAAGGAGAAAACCTACTGCAAGTACCATACATTTCAGTATTCAAGGAAGACAAAGTCTATAATACATAAACATGGAATTTCTTCTCAGATTATGTTCAGATTTTTAAAGACATTTTATATTTTCATTCTTGTATTTTATGACAATTTTGGTTTTTGGTCTCAATCTGAGACCCCACTAGATTAGAGTTTTTGGTAATTGAAAGATTTTTTTCAAAGTGTAAACATTTGTCAATTCACTGAACCAGGAATAAGGAGCATTTAGAAGTATTGAAAACCAGGAAAAGTTTAAAGAGTTCAGTTCAACTTTTTTGTAATCATGGAGTATTTTTTGCCTTCTTTCAAAAAAGAGTGAAATAACATACAACAATATGGCTTAAAATAAATTTAAGTGTCAAAATGTAAGTATATGATGAATATAAAAACGTGTTGTTTTTGACCTCAACTCTGGCTGTGAGGGGACTCTAGCAACATGGATGTGGCCATGTCATAGTTTTCTTGTTTTTGTTTTCATATTTGTTTTTAACTAAAACTAGGTAGCAAATCCAAAAACATGGATAAAATTGACTATAGCATTAGACATTTGAAAGTACAACTAGATAAGAGCAAACCACCAATGTTATCACCGTCTATGTAAGAGTAAGCAGAGAGACTTAATAGGGCGTCTCTTAAGATTTGAAAGCGGAGGAACGCCAAAATAGCCACAACTATGTGCTGGACAAGATGGTGGGTTATTTTAAGAACAGCAGCTGAAATGGAAGGGTGGGAGGGTTGCCCACTCCAATATTAGGCAAATGCAGTGTGACTATGGTAAAGACAGAAGAAGCTAGAGCAGTCTAGCCCCAATGAACTCTCAAAATGGAACTACTGAAATGAACCTGCCAGAATGCTCATTCAGGACAGAGCACCACACTGATTAAAACAAAACTGAATAGGTCAAAATAATCAAAGTTGAGCAGGTTAGGGGCAGTAGAATAGAGAACAGGAGGGGAAGGAAAGAAGGTTCAGATAAGGATGGGAAGGTCAATGGCTAGTAGATCTCAGAAAGCAAGCTTACCAGGTTTTTGAACATTATGTGAAAACAACAGGAGGCATGAATTTTGTGACATTAGAAAAACTACCTTGAACTCTGCTTTATTTTAAAAGTTCAGGAACACTAATTTTACATAGACAAGAGAAACAGAAAAGTATCAAGGTGAAATCCCATTTAAAGTTATTATAAAGGAAAAAAGAAGGAGGAACAAAATAATGTCCATATAAACAAAAGCACCCCAGAAAAACATGACCACAGAACAGATCAGTCCTCTATTATAAAATGAGCTGGAGAAGGAGGAGGCTGCGAATCACTTATAAATGGCGTGGAAGCAGGACCCAAAGCCTAAATTCCAAGAGGGTGAACAAGTGCTGTGCTTTCATGAGCCTCTTTATGAAGCAAAATGTGTAAAGGTTGCCATAAAGGACAAACAAGTGAAACACTTTATATATTACAGTGGTTGGAATAAAAATTGGGATTCATGGGATCCAGAGAGTAGAGTACTCAAATATATGGACGCCAATTTGCAGAAACAGCGAGAACTTCAAAAAACCAATCAGGAGTAGTATGCAGAGGGGAAGATGAGAGGGCTGCCCCAAGAAAGAAGACATCTGGTCTGCAACAGAAAAAATGTTGAAGTAAAAACAAAAAAGAACAAACAGAAAATACCTGGAAATGGAGATGGTGGCAGTAACAGTGAGATGCTTCAGTCTTCTTGGAAGAAAAGGGCCTGGGTAGATCCTACTCTTGAAAATGAGGACACATTCATGAACAGAGTTGAAGCTAAAGTAAGATTCCAGAAGAGCTGAAAATTACCAGATGAAAACAGCTCTTTTATCTTTCTGCCAAGAAGAATGTGGATTCTATTCTCCACGATTATGCAAATTACAAGAAATTTCCTGGAAACACAGATAATACGAGTATGCTATTAATGAAGTTGTGACAGGGATACAAGAATACTTCAATGTAATGTTGGGCACCCAGCTACTTGACAAATTTGACAGACCACAGTATGCTGAAATTCTTGCAGATCACCCTGATGCACCCATGTCCCAGGTGTATGGATGCCACATCTACTGATGTATGAATTGGAGGAATGGCCTATACACCTCCGGATGAGAATAGCCTTGTTTTGTTTTTGTTTTTGTCTTTGTTTTTTGAGACAGAGTCTCACCCTGTCGCCAATGCTGGAGTACAGTGGCGCGATCTTGGCTCACTGCAACCTCTGCCTCCCAGGTTCAAGCGATTCTCCTGCCTCAGCCTCCTGAGTAGCTGGGATTGCAGGCGCACGCCACCACACCGGGCTAATTTTTGTGTTTTTAGTAAAGACGGGGTTTCATCATGTTGGTTAGGCTGGTCTCGAACTCCTGACCTCGTGATGTGCCCACCTTGGCCTTCCAAAGTGCTGAGATTACAGGCATGAGCAACCGCCCCGGCCAAGCCTTGTTTTATCACTGAATATCTTCAGTTTCCTAAAGTACCTGGCAAAAAATTCTGCAGCGTTTTTTAGTGCTGAGCAATTATGAATGTCTCTTCCTGAGTACCATCAGAAAGCTGTGTGAGTGGCGCTCTCACTCACTTATGTTTGGATCTCTGTAAACACATTTTTGTTCTTAGTCTTTCTCTTGTTCTAATGATGTACTTTGAAGATGTTATTGTATGAAAATTGATGTTTCTTTTCTGTTTGATTTTAAACAGAGAAAAGGAGTAACGGCTCCTTTTTTCTTGTCTTTTTTTTTTTTTTTCATTTCAAAATTGATGCCAGTGTTTTCAACAGTGGACAACAGAGGCGCATGCTGTAGAGTATTTTATTGCCTAGTTGACAGAGCTGCTTTTGAATGCTGCTGGTTCTATTCCTTTGACCCCTACGTACTTTTATAATATGTGTTCATGCTATATGACAAAATGCTGTGATTCCTGTTGTCAAAGGTTCAGTTCAGTGTATAACTGAACACATTCATCCATTTGTGCTCCCTTTTTTAATAGTGCTTAAATAGCCTGTTCTTTGCAAGTCATCCATGTTGTTCCTTAGGCATTTTATCTTTGTTCAATTTGTCAAAGAATGGTGGCTTGTTGCATGGTTTTTATATTTGTGTCTAGTGCACATTTTGACATGACAGATGCAATACATTGTATAGCTAGTTTTCTGGAAAAGTCAGTCTTTTAGGAATTGTTTTTCAGATCTCTAATAAATTTTTTCTTGAAATTTCAAATGAATAAATGAGTCAGAAGTCATTGAAAAAAACAATACTGCATGTGAAAGAACAACATAAGATTAGAAAAATTCAGAAATGACTCATGCCTGTAATCCCATAACTTTGGGAGGCTGAGGCAGGAGGATCACCTGAGGTCAGGAGTTCGAGACCAGGCTGGCCAACATGGTGAAACCCCGTCTCTACTAAAAATACAAAAATTTGCTGGGTGTGGTGGTGCGCACCTGTAATCCTAGCTACTAAGGATGCTGAGGCAGTAGAATCACTTGAATCCGGGAGGTGGAGGTTGCAGTGAGCCAAGATGCACCATTGCACTCCAGCCTAGGCGACAAGAGCAAAACTCCGTCTCAAAAAAAAAAAAAAAATCAGAACTGTAATGATAGAACTCAAGAAGGAATTAAAAGAAAAAAAATCACTTCAAAAGTGATTTTTTTTGAAAAGAAAACTAGAAGGGACACAAAGTTGAATAAACCAAAAGGCCTTTAAATAGAGGTTGAAAGGAGGAAAATATTTGAAGACCAAAAAGAAATACAGAAAGACAGATTTGAGAGAAAATGACAAATATTGAAGATAAGCAAAGAAGAAACAACATACAGATAATAAGACTCTAAAAAGAAAAGCAAGGGAGTAGAACAGCTATGAACAACTATAGGAAAAGTTTCTTAAAAGGAGATTTGTGACTGGGCACAATGTCTCACTCCTATAATCCCAGCACTTTGGGAGGCCGACGTGGGCAGATCACCTGAAGTTAGGAGTTTGAGACCAACCTGGCAAACATGGTGAAACCCTGTCTCTACTAAAAATACAATAATTAGCTAGGTGTGGTGGTAGGCGCCAATAATCCCAGCCACTCGGAAGGCTGGGGGAGGAGAATTGCTTGAATTCTGAGGAAGTGGCAGAATCTGTTCACTGAAACCTCTGCCTCTTTGCCTCTTGGGCTCAAGCTATCCTTCCACTTCAGTCTCCCAAGTAGCTGGGACTAGAGGTGCACAGCACCACACCTGACTAATATTTTGTATTTTTAGTAGAGATGGGGTTTCACCATGTTGCCCAGCTGGTCTTGAACTCTTGGACTCAAATGATCCACCTGCCTCGGTCTGCCAAAGTGTTGGGATTACAGGTATGAGCTACCATGCCTAGCTAGAAATTTAATTCTTACAGTAACTACATTGGTGTGGTTATAATTAATATTGTTATTCTGAGACTTTATATTGTTGTATCAAGTAAGTGAGTATTAGGACATGTTATATTGCTCCTGCATATGGTAGATTCTTTGTTTGCAAGAAAGGAAGTACAAATGTAATAATGTAGAGGTTAAATAAAACTGATAATTTCATATTTTAATTGAAAGTTACTTACTAATATGTGCTTATTAGGTATTTTATCTTTCAAAAATGTATGTACCCAACTGTGTGTGTTTGTTTCCTGACTGTGAGCACTGAAGAGGATTAGATCAGAAATGCCCATTTGGGTACCAATTGAACATTTATAATACTGTGTGCAGTGAACTTCTGTAGCACCCAGATTGTTGGGAAAACCATTCCACCTTAAAAGAAACCAAGCCTTTCTGGCAAAATCGCTGATTCTAGGTTTGGGCAAGAAATGTACATGATGAGCTGGAACATTGTCATACCAGATAGTAAGGAGGCTGTTAAAGACTATTTAGGGTCATTTCAGAGAGACTGGAGAAATAACTGCAGAATTCCCACTGGCCAGAGATTGGTAGAAACCTGCGAAATGTGTTTAAATTCTTGAGTTCATAATGATATTTTAGAAAGGAATCTGTTACTCTTAGATTAGAGCATGATGGGAACCAATTTATTACTTTGAATATTGATAAATACAAGAAAGAAGCAATTTATCCTGCTTTTCCTATATGAATGTACCCTGGTTAACAAAATAGTAGATATAGAAAAGCTATTTCAATTAAGTGAAAAAGAAATAACAGAATTGCAATACCACCATTTTATAACTTTGGTGAACGAATGGATCTAGATGGTGAGCATCGATGGCTACTAATATCACAAGAAGAAAAAGAACAGACATTATTTTCCTTCTGATGTAAGAACACATTACCACCTACTATTTTGTCAAAGAGATCAATTCAACATGAGTCTGGTCAAGCCTATCAGCTGGCCATTTGTAGGAAATACAGAGGGCAGAGAAACATTGAACTTCACCATGAGAGTACATCAGCAGATCTGGACATATAAATGAAATATCTTAGATACTGCAACAGAGAGATTGTAAGGAAAAGACAGGCAGGAAAAGAGACTTGAACACTCTACCAAAAAAAACAAAAAACTTAGAACTGATCAACAAATTTGGTAAAGTTGCAGGATACAAAATCAACACAAAAAGTAGCATTTCTATACACAAACAACAAACTAGCTGAAAAAGAAATTAAGAAGCCCATCTCATTTAAAACAGCTACAAAAAATTAATAATATACTAAGGAATAAATTTAACCAAGGAGGTGAAAGACCTCTTCAGAGAAAACTACAAAACACTGATGAAAGAAGTGGAAGAAGATATGCACAAATGCAAAAACATTTCATGCTCATGAGTTGGAATAATTATTATTGTAAAATAATCATACTACCCAAAGCAACCTACAGATTCAGTGGAGTTCCTATCAAAATACTGATGACATTCTGCACAGAAATAGAAAAAAAAAATCCTAAACTTTGTATGAGACCATAAAAGACACTAAATAGCCAAAGCAATCCTAAACAAAAAAGAACAAAGCTGGAGGCGTCATGCTGACAACAGACTTCAGAATATACCACAAAGTTGTAGTAACCAAAACAGCATGGTGCTGGCATAAAAACGGAAACATAGACGAATGGAACAGAATAGAAAACCCAGAAATTAATCCATGTATTTATAGCCAATTGATTTTTGACAAAAGTGCCAACCAAGAACATAGATTGGGGAAAGAATAGTTTTTTCAATAAATGATGCTGGGGAAACTGGATTTCCACATGTGGAAGAACGTAACTAGATACCCACCTCACAAAAATCAACTCAGAATGGATCAAAGACCTAAATGTAGGACTTGAAGCTATAAAACTACTAGAGGAAACCATAGGGGAAATGCTTCAGGACATTGGTCTGAGAAAAGATTTTATGAATAAGACCTCAAAAATGCAGACAACAAAAGCCAAAACAAACAAACAGATGAATTATATCAAACTAAAAAGCAAAGGAAACAACAGAGTGAAAAGACAACCTACAGAATGAGAGAAAATATTTGCAAATTACTTATCTGACGGGGGGATTAATATCCAGAATATACAAGGAAAGCAAACAGCTTAACCGCAAAAAAAACAAATGATTCAATTAAAATTGGGGAAATGATCTGAATAGACATTGTCGAAAGAAGGCATATAAATAAATGGCCACAAACATATGAAAAAATGCTCAACATCACAAATCATCCAGGAAATGCAAATTAAATTCACCGTGAAGTATCATCTCACCCCAGTTAGGATATGGCTATTACCAAAAAGACAAAAAATAGTACTGTCAAGAACACACAGAAAAGGAAACTCATATACTTTTGGTGGGAGAATAAACTAGTACAGCCACTACGGAGAATAGATGAAACTTCCTCAAAAAACTACAAATAGAACTGCCATATGCTCCAGCAGTCCCACTACTGGGCATTTATCCAAAAGAAAGGAAATCAGTGTGTCAAGACATCTGCACCCCTATGTTTATTGCAGCACTATTCACAATAGCCAAGTTGTGGGATCAGCCTAGGTGTCCAACAACATATGAATGGATAAAGAAAATGTGGGTATATATACACAATGGACTACTATTCAGTCATAAAAAGAATGAAATCCTGTAATTCCCGGTAATATGGATAGACCTGGAGAATATTCTTAAGTGAAATAAGCCCAGGAACAGAAAATTAAACCATGCATGTTCTCACTCATGTGGAAGCTAAATGTTGATCTTAACAAAAATAAAGAGTAGAGGATACTAGAGGCTGGAAATAGTAGGGGGAAGGAGGAGATAACAAGAGATTTGCTAAAAAATACAAAATTACAGTTAGAAAAAGTTTGAGTGTTCTGTACCACTGTAGGATGCCTGTAATTAACAGATAAAACATTATATATTTCACAGAGGATGCTGAATGTTTCCAATGCAGAAATGTTAAATGTTTGAGATTATGGATATGCTGATTATCCTGATCTGATCACTGTACCTTATATGTATTGCAGCATCACTGTGTACCCCACAAATAATGTGTAGTTATTTATGTACCAGTTAAATTTTTTTAAAAAGAGACTTTAAAAGAAATAGCAAATGAAAATGATGCTTAAGACTAAACTATTTTTCTATGGATGCATACTTACAAAAAGCAATAAAACTGTAAAGGCAAGAAAGTGACTAATAGAAAGTCAGAATAATTGTTACTTCTGTGGAGAGGGAGGGATTAGGACAAGGTTTATGAAGGGCCTTTTGAAGTCATCTGGGTGAATTCATGGTTACAAGAGTGTTTGCCCTATAGTAACTCGTTAAGCTATATGTTTCTTTTCTCTGAATTGGCTTTATTTTATTATAAAAAGATTATAGTCTTGAGCATGATATTACCTGTAGGTTTTTTTTAATAAAGGGATTTTATCGGGTTGAGGAAGTTCCTTTCTATACCTAGTTCATGGACAGGTTTTACCATGAATAATTACTGGATTTTGTCCAGTGCTGCTTCTGCATCTATGGAAATGATTATACAGGTTTATTCTTTATTTTGTGAACATGATGAATTTCACTAATTGGTTTTCAGTTGTTAAATCAATCTTGCATTTCTGGGGTAAGTTCTACTTGGACATGGTTTATACCTCTTTGAAATGTTAGATTTGGTTCACCAATACTCTGTTGAGGATTTTTATGTCTGTAATAGTGAAGGATATTGATCCATCGTTTGTTTTTCTTGTGTTTATTTGGTGTTGAGATTAGCATAATGTCAGCCTCATAGAAAGAGTTGGGAGTTATTTCTTTTTCCTTTATTTTCTGGAAGAGTGTGTGAACAATTGATACAATTTTTCCTACAAATATTGGGTAGAATTCACCATCGAAGCCATCTGGGCATGGGGATTTCTTTTTGTGAAGATACTAAATTACACGTTCAATTTATTTATTTGTTGTAGAGCTCTTCAGATTTTCTGTTTGTTCTTGAGTCAGTTTTAGTAGTTTGGATTTTTTTCCCAGAAATATTTTTGTTTCATAAATTTGTCTAATTTGTTGGCATAAAGTTGTTAATGGTATCTCCTAATAATCCTTTTATTTAATTTCTGTAAGGCAGTGTTTCTCTTTCATTAATCATTTTATTCACAGGTTTCACAATGTGTATCTTTTTTTCTTGGTCAGTCTAGCACTAAAGGGTTGTCAGTTTTATGGATCTTTTCAAAGAACAACCAGCTTTTGGTTTTATTGTTTTTTCCCCTTTATTGTTTTTCTGTTTTCTGTTTAATTGCCCTTTGTTTTTTCTTTTTTACCCTAATGTTTTTATTTTCTTCCTTATGCTTGCTTTGGATTTAGTTTGCTCTTCTTCCCATTTTTTAAGGTTAAATCTTAAATAATTGATTTGTGATCTCTCTCTAATATAGGCATTAGCATTCTATACATTTCCGTATTTTGTATTTTCATTTTCTTTTAGCTCAAAATATTTAAAAACTTTTCTTGTGATTTCTTCCTTGACCCAATGCTGATTTAGAAGAAACTGAAAAAGAATTTCAAAAATTTAGAATATAATTTGACTTCCCAAATTTTCTTCTTTTGATTTCTTGATGAATTTCATTATGGTCGGATAGTAGTATGTTTTGTATGTGTTCAGTCTTTTAAGATTAATTCCGTCTCCTAGCATGTGCTGTCCTGGAGAAAGTTCCACATGTACATGAAAAGATTGTGTATTCTGTTGTTAGATGGAATGTTCTATAGATGGTAGGTTAAGTTGGTTAATAATGTTCAAATTTTCTATATCCTTGATAATTTTCTATCTAGTTCTTCAGTGAGAATAGGGTGTTGAGCTCTCCAACTAACTATATTGTTGAACTGTCTGTTTTTCCCTTCGTTTCTGTCAGGTTTTGCCTCATTTGTTCTGGTGCTCTGTTTTTAGGTATCAATATTCTAATTGTATCTTCGTGATGACTCTTTCTCATAAAACCTACCTCTGTATCTCTAATTGCCATTTTATACTTAAAATCTATTTTGTCTGCTAGAGCTGTTCCAGCTCTCTTATGGTTACTGTTTACTGTAACCTTTTCTTTTCAGCCTATTTGTATCTTTAAATGTAAAGTGTGTTTTTTTATAGACAGCATTTAGTATAATCTTTGTTTTATTCAATCTAACAGCCTTTGCCTTTTGATTGGTTGGTTTATTCGTATTGAATATAATTAATGATATGGTTAGGCTTATATCTGACTTTTCTGTTTTAAAATTTTCTTATGTCATCTTTGTTCCTTTGTCCTTTTGGATAATAGATATTTTCTGGTGTGTCATTTTGATTCCTTGGTTGATAATTTTAAACTATATTTTTGGGGTTTTAAAGGTAATTATTTTAGGAATTGCAACATGCTTTTTGTCAAAATCTACTTTGTGGTAACATTAATTATGTAAAGTACATTAAGTATATCTCTATTCTCTCTTTTATCTTTTGTGTTATTATTGTCGTTTATATTACATTTCTATTATGTCTAATACAGGGTTATAAGTATTGCTTTATACAATCTTAACATCTGTTATAAAGGTTAAAGGAAAAAGAAAATATTATTTATAAAGTCTTTTTTTATTAACCTATATATTTGTTGTTTCTAGTATTCATTTTTTCCTAAGGGTTCAAGTTGCCATTTGGAGTTATTTCCTTGTTCTAGTGTAGTTCCCTTCTCTCCCTTGTCCTTTGTCCTTCAAATATTTTATTTTTAAAAAATCTTTTTTTATTCTGTAATATTTCTTCCTTTTCACTATTTCTTTTTCTTTATGTATTATGTTTATTCATTCTTATAGTATTTCTTAGACTTCATTTCTGAAATGATGTATTTTTTTTATTTCTCATTCTTTCATCAAGTTCTATCACCTCACTTCTGAGGTGTCTGATTCTAATTTGTGTTCTTCATTTATGACTAGTATCTTATTTTAAAGACTGGCTGTTTTGAAATGTTATCAATTTAATTTGTTCTAGTTCCATATCTTTCTGGCATACTTTTTTTTTTTTTTAATTGAGACAGAGTCTCTCCTTGTCAACCAGGCTGGAGTGGAATGGCATGATCTTGGCTTACTGCAACCTCTGCCTCCCTGGTTCAAGTGATTGTCCTGCCTAAGCCTCCGAGTAGCTGGGACTACAGGCGCACGCCACCACATCTGGCTAATTTTGTGTATCTTTTGTAGAAACAGGGTTTTACCATGTGGCCTCGAATTTCTGACCTCGTGATCTGCTCTCCTCAGCCTCCCAAAGTACTGGGATTATAGGCGTGAGCCACCGCGACTGGCCCTGGTATACTTTTATTGTCTGTAGGAATGTTATGCTTCATTTTATCCTCTTCTTATTTTTAATATAACTTGAATGGGATTTGACCTTAGTACTTTGTTTTCTTATTTTCAGGTGAAACCGTTTTGCTTGAATATACAAAAGCAGGCAGAGTTCATCATAAGTTTTACAGAACTCTCGTGTCTATGTGCATGTCTATGGCAGCTAGCTTTCTGGGATTTCCTTGCTCTCCCACTTTCCTTCTGCTTTTTCTGTACCTTATTTTTCCATTGTTTCTCCAATACCAGTCATGCACACTTTTCAGTCTGCTCCCAGTGATTTCTCTTCATTATGGGGCTTTGTCTGGAAGGGAGCCCAGGAAGGTCAATTTTGAGAGTTCACAATAAGTTAAAGCATAGTGCTAGATCTTTCAGTGCCTGACCATGAATTCATTGTACTCATTTATCTTGAAGTGGCCAGAGCCCATAGCTGGTTGCTGTTCTCAGGTTGGTTTACTGAGCTTCCCAGTGTTGTCTGTTTTGTGTGTTCTGTCCTGCAGATGTCCTATTGTTTCCTTCTCATATCCTGCAGAGGTGCCAATATCAGTCATATCTTAATGACTGTTGGAAGTTTTCTGTACAATTTGTATCCTGGGTTTTACCTAGCTTTGTTGTAAATGTTGTCTTTGGGGTTTGGGATTCATTACAAAGGTGTTTTCTGTATTTATGTGGAGGATTTGTGGAGATTTTTCAAAAGCCTTGTCATCACTGCTGACATTATCTTCTTAGATACTATTACAAACTCACTGTGGTGAAAGGAAGCTTCCTTCCAAGGTTAAGTTCAGATGTCAGAAGTTGTGACAGCAGTCATGTGGTTGATTAAAGAAAGATTTATTATTCACACAAGTGGGCGGTTCTGAGAGAGGGGCAGAAGATGACTATCTGGGAGGAGGTCCAGAAACAAAAAGTGAATGAGAGCATGCAGGTGTTTTATAAGGATAAGTCCAGTTGGTGCAGAGTTTAAAAGAACCACCTTGCAAAGTTCAAAGAATCTAAAAGAGCTACCAAGAGGTACTTAGGAGGTATTGGCAGGGGTGAGCTTTATCAGTAAGTTGCAGAATGTGACAGACATAGGCAGGCGATGATGTTCAGAGATTGCAAGCACTATATGAAAACATCAGTGAGGTTGCAGGAAGTCTTGGTTTCTTTCCTGTGGTTTCCAGTGTGGAGATTCACTTTTTAGTTCCTGTTATTGTTGTGACCTACTATTGAGGAACTGGGCTTGGAGCTTACCTGCCATTTTGGTTCTTAGCAGCCATGATCAACTCCTCCTTGAAGTAACTTGTGTTTCCAGAAGGGGATCAGGAGGTAGGCTTACTTGGTAATCTCAGCTAGAGAGAAGAAAGTGGAAGACTATGTATGGTTATGTCTATTTTAAAGAACAAATCATGAAACGACTCCTTGGTTGGACAAATCATTATATCACCCTTGCACGATAGTGTTCTTAGTTCTGCCTTTTGTTCAGCTCTGTTAATTACATATTTTCTTAAAAACATTTTATCAAGCATCCACGGAGTATTTAGTAAGTGTATCTAATTTGTGCACATACCATTGTGTGAGATCATCGGTATATAAATAAGCTAGAGTTCTACTCTCAAAAAAGGCTGTTATGGAGTTGTTGGATAGGTAAAGAGTTATAAAACAGTTTACTAACTGTTACAAGAACATACAGAAACTTGGCTTGTGGTGGGAGGAAATTAAGAAAGGCTGTGAAAATAAAGTGACATTTAAATTTAATGTTAGGGCCAGGTGCGGTGACTCACATCTGAAATCCCAGCACTTTGGGAGGCCAAGGCAGGCAGATCACCTGAGGTCAGGAGTTCAAGACTAGCCTGGCCAACATGGTAAAACCCCATCTCTACTGAAAATACAAAATTAGCTGGGTGTGGTGACACACGCCTATAATCCTAGCTAAGGCTGAGACAGGAGAATCGCTTGAACCAGGAGGCAGAAGTTATAGTGAGCCAGAATTGTGCCGCTGCACTCCAGCCAGGGAGACAAGAGCAAGACTCGGTCTCAAAAAAAAAAAGTTACTATAGTATTTACTGATCTTAATAAACCATTGATTTTAAAAACTTAACTGATTTTAAAAACTACCACATGAAATATTCACATTGTAAAATGTTACCCTTATATCAGAAATGTTGAAATATTAAAAATGCCTGTCTTAAAATTGAGGAATCATTAATGAAAGTGTTAAGTACCAAGCATAGTGCCAAATGGCTTTTGCATATGTTATTTAATCTTCACAGTGACTCAGTGAGAATGAATTATTACCTTCCATTAACAGATGAAGAAATAAAACTTGCAGAAATGGTTTCAGTAGTAAGTGTCAAGTGGGGATTTAAGCTCATCTCTGATTTCTAATTTTATGCCCTCAATTAATATATAAAATGAATATAGCTTTTGGGAATTTTGCCTTTTCCATATGTTTATTTTCCTATTTAGTTCAGTAGAGTGAATTTTAACTTTTCATTTAATGATATACTAACAACTGTTTTAAGGCTTTTTTCCCCTCGAGTTTTTCAAAGCAGTTTTTTAAGATAGTTGAAGTGCCAAGTAACTTAATTTTAACTACTCTTTATTTTTCATTTGTGTTACTTGACTTTTTCTGGCAGCTTCCTCAGTTCTCTTTCTGTGTCTTACCATGAATTTTAGAAGACTTTAGTGTGAAATATACAGGTCTGTTTAAAATTGAATGTGAACTGTGCTGTCACCCTGTAAAGAATATAGTCTCTTTAGTAAACTTAATGAAACTGTCCATTTAAAAAGGGGAAGAAAGAACTTCAGGAGTAGGCATTGTGGCAGTTCTCTCTGGGAAATGAGAGAGAATAGTAGTCTTTTTACTCAGGGAAGAGAGGATTAAGGAAAATGAGAAAACTAGTGATATGGGTTGGCAGTGCAGGTATCTTGCCTGAATTTATAATCCTTTAGACTAAGACCGTTCCATGGGCAATCACAGATGCTAATTCTGCTTGCACATAAAAATGATCTTAATTGCTTTTGATTTAATATACTGGTAGTCTGTTAGATAATAGAAATCATCAGTTAACTTCAAGGGCCTGAAAATTGAATCATCTTCCTTAAGACATATGATACTTTTAATTTCTCTTCAGTAGCTTATGTTTTCCTTTCCCCTTTCCCTTCATTTTTCTTGCCCTTCCTCCTCCTCTGCCCATCTCTGCCTCCTGGGTGGGCTACTGGAAAACTTGGATTTATGAAAAGATCAAAGCATGTATTTTCTTGAATATTAAATTTGACTCAAATCATGATTTGTTCATTATTCCAGAGCATTTGCTTATTCTGTAACTCTCTGATACTCTACAAAGTTCTGTGCCTTAGGTACTAACCAGACTGTCTACTTTTGCTTTTAAACAGTATGTATTGCTTGTGAAAATGTTGATTGTGCTTTATCTCCTGAACATATTCTGTCAGTGGCAGGACTTCTTTTTGGCTGCCTGAATATAGTGAAAAGCCAGCTAAGATGATTATTTGCTGGAGCTATACTGGGGTTTGCAGGGAGAGTGCTACCTGCATGCCATTTTGGCCTCATGTTTATGTTTCATTCTCAGTTATCAAAACCATAAGAAGTGATGGACAAAACGGGCTCAGATTCTTTGTTTCCTTCCATATCAAGACGAGAAACAACCTATTGCTGATATAAATCTACTTCAGTGCCAACTGTAACCCCTGTGATTTTTCTCATTACTTACCCTTCTCGGTCTGATTGCATGAATTAAGTGAAAGGATGGAAGCTTTGAGTCCAGAGATGGTAGTTGAAGAGTGGGATTTGACAGCAGTGCAGACAATGAAAAAGCAGTGCTGTCTCTCTGCCGGGTATCTTGTACTGAACTTGAGCCTGCTGCCAAGTTAGGGGCCATTTCGAAGTACTTGTTTGGGGTTTTTGGACACCTTAAAAAACACATATGAATTCATCATGTGAATTATTTTTTATAGGTGTATTTGACCTAAAGGTATGTGTTACTCAAGATTTGTATGTGTTAATGTGGACTAAGATCATTTTAGTGAGAGAGGTGACATTATGATAGAAGAAGAAAATTTAGAAATAAGTTTGAATTTTTCTTTGTGTTAATAGGCAGGCAGTGGTTAAAGGTTCCCTTCCACATCCTTTTGCCTTGACGTTATTTGAGGACACATTGTACTGGATTGACTGGAACACACACTCCATTTTGGCTTGCAACAAGTATACTGGTGAGGGTCTGCATGAAATCCATTCTAACATCTTCTCTCCCATGGATATACATGTCTTCAGCCAACAGAGGCAGCCAAATGGTAAGTGATCCTTGATTTTTAAATTGCAATTTGGAACAGCTTTGTAGGACTCTGATGTCTGGCTTTAGTGAGGATCAGGAGGAGGGAGGGCATATCCAAAGGTAGTTGGTGGGAACAAAAAAGAGTTAAAATCCCAGCACTTTGGGAGGCCAAAGCAGGCAGATCACATGAGGCCAGGAGTTTGAGGCAAGCCTGGCCAACATGGCGAAACCCTGACTCTACTAAAAAAGTTAGCAGGGTGTGGTGGTATGTACCTGTAGTCCCAGCTACTTGGGAGGGGAGGCTAAGGCAGGAGAATCACTTGAACCCAGGAAGTGGAGATTGCAGTGACGCGACATTGTGCCACTGCACTCCAACCTTGGCAACAGAGTGAGACTCTGTCTCAATAATAAAAGGAAAATGTAAAAATATAATTCAGATTAGACAATGGCGTAGGCCATTTGTAGCCTGTCACCGCAGACCCCCTCAGCACTTTTTTTGGGTCCGCAGTTATAGAGGTGGAGAGGAGAAAGATAATTTAAAAATTGAGATAGCTTATATGTTGGGCTTATGCACAAATGAATTTCTTATTTCTGTTATTTCTTTCAGTATGTGGTTGAGTGTGTTCATGTGACTGTGTTTAAAAAACAAACTCTTGGGCCAGGCGCAGTGGCTCACACCTGTAATCTCAGCACTTTGGGAGGCTGAGGCTGGTGGATCACTTGAGGTCAGGAGTTTGAGACCAGCCTGCCCAACATGGTGCAACTTCGTCTTTACTAAAATATCAAAAATATTAGCTGGGTGTGGTGGCACATGCTTGTAATCCCAGCTACTTGGGAGGCTGAGGCTGGAGAATTGTTTGAACCCAGGAGGCAGAGGTTGCAGTGAGCCGAGATCGTGCCATTGCACTTGAGCCTGGGCAACAAGAATGAAATTCTATCTCAGGGAAAAGAAAACCCTCTTCTTTTTAAATGAAAACTCTGTTAATCTAGAATTTATTTGAATATAAGTACCTCAGCTTGCTAAATAAAACACGTGCTTAAACTTTTCTGTGTAGCCCTCCCACCTTGTTTTCCTTAGTTTTGGTTCTATTTTTGGTCAGCCTTTACAATGACTTGGACTGTGACTGCTGACAACTTGTAAGAGAGGACTGGAATTAGGTTTAAAAGGAATATGAGAATGTTAAGGGTTTGGCACTTGTGTGTAAATAAATGTCTGGCATGTGTCTGAGTGTATTTCAGATTTTATTCCATAGCCAAAAATAAAGAGCGTTTGTACCATGTGTTGCTTTATATTAGCTCTTTTCATTTAGGTGGAGATAATCAAATATTGAAAGTGTTATGTTGGAATCTGATGATCGTGAGCCCATAAAAATGTTTTTAAATGTATGTGTTACTGTTCTGTACAAAAGAAAACATTCAGTCTCTCGTATGAATTTTTTTATTCTTCATAACACTCAAAAGAGAATTTTCCCCGTTTTTTGTTTGTTTGTTTTTTTTGAGATGGATTCTTGCTCCATTGTGTGTTGACGTGATTACAGCTAACTGCAGCCTCAAACTTCCAGGCTCAAACAATCTTCCCACCTCAGCCTCCCAAGTAGCTGGGACTATAGGCTTATGCTGCCACCACCATACCTGGCTAATTTTAGGTGTTTTGTTTTGTTTTGTTTTGTTTTGTTTTGTTTTTTGAGATGGAGTTTCACTCTTGTTACCCAGGCTGGAGTGCAATGTGCGATCTCGGCTCACTGCAACCTCCGCCTCCTGGGTTCAGGCAATTCTCCTGCCTCAGCCTCCTGAGTAGCTGGGATTACAGGCATGTGCCACCACGCCTGTCTAGTTTTTTGTATTTTTAGTAGAGACGAGGTTTCTCCATGTTGGTCAGGCTGGTGTTGATACCCGGACCTCAGGTGATCTGTCCGCCTTGGCCTCCCAAATAGGCATGAGCCACTGCACCTGGCCTAATTTTAGTACTTTTTATAGAAGCAGGATCTCGCCATGTTGCTCAGGCTGGTCTCAAGCTCCTGGACTCAAGTTATCCATCCACCTCACCCTCCCAAAGTGCTGGGATTATAGTCACAAGACACCGTGCCTGGCCTCCTGTTTTTCTTTTTAAATGACACTGTTGGTCCTTTATGTTTTACTAATTTGAGAATTTACAGTTGTCTTTCATATTGATTACTTTTATCTTTCATGTTCCATTGGTCTCCATCTTATGTTGATTTTTTTTCTATGAGTGTTGTTTGGACATGTCCCTTTTCATAATTTCTAAAGTTTGCTAATTAGTTTTCTCTGCTTTTTATTTCCCCACTTTTCTGCTTATCCCTTCTATGTTAATCTTCCCAAAGCATGACTTGTTAACATAATTACTTTTCTTGACTCTGGATGTCCTTCACCTCAGTCTGTTCCCATTCTTTGTTCTCATTCAGCTTTAGTTTCTATTAGTCAATAGAAACCTTAACCTGCAGTTATACTGTTGATCTTATTATCTTAACTCATTTATAGCCCCCAAGGTTTTATTCAGATAGTTTTACCACACTTGAAATGTCCTCTTACCTATCCTTCCTATCCTTAAAGGCTCCTGTGCTATATCCTCCACAAAGTTCTTCAATTCTTTAAACCTCAGGGTTTTTTTTTCCCATTTGACTCTATACTTGTTGTCTATAATGTGTAAAATAGACTTAGTTTTTTTTATTTGTATTTGTTTTAGTTTTTCTGTTTTGTTGTTGTTAATTTTGTTTAATGGACTCTTTTAGGGCAGGGATCTCCTGCTTTACTTCTTTTATATTCTTCTTGGGATACAAAATACTTAGTAAATTTACACTGATTATTTCCTTTCCTTGCAGATGGTTTGGTAATTAAGCACCTGAATGACATTTGGTAATAATTTTGGCTTATCACAGTTGTTCATGTTGTGGTTGTTAACCTTTGTGTACTTAGCAATCATTGGTATTAATCAGTGTGATTTATATTTGACAGCTACAAATCCATGTGCAATTGACAATGGTGGTTGTTCCCATTTGTGTTTGATGTCTCCAGTCAAGCCTTTTTATCAGTGTGCTTGCCCCACTGGGGTCAAACTCCTGGAGAATGGAAAAACTTGCAAAGATGGTAAGAAGATATTATCTAAAATGAAAAGTTTTAGAACTATTGGAATTCCTCATGATATTGTTTTTTCTATAATTGGCTCTCTAGGTTATAGTGCTTTGGGAGACCAGTCACTTAATCTCACAATCTTCACACATGGTTATAGGAGTGTTTTGTTCTATGACATCATTTGAATGCTATCTTATACATTATTTTAGTGTTGTAAGTAACATTTTTGAAAAAAATTACGTGCCCTATCTTTTCTATCAAATCTCATAGTAATCTATACCACAGTTGATAACTATGGAAATGAGTATTACTTCTCATAAAGAATATATTTTTAACAGGTAGCATTTATAAATAAAGAACATTTGTGAAAGGAAATATGTTTATTAAACTTTTAGCTACAAAGAATATGAGATACATTTTATAACAAATGATTTAAGGATATTTTAAATTGCTTTTTAACAACAGAGATGCTTTGAGAAGAAGGAAAAAAATACATATTGTACTGTTTTAAACAACTTCTTTTTATACTCAAGAAACACACTTTGCCTCTTCTCCTTACTCTTAATTCCCTATAGAGAGAGGGCATGTTAGAGAAAGTATACTGATTTAGGACATTTCGAGGGACTTCTGGTTTGGAAGAACACCAGTTCTTCTGTTTTTCTTCTTAATGAGAATGTTATTCATTCTCAACTCTATGGATCACCATCTTGTTTTCTAGCAACCAGCAAGACCTGGTAAGAAAATTGTTATATTTAACCATGGCTTCTTTATCTAACCTGAAAAGCAAAAGCCTGTACTTTGGAGTGTGTTAGAGTCCCTGGCAAGGCGGCCAGGGAGTCAGAGAGATGGAATCGAGTCTGTGTACAGGATATTTGTTATGACTTGGCATTGATAAATTATCCTCATAGTAAAAGGTGAAGCTGGCTGACTCCTGTCAAATGGTTTCCATGGCAGACAACAATTTGGTTTCAGTTGAAAACAAAAGGTTTTTGTAATGTTGCTTTTTACTTTAAAAATGTAGCCTGACTTTAAAACAGAGGATTTATTTTAGCAATAATGGTCTATCTACTCCCTCACAGCAGTGCAAGTGTACATGTTTAACCAGTTTTGAATTTCATATGTGCATTTGACATGTAAATAGCCTCAAGTTTAACTGTTCTGTTTTGATCACCTTGCTCAAATTAACAGCTCTATGACTTCTTTGTGAAGTTCTGGGCTGGCGCCTTTTGGTTGTTAGCTGGGGCAGTGAATTGTGCAAAGTTATTCCTGCTTGGTTCCTGCTATCGCATTTGGGCTGTATTTTCTCCAAGTTGGAATTCGTTTATAATTAGCTCTAGAGTGAAAAAGCCGATATTGAAAGGCTTCACTCCTTTTCTCAGTTTTTTAACTTGTAATTCTAGATTGACGCTTGAAGCTTATATGCCAGTATTTTGTTTTGGACTCATTCGTTTAGCTGGGAATCTTTTCTTGCTCTTTCAGCTGTCAGTTTGCTTACTGTCTTTTATTATAACAGCTTCTTATAGTTAGATAATTTTTTGCTGGTGGTTTACTTGAATATTTAAAATGAAAAAAGATTGAGCTCAATACCCTCATTTTCAGTTACGTGGTTTAATATTTGGGGCTTGGGCTTAAAACATTTCATAAATAAACCTAATTTAAAATTCAGTGCTTTATTGTTTTAATACTATTAGTAAGTATTAATGTTTCTTGAGTGCTTACATGTTCAGTACCTTCCTGAGTTATGTATTTATCTCCTTTAATCCTTACAGCAACCTTTTGAGGTATAGATGAGAAAACTAAGCCTAGAGGGATTAGATATTTTCCCAAAGTTTGTGTAGCCACTTGAATCAGATTATATTGGATCTACAACTCTTACTGTTAACCACTGTGTTATGTTTATCTGGTTTCTTCCCTCCATTGCTGCTGTTTACTTCTCCATAGCTTGCTTTGTCCTCAATTTTGTGAGGTATTGCCTTGTATTTCTCTTTGTTAAGACAGCTTTATTGAGATGTAACTTACATACCATATAAAATCCATCCATTTTTTTAAGTGTAAAATTCAGTGATTTTTTTTAAGTAATTTACAGACTTATGCAGTTATCACCACAATCCAATTTTAGAACATTCCTATCAACCACAAAGATTCTTGTCCTAGATTTTTATATCTTTTTTAAAAAAATGCTTCTTGAACAAAGACTCTGTATCCTACATCTCTTTCTCCTTTAGTACTCAGCTACTTAGTCATTACATAGTCATTATTCATTGTACTTTTAAATAGCTGGATTAATTCCAGAAGCTGTAGAATCATTGGAACCATAGAGTGTGACACAACTTGATTTGAAGACTCAGTTGTTAAACAGCTTGCCCTCAGAGTAGGCTCTCCCTATTTCACTGTATTACCTTCCATTTCCACTCTAAAGAGAGCTCATATCCTTTTATGTTAACTTATATAATTAATATATATTTTATATTTATTTTTCAGTTGATTCTTTAGAGTGGATAAATTTTACCTCTGGGTTTCAAAGTGTTTTTCAGTTCGCTTTGTTGTTCTAGGTGCCACTGAATTACTGCTTTTAGCTCGAAGGACAGACTTGAGACGCATTTCTTTGGATACACCAGATTTTACAGACATTGTTCTGCAGTTAGAAGACATCCGTCATGCCATTGCCATAGATTACGATCCTGTGGAAGGCTACATCTACTGGACTGATGATGAAGTGAGGGCCATACGCCGTTCATTCTTAGGTGGATCTGGCAGTCAGTTTGTGGTCACTGCCCAAATTGCCCATCCTGATGGTGTTGCTGTGGACTGGATTGCACGAAATCTTTATTGGACAGACACTGGCACTGATCGAATAGAAGTGACAAGGCTCAATGGGACCATGAGGAAGATCTTGATTTCAGAGGACTTAGAAGAACCCCGGGCTATTGTGTTAGATCCCATGGTTGGGTAAGAAGCTCTACTGATAGTAAATTCTGTGTGATGTTTCAGTTTTTCACAGGTTCCTAAAAACACTGACTAAATTAACATGACATATATATTGGTTTCTACTTGAGGCAGAGTGTAAATGAATAATCCTCTGTGTCCTCAGGACCCAGGTTAGTGCCTGGGATGGCCTGTAGTATGCTTTCAAGAATTGTATTGAATGAATGATATCAGTGTATATTCCATGGAAACCCTTCGACCAAATAAAATGCTTCTTTGTTGAATTGCCAGTTTATACAACAAAGAAACTGCTTCTTGAATTGCCAGTTTATACTATAAAGTTTTCCTTAGTTATTCATAGGGAGTGTAAAATAAATCCCTTGAAAAACTCTTATCTCCCAAGCACGTATAAAATCAGATGATAGATCGATGATGAGTCCCCCCCAAAAAAAAAAATTCCTTGGAAAATCAGATGATAAACTGTTCTGATGGTCCTAGAGAGACCACATCAACTCAGGTACTTCCCAGTATCTAGTTATCCTTTAGGTTTTGGGGGGAAATTTAAATTTATCATACTGTTTAAAAGTGACAGTGTGCTGGGCACGGTGGCTCACACTTGTAATCCCAGCACTTTGGGAGGCTGAGGCAGGCAGATCACCTGAGGTCAGGAGTTCAAGACCAGCCTGGCCAACATGTTGAACCCCATCTCTATTACAAAAAAAAAAAAAAAAGAAAAAAAAATTAGCCGGGTGTGGTGGCAGGCACCTGCAATCCCAGCTACTCAGGAGGCTGAGGCAGGGTGCTTGAACCCAGGAGGCAGTGGTTGCAGTGAGCCAAGATGGTGCCACTGCACTCCAGCCTGGGTGAGAGTGAGACCTGTCTCAAAAACAAACAAAAAGTGACAGTGTGATAGGAAGGGTATGTATATGAAGGATGCATATTTAAATTTGATCTAGAACAAGTAAAAGTCAGTTCTCTCTTCCAAAAACTAACTCAGGCTTACTCTTAACCCTAACAAAATAGCTCTCTCCCAACTGATTAATAGGAAGGTTACTTATGTTCATAGATATGTGACTGTCTTTCTCACCAAGTGACACACAGGAGTGTTACAAGTTTGAGGGATTCTGGTTTGAGTCATTTCTTTTTCTTTCCTGGCCACTGGGCTATGTCTGTTTAGAATAGCATCTATGGAGAGGTGAACAGTTTAGCTAAAGTATCAGACAGCTGAAATTTTTATTCTTTGAGACAATGTCTCACTCTGTTACCCAGGCTGGAATGCAGTGGCATGATCTTGCCTCATTACAACCTCCACCTCCTGGGTTCAAGAGATTCTCTCACCTCAGCCTCCCTAATAGCTAGGATTAGAGGCACCCACCCCCACACCTGGCTACTTTCTGTATTTTTCGTAAAGACTGGGTTTCATCATGTTAGTCAGGCTGGTCTCAAACTCCTGACCTCAGGTGATCCACCTGCCTCGGCCTCCCAAAGTGGGGGAATTACAGGTGTGAGCCACCATGCCCAGCCCTAAAAGATTTTTAGCTAAAGAACTTGTTAAGGTAACAAGCTTTCCTAAACTTTAGGTGTCACCTAAAAATATTCCTCATAGAATTGGAGGGAAACACTCTTTCCCTCATTTGAAATGTGTTTGCCTTTCTGAAGGGCAGTTTGGAAATGCATATGAAAATCTTAAAAGCATGTATTAAGAGGACACTCACTCTTAGACCCAGCAATTCTTTTTTTTTTTTTTTGAGGCGGAGTCTTGCTCTGACGCCAGACTGGAGTGTAGTAGCATGGTCTTGGCTCACTGCAACCTCTGTCTCCTGGGTTCAAGTGATTCCCCTGCCTTACCCTCCCGAGTAGCTGGGACTGAAGGCGCACACCACCACACCCTGCTAATTTTTTGTATTTTAGTAGAGATGGGGTTTCACCATGTTGGCCAGGATGGCCTTGATCTCCTGACCTCGTGATCCACCTGCCTCAGCCTCCCAAAGTGCTGGGATTACAGGCATGAGCCACCATGCCCAGCCTAGCAATTCTAATTCTGAACATTTGCTCAAAGAAATTAATTGAGGTTGTGTGGGAAGTTTTAGTCTCAAGGCTGTTTATCACAATGTTTGTAGTAATGAAAATTAGAAACAACCTTTATGTTCACACTGAGATAAAGGTACAAAGAAAGAATAAAGAAACAACATTTATGTCCAAGAATAGGAAGACTAGTTGGATAAAATGATAATCATGTAGTGGAATACTGTGGAACCGTTATAAATTATTTAGAATTTTTAATTATAAAGAAAATTCCATGACATGTTTATTAAGAAAAAGCAAGTGATCAAAATAGTATATAGACTGTGATTGCACTTTTATTTAGAGAAGAGGCTGGTTTGATTATAAGTTTATATCCATTTTTTTCTTTTTGCTTATCTATAACTTTTAATATTTTTATATTGACTATAATGCTTTGAAATTAAAAATAATTTTTAAAACAAATATTTTAAATTTGTCCTATCTACAGGGAGATTCCATGGAGCTGGAAATATGGTGTCTTGAAATGAATGAAAAGTAAGTGCTGCATCTTAGGGTTCTTGGTTGTGGTTGCTGAGGATAAAGTAGATGACATCACGTGAAAAGTTGGGCTTTGTTTTGAGTCAGGGAGGGCATTCTGGCCACTTAACAAAGCCAATAGGTCTTTGCTACAATTTGCTTCATGCTTGGCTTCCAGCCTAGACACAGAGATGACCTTCAGAGGGAACATCAGTCCAGCGAGACTCAGATACCACAGGGAAAGGAGCAGCAGAGAAAGCTGAAAAGGCTTTGTTGTTTTCCCAGAGTACAGCTAGTTCTCTGATTAAATCCCTTGCGAGCTCTTATAATATGACTACTCTATTTTGTCTGTTTTCTGTGTGGCAGCCATCCAGTAAGATCTCCCCTCCCTGCTCCTTTTTACAGACTGTATGGGGTCATGGATTAGAAATGCATGTTATTTCCTTCCCCCTTTTTCATCTTTCAAGACAGATTAGCTTACCTCCTGCCTGAAGCTTCAGTTTTTAGGAAGAGAGTATAGGAAAATTGAGGAAATATCAACACATCAAAAGAAAAATCTTAGTGATAAGTGTATGTGGTGGGTATTAATTTTCTTTATTGAATACCATACAGGCTGGGCGTGGTGGCTCATGCCTGTAATCCCAGCACTTTGGGAGGCCGAGGTGGGTGGATCACATGAGGTCAGGAGTTTGAGACCAGCCCGGCCAACATGGTGAAACCTTGACTCTACTAAAAATTTAAAATTAACTGGGCATAGTGGCGCATGTCTGTAATCCCAGTTACTCAGGAGGCTGAGGCAGGAGGAATGGCTTGAGCCCGGAAGGTGGAGGTCGCAGTGAGCCGAGATCACGCCATTGCACTCCAGACTGGGCAACAAGAGCAAATCACTGTTTCAAAAAAAAGAAAGAAAGAAAGAAAGAAAAGTAAAGTAACAGGAGAACAGTGGCCACTAGGGGCCCCAGCAGAGAAAGAAACCAGGTGATCTCAGTGGTTGGCTGGACGTGGTGGCTCATGCCTGTAATCCCAGCACTTTGGGAGGCCGAGGCAGCCAGATCACCTGAGCTCAGGAGTTCCAGACCACCTTGGCAAACATGATGAAGCCCCGTTTCTACTAAAAGTACAAAAATTAGCCAGGCATGGTGGTGGCATGTGCTATACTCCTAGCTACTCAGGAGGCTGAGGCAGGACAATTGCTTGAATCTGGGAGGCAGAGGTTGCAGAGAGCTGAGATTGCACCACTGCACTCCAGCATGGGCGACAGAGCGAGACCGCATCTCTAAATAAGTAAATTAATCTCAGTGGATGAACCACCCTTGATATGGTTTGTCTCTGTGTCCCCACCCCAATCTCATATGAAATTGTAATTTCCAGTATTGAGGGAGAAACCTGGTGGGAGGTGATTGGCTTATGGGGGCTGACTTCCCCCTTGCTGTTCTTGTGATAGTGAGTGAGTGCTCATGGGATCTGGTTAAAAGTGTGTGACCCCTCCCCCTTCACTCTCTCTCCTGCTCCACCATGGCAAGACGTGCCTGCTTCCCCTTTGCCTGAGGTTTCCTGAGGCTTCCCCGGCCACGCTTCCTATACAGCCCCCAGAACTGTGAGTCGATCAAATCTCTATTCTTCATAAATTACCCAGTTTCATGTAGTTCTTTATTGCAGTGTGAAAAAAGAGGAACGGAGGCTTCTGGTTGAAGGAATGCAGCCGTTCTGCTTGTTTGAATATTTCCTTTATATGAACCTCTATTTCCCGGGAGGTGTTTCTCCAAGTGCAATGGGAGGTATTGGTGACCGCACATACCCCTCAGTGTTCTGCTAGTAAAGAGTAAGGTTGATCAGTGATCTACTGCTTTTTCAGTCTGGCCTGGAAAAGCACCTGTGTAACTGGTGATGGTATCAGTAAGCACCAGGAGGTATGGAAATCCTCCAGGAGCCACAGGCATCACATTGAAGTCCATTTGCCAGTATTCCCTGGCATGGTTCTTCTCAATTGTACTGCCTTGGCCAAAAGAGATATGGGAGGGGCTGGAGACAGTGGCTCATGCCTTTAATCCTAGCACTTTGAGAGGCCAGGATGGGTAGATCATTTGAGGTCAGGAGTTCAATACCAGCCTGGCCAACATGGTAAAACCTCGTCTCTATTAAAGTACAAAAATTAGATGGGTGTGGTGGCATGTGCCTGTAATCCCAGCTATTCAGGAGGCTAAGACAGGAGAATCACTTAAGCCCAGGAGGTGGAATTTGCTGTGAGCCGAGATGGCACCACTGCATTCCAGCCTGGGGGCGGTGGGGAGAGAGAGAGAGACCCTGTCTCAAAAAAAAAGAGGTATGAGAGATCTGGTTGGAACATTGATATTCTGATGATAGACACAGTGGTCAGCTGCTTTATCTATTATATTGTCTCCTTTCATCATGGGGTCCTTCTAATGCCAATGAACAAGATGTGTCCTACCTCCTTCCCATAGTGTAAGGAGTCATGGACGTCTTTTACAATAACCCAGTTCACATTTGCAGGCACTCATATCCTGCCTCTTCTATTTAGGGGCCACCTCATGGAACTCAGGTGATATCTATCTACAGTGGCTTTTAAAATCCCCCAGGCAGGGGCAGGTGCAGTGGCTCACACCTATAATCCCAGCACTTTGGGAGACTGAGGTAGGTGGATCACTTGAGGTCATGAGTTCAAGACCAGCCTGGCCAACATGATGACACCCATCTTTACTAAAAATCCAAAAAATTATCCGGGTGTAGTGGCAGGTGCCTGTAATCCCAGCTACTTGAGAGTTCGAGGCAGGAGAATCCCTTGAACCTGGGAGGCAGCCGTTACAGTGAGCTGAGATTACCCCATCCCACTTCAGCCTGGGAAACAAGAGTGAAACTTTGTCTGAAAAAATAAAAAAGAAAGAAAAAACATTCCTCAGTGGAGTACCTCGGCTTATTTTATAAAGAGCTACTGAAGGAAGCAGAGACATTTGGAGGACTTCCCCACCTGTGCAGCTATCTTGGCCATGGCTTCTGAAATTTACTGTTTCAGAGTCACCCCACTGATGACCTTGGCAATGGACTACAGTAAACCGTTTAGGCCTTTCCACAGCCCAAATCAGTGCCAGTATTTCTGTTGCACATTCGATTCCATGTTATTTGCATTTAGAAGCCTCCCTTTTTTTTTTGAGACTGAATTTTGCTCTTGTTGCCCAGGCTGGAGTCCAATGGCTCAATCGTGGTTCATGGCAACCTCCGCCTCCCGGATTCTAGGGATTCTTCTGCCTAAGCCTCCCAAGTAGCTGGGTTGACAGGCATGTGCCACCATGCCCGGCTTATTTTATATTTTTAGTAGAGATTGGGTCTCTCCACGTTGGTCAGGCTGGTCTCAAACTCCCAACCTCAGGTGATTGGCCCTGCTCAGACTCCCAAAGTGCTGGGATTACAGGCGTGAGGTCCCCTTTATTCCAGATCGCCCCATGGGCATGGACCACAGAGATTGCATCTTGTGAGTCTGCAGAAACAGTGAAGGCCTTGTCCTGTGTTAGGTTCAGGGCTCGGGTTCATGCAGATTTTCCTGGCCCTCTGTGCTGAACTCCCTGTGGGAGGCTTTGGGCTGGTTTCCTGTAGGTAGAGAACTTCACGTCCTGCCCTTCACTGGCCTCTTTTCATGAAGCTCCTGCTGTCTACAGACCATGGCTTCCTTTTCTTCTTCAACCACATCTCTGTTACTAAAGCTCTGGAAGTCAGCCGGGCACGGTGGCTCATGCCTCTAATCCCAGCACTTTGGGAGGTCGAGGTAGACGGATCACTTAATGTCTGAAGTTCGAGACCAGTCTGGCCAACGTGGTGAAACCCTGTCTGTAATATTTACAAAAATTAGTCAGGCATACAGATGGTGGGTGATAGTCCCAGCTACCAGGGAGGCTGAAGCAGGGTAATCACTTGAACCTGGGAGGCAGAGGTTGCAGTAAGCTGCGATCACACCAATGTACCCGACCCTGGGCAAGAGAGTGAGACTGTCTCTACAAACCAAAATAAAACAAAACTCTAACTTGGGATTAGCTTTCTTTTCTAATTTTTAAAAAAATATTAAGAAAAAAATAGATGTAGATGCTATGTTGCCCAGGCTGGTCTTAAACCCCTGGCCTCAAGTGATCCTCCCTCCATAACCTACAGAAGTGCTGGATTATAGGTGTGAGCACTGTTTCCAGAACTACCACATAGCTATAAATATAATAGATTATCATGTAAGTATCATAGATAAAGAGTGCTCGCTTCAGGAACACATATCATAATAGATAAAACAATTTAATAAAAGATTTAGGATAAACAATTCTTTCTTAAAAACAGAAAATAATATTTCTGTATATATAACAGCAAAATTCTCATCAAAAACTCTACAGGAACAGCAAGTTTTCAAAAGTAAAACAATTTCCAAACTATTTGAAATAAATGTAGGAATAATTCCCCACCCCTCCACCCCTAGGAGGACAGCGTTATCACTCTATTGAGCTCTTTCTAGGACAGTCCAGGTTCTTCTAGATGATCTGCACAAATGGCTCCTCTCCTCCTTCCTGGTGTCTGTCTGCCATTAGCATTGGAATAAACTTTGTGCTTAAAATCCACATCTCCCCTGGGCCCGGTGCTCTGGAAGTGAGAGAGAGGATGTCAGGCTTCAAGGAGGCAGTTCTCTAGGAAGGTAATTCACATCCCACATCTATTGTAACTAGAGTTCAGAGCAATTGATCAATCCAGTTTCCTCTCCTGCTCTTCATTCTCTAGCCTGCTTCTGAATCATTGTGTTCAATTGTGATAGGCACACTTTGGTGACCCTGACTCCAAAACTCACTTAATATACCCAAGGCCATCCCCAGTGATCTGCTTCCTAGCCAGGACTTTGCGTAGGTCTGCCCAGGGAGTAGAGCACCCTCAGACAATGTGGCTTTACACTTCATCACATGTGGGGCCTTTCGTGTCACTTAAGATCTAAACTGGTAACCATGCTAGATACGTTTCTAATGTGACAACATCACAAACCATGTGTCGCAGAGCCTAATCCATAATCCTACTTCCTAATGTTTATGTCTCATGCTGAGTCCTCAACATGGTTAGATGCACAAGATGTAAACCAAATCTTCACTGAATCCTCAACCCAAATAGGTAATCCAAGGGTGTCAATCCTAATGAACCTCCCCGACCTCAGTATTTCTGATGAATTTTGAGACAGGGTCTCGCTGTGTTGACCAGGCTGGAGTACAGTGGCAGGATCAGGACTCCCTACAGCCCCAGTGTCCCAGGCTCCAGTAATCCTCTCTCCTCAGCCTCCCGAGTAGTTGGGAATAGAGATGCCTCCTACATCGCCCAGCTAATTTGTGAATTTTTGTGGAGAGTGGATCTCGCCAAGTTGCCCAGGCTTGAAGCCGGATCAAGCAATTGGGTTCCTAAATAGACACAATATTCTGCCTTGACTCCTGAGGACACAGGCATACCTTCCCTCAGGCCGATGACCTCAGGCCTCCACGGTCCCTGGAGCTCTAGGAAAGGAGGGCACGATTTCGTGCCCACACCCAGTGCTCTGGGTCATAAGCCTGGATCTGCAAAAACAAACACCCCTTGAGAAGCAGGGACTCCCCAGGGTACCCCTCCATCCCCTCATCCAGCCTCCAATCACCTGATTCCTCCCCACCTCCTCCACCTCCCCACACCCCACCCACCTCCTCCAGCTCCTCCAGGGAAACCCAAGCCCTGCAGCGCATAGAACGGAAGAATTGGAACCGAAGCTTCTGGAATAAGAGTCGCTGGGAGCGGTTGTTCCCATACAGGAAGTAGAAGATGGCTTGTTTGGGGCCCTCGTCATCCTCCTCCATGTCATTGGCCAGGTAGCTGGGGGCAGAAATCATGCTGCTGCTCAGGGGCAGCACCAGGAGAGACCTCCGGCTGAGGTCAGCTTCCCAGAGAGGAAGGTGGGGGACCCTCCTCAGCTCAGGACTGGCACCCACCCTGCAGAGAACCATGCCTTTTTCAGGAGGGCCCTGCTGGATAGATGCCTGCTCAAGGGTGCCCCTCACACCTTCGGGATGGAGACAAAAAGCAAACTGGTCGCTGAGAGTGGAGGCTTAGGCCTGGAATCCCAGCGCTCTGGGAGGCTGAAGTGGGTGGATGACTTGAGGCCAGGAGTTTGAGACCAACCTGTTTAACATGGTGAAACCCCATCTCTACTAAAAATATGAAAATCCCCTAGTGTGGTGGCACACAGCTTAGTCCAAGCTACTCCAGAGGCTGAGGCACAAGAATTACATGAACCCAGGAGGCAGAGGTTGTAGTGAGCCGAGATAGGTCCGCTGCATTCTAGCCTGGGAGACAGAGCGAGACTCTGTCTCAAAATAAAAAAACAAATAGGATGGGCATGGTGGCTCATGCCTGTAATCCTAGCAATTTGGGAGGCTGAGGCAGGTGGATCACCAGTTCAGGTGATTGAGACCGTCCTGGTTAACACAGCGAAACACCGTCTGTACTAAAAATAGAAAACATTAGCCGGACCTGGTGGCATGGGCTTGTAGTCCCAGCTACTGAGAAAGCTGAGGCAAGAGAATCGCTTGAACCCAAGAGGCAGAGGTTGCAGTAAACCGAGTTGGTGCCATTGCACTCCAGCCTGGTTGACAGAGCAAGGCTCCATCTCAAAAAAAAAAAAAAAAAATTAAAAATATAAATAAAATTGAATAAATATGTAAGTAATTGTCCAGGTGTGATGGCACAGCCCTATAGTCTAAGCTAATCAGGAGGCTGAGGTGGGAGGATGACTTGAGCCCAAGAGATGGAGGCTGTAGTGAGCTATGATCTCACCACTGCACTCCAGCTTAGGGGACAGAGCAAGTCTTTGTCACAAAAAAAATAAAAGAAATAGAATACATTGATATTTTTCCAAGATCCTGCCTTCTGTAGGCATCTAGTCTAATGGGACTGGGAGAAATCAGGGCAAATAACCTCATCCCAATGTCACATCATAATAGGATGTCACTGGCATGCTATGGGCGTGCAGAGGTGGGAAGATGAGGGAAGGCATCACAGAGGCTGTGGGGTGAACTGGCATCAAGGAATGGGTGCTTCCCTTCAGAACCACACGTGTGCAGGACCCCAGACAGAAAACACAGATGCAAAGTTGAGTGGTGGGCATTTGGAAGGAGCGGTGGAACCAAGCCAGGAGACACCAGGATGGCGAGCCGGTTTGGCTGCAGAGAGATTGTAGAGAGGGTGGAATTGGCACTGTGGACCTGGCCTCGATTTCAAAAGACATCAGCTAAGGAAGCTGTTCAAGTGGGCAGTGAGGGGTCAGACCTGTGCTTTGGAGAGATGTTCAGGCTGCACTAGGAAGCCCCCTGGCTTGGGGAGAGGCTCCAGGAGGCCCCAGCAGGGAGCATTTGGCAGTGGATTGGAGTGAAGTGGGGGGTCCTGAACTGTGGCCTCTGTCATGGGAACCCAGAGGAGGACAATGAACCATTGCATTTGGAGTTGATGTGGGAAGGAGAGAGACAGAAGAACCAGAAGTGGCTGTTGCTGGGGGAAGCGTCGTGTCTGCTCCTTTTCCTCTCACCTTAGGAGGGGTGGATGTTTCCTTTGGTTTTATTCTTTTATTTTTAAACTGGCGTTTGAGTTTGGTTTTGTTTTGAGAAAACATCTTGCTTTTTCACTGAGGGTGGAGTTCAGTGGCTTAATTAATCGTAGCATACTGCAACCTCTGCCTCCTTGGTTCAAGTGGTTCTCTTGCCTCATCCTCCTAAGTAGCTGGGATTACAGGTTTACACCACCAGGTACAGCTAATTTTTTTTTTTTTTTTTTTGAGACATAGTCTTGCTCTGTCACCCAGGCTGGAGTGCAATGGCATTATCTTGACTCATTGCAACCTTTGCCCCCCAGGTTCAAGCGATTCTCCTGCCTTAGCCTCCTGAGTAGCTGGGATTACAGGCACATGCCACCACATTTGGTGAATTTTTGTATTTTTAGTATAAGCGAGGTTTCACCATGTTGGCCAGGCTGGTCTCGAACTCCTGACTTCAGGTGATCTGCCTGCCTTGGCCTCCCAAAGTGCTAGAATTACAGGCGTGAGCTACCGCACCTGGCCTGAGTTTGTTTTTAGGAAGAACATCTAAGAACGCCATTGTATAATCCTATCTTGTTTATACACAGAGTAAAGAGGACAAATAAAGAATAAATGAGAGGTTGGAATCTGACTTGCCCTGCTGTCCCAGGGTGTTGGATATTGACAGATAGGAGGAAGCAAAGCACTCACAGAGCCAGGAAGAAATGAATGCGTTGGTACTGCCAGGAGGAGAGGCGCGCACGGCCAAAATACGCTATGACCATGGCCAGCAGGTACTGATGGAGAGAAAGGAACACAGAGAGGGAGAGGTCACATCTTGGAAGAGGAAGATTGTGCAGATGGGTGAATGGGGGCAGGGGAGGGGTTGCCCATCAGAGAAGGGACCTCAGCGTTGGGGTGACTGTGCTCATTGGGAAATAGTGAGGTGGAGAGGTATTAGAAGGTCAAATGCAAATCTGAAAAGCTGGAGGAAGGGATGTCAGTGAAGTTCCCAGGAAGCTGAGCTCTGATGGGACCTTTGCAGGGAGTGTGTCTAGGTTTGCTGGTGTCAGGAGGGTCTTGTGTGTGCTAGACAGAGAACTGTCCCAAAGAGCAGAGAGTAGAGGGGCCGGGAGCTTCAGGGCTGTGGCCAGACTGTGGCCCAGGGCTCAGATCCCTAAGGACCGCCAGGAGAGGCAGGGGCCACTCACTCAGTCTGCAAGAAACCAGCAGAGTCCCGAGGGAGATGCTGACAAATCATAAAAAAACCAAGAATAGCTGGGAGTGGAGGCTCAAGCCTGTGACCCCAGTACTGTGAGAGGCCGAGACAGGAGGATCAAATGAGCCCAAATTCGAGAACAACCTGAGCAACATAGCGAGACCCTCTTTCTCCAAAAATTACAAAAATTAGTCAAGCATGGTGGCATGTGCCTGTAGTTCTAGCTACTCAGGAGGCTGAGGCAGGAGAATTGCTTGAACCCAGGAATTAGAGGCCACTGTACTTTATCCTAGGGAGCAGAGCTAGACTCTGTCTCAAAAAAAAAAAAAACAAAAAACACAAAACACAAAAAAAACACCTGGGTTGGTGCCAAGACTCAAGACCGTGGGAGCTGGCTGGGCACAGTGGCTCATGACTATAGTAACAGCACTTTGGGAGGCCAAGGCAGGTGGATCACCTGCGGTCAGGTGTTCAAGACCAGCGTGGCCAACATGGCAAAACCCTGCCTCTACAAAAAACACAAAAATTAGCCAAGCATGGTGGTGCATGCCTGCAATCCCAGATACTTGGGAGGCTGAGGCAGGAGAATCGCTTGAACCCTGGAGGGGGAGGCTGCATGGAGCCAAGATTGGGACACTGCCCTCCAGCCTGGACAACAGAGCAAAACTCTGTCTCAGAATAAAATAAGACTGTGGAGCGTCAGGTGGGAGCTGGTGGAGGAGAGGGGAGGGGAACTGTGGGTGTGGAAGCTGTGCCCTCCCCCAGGCTGTGTGTTGCAACAGGAACACAGTTTTGTGGGGAACGATCTTACCTTGTCAGATGCCCTCAGATCTTTGTCCCAGGCCAGGAATCTTTTCACGACAGGATCCTCTGTGTTTAGAGAGCAGATGTTAGCGTGAGAAACGGAAAGAAGTTTTCATGGGAGAAACAGGGCAGCCAGGAGAACTGCGCCTCCCTGGGGAAAGTCTCAGGATGGTGGCTGCGGGTGAGGTGGATGGAAGAGGAGAGAATGACTTTCACTGGGCAAGGGAGAGAGGCTCCTGCTCTGAGACTACCCTGAGAAGAGGCTGAAGGAGGCCCTGGGTGTGAGAATCTACTGGATGGAGAGCTGAGAAGAAGTCAGGATGCCCTCCCCGCAGACACGCAGGGACCACTGCAGAGTCATAAAGTGATTCCCTTCATTTTCTCATGAGACAGTCACATCAGGTTGTGACCATGGCCTTGGTATCCCCCTCTAGGCATGGAGATAGTTAGGTTCAGAATAGTCAGCAAGAGACATTACGTTTCTGAGGGCACAAATGGAAATGCTTTCTTTGTTTTTTGATTTTGTTTTTCTTTATTTTTTTATTTCTTTATTTCATATGGCGTCTCGCTCTGTCACTAAGGATGGAGTTCAGTGGTGTGATATTGGCTCACTGCAACCCCCACCTCCAGGGTTCAAGCGATTCTCCTGTCTCAGCCTCCTGGATAGCTGGGATTACAGGTATGTGCCACCACACCAGGCTGAGTTTTGTATTTTTAGGAGACACGAGGTTTGGCTATGTTGGTCAGGCTGAACTCCTGACCTCCTCAAACTCCTGACCTCAATAGATCCACCTGCCTCGGCCTCCCAAAATGCTGGCATGACAGACATGAACTACTGCGCCTGGACTTGTTTTCCTTCATTGACAGGGTTTTGCTCTGTCACCCAGGCTGGAGTGCAGTGTTGCAGTCATAGCTCACTGCAGCCTCAAAGCCCTGAGTTCAAGCGGTCATCTTGCCTCAGCCTTTCAACCTCCTGGGATCTCAGGCATGAGCCATGCACCTGGCCTGAAACCAAGCTTTCTTATCCCAATTGCAGACCTTGATCAAGTCTAGCTGAATTGCCTATGGCCTCCTAAGTCCCTCATGAGTGATCACCTCTGAGTCCTCCCACATGGAGCGCTCACCCACTGGGGAAGCATATATTTCCCATGGGAAAAGTATGGTTATGGGAAGTTTCCTCTTTTTTAAAAGAACAGGATTGGAGGTGCTCTCTGGGGTGTCCTACCAAGCAGCCTGTTGAAAGCCTCATGGTGTTCAGGGAGCACGGGTGACAGTCGCCTGAGTTTCATCTTGAGCCCCTGAAGCGTCTCCAGCACCCAGGTCTCCTCAGGCTCAGGGGTGCGCTCCTCTGGCTCCTCCTCGGGCTCCTCCTCAGATTTGTCTGACCACTCCCTCTTCCTTTTACGGCAGAGGAGCCAAGGCGAACTGGGACCTTCCCAAGGAAATGAGTAAAGAAAGCAGGCCACCGTGTAATGCTTCTGCAATTGATCACCTCAGACCCTGACCCAAAACCCCAAAGCACTCTCCATCCTCCCCAGCCCCGCAGACTGTTGGCTTTTCCCTTGCTGAACCCCATGTGCCTCTCCTCCTCCTCCCCATTCTTCCATCTGTCTGTCCTCAGAACACTTCCTCATTTCCTTCTCTGGTCCCTGGCTCTCTGAGCCCCACCTTTTTTTTTTTGAGACTGTCTTGCTTTGCCACCCAGGCTGGATTGCTGATTGTTGTAGTGCAATCTCAGCTCACTGCAACATCTGTCTCCTGGGTTCCAGTGATTCTCTTGCCTCAACCTCCCAAGTAACTGGGATTACAGGTGCCCACCATAACACTCGGCTCATTTTTGTACTTTTAGTAGAGACAGGGTTTTACCATGTGGGCCAGGCTGGTCTCATACTCCTGGCCTCAAGTGATCCTCCTGCCTTGGTCTCCCAAAGTCCTGGGGGGACAGGTGTGAGCCACTGCACCCGGCCCTAGTCCCTCCTTTCTTCCCCCACACACTCCCTCAGATGTTCCTTCCTGACTTCTGGGTCTTTCTTTCTTTCTCTCTTTCTTCCTTTTTTTTTTTTGAGACAGGGTCTCACTCTCTCAACCAGACTGGAGTGCAGTGACTCTATCTGAGCTCACCGTAACCTCTGCTTCCCAGGCTCAAGAATTCTCCTGCCTAATCCTTCCAAGTAGCTGGGATTACAGGCATGCACTACTACTGCCTGGGTAATTTTTGTTATTTTAGTAGAGACAGGGTTTCACCATTTTGGCAGGCTCAATCCAACTGCCATGACCTCCCAAAATGCTGGGATTCCAGGCATAAACCACCGTGCCTGGCCCCCTCTCTTCTTCTTGGTCACTCCTCTCCCATCTCTCCTTCCTCCAGTCCCCTCGCCTGATTGTCCTGGCACTTCATTGTCCACCACCTCCGGGAGGAGTACCCTGAGGTGCTAGGCTGGGAGGCTCCTCTCCTCAACCTGGGGCTGAGATTGACAGCTGGCCATGATCTCTCCCAGACTCTGTTCCCTCCCATGAATCCTGGTCCCTGTTCTGTCCAAAGCCTTCATCCAGACTGTACTAGGACCCAGAGGAGTGCGTTCTCTAGTCTCAAGGCTGGGGAGAAGTCGGGCATGGAGAACAGCTCTGAGAAGATGCTGTTGTCCACCTGAGCTCCCAAGCACCCACGGAGTTCGGTGCTTCCGATGAGGAAGGTTTGAACTGCAGATGTCTTTGGTCATTCCAACCTGGCCAACAGTTTGAAGAAAAACATAGAAGTGAGGCACGGTGGCTCACACCTATCATCCCAGCACTTTGTGAAGCCGAGGCGGGCAGATCATGAGTTAAGGAGTTGGAGACCATGCTGGCTAACACGGTGAAACCTCATCTCTCCTAAAAATACAAAAAATTAGCCAGGTGTGGTGGTGCTGGCCTGTAATCTCAGCCATTTGAGAGGCTGAGGCAGGAGAATCGCTTCCACCTGGGAGTCAGAGGTTGCACTGAGCCGAGATTGCGGCATTGCACTCCAGCCTGGGCAATAGGGCAGGCTCCTTCTCAAATGAATAAATAAATAAATGAGAAAAGTCAGCAAGGGACATTAAGTTTCAGACAGGACAGCTAAACCGCTTTTTTTGTTTTTTTGATTTTGTTTTTCTTTCTTTTATTGTTATTTATTTTTTGGAGACAGACTCTCACTCTGCCGCTCAGGATGGAATGCAGTGGCATGATCTCGGCTCACTTGCAAGCTCTGCCTCCTGGGTTCAAGCCATTCTCTTGTCTCAGCCTCCTGAGTAGCTGGGATCATAGGAATACACCACCATGCCCATCTAATTTTGTATTTTCAGTAGAGATGGGGTTTCACCATGGTAGTCAGGCTGGTCTCGAACTCCTGACCTCAGATAATCTACCCACCTTGGCCTCCCAAAGTGCTGGAATTACAGGTGTGAGCTTCTGCACCTGGCCTTGGTTTTTCTTCTGAGACAGGGTTTTGCTCTGTCACCCAGGCTGGAGTGCAGTGGTGCAGTCATAGCTCACTGCAGCCTCAAAGTCCTGAGTTCAAGTGATGTTCTTGCCTCAGCCTCCCAATGTGCTGGGATCTCAGGCATGAGCCACCACGCCTGGCCTGAAAGCAAACTTTCTTGTCCCTATCACTGACCTTTATCAAGTCTAATCTAATTGTCTCTGGCCTCCCAAGTGTCCCTCAGGAGGGATGCTTTGGATCCTCTGAGTCCTCGCACATGGAGAGCTCACCCACTGGGGTGCATTTCCCATTGGGAAAGCATGGTTATGTGAAGTTAACTCTTTTTTAAAAGAACAGGATTGGAGGTGCTTTCTGGGGTGTCCTCCTACCAAGCAGCGTGTTGAAGCCCTCGTAGTTCTCAGGGAGCATGGGTGATACTCGCCGGCGCTTCAGTTTCATCTTGAGGCTAGACACGGTGTCCACAACCCAGGTCTCCTCAGGCTCAGGGGCGCGCTCCTTCTCTGTCCCCTCCTCCAGCTCCTCCTCAGATTCGTCTGACCAGTCCCTCTTCTTTTGCCAACAAAAGAAATTAGGTGGGCTGGAATCTACCCAAGGAGATGAGTAAAGAAAGCAGGCCACCATGTAATGCTTCTGCAATGGATCATCTTAGATCCCGACCCAAAACCCTAAACCACTCTCCGTCCTCCCCAGCCCCGCAGACTGTTGGCTTCTGTAAGCCATTTTTCCATCCTTCTCCCTTGCTGAACCCCATGTGCCTCTCCTTCTCCTCCCCATCCTTCCATCTTTCTGTCCTCAGAATGCCTCATTTCCTTCCATAGTCCCTGGATCTCTGACTCCTTTTTTTTTTTCTGAGACAGTCTTTCTCTGTCGCCCACGCTGGAGTGAGGTGTTGCCATCTTGGCTTGCTGCAAACTCCATTTCCCAGGTTCTAGTGATTCTCCTGCCTCAGCTACCCAGGTATCTGGGATTACAGGTGCCCACCACAATTCCCAGCTCATTTTTGTATTTTTTGTAGAGACAGGAATTTACCATGTTGGCCGGGCTGGTGTCAAACTCGGCCTTGTGTGATCCACCCGCCTTGGCCTCCCAAAGTGCTGGGATTACAGGTGTGAGCCACTGCACCCAACCCCCTTCCTTCTTCGTAGTCAATCCTCTCCCATCTCTTCTTCCTCCAGTCCCTTCACCTGATGGTCCTGGCACTTCATCATCCACCACCTCCAGGAGGGAGTACCCCAAAGTGCTAGGCTGGGGCCTCCTCAGCTCAACCTGGGGCTGCAGTTGACATCCAGCCATGATCTCTCCCAAACTCTGTTCCGTCCCACGGAAACTGCTCCCTGTTCTGTCCAAAGCCTTCTTCCAGACTCGACTAGGACCCAGAAGAGTGCATTCTGTATTTTCAAGGCTGGGGAGCAGTTGGGAGCCAAGAACAGCTCTGAGAAGATGCTGTCGTTCACCTGAGCTCCCGAGCGCCAACAAAGTTCAGTCCAATCAGGAAGACTGGAATTTCTCATGTCACTGGTTATTCCAACCTGGCAGCCAGTTTGAAGAAAAACATAGGGGGTGGGCATGGTGGCTCATGCCTGTATTCCAAGCACTTTGGGAAGCCAAGGTGAGCATGAGATCAGGAGTTCAAGGCCATCCTGGCTACCACAGTGAAACCTCGTCTCTACTAAAAACATAAAAAATTAGCCAGCATGGTGTGATCCTGGTCTGTAATCCCAGCTACTCAGGAAGCTGAGGCAGGATAATCGCTTACATCCAGGAGGCAGAGGTTGTAGTGTACCAAGATCACACCATTGCGGTCCAGCCTGGGTGATAGGGCAAGAGTGTGTCTCTAAAAAGCAAATAAAGTCAGCAAGAGACATTAAGTTTCAGAGGGTACAGCTGAAACTGCTTTCTGTGTTTTTTTATTTTGTTTTTATTTTATTTTTGTTTATTTTTATTTTTAGGAGACGGAGTCTCACTTTATCGCCCAGGCTGGAATGCAGTGGCTCCATCTCGGCTCACTTGCAACCTCTGCCTCCCTGCTTCAAGTGATTCTCCTGCCTCAACCTCCTGAGTAGCTGAGATTACAGGTCTGGGCCACCACACCTGTCTAATTTTTTATGTTGAGTAGAGACAGGGTTTCACCATGTTAGTCAGGCTGGTCTCCAACTCCTGACCTCAGGTGATCTACCACCTTGGCCTCCCAAACTGCTGGGATTACAGGCATGAGCTACCGTGCCTGGCCTTTGTTGTTCTTCTGAGACAGGGTTTTGCTCTGTCACCCAGGCTGGAGTGCAGTGGTGCAGTCATAGGTCACTGCAGCCTCAAAGTCCTGAGTTCAAGTGATGTTCTTGCCTCAGCCTCCCAATGTGCTGGGATCTCCGGCATGAGCCACCACGCCTGGCCTGAAAGCAAGCTTTCTTATCCCTATCACTGACCTTTATCAAGTCTAGTCTAATTGTCTCTGGCCTCCCAAGTGTCCCTCAGGAGGGATGCTTTGGATCCTCTGAGTCCTCGCACATGGAGAGCTCACCCACTGGGGTGCATTTCCCATTGGGAAAGCATGGTTATGTGAAGTTAACTCTTTTTTAAAAGAACAGGATTAGAGGTGCTTTCTGGGGTGTCCTCCTACCAAGCAGCATGTTGAAGGCCATGTAGTGCTCAGGGAGCACGGGTGATACTCGCCAGCGCTTCAGTTTCATCTTGAGACTAGACACGGTGTCCACAACCCAGGTCTCCTCAGGCTCAGGCGCACGCTCCTTCTCTGTCTCCTCCTTGGGCGTCTCCTCAGATTGGTCCGACCACTCCCACTTCCTGTTCCAGCAAAGGAACTTACTTGGGGTGCTGGGATCTACCCAAGGGGCTGAGTAGGGAAAGCAGGCCACCATGTAATGCTTCTGCAATTGATCACCTTAGACCCCGACCCAAAACCCCAAACCACTCTCCATCATCCCCAGCCCCGCAGACTGTTGGCTTTTCCCTTGCTGAACCCCATGTGCCTCTCCTCCTCCCCATTCTTCCATCTCTCCCCAGAACGCTTCCTCATTTCCTTCCCTGGTCCCTGGCTGAGTCCCTCATTTTTTTTTTTTTTTTTTTAAGACAAAAGCTTGCTTTGTCACCCAAGCTGGAGTGTAGTGGTGCCATCTCAGCTCACTGCAACCTCCATCTCCTGGGTTCCAGTGATTCTCCTGCCTCAGCCTCCCAAGTAGCTGGGCTTACAGGTGCCCACCATAACACCTAGATCATTTTTGTACTTTTTATAGAGACGGGGTTTCAATATGTTGGCCAGGCTGTCTCAAACTCCTGTTTTTAAGTGATCCACCTACCTCAGCCTCCCAGCATGCTGGGATTACAGGTGTGAGCCACCGCACCCGGCCTGAATCCCTTTCTTCCCACACACCCTCCCCAGGAGCTTCTTCCTGACTTGTGGGGCCTTCTTTTTTTTGAAACAGGATCTCAGTCTTTCACTCAAACTGGAGTGCATTGGCGTGATCTTGGCTCACTGCAACCTCAGCCTCCCAGGCTCAAGCGATTCTCATACCTCAGCCTCCCAAGTAGCTGGGATTACAGGCACACACTACCACCACCCAGCTAATAGTTTGTATTTTAGTAGAGACAAGGTTTCACCATATTGGCCAGGCTTATCTCTGACTCCTGACCTCAGGTGATCCACCCACCTCATCTTCCCATAATGTTGGTATTACAGGTGTGAGCCACTGCGCCCGGCCCCCTTCCTCCTTCTTAGTCGATCCCCTCCCATCTCTTCTTCCCCCAGTCCCCTCACCTGATGGTCCCGGCACTTCATCGTCTATCACCTCCAGGAGGGAGTACCCCGAGGTGCTAGTCTGGGGGCTCCTCTCCTCAAGCTGGGGCTGCGGTTGACACCCAGCCATAACGTCTCCCAAACTCTGTTCCCTCCCACGGAAGCTGGTGCCTCTTCTGTCCAAAGCCTTCTTCCACACTCTATTAGTACCAGTAAAAGTACGTTATCTCTTCTCAAGGCTGGGGAGAAGTTGGGAGTGGAGAACAGCTCTGAGAAACTGCTGTTGTGGACCTGGGTTTCTGAGCGCCCACGGAGTGCTGTCCAATCAGGACAGTTGGAATCTCTGATGTCATCGGTCATGCCCAACTGCCAGCCGGTTTAAAGGAAAGCACATGTAACTGCCAGACTGGTCTCTTGTCCTGGAGATCCAGGGTCAATAGTGTCTGGATCTCCTGGGGTCAGTGGTGTCCTGGGGTCAATGGTGTCTCCTGCCACTGTCCCAACCTCAGACCATTGTCCAAAAGCATCTTCATGGTCTCCGCATCCCTCTCTTCCCTGTCCCAGCTCACGCCTGTAATCCCAGCACTCTGGGAGACTGAGGCAGGTGGATCATGAGACCATACAGGCCAAGATGATGAAACCCTATCTCTACTAAAAATACAAAAATTAGCTGGGCATGGTGGCGTGCGCCTGTAGTCACAGCTACTTGGGTGGCTGTGGCAGGAGAATCACTTGAACCTGGGAGACGGAGGTGGCAGTGACCTGAGATCCTGCCACCACTGCACTCCAGTCTGGTGACAGAGTGAGACTCTGTCTCAAAAGCAAACAAACAAAAAAACAAGGTTGTGTTAAAGATGCAGAGGACCTTTGTGACCTGACCAAGGATAAAGAAGTTGAGCAGCCTTCCGCCAGGCAGCACCAGCCTGAAATCCCAGCACTTGGAGGCCGAGGTGGGTGGATCACCTGACGTCAGGAATTCGAGACCACCCTGGCAACAGGGTGAAACCGTGTCTCTAGTAAAAGTACAAAAATTAGCTTGGTGTGGTGGTGGGAGCCTGTAATCCCAGCTACTCGGGAGGCTGAGGGAGGACAATCACTAGAACCTGGGAAGTAGAAGTTGCAGTGGGCTGAGATTGTGCCACCATTGCACTCCAGCCTTTGGCAGCAAGAGCAAAACTCCATCTCAAAAGAAAAAAAAGTTTGGCAGCCTCCTCAGACTCCCACCAAAACCCAGATTCCCGCCAACACCCAGATGTCTGTGGTGACCAGTTGCCTCCTCACCTCAGCTCTCTTCTTGTTCCCCTTTCCCCAATATCAAAGGAAGCTTGAGATTTACGCCTTTTTTTGAAGTTTATTTTTATTTTTTTCTGGCTCTGTCACTCAGGCTGGAGTACAGTGGTGTGATCAAAGGTCACTGCAACTTCTGCCTCTCAGAGTCAAGTGATCCTCCTGCCTAAGCCTCCCGAGTAGCTGGGACCACAGGTGCATGCCCCCATGCCCAGCTGAGTTTTGTTTTGTTTTGTTTTTGGTAGAGGCAGGGTTTCCCCATGTTGCCCAGGCTGGCCTCAGACTAATGGGCTCACATGATCCTCCCAGTTTGGCCTCCCAAAATGCTGGGATTACAGGCCTCCACACCTGGCCTCTATATTCATGCCGTTTTTGTTTTTTTTTGTTTTTTTTTTTTTGTTGTTGTTGTTGTTGGTTTGTTTTGAGATGAAGTCTTGCTCTTTTACCCAGGCTGGAGTACAGTGGCACAGTGGCATGATCTCCGCTCACTGCAACCTCCCCATCCCCGGTTCAAGCGATTCTCCTGCCTCAGCCTCCTAAGTAGCTGGGATTACAGGCACGCACTACCACCACCCAGCTAATAGTTTGTATTTTAGTAGAGACAAGGTTTCACCATATTGGCCAGGCTTATCTCTGACTCCTGACCTCAGGTGATCCACCCACCTCATCTTCCCATAATGTTGGTATTACAGGTGTGAGCCACTGCGCCCGGCCCCCTTCCTCCTTCTTAGTCGATCCCCTCCCATCTCTTCTTCCCCCAGTCCCCTCACCTGATGGTCCCGGCACTTCATCGTCTATCACCTCCAGGAGGGAGTACCCCGAGGTGCTAGTCTGGGGGCTCCTCTCCTCAAGCTGGGGCTGCGGTTGACACCCAGCCATAACGTCTCCCAAACTCTGTTCCCTCCCACGGAAGCTGGTGCCTCTTCTGTCCAAAGCCTTCTTCCACACTCTATTAGTACCAGTAAAAGTACGTTATCTCTTCTCAAGGCTGGGGAGAAGTTGGGAGTGGAGAACAGCTCTGAGAAACTGCTGTTGTGGACCTGGGTTTCTGAGCGCCCACGGAGTGCTGTCCAATCAGGACAGTTGGAATCTCTGATGTCATCGGTCATGCCCAACTGCCAGCCGGTTTAAAGGAAAGCACATGTAACTGCCAGACTGGTCTCTTGTCCTGGAGATCCAGGGTCAATAGTGTCTGGATCTCCTGGGGTCAGTGGTGTCCTGGGGTCAATGGTGTCTCCTGCCACTGTCCCAACCTCAGACCATTGTCCAAAAGCATCTTCATGGTCTCCGCATCCCTCTCTTCCCTGTCCCAGCTCACGCCTGTAATCCCAGCACTCTGGGAGACTGAGGCAGGTGGATCATGAGACCATACAGGCCAAGATGATGAAACCCTATCTCTACTAAAAATACAAAAATTAGCTGGGCATGGTGGCGTGCGCCTGTAGTCACAGCTACTTGGGTGGCTGTGGCAGGAGAATCACTTGAACCTGGGAGACGGAGGTGGCAGTGACCTGAGATCCTGCCACCACTGCACTCCAGTCTGGTGACAGAGTGAGACTCTGTCTCAAAAGCAAACAAACAAAAAAACAAGGTTGTGTTAAAGATGCAGAGGACCTTTGTGACCTGACCAAGGATAAAGAAGTTGAGCAGCCTTCCGCCAGGCAGCACCAGCCTGAAATCCCAGCACTTGGAGGCCGAGGTGGGTGGATCACCTGACGTCAGGAATTCGAGACCACCCTGGCAACAGGGTGAAACCGTGTCTCTAGTAAAAGTACAAAAATTAGCTTGGTGTGGTGGTGGGAGCCTGTAATCCCAGCTACTCGGGAGGCTGAGGGAGGACAATCACTAGAACCTGGGAAGTAGAAGTTGCAGTGGGCTGAGATTGTGCCACCATTGCACTCCAGCCTTTGGCAGCAAGAGCAAAACTCCATCTCAAAAAAAAAAAAAAGAAAAAAAAGTTTGGCAGCCTCCTCAGACTCCCACCAAAACCCAGATTCCCGCCAACACCCAGATGTCTGTGGTGACCAGTTGCCTCCTCACCTCAGCTCTCTTCTTGTTCCCCTTTCCCCAATATCAAAGGAAGCTTGAGATTTACGCCTTTTTTTGAAGTTTATTTTTATTTTTTTCTGGCTCTGTCACTCAGGCTGGAGTACAGTGGTGTGATCAAAGGTCACTGCAACTTCTGCCTCTCAGAGTCAAGTGATCCTCCTGCCTAAGCCTCCCGAGTAGCTGGGACCACAGGTGCATGCCCCCATGCCCAGCTGAGTTTTGTTTTGTTTTGTTTTTGGTAGAGGCAGGGTTTCCCCATGTTGCCCAGGCTGGCCTCAGACTAATGGGCTCACATGATCCTCCCAGTTTGGCCTCCCAAAATGCTGGGATTACAGGCCTCCACACCTGGCCTCTATATTCATGCCGTTTTTGTTTTTTTTTGTTTTTTTTTTGTTGTTGTTGTTGTTGTTGGTTTGTTTTGAGATGAAGTCTTGCTCTTTTACCCAGGCTGGAGTACAGTGGCACAGTGGCATGATCTCCGCTCACTGCAACCTCCCCATCCCCGGTTCAAGCGATTCTCCTGCCTCAGCCTCCTAAGTAGCTGGGATTACAGGCACGCACTACCACCACCCAGCTAATAGTTTGTATTTTAGTAGAGACAAGGTTTCACCATATTGGCCAGGCTTATCTCTGACTCCTGACCTCAGGTGATCCACCCACCTCATCTTCCCATAATGTTGGTATTACAGGTGTGAGCCACTGCGCCCGGCCCCCTTCCTCCTTCTTAGTCGATCCCCTCCCATCTCTTCTTCCCCCAGTCCCCTCACCTGATGGTCCCGGCACTTCATCGTCTATCACCTCCAGGAGGGAGTACCCCGAGGTGCTAGTCTGGGGGCTCCTCTCCTCAAGCTGGGGCTGCGGTTGACACCCAGCCATAACGTCTCCCAAACTCTGTTCCCTCCCACGGAAGCTGGTGCCTCTTCTGTCCAAAGCCTTCTTCCACACTCTATTAGTACCAGTAAAAGTACGTTATCTCTTCTCAAGGCTGGGGAGAAGTTGGGAGTGGAGAACAGCTCTGAGAAACTGCTGTTGTGGACCTGGGTTTCTGAGCGCCCACGGAGTGCTGTCCAATCAGGACAGTTGGAATCTCTGATGTCATCGGTCATGCCCAACTGCCAGCCGGTTTAAAGGAAAGCACATGTAACTGCCAGACTGGTCTCTTGTCCTGGAGATCCAGGGTCAATAGTGTCTGGATCTCCTGGGGTCAGTGGTGTCCTGGGGTCAATGGTGTCTCCTGCCACTGTCCCAACCTCAGACCATTGTCCAAAAGCATCTTCATGGTCTCCGCATCCCTCTCTTCCCTGTCCCAGCTCACGCCTGTAATCCCAGCACTCTGGGAGACTGAGGCAGGTGGATCATGAGACCATACAGGCCAAGATGATGAAACCCTATCTCTACTAAAAATACAAAAATTAGCTGGGCATGGTGGCGTGCGCCTGTAGTCACAGCTACTTGGGTGGCTGTGGCAGGAGAATCACTTGAACCTGGGAGACGGAGGTGGCAGTGACCTGAGATCCTGCCACCACTGCACTCCAGTCTGGTGACAGAGTGAGACTCTGTCTCAAAAGCAAACAAACAAAAAAACAAGGTTGTGTTAAAGATGCAGAGGACCTTTGTGACCTGACCAAGGATAAAGAAGTTGAGCAGCCTTCCGCCAGGCAGCACCAGCCTGAAATCCCAGCACTTGGAGGCCGAGGTGGGTGGATCACCTGAGGTCAGGAATTCGAGACCACCCTGGCAACAGGGTGAAACCGTGTCTCTAGTAAAAGTACAAAAATTAGCTTGGTGTGGTGGTGGGAGCCTGTAATCCCAGCTACTCGGGAGGCTGAGGGAGGACAATCACTAGAACCTGGGAAGTAGAAGTTGCAGTGGGCTGAGATTGTGCCACCATTGCACTCCAGCCTTTGGCAGCAAGAGCAAAACTCCATCTCAAAAGAAAAAAAAGTTTGGCAGCCTCCTCAGACTCCCACCAAAACCCAGATTCCCGCCAACACCCAGATGTCTGTGGTGACCAGTTGCCTCCTCACCTCAGCTCTCTTCTTGTTCCCCTTTCCCCAATATCAAAGGAAGCTTGAGATTTACGCCTTTTTTTGAAGTTTATTTTTATTTTTTTCTGGCTCTGTCACTCAGGCTGGAGTACAGTGGTGTGATCAAAGGTCACTGCAACTTCTGCCTCTCAGAGTCAAGTGATCCTCCTGCCTAAGCCTCCCGAGTAGCTGGGACCACAGGTGCATGCCCCCATGCCCAGCTGAGTTTTGTTTTGTTTTGTTTTTGGTAGAGGCAGGGTTTCCCCATGTTGCCCAGGCTGGCCTCAGACTAATGGGCTCACATGATCCTCCCAGTTTGGCCTCCCAAAATGCTGGGATTACAGGCCTCCACACCTGGCCTCTATATTCATGCCGTTTTTGTTTTTTTTTTGTTTTTTTTTTGTTTTTTTGTTGTTGTTGTTGGTTTGTTTTGAGATGAAGTCTTGCTCTTTTACCCAGGCTGGAGTACAGTGGCACAGTGGCATGATCTCCGCTCACTGCAACCTCCCCATCCCCGGTTCAAGCGATTCTCCTGCCTCAGCCTCCTAAGTAGCTGGGATTACAGGCACGCACTACCACCACCCAGCTAATAGTTTGTATTTTAGTAGAGACAAGGTTTCACCATATTGGCCAGGCTTATCTCTGACTCCTGACCTCAGGTGATCCACCCACCTCATCTTCCCATAATGTTGGTATTACAGGTGTGAGCCACTGCGCCCGGCCCCCTTCCTCCTTCTTAGTCGATCCCCTCCCATCTCTTCTTCCCCCAGTCCCCTCACCTGATGGTCCCGGCACTTCATCGTCTATCACCTCCAGGAGGGAGTACCCCGAGGTGCTAGTCTGGGGGCTCCTCTCCTCAAGCTGGGGCTGCGGTTGACACCCAGCCATAACGTCTCCCAAACTCTGTTCCCTCCCACGGAAGCTGGTGCCTCTTCTGTCCAAAGCCTTCTTCCACACTCTATTAGTACCAGTAAAAGTACGTTATCTCTTCTCAAGGCTGGGGAGAAGTTGGGAGTGGAGAACAGCTCTGAGAAACTGCTGTTGTGGACCTGGGTTTCTGAGCGCCCACGGAGTGCTGTCCAATCAGGACAGTTGGAATCTCTGATGTCATCGGTCATGCCCAACTGCCAGCCGGTTTAAAGGAAAGCACATGTAACTGCCAGACTGGTCTCTTGTCCTGGAGATCCAGGGTCAATAGTGTCTGGATCTCCTGGGGTCAGTGGTGTCCTGGGGTCAATGGTGTCTCCTGCCACTGTCCCAACCTCAGACCATTGTCCAAAAGCATCTTCATGGTCTCCGCATCCCTCTCTTCCCTGTCCCAGCTCACGCCTGTAATCCCAGCACTCTGGGAGACTGAGGCAGGTGGATCATGAGACCATACAGGCCAAGATGATGAAACCCTATCTCTACTAAAAATACAAAAATTAGCTGGGCATGGTGGCGTGCGCCTGTAGTCACAGCTACTTGGGTGGCTGTGGCAGGAGAATCACTTGAACCTGGGAGACGGAGGTGGCAGTGACCTGAGATCCTGCCACCACTGCACTCCAGTCTGGTGACAGAGTGAGACTCTGTCTCAAAAGCAAACAAACAAAAAAACAAGGTTGTGTTAAAGATGCAGAGGACCTTTGTGACCTGACCAAGGATAAAGAAGTTGAGCAGCCTTCCGCCAGGCAGCACCAGCCTGAAATCCCAGCACTTGGAGGCCGAGGTGGGTGGATCACCTGAGGTCAGGAATTCGAGACCACCCTGGCAACAGGGTGAAACCGTGTCTCTAGTAAAAGTACAAAAATTAGCTTGGTGTGGTGGTGGGAGCCTGTAATCCCAGCTACTCGGGAGGCTGAGGGAGGACAATCACTAGAACCTGGGAAGTAGAAGTTGCAGTGGGCTGAGATTGTGCCACCATTGCACTCCAGCCTTTGGCAGCAAGAGCAAAACTCCATCTCAAAAGAAAAAAAAGTTTGGCAGCCTCCTCAGACTCCCACCAAAACCCAGATTCCCGCCAACACCCAGATGTCTGTGGTGACCAGTTGCCTCCTCACCTCAGCTCTCTTCTTGTTCCCCTTTCCCCAATATCAAAGGAAGCTTGAGATTTACGCCTTTTTTTGAAGTTTATTTTTATTTTTTTCTGGCTCTGTCACTCAGGCTGGAGTACAGTGGTGTGATCAAAGGTCACTGCAACTTCTGCCTCTCAGAGTCAAGTGATCCTCCTGCCTAAGCCTCCCGAGTAGCTGGGACCACAGGTGCATGCCCCCATGCCCAGCTGAGTTTTGTTTTGTTTTGTTTTTGGTAGAGGCAGGGTTTCCCCATGTTGCCCAGGCTGGCCTCAGACTAATGGGCTCACATGATCCTCCCAGTTTGGCCTCCCAAAATGCTGGGATTACAGGCCTCCACACCTGGCCTCTATATTCATGCCGTTTTTGTTTTTTTTTTGTTTTTTTTTTGTTTTTTTGTTGTTGTTGTTGGTTTGTTTTGAGATGAAGTCTTGCTCTTTTACCCAGGCTGGAGTACAGTGGCACAGTGGCATGATCTCCGCTCACTGCAACCTCCCCATCCCCGGTTCAAGCGATTCTCCTGCCTCAGCCTCCTAAGTAGCTGGGATTACAGGCACGCACTACCACCACCCAGCTAATAGTTTGTATTTTAGTAGAGACAAGGTTTCACCATATTGGCCAGGCTTATCTCTGACTCCTGACCTCAGGTGATCCACCCACCTCATCTTCCCATAATGTTGGTATTACAGGTGTGAGCCACTGCGCCCGGCCCCCTTCCTCCTTCTTAGTCGATCCCCTCCCATCTCTTCTTCCCCCAGTCCCCTCACCTGATGGTCCCGGCACTTCATCGTCTATCACCTCCAGGAGGGAGTACCCCGAGGTGCTAGTCTGGGGGCTCCTCTCCTCAAGCTGGGGCTGCGGTTGACACCCAGCCATAACGTCTCCCAAACTCTGTTCCCTCCCACGGAAGCTGGTGCCTCTTCTGTCCAAAGCCTTCTTCCACACTCTATTAGTACCAGTAAAAGTACGTTATCTCTTCTCAAGGCTGGGGAGAAGTTGGGAGTGGAGAACAGCTCTGAGAAACTGCTGTTGTGGACCTGGGTTTCTGAGCGCCCACGGAGTGCTGTCCAATCAGGACAGTTGGAATCTCTGATGTCATCGGTCATGCCCAACTGCCAGCCGGTTTAAAGGAAAGCACATGTAACTGCCAGACTGGTCTCTTGTCCTGGAGATCCAGGGTCAATAGTGTCTGGATCTCCTGGGGTCAGTGGTGTCCTGGGGTCAATGGTGTCTCCTGCCACTGTCCCAACCTCAGACCATTGTCCAAAAGCATCTTCATGGTCTCCGCATCCCTCTCTTCCCTGTCCCAGCTCACGCCTGTAATCCCAGCACTCTGGGAGACTGAGGCAGGTGGATCATGAGACCATACAGGCCAAGATGATGAAACCCTATCTCTACTAAAAATACAAAAATTAGCTGGGCATGGTGGTGTGCACCTGTAGTCACAGCTACTTGGGTGGCTGTGGCAGGAGAATCACTTGAACCTGGGAGACGGAGGTGGCAGTGACCTGAGATCCTGCCACCACTGCACTCCAGTCTGGTGACAGAGTGAGACTCTGTCTCAAAAGCAAACAAACAAAAAAACAAGGTTGTGTTAAAGATGCAGAGGACCTTTGTGACCTGACCAAGGATAAAGAAGTTGAGCAGCCTTCCGCCAGGCAGCACCAGCCTGAAATCCCAGCACTTGGAGGCCGAGGTGGGTGGATCACCTGAGGTCAGGAATTCGAGACCACCCTGGCAACAGGGTGAAACCGTGTCTCTAGTAAAAGTACAAAAATTAGCTTGGTGTGGTGGTGGGAGCCTGTAATCCCAGCTACTCGGGAGGCTGAGGGAGGACAATCACTAGAACCTGGGAAGTAGAAGTTGCAGTGGGCTGAGATTGTGCCACCATTGCACTCCAGCCTTTGGCAGCAAGAGCAAAACTCCATCTCAAAAGAAAAAAAAGTTTGGCAGCCTCCTCAGACTCCCACCAAAACCCAGATTCCCGCCAACACCCAGATGTCTGTGGTGACCAGTTGCCTCCTCACCTCAGCTCTCTTCTTGTTCCCCTTTCCCCAATATCAAAGGAAGCTTGAGATTTACGCCTTTTTTTGAAGTTTATTTTTATTTTTTTCTGGCTCTGTCACTCAGGCTGGAGTACAGTGGTGTGATCAAAGGTCACTGCAACTTCTGCCTCTCAGAGTCAAGTGATCCTCCTGCCTAAGCCTCCCGAGTAGCTGGGACCACAGGTGCATGCCCCCATGCCCAGCTGAGTTTTGTTTTGTTTTGTTTTTGGTAGAGGCAGGGTTTCCCCATGTTGCCCAGGCTGGCCTCAGACTAATGGGCTCACATGATCCTCCCAGTTTGGCCTCCCAAAATGCTGGGATTACAGGCCTCCACACCTGGCCTCTATATTCATGCCGTTTTTGTTTTTTTTTTGTTTTTTTTTTTGTTTTGTTGTTGTTGTTGTTGGTTTGTTTTGAGATGAAGTCTTGCTCTTTTACCCAGGCTGGAGTACAGTGGCACAGTGGCATGATCTCCGCTCACTGCAACCTCCCCATCCCCGGTTCAAGCGATTCTCCTGCCTCAGCCTCCTAAGTAGCTGGGATTACAGGCACGCACTACCACCACCCAGCTAATAGTTTGTATTTTAGTAGAGACAAGGTTTCACCATATTGGCCAGGCTTATCTCTGACTCCTGACCTCAGGTGATCCACCCACCTCATCTTCCCATAATGTTGGTATTACAGGTGTGAGCCACTGCGCCCGGCCCCCTTCCTCCTTCTTAGTCGATCCCCTCCCATCTCTTCTTCCCCCAGTCCCCTCACCTGATGGTCCCGGCACTTCATCGTCTATCACCTCCAGGAGGGAGTACCCCGAGGTGCTAGTCTGGGGGCTCCTCTCCTCAAGCTGGGGCTGCGGTTGACACCCAGCCATAACGTCTCCCAAACTCTGTTCCCTCCCACGGAAGCTGGTGCCTCTTCTGTCCAAAGCCTTCTTCCACACTCTATTAGTACCAGTAAAAGTATGTTATCTCTTCTCAAGGCTGGGGAGAAGTTGGGAGTGGAGAACAGCTCTGAGAAACTGCTGTTGTGGACCTGGGTTTCTGAGCGCCCACGGAGTGCTGTCCAATCAGGACAGTTGGAATCTCTGATGTCATCGGTCATGCCCAACTGCCAGCCGGTTTAAAGGAAAGCACATGTAACTGCCAGACTGGTCTCTTGTCCTGGAGATCCAGGGTCAATAGTGTCTGGATCTCCTGGGGTCAGTGGTGTCCTGGGGTCAATGGTGTCTCCTGCCACTGTCCCAACCTCAGACCATTGTCCAAAAGCATCTTCATGGTCTCCGCATCCCTCTCTTCCCTGTCCCAGCTCACGCCTGTAATCCCAGCACTCTGGGAGACTGAGGCAGGTGGATCATGAGACCATACAGGCCAAGATGATGAAACCCTATCTCTACTAAAAATACAAAAATTAGCTGGGCATGGTGGCGTGCGCCTGTAGTCACAGCTACTTGGGTGGCTGTGGCAGGAGAATCACTTGAACCTGGGAGACGGAGGTGGCAGTGACCTGAGATCCTGCCACCACTGCACTCCAGTCTGGTGACAGAGTGAGACTCTGTCTCAAAAGCAAACAAACAAAAAAACAAGGTTGTGTTAAAGATGCAGAGGACCTTTGTGACCTGACCAAGGATAAAGAAGTTGAGCAGCCTTCCGCCAGGCAGCACCAGCCTGAAATCCCAGCACTTGGAGGCCGAGGTGGGTGGATCACCTGAGGTCAGGAATTCGAGACCACCCTGGCAACAGGGTGAAACCGTGTCTCTAGTAAAAGTACAAAAATTAGCTTGGTGTGGTGGTGGGAGCCTGTAATCCCAGCTACTCGGGAGGCTGAGGGAGGACAATCACTAGAACCTGGGAAGTAGAAGTTGCAGTGGGCTGAGATTGTGCCACCATTGCACTCCAGCCTTTGGCAGCAAGAGCAAAACTCCATCTCAAAAGAAAAAAAAGTTTGGCAGCCTCCTCAGACTCCCACCAAAACCCAGATTCCCGCCAACACCCAGATGTCTGTGGTGACCAGTTGCCTCCTCACCTCAGCTCTCTTCTTGTTCCCCTTTCCCCAATATCAAAGGAAGCTTGAGATTTACGCCTTTTTTTGAAGTTTATTTTTATTTTTTTCTGGCTCTGTCACTCAGGCTGGAGTACAGTGGTGTGATCAAAGGTCACTGCAACTTCTGCCTCTCAGAGTCAAGTGATCCTCCTGCCTAAGCCTCCCGAGTAGCTGGGACCACAGGTGCATGCCCCCATGCCCAGCTGAGTTTTGTTTTGTTTTGTTTTTGGTAGAGGCAGGGTTTCCCCATGTTGCCCAGGCTGGCCTCAGACTAATGGGCTCACATGATCCTCCCAGTTTGGCCTCCCAAAATGCTGGGATTACAGGCCTCCACACCTGGCCTCTATATTCATGCCGTTTTTGTTTTTTTTTTGTTTTTTTTTTGTTTTTTTGTTGTTGTTGTTGGTTTGTTTTGAGATGAAGTCTTGCTCTTTTACCCAGGCTGGAGTACAGTGGCACAGTGGCATGATCTCCGCTCACTGCAACCTCCCCATCCCCGGTTCAAGCGATTCTCCTGCCTCAGCCTCCTAAGTAGCTGGGATTACAGGCACGCACTACCACCACCCAGCTAATAGTTTGTATTTTAGTAGAGACAAGGTTTCACCATATTGGCCAGGCTTATCTCTGACTCCTGACCTCAGGTGATCCACCCACCTCATCTTCCCATAATGTTGGTATTACAGGTGTGAGCCACTGCGCCCGGCCCCCTTCCTCCTTCTTAGTCGATCCCCTCCCATCTCTTCTTCCCCCAGTCCCCTCACCTGATGGTCCCGGCACTTCATCGTCTATCACCTCCAGGAGGGAGTACCCCGAGGTGCTAGTCTGGGGGCTCCTCTCCTCAAGCTGGGGCTGCGGTTGACACCCAGCCATAACGTCTCCCAAACTCTGTTCCCTCCCACGGAAGCTGGTGCCTCTTCTGTCCAAAGCCTTCTTCCACACTCTATTAGTACCAGTAAAAGTACGTTATCTCTTCTCAAGGCTGGGGAGAAGTTGGGAGTGGAGAACAGCTCTGAGAAACTGCTGTTGTGGACCTGGGTTTCTGAGCGCCCACGGAGTGCTGTCCAATCAGGACAGTTGGAATCTCTGATGTCATCGGTCATGCCCAACTGCCAGCCGGTTTAAAGGAAAGCACATGTAACTGCCAGACTGGTCTCTTGTCCTGGAGATCCAGGGTCAATAGTGTCTGGATCTCCTGGGGTCAGTGGTGTCCTGGGGTCAATGGTGTCTCCTGCCACTGTCCCAACCTCAGACCATTGTCCAAAAGCATCTTCATGGTCTCCGCATCCCTCTCTTCCCTGTCCCAGCTCACGCCTGTAATCCCAGCACTCTGGGAGACTGAGGCAGGTGGATCATGAGACCATACAGGCCAAGATGATGAAACCCTATCTCTACTAAAAATACAAAAATTAGCTGGGCATGGTGGTGTGCACCTGTAGTCACAGCTACTTGGGTGGCTGTGGCAGGAGAATCACTTGAACCTGGGAGACGGAGGTGGCAGTGACCTGAGATCCTGCCACCACTGCACTCCAGTCTGGTGACAGAGTGAGACTCTGTCTCAAAAGCAAACAAACAAAAAAACAAGGTTGTGTTAAAGATGCAGAGGACCTTTGTGACCTGACCAAGGATAAAGAAGTTGAGCAGCCTTCCGCCAGGCAGCACCAGCCTGAAATCCCAGCACTTGGAGGCCGAGGTGGGTGGATCACCTGAGGTCAGGAATTCGAGACCACCCTGGCAACAGGGTGAAACCGTGTCTCTAGTAAAAGTACAAAAATTAGCTTGGTGTGGTGGTGGGAGCCTGTAATCCCAGCTACTCGGGAGGCTGAGGGAGGACAATCACTAGAACCTGGGAAGTAGAAGTTGCAGTGGGCTGAGATTGTGCCACCATTGCACTCCAGCCTTTGGCAGCAAGAGCAAAACTCCATCTCAAAAGAAAAAAAAGTTTGGCAGCCTCCTCAGACTCCCACCAAAACCCAGATTCCCGCCAACACCCAGATGTCTGTGGTGACCAGTTGCCTCCTCACCTCAGCTCTCTTCTTGTTCCCCTTTCCCCAATATCAAAGGAAGCTTGAGATTTACGCCTTTTTTTGAAGTTTATTTTTATTTTTTTCTGGCTCTGTCACTCAGGCTGGAGTACAGTGGATCACTTGAGTCCAGGAGTTCAAAACCAGCCTGGTCAACATGGTGAAAACCTATCTCTACTAAAATTATGAAAATTAGCCGGGCATGGTGAGTGCCTGTAATCCCAGCCACGTGAGAGGCTGAGGCACAAGAATCACTTGAAGCTGGGAGGCGGAGGTTGCAGAGAACCGAGATTGCACCTCTGCACTCCAGCCTGGGTGACAGAGAGAGACTTGGTCTCAAAATAAATTAAAAAATTAAAAAGTAAACATTTTTACTAGGTGAAGTGAGATTGAAAAGAGCAAGAGCGGGGCATGCGGACAGAAAGGAATGGGAAATATTTGTTCTAGACCCCAAAATATGGGTTGATATCAAGTTGCTGTCAAGTCAGATCATAACCTGTTTATGGTTTTGTCTTGTCTTTTCTTTCTTTCTTTCTTTTTTTTTTTTTTTGAGACTGAGTCTCACTCTGTCATCCATCATCCAGGCTGAATGCAGTGGCACAATCTCGGCTCACTGCAACATCTGCCTCCTGGGTTCAATTGATTCTCTCGCCTCAACTTCCTGAGTAGCTAAGATTACAGGCACCCGCCACCACGCCTGGCTAACTTTTATATTTTTAGTAGAGACAGGGTTTCACCACGTTGGCCAGGCTGGTTTCAAACTCCTGACCTCAGGTGATCTACCTGCCTTGGCCTTCCAAAGTGCTGGGATTACAGGTGTGAGCCACCATGCCCGGCCTGCTTATGGTCTTTTAATAATTACCTTTTGCCTGGAAATCAAAGCTCACACTTCTTGATCTGGCCCTTATTTACTTCTCTAGGTTCTTTTTTGTTTTTCTTCTTTTTTTGGGGACAGGGTCTCGCTCTGTTGCCCAGGCTGGAGTGCAGTGGTATGATTATGGCTCACTGCAGCTTCAAGTTCCCGGGCTCAAGTAATCTTCCTGCTTCAGCCTCCTGAGTAGCTAGGACTACAGACATGTACCACCATGCCTGGCTAATGTTTTTGGATGAGGTGTAAGAGAAGCACCAGCGTAGATTGTGAAAAGCACGGATTCTGGAGCCAGACAGCCTGGCTATGGGACCTTGGACAAGTGACCTAAACCCTTGGTCCCTCAGCACCCACGGATGTAAAACGACGGTGATCATATTACAGCCCTCCTCAAAGGATAGTTGTGAAAGGATAGTTGTAAAATGAGTTAATAAAAAACATAAAATAAGTTACATAAAAAAAACTGAGGGCTGGGTGAGGTGGCTCTTGCCTGTAATCCCAGCACTTTGGGAGGCTGAGGTGGGTGGATCACCTGAGATGGGGAGTTCAAGACCAGCCTGACCAATGTGGCGAAACCCCATCTCCACTAAAAATACAAAAATTGGCTGGATGCAGTGGCTCATGCCTGTAATCCCAGCACTTTGGGAGGCCGAGGCAGGTGGATCACATGAGGTCAGGAGTTTGAGACCAGCCTCACCAACATGGAGAAACCCCATCTCTACTAAAAATACAAAATTAGTCAGCTGGGCATGGTAACCCATGCCTGTAATCCCAGCTACTCGGGAGGCTGAGGCAGGAAAATTGCTTGAACCCAGGAGGCAGAGGTTGTGGTGAGCTAAGATTGCATAATTGCACTCCAGCCTGGAGAAGAGCAAAACTGTGTCTCAAAAAAATAAAAATAAAAAAAAAAAGGTAGGCATGTTGGTGTACACCTGTAATCCCAGCTACTTGGGAGGCTGAGGCAGGATAATTGCTTGAACCTGGGCGGTGGGGGCTGCAGTGAGCCGATACCGCAGCACGGCACTCCAGCCTGGGCAACAGAGGGAGAATTTGGTTTCAAAACAACAACAAAATAAATTAGAAAATAAATAAATAAAAACACTGAGAACAGGCTCTGACACATGCTTGTCTGCTCTTGTTATTAATCTCACAATGTCTTCTGTCGTGAAAAGGGAATGACACTCACCGGTGCGAGCAGGTATGAATATGACGGGAGATGAGCAGGCGTGCTTGATGTAGAGAAGGACTCTTTTTCTTGCCCTTTACCTCTTGCCCTTGGAATTCTAATTCTTTATTTATAGGTATTTCCACCACTAAAATCTCCTGGCTTTCCCAGCGAAGAGAAAGGCTCACCCATCTTTGTGTTCTCAGCCTCTGGCATACAGTAGGTGTTCAAGAAATGCTTGGTGAATGAATTGATAAAAATGTAGTAGTAGAAAAACTTAAAATGGCTTTAAAGTCCTATTAGTAATATCCTAAAAGGGCACCGAATAGGAATGATAATCCCTAAGATCCTGTATCTTTATAAATCAGTGTGAAAATCACTGTTTTTGAGGGTTATTTTTCCCTCTTAATTTTGTGTTTATATTTCTTGGTGTTGCCCCACTCCTCCCCAGGTCTTGTTTCTTCTCTGTACTCTGCATTAATCTTGGCACTAACAGCAATTTTTTTTTTGAGACAAGGTCTTATTCTTGTTGTCCAGGCTGGAGTGCAGTGGCACAATCACATCACGGCCTTGACCTCCTGGGGTCAAGGGATCCACCCTTCTCAGGCTCCCAAAGTGCTGGGATTACAGGCATGAGCCACCGTGCCTGGTCTTTTTTTGGGGGGTGGGGGGGTAGCGTCTCCCTCTGTCACCCAGGCTCAAGTGCAGTGGCACAATCACAGCTCACTGCAGCCTTCACCTCCTGGGCTCAAATGATCCTCCTGCCTCAGCCTCCTGCATATCTGGGACTACAGCTGAGTAGCCCCACCAGTTTTAAAATTTTTTTGTAGAGACAAGGTTTTGCTATGTTGCCCACTTGGTTTTAACTCCTGAGCTCAAGTGATCCTCCTGCCTGAGCCTCCCAAAGTGCTGGGATTACAGGCAAGAGCCACCTCGCCCAGCCCAATTTTTATTTTTTTTGTAGAGACGAGGTCTCACTGTTTCTCAGCCTTGTCTCAAAACCCTGGGCTCAAGAGATCCTCCCATCTCCACCTCCCAAAGCACTGGGATTACAGGCATGAGTCATTGCACCTGGCCAACTCTCTTGCGAGGACCGTTTAGTCTGCTGTAGGATGCTTAGCAATGTCCCTGCCCTCTACCCACAAGATGCCAGTAGCATCTCCCACTCCCTAGTTCCAGCAACCTAAAATGTCTCTGGACTTTGCCTAAAGTCAGGTGGCTGGGGGGTGCAACATCTCAGAATCACAGGTCTAGGGAATCTGCTTAAGTGCTTTCATGTAAAGTAAATCTTAGTAGAATTGATTTTTTTTCTCTTTATCTTCAAGGCAAAAATTGGGTTTATATACTTCGCCTCCCAGTGGAACAGATTCTGACTGAAGGAAAAAAACATGTTTTCTCCCCTGACTGCAGTGTTCTCTATCTTCACTCTCAGAAATGGCAAGGACAGGCAGGGTGGGATCAGGATCATGTTTTATTTATCTGGACAAAATGCTACCAAAATAGCAATGGCATATTTCTTTCATTTCTTTTCTTTTTTTGGGTGGGGGGGAGAACTGAGAATTCAGTGTTTTACAATTCAAATGAAGGCTAAAAACATATCAAGCTGTGTGATTTTCTGGGATTGAGGAGCAGAGGGTGGTTTTTTCATGGCATTACTGTGTTAAAACTCTTCAACATCAGAAAGACCTTTTATACCATCAAAGAAAAACGTGTATGTTGAAAAAGAAAGAATATGCATGCTAAAACACATTGTTACTATAAATCCTTGAATCTGAGACACAGTTAACAGTGTTGCTTTACTAATAGTACAACTTTAAAACTATTTAAGCTGGGAAATTTGTTATCAGGTGACTCATACAATTGGGGAAATCCAGTTTCTTGGTGCCAAAGATGAAAGAAAGAGATTAGGTATTTAAATGTTGAGATTCCATTCAGTCTTGTGAATGAATTAAACTAATCCTGGATGGGGAGAAAAGAAAGAGGGTAGTTACTCATCAAGTTAAAAGATGTTAAAGAGCTCTCCGGATTTAAATGATAAAACCTTATATTTATAACACGTTTATCTTTCAAATAGCATGCGTACTTTTATTTCTTTTTTATTTTGAAACATTTGAAAAGTTCAAAAAGAAAAGTTAAATGCAGTTCAAAGAACTTTTTGTTCTCAACCATTTGAGAGGGAGGACTTGGTGCTCCATCACCCCAAATATTTTTAATGTTGTTTCCTACAAATAAAGACCTTCTCCTACCTAATCACAGCGCAACCATCAAAATTAGAAAATTAACATTGATACATGATCACCATCTAATCCTCAGATCTCACTCAAGTTTCGTCAATTGTCTCAATAAAATGTTCTCTAGCAACAGGATCCAGTGCAGAATCACACACTGCATTGAATCATTATGTCTGTCTAGTCTACTTCAGCCTGGAACAATTCCCCAGTCTTTCCTTGACTTTCATGACCCTGTTACTTTTGAAGAAGACAGGTCGGTTATTTATTTATTTATTTTGAGACAAACTCTCGCTCTGTTGCCCAGGCTGGAGTGCAATGGTACACTGTCTTGGCTCACTGCAACCTCCGCCTCCCAGGTTCAAGCGATTTTCCTGCCTCAGCCTCCTGAGTAAATGGGATTACAGGCGCCCGCCACCATGCCTGGCTAATTTTTGTATTTTTGTTGAGATGGGGTTTCTCCATGTTGGCCAGGCTGCTCTCAAACTCCTGACTTCGTGATCTGCCTGACTCAGCCTCCCAAAGTGCTGGGATTAAAGGGGTGAGCCACTGTGCCTGGCAACAGGTCAGTTATTTTATAACTTGTCCCTTAATTTGGGGTTTACTGGTGTTTTCATGTGATTAGATTCAGGTGAAAGATTCACTTATTGGAGGAATACCATAGAAGTGATAACTGCTTTCTTCTCATTATATCCTATCAGGTAGCACAAAATATACCTAGGCTATATCGGTTTATCTTTTTTTTTTTTTAATTGCATTTTAGGTTTTGGGGTAAATGTGAAAAACATGCAAGGTTGTTGCATAGGTGCATACGTGGCAGTGTGATTTGTTGCCTTTCTCCCCTTCACCTATATCTGGCATTTCTCCCCATGCTATCCCTCCCCAACTCCCCATCCCCCCACTGTCCCCCCCACTCCCCCCCAACAGACCCCAGTGTATAGTGCTCCCCTCCCTGTGTCCATGTGTTCTCATTGTTCAACACCCGCCTATGAGCGAGAACACGTGGAGTTTGATTTTGTGTTCTTGTGTCAGTTCACTGAGGATGATGGTTTCCAGGTTCATCCATGTCCCTACAAAGGACGCGAACTCCTCGTTTTTAATGGCTGCATAATATTCCATGATGTATATGTGCCACATTTTCCCTGTCCAGTCTATCATCGATGGGCATTTGGGTTTATTCCAGGTCTTTGCTATTGTAAACTGTGCTGCAAACTGTTGCAAATCTCCAAAAAAATTTCCAAAGCACAGTCATATGGTGGCTTGGCTTTGGCCTCAAGGGTCTGCTTCCAAGATGACTCACTTGGCTGTTGGAATAAGGTCTCAGTTCCTCACTATGTGGACCACTCCATAGGGCATCTTGAGTATCCTCATGCCATAGCAGCTGATTTTCCCCCTACAGCGACTGTTTCAAGAGAACGATACAGAAACCACTATGTCTTTTATTGTTTAGCCTTAAAGTCACATGCTATCACTGCAGTAATAGGTCAATCCTACTCAGTGTGGGAGGGGATTTCACAGGAATGTGACTACCAAGAGGTGAGAATCATTGGGGACCATGCTGGAGGCTATCACACTCCTCCAATAAATCTCTTGCACATTGAATTCTGCTTTGGAGTCTGCTTATTAGTAGGCATTAACTAACACATTTTCTTGGTAGACAGAGCTAGAATTTGTGTGTGCACATGTACACAAATACATGCACATATTCATAGACATAGTTACAACTATATTTATTTCTTTTTAAAATTATTTTTATTTTTTTAAATAGAAACAGGGTTTCTCCATGTTGGTCAGACTGGTCTCAAACTCCCAACCTCAGGTGATCTGCCCACCTTGGCCTCCCAAAATGCTGGGATTACAGGTGTGAGCCACCACGCCTGGTCTATTTATTTCTATACCTATTCACATATATTGAAAATTATGCATTTATACCAATATATCCTACTAATATGGCATCACAGGGTCCATTCTAGTTTTCTCTGTTTCTTTATTTGTAACCCCTGTGTTTGTTAAGCTTCTTAGATATTCATATATTTTATTAATTTAGGAAGTTGACTGGGCACAGTGGCTCACACATGTAACCCTAACAATTTGGGAGGCCAGGGCAGGTGGGTCACTTGAGGTCAGGAGTTCAAGACCAGCCTGGCCAACATGGTGAAACCTTGTCTCTACTTAAAATACAAAAATTAGCCAGGTGTGGTAGCATGCACTTGTAATCCCAGCTATTCAGGAGGCTGAGGCATGAGAGTAGCTTGAATCTGGAAGGTGGAAGTTGCAGTGAGCTAAGATCGTGCCAGTACACTCAAGCCTGAGTGACAGAGTATGACTGTCTCAAAAAAAGATTTAGGAAGTTTTAAACTATTCTTTTTTCAAGTATTCTTTCTCCTCCTTTCTCCTTCTGGGATTTCTATTATGCATATATTGATATACTTGTTGGCGTCCCACAACTCTCTTAGTGTCTGTTCACTTTTCTTCATTCTTTTTTCTTTCTGCTTCTTAGACTGGGTGATTTCAATTGACCTATCTTCAGTTTTCTGATTCTTCTGCCTGCTTAAATCTGCTGTTGAATATGTCTAGTGAATTTTTTATTTCACTTACTATACTTTTTAGCTTCAGAATTTCTATTTGGTTCCTTTAAATAATTTTTCTGTCTTTATTGATATTTTCTATTTGTTGAGACGCTGTTCTCCTGGTTTCCTTTGGTTCTTTGTCCATGGCTTCCTTTAGTTTTTTTTTTTTTTTTTTTTGATGGAGTCTCGCTCTGTTGCCAGGCTGGAGTGCAGTAGCGTGATCTTGGCTCAGTGCAACCTCTGCCTCCTGGGTTCAAGCAATTCTCCTGTCTCAGCCTCCTGAGTAGCTGGGACTACAGGTGCATGCCACAACACATGGCTAATTTTTGTATTTTTAGTAGAGATGGGGTTTCACCATATTGCTCAGGCTGGTCTCGAACTCCTGACCTCAGGTAATCTACCTGCCTCAGCCTTTCAAAGTGCTGGGATTACAGGTCTGAGCCACCACTCTGGCCGGCTTCATTTAGTTCTTTGAGCATATTTAAGACAGTTGATTTGAAGTCTTTGTCCATTAAGTCCAATGTCTATGCTTCCTCAAGGACTGTTTTTGTTCATTTTTTTTCCTATGAACAGAGCACAGTTCATTGTTTTTTGCATGCCTCATAATTTTTTCTTGAAAAGTCATTTTGAATATAATGATGTGGTAACTCTGGTAATAAAATTCTCCCTGTCCCAGGATTTGTTGTTGCTCACTGTAGGTTTTAGTTGTTTGTTTAGTGACTTTTCTAAACTATTTTATACAATTCTTTGAATTGTGTGGTATCTGTTTTTTTAGCATAATAGTCAGTTAATGATTTATTAAAGATTTTCTTAAAACTCCTAGAGGAAAAAAAGAAAAGAATATTATGAGGTCTTTGCAAATTGGCTCTGTGTTGCTGCCAATACTTCAATGTTCAGCCACATCATTTATTTATTTATTATTTATTTATTTATTTAGAGATGGAGTCTCACTCTGTCGCCCAGGCTGGAGTGCAGTGGTGCGATCTCAGCTCACTGCAACCTCTGCCTCCTGGGTTCAAGCAATTCTTCTGCCTCAGCCTCCCTGGGACTACAGGTATATGCCACCACACCCAGATAATTTTTGTATTTTTTAGTAGAGACAGGATTTCACCATATTGGACAGGCCTATCTTGAACTCCTGATCTTGTGATCCGCCCTCCTCGGCCTCCCAAAGTGCTGGGATTAGAGGCGTGAGCCACTGTGCCCGGCCAACTAGCCACACCATTGCCTTAATCTTCACTTCTTACTCGTGCTGAACCTAAAGATCAGCCAGAGATGAAGCTTATGGTGTTCTCAGACCCTTTCTGAGGCTGTATCCTGGCCTGCACATGATGATAGCCTTCTTTATTCCCCTATATACCCAGGGGCTTTTCAGAGCCCTTATTCCTCAAGTATGTCAATCCCTAGGTTTTTCTTCTCAGGCTTTCTACAAGTCTATTTTTTGCCACAACTGTTATCTTTTGCTCTAGGCACCTGGAGTTTATTCACTGGCTGTCCAGTGTTTTTGAGAAATCTCTTCCACACAGCAACATTTCTATATTGAGAGTTTTGATTTAAGTGAAACAAAGGCAAGTACCCTGCATCAGTCCCCTCAGGAAGCCCCCAGACACATGAAAACATACAAACACAATTTCTCAGGACCAAGATTTCCTCCATTCCCTTCTGATATAGTTTGGATATTTGTCTCCACCCAAATCTCATGCTGAAATGTAATCCCCGATGTTGGAGTTGGGGCTGGGTGGGAGGTGTTTGGGTCTTGGGGTCAGATTCCTCATAAGCGAGCTCTTGCTCTGAGTTCATATGTGATCTGGCTGTTTAAAAGTGTGTGGGACCTCCTCTCACTCTCTCTCTTGTTCTTGCTCTCACCATGTGATGTGCCTGCTCCTGCTTCACCTTTGGTGATAAGTAAAACGTTTCCTGAGGCCTCCCCAGGAGCAGATGCTGGTGCCGTACTTTCCACACAGCATGCCGAACTCTAAGCCAATTAAACCTCTTTTCTTGTAAATTACCCAGTCTCAGGTATTTCTTCACAGCAATGCAAGAATGGCCTAACACACCTCCCAAACTGGGAACCTGGACCATGGGCTGCTGTCCTCTAGACTGCTGCTGCACTGGGCAGGGGGATTGGGCAAGGGTAAGGTAAAACATGACAAACCTCTCCTATTGTGATTCAGTGCCCATTCTCCTTATTAAGCGTTAGCTTGGTTGCTGTAAACTTTTGACTATCTTCTAGAGTTCTAATAAAGTTGTTTCTCTGACTTTTGCCAGTTTTTCCAGCATTTCTGCAAAGGAAGAGCGTTCCCTACTCCTAGAGTTCCCTACTCCACCATTTTGTTGCCATTGGCACCAATATATCTTTGTTGTATTGAAACTTCCTTCTCCAATAGTCGGAAACTCTGATTCCATTATCCTTAATAATTTAATTAATAGATTAATCCTTCTAGATATAGCCAATAAATATATATTATATATATTTATGTTTTTAGAGTCTCACTCTGTTGTTTAGGATGGAGTACAGTGGAGTAATCTTGGCTCACTGCAACCTCTGCCTCCCAGGTTCAAGCGATTCTCCTGCCTCAGCCTCCTGAGTTACAGGTGTCTGCCACCGTGCCCAGCTAATTTTTGTAGTTTTTAGTAGAGATGGGGTTTCACCATCTTGGCCAGGCTGGTCTTGAACTCCTGACCATGTGATCCACCTGCCTCGGCTTCCCAAAGTGCTGGGATTACAGGCATGAGCCACCGCGCCTGGCTGGATGTAACCAATATTCTAACGCTGCCATCATCCTCTCCCCTAAATGGACTCCCTTCTCTGTTTTCTCTGGCTCCGATTCCCTTTTCCAGGTTGCCCTCTACTGCAGATATTTTTTCATCCTGCTTGGGACAAACGTAAGAACTTTAATGTAGAGTGTTTATTTTTTATGTTTTAATAAACTTTACAGGGGCTTTACATAACTGATGTTGAAAAAAGAAAAAAATATGATTAGAAACAAAGTAAACTTATTTTCTAATTATAGTGAATTCTTCTTAGGCATCCCATGTGATATTTTCATGGTGTAGCTAGGAACAAGTGTTATTCCCATTGAAGGATGGAAAAATAGATGGGCCAGGTGCAGTGGTTCATGCCTATAATCCCAGCACTTTGAGAGGCCAAGACAAGTGGATCACTTGAGGCCAGGAGTTTGAGAACAACCTAGCCAACATGGCAAAAGTCTGTCTCTACTAAAAAATTTAAAAATTTTTTAAAAAAATAGTCAGGCAAGGTGGCACATGCCTGTAATCCCAGCTACTTGGGAGGCTGAGACATGAGAATCGGTTGAACCCTGGAGGTGGAGGTTGCAGTGAGCCGAGGTCACACCACTGTATTCCAGCCTGAGTGACAGAGATAGACTCTGTCTCAAAAAAGAAAAAAAAAAAGAGAAAAAGAAAAATAGAGGCAAGACGGCCACTCTTCATGATACCCACTTACCCACCACATTTCTGGTAGGCAGTTACAGCAGCACCCTCTGTGCTGTTAAGAGGATCCTATAATGTGTCCTTTGTCAACTCCCTCTTCCATTCTCAGCTTTTCCAAACCTTTGTCACTTTCCTGACCTCTTCCCCCACCACCATATTCCTTCTTACTTCACTCTGAATGTAGACTTTGCTTTCTGTTTTTAGGAAAATGAAGGCAATCAAATCTTGTCTCCACTATCCCTTCCCCATGAAACCTATTTGTAGCTACTGGGGGCAGATTCAGGTTTTGTAGTGCTGAGCATATACAATTGGGGAAACTACACTAACTGCTTTATTTTTATTTTATTTATTTACTTGTTTTTTTGAGATGGAGTTTTGCTCTTTGTTGCCCAGACTGGAGTGCATTGGCGCTATCTTGGCTTACCACAACCTCTGCCTCCCAGGTTCAAGCGATTCTCCTGCCTCAGCCTCCTGAGTAGTTGGGATAACAGGCATGTGCCATCACGCCCGGCTAATTTTGTATTTTTAGTAGAGACAGAGTTTCTCCATGTTGGTCAGGCTGGTATTGAACTCCCAACCTCAGGTGATCCACCCACCTCAGCCTCCCAAAGTTCTGCGATTACAGGTGTGAGCCACTGTGCCCCGGCCTGGAGATATTTTAAAGATAATGAATACTAAAACAATCTTGCTTTTTCAAATAGTATAAAAACATGTGACCATGCTAAATCATTGCCATGGTCCCTCCCACGGCCTCTGGAAAGAGTCTTTGAAAGTGGGAGTGGAGAAAGGGGAGCTGAAGGTCAAGCAGCCAAACTCATTCTCCTTTCTTCTAGAAGTGGAAATCCTCCTGCTCCTCCTCCTCCCATCCAAGGCTGATCCATTCTACTAGGCTCCAGATCTTCTGTGAAGTCTCTGAATCACTTTCCCCGCTCTCTTTCTTTATTTGATCACTTTCAGTTTATAAATATGATCATATTCTTCTCAAACTTAAAAACAAAATAAGCAATCAACCCTAACCAATTCAACTCCCAAATTCCTTCAGCCCCAAATTCCTTTCCAGCCACCCAAGTGCTCTCTTTCCTTTAACAACAAGATTTTGGAAAAACCACTGCCCTCCCTCCCTGTTTTCCCTTCATTTTTCAATTCATTGCATTTTTGCTTTGGCTCTCATAGCTCTGCTGAAACTGCTTTGGATTAAATTCACCAGTGACTATATTGTGCATTTTATCAGCAACTTTTTTTTTAAAGCAGCCTTCAATTTCTTTTGGTTAGGTTGAACCAGGAAAACTGCCATTTTTGTAGGCTTGTTTTTGTTTTGTTTCCTATTATAATGTTACAATACATATCTGTATATACATATCTCTATGAAGTTCTGCTTCTGTGGATAAATTCTGAGAAGTAGGGTTTTATTATTATTATTATTATTATTATTTGAGATGGAGTTTCACTCCTGTTGCCCAGTTTTATCATTATTATTATTATCTGAGATGGAGTTTCACTCTTGTTACCCAATTTTATTTTAACATTATGATTATTATTTGAGATGGAGCTTCACTCTTGTTGCCCAGGCTGTTTTATTTTATCATTATTATTATTATTTGAGATGGAGTTTCACTCTTGTTGCCTAGGCTGGAGTGCAATGGGACAATCTCTGCCTCCCAGGTTCAAGTGATTCTCCTGCCTCAGCCTCCTGAGTTGCGGGGATTACAGGTGTGCGCCACCATGCCTGGATAATTTTTGTATTTTTAGTAGAGATGCGGTTTCACCATGTTGGTCAAGCTGGTTTTGAACTCCTGACCTTGTGACAACCCACCTTGGCCTCCCAAACTGCTGGGATTACAGGCATGAGCCACCATGCCTGGCTGATTTTTGTATTTTTAGTAGAGACAAGGTTTCCCCATGTTGGTCAGGCTGGTCTTGAACTCTTGACCTCAAGTGATCCGCCCACCTCAGCCTTCCAAAATGCTGAGATTACAGGCATGAGCCATTGCACCTGGCCAGGGTTCCAGTTTAAATGTGTGTGTATTTTACTCCCAGACTGATTTCCTAAAACACTGGCATAATGTATGGTCCCATCAATGAACTTTTAGAAAGTTTTAAGTCACAATGTCCTCTTTTCAGCACTTCTCATAGCAAACTCTCCATTGTTAACACTGTATTTGCCATTATTGATCATATCTTCTTTAGTTGGTAGCACTTTCAATCAGTGTTTCTATTTGTTTGTGACAGAGTCTCACTCTGTTACCTAGGCTGAAGTGCAATGGCATGATCTTGGCTCACTGCAACCTCTGCCTCCCGGGTTCAAGTGATTCTTCTGCCTCAGTAGCTGGGATTACAGGCGTGTGCTACCACGCCTGGCTAATTTTTGTATTTTTAGTAGAGATGGGGTTTCACCATGTTGGCCAGGCTGGTCTTGAACTCTTAACCTCAGATGATCCACCCACCTTGGTCTCCCAAAGTGCAATGATTACAGGTGTGAGCCACTGTGCTCGGCCTCAATCAGTGTTTTACCTGCCACTTTCTGGCCTCTCTCTCTTTTTTTTTTGAGACAGGGTCTTGCTCTGTGGCCCAGGCTGGAATGCAGAGTCTTCAAAACAGAAAAGCAAGTGTAACGTTGGTGCCTCCAGACAAGCTTAGAGCAAATAGCTTACTTTCTTAGTTTACACTCAAATGCTCATACGAGTGAAGCGCTTTGTTTTCCAAAGCCTCTGCCATTACTAAAACAAAATTATTTTAACTGGGAGACAGCTGACCTGATTCCTAAGATTATGAGGGTGACGAAGACATCTGCTTCAATGCAATATGAAACAATACAAACTGAATGATGGTTATACTGAATAGCTCTAACATGGTTCTCTCTTCTGGCTCATATTTAAAAGATACATTTACCTTTGGGGTTTCCATACAGCGATGTTATTTATAATATTTCTTCCTCCAGATCAACCCTTAAATACCCTGGTCTGTAATGGAGCTGGGAATCATTTTGTAACTGTAAATTTCATGGTGAAGTGTTAGGAAAAGTACCAGGTTACAAATGTGAAAATCTATCTGTCATTTGCCTGGTATGTCGGTGTTATTGCCAAAAGAGTTTACCCTGTTTTTGTGGATGAAAAGCGTTAGAGAAAAAAAAAGAAAAATTATGTGGGTTGAGCTCAATCGATCCATAGGGATCACATGGTAGATTCATATACTGGATTCTAAAATAACTGAATTCTGGAGATGTTGCCTATAAGAGACCATCTGGCACACACAAATGGGACATTTAGGAGTAACCACTACCTGTATAAAATTTCCCCCAGGAACACAGTATTTTGGGCTACGAAATATATTTTACAATTACACCCAGGCAATCAGCGCACAATGGTAACAGGATATATAGTGAATTTTAAAACTCTGGGCTTCCAGAACAAAAGAAGCTTTGGGAGAAATAGAATCAGCCCTAGGAATATTTAGAACATACAGAATATGTTGTAATGAAATCAGTTACTCAGCCCTTCATGCGGGAATAGGATGTCTCCAGGATGTCCCATTCTGGTGAGAAGGCAAATGATAGCAAGCTCCATGGTGTGAAAATGTGGTTATCAAATGGAACAAACTTTAAGACGCCATGTGGGAGCACAATGGTGGGGAATAACTTGTACTCTAACCCAAGCAGGGCTTTTTGACATATTATTTCAAATAGAAGCAGAAGTAGCCCAAGTCCATTAACCTGGCACACTGAATACGAAGTCACAGTGATTCCATTTACGGAAAACAGGTCCTCTAATGTGTGAGAGTTTCTAAATAGAGACCATAATTTGCATCAGTGTCCATTAACTGCTTTGGCGCCATGAATAAACCAGAATAAGACATACTCGATTGTATAATCTGTACAGATAGTAGATACATTTTACTCATACACTCCTAATGGGAAGTTGATGGTCCATCTTAAAAGTCCCCTTCCACTAGGAATTCGTTTCAATTCAGTCTTGTGAGACGAAGGAACGTATCTGATTATGTGCACAGAACACTCGGAATCCCAAACTCAATCACACATTGCCTTTACTTTATACCCTAGCACAAAATAATATTTTATATGGGAAAGGGTTCTATTTGTTTGGAAGGAACAGTGAATGAATAATATAGTTATAAAACAACTGATAAATTTAGACTATAAGTCTGAGATCTGTAATCATACTGCAAATTATTGGTGAGGTCGATTTGATAGTTGTCAATAAGACCTACAATAATACAGATATAGATGAACAAATGTTTGAAGAATTCAAACCTCCTCAATAACTGATCCCAGTGGAAAATGATTATTCTGAAGAGGAGTTAGATTTAATTAGCAATCAGTTAATCATGGTTTCAAATCAGTCAGCACACACTTATCACAGAGTCCAAATTACGACAGACAAAAGTGGCAAGAGAAATGTTAAACTGATACAAAAACATGAGGCAACATAAAGGAATTATAGGATGATTGAACTGCCTTTTAAAGTAGATATCCACACCCGAGTTATTACAAAAATAATCATTAGTATTTTATTGACTTGCTTGGTTTATCACTGGTCTGAAAGCTGTAACTCTACTAGTGTAGATAAAGAACAATTTATTATGAAAACGCCTTGACTGAGGATCACTGGATTGTACTACATTACACGATTGAATCTCAGGTGGTCTGGATTGACAGCATGCTTTTCTCCAGAGTTGCCTGGAGCAAAGTACTGACCACTGGCCAACACTATAAAATATTTTAACTTAAAGACAAATGGTGTTTGTAACCATGGGTTCATGAGCTGTTTCAAAACCAGCCTGTCAGCATTTTTTAGGTATAATAATATGATTTAGCAATCTATTTCATTGCAATTGCTTTTGGTGTTGTTGGTACCTAGGGGTTTTGATGGCTGCAGCTGATTGCATAGCAGAAATGTGCCTATGTAGCCAGCTCACTATAAACGACCCTCACGACAAGCAGACATGGGGGCTTCCTGGTAATCAAAGTTTCACACATCTGCTGGTGATCATTCAAGAATAAAAAACAAAGAGCATCCGGTGTGATCCAGCAGCGTGAGGACAGGGAAGACTGAACTTGAGATTGCCTCAGACCCCTTTCAAGGCACCTTATTCTCCTGCAGTTGCTATACTCCATCTTTAGCCTATAATAAAACTACCATATAAATATAATGTTTAGGGTCTGTAAGTTCTTTCAGCAATCAAACACTTAAAGTAATTAGTGCATAATTAACGCAGCATGCAAACAGGTTTTGCTATTCTAATAATTGAAGTAGATGTGTAATTGTCAAAACATCAGAATATCTTCTTTATACATAATAACTGAACTACAATATTTCTAGGACAAACTTAATACTGAATGCCACACTTCAGCATAGCAATACTCACTTTCTCATCGTCTGTTGTTCTCAATCAGATTTCAGAAAGGTTTGAAAAAAAAATCATCTGTCCTACAATGATACTGAACACTTTTGTAAATGTCTAAATTTTGGTTGCCATTTCAATCAATTTTAAATCTTTAATGAAATCATTCATTGAATAGAGCACGAAAAAAGTTTAGCTTCTGAAGTTTTTAGTAATTTGTAGGTCTTGAAAACAATGCTTGCAGAAAGAGTTTAAAATTTATTTCCAAAAACAAAAGATGAACTGAATAATTTATACAGTGATAACTTGAATGGTATGCAATATTTAATTTCAAATCCTATAAATACATTTTGGAATATTTTAATGTATGGAGAATCTTTGATAAAGTACACTTTTTATTGAATTAATTTATATTCTATTCAGAACAGAACTAAAAGACTCATGAATAGAGAACATGTATTGTAGAATCTGGCTTATAAAAATAGTTGACCTTGTAGGATACAAAATCAATATAGAAATAGCGTACTTGCAATGAACATTCTGCAAATGTAATTAAGAAAACAATTTTTTTTTTATAGATTCAAAAGGAATAAAATAGGTATAACTTTAAAAAAAAGGATAAGATTTATACACAAAGTGTCAAAACATTGATAAAAGAAATTGAAGATCTAAATAAACAGAAGGATAATACATGTTTATAAATCAGAAGACTTATTGTTAAGAACCTATATTCTTTCAATTGATCTATAGATTCAGCACAATCTCTTTCAAAATCTCAGTTGCCTTTCTTGCCAAATTGGTAAGCTGCTCCTAAAGTTTATATAAAAATGCAAGGGACTCACAATAGCCAAATAATTCTGGAAAAGAACAAAATATGAGTCACACCTTTTTTTTGAGATTGTGTCTCATTCCTCTCACCCAGGCTGGAGTACAGTGGCTCGATCATGCCTCACTTGCAACCTCCACCTCCCGGGTTCATCTCCCTAGTAGCTGGGATTACAGGCACGTGCCACCAAACTCTGCTAATTTTTGTATTTTTTAGTAGAGACGGAGTTTTGCCATGTTGGCCAGGCTGGTCTTAAACTCCTGGCCTGAAGTGATCCACCTGCCTCGGACTCCTAAAGTGCTGGGATTACAGGCATGAGCCACCATGCCTAGCCATAACTTCACTTCTCTGGGGTATCTAAAGTAGTCAAACTCATAGAAGTAGATAGCAAAATGGCGATTACCAGGGAATTGGGGAAGGGAAAACTGGGAGCTGTTGTTCAATGGCTAGAATTTCATTCATACAAGATGAGACATTTCTGGAGTTCTGCTGTGCAACTTTGTGCTTATGATTAACAATACTATACACTTAAAAATCTGTTAAGAGTGTAGATCTCAGGTTATAAATTTTTGACCACCACGATCATGAAAAAAAATAAAAATAAAGCAATAACCACAACAACAAAAAGACAACCTGGCACAAAGTTGCACCAAACCAATAGCTGAAGTTGCTGTAGTTTCGTCGCCAGCTTCACAATGTTTCCCTTAGCCAGAAATGAGCTAAGCTGCCTTTGAGTTTAAAGCATCCATCAAACAATACAAGGCAGAGCCACCAGAAACCTATACCTGATCTTCATGACTGATACAGGAATGCTGTATTAGCGACCGGAACCACTCTTTGTGGCTAGTGGAGCCACTCCCGTATATGTATTCATATAACATCAATACAAACTGGAATACAGTGGAACTGTCCCGTTAGCAAAGTCACTCCAAAGGAATGGAAAGATCAGTAATTATTTTAGCTGCTATAATAATACTGACTGGCATCATGATTGATGCCAAATAAAAACACTGCATTCTTATTAAAATATGGCATTACTGAACAAATAAAGTACATCTGAAACCTTAAAAAATTAAAAGAAATTGTTTGGCAGGAAAAAAAAAAACACTTAACTTTGAATCAAAAACTGAATTTTGCCACGTACAGTGGCTCATGACTGTAATCCCAGCACTTTGGGAGGCTGAGGCAGGTGGATCATGAGATCAGGATATCAAGACCAGCCTGGCCAATACGGTGAAACCCTGTCTCTACTAAAAATACAAAAATTAGTCGGGCGTGGTGGCGCGTGTCTGTAGTCCCAGCTACTCCGGAGGCTAATGCAGGAGAATCACTTGAACCTGGGAGGCAGAGGTTGCGGTGAGCTGAGATCGTGCCACTGCACTCCAGCCTGGGTGACAGAGCGAGACTTTGTCTTAAAAACAAACAAACAAAAACAAAAACTCAGTTTTAGAAATCTTTTTGTGACTATGTGATTCTTGTCAAGTAATTCTGTCTAAATCTGGTTTACCATCCCTTCTTCCCAAGGCAGAATTAGTCAACAACCTTACATTTGATCCACATCCCCAATTCCTCAGCTTGATTTTGGTCACATTTGTATGATTTCATTAAATTTGAGGGAAAAGTATAAACTAGAATTTAAAAGGCCTCTTCTTGCAATTTGCTTTAGGAAACATCAGCATTTTCTGAAAACAGACAAAATGCCTCTTGGGTTTAGTCCATGGAGTCAAACAGGATTCAAGTATTTATTCAAGTTGCAGCTAAAACTAGAATCACAAAATCCACTCTACTGAAATTGTAAACAAGACTCAAAATCAGAAGAAGGAATCAGACATTAAGCAGAAACATAATTTAGATTGACCAAATAGGTATCCAAGGATTCTGACTGTGGATTTCTTATTGGGGTTCAAAGCAGATATCAAGTCAGAGAATAAAGTGAGATGGAAGAACTTCACTAATCAATGGTGTGAGAGCAGATAGGAGTCTGGGCTTTCTCAATTTGATACGAATTCTGTGACAATATAGGTGTTGATTCAATGAAGGACAAGGCAAACTGGTTGATGTGTGTCCACATATAGATAAACCTCACTACCAGGGCCCTATTCATGACATTTTCATTATTTTAGGGCAGGAGTTCTCATCTTTTTTTTCCCCTGCTATATTCCTAGCTTTCAGATTAGTACCTGAGCTCTTACTGGTGTTCAATGAATACTGGCTGAAGAAATAAACAGATAACTTGCAAACATGGTTTAAATATTGGTCCTTGTGCTTAACAGATGTGCTGCTTTGATTAATTGCTTAATCTCTGAAGCCTTTGTTCCTATATCCTTGAAAGGATAATAATATACCTCTCATATACGTGTGAGGTTTACATTACCAATCCAAGTACCTAGCAGGGTGCATGGTACATAGGAGACATTAAATAAAAATTGATTTATTTGCTTTTTTTCTCCCTCAATTCATTACTTTAACTACTGCAATTATTTAAAGCAATATTATTATACTTTAAAAATATAATGACCACCCCTTTTTATGGTATTTGCTGAGAGAAGTGAACAATTCTCCCAATTCTGTCTCAGTTAAATAAACTTAGGTGAAAAACTTTAATACATTTATTGATTTGCTTATTTAAGGAAAGGCCAAATATAGTATTTCCAGATACATTATTATTTTCTGCTTAATTATTTAGTTTTTTTCTATCCTTTGAATCACTTCTAAAATCCCTTTCAGGGGCAAATTATTCCTACACCAAATTCAAGATACCCTGTGGCCTCCCCTAGCCAATATGTAAGCACAGGATTCTAGAGTTCTCATTACCTTTTCAAATGAATCTAAAATTATCTGTATTTGCATATCTCTAAGTCACCTACAAAGTTATCACTGTCAGTGGTAACCATAACAGAATTCAGGATTAGTTACCATTATTCTGTCTGTATGGCAGCTACCACCTTGTAAATGTGCACTTATAATGAAATACCATACATGAAAACTTCATGAACAATGATAAATTCACAGCTATATTTCCTCTCGTATATAATTACGGCCTCCAGAAATGATCTATGAACAGGATTCTCTTTGCAAGAAAAAACAGATGGAGCCAAGAAGGTAAATAAGAATAGTGTGATTTGGCAAGGATCATCTCAACTCATATTATAAAAAAACTTATGAAAATATTTCCCAGTTTGAGATGGAAACTAAAACAGCCATGTGTACCACATTAAAATGTCAAGTCTCCACATTTCCACCAAAAATCTGTTTTGCACCATATTGTAACATTTTTAAAAATGCTCTTTGAGCCACTAGTAAATATACCATAAGAATAGCTATCCTAAATACAAGTATGACCCCTTGTGACAATTACGGTTTTGTCTGCCCAGTAACTGTCCTGGGCACAATCGCCTCTGCAACTTATGTTGTAACAGGAGCCTCCTCCCCTCACTGCAGAGGTGAATGTGTGCCTGGGTAATGCACTGCATCTTCATCTTTTACTTGCAATGACTTTCTCAGTTTCGGTTGCTAAACAAATTGGACAAATCAGGCCATCCATGCCCTTTTCCTAAGTGGAATTAGCAAGGTAGAGCCTCTTTTTCTTCTTCAGACATAAATGTGACACCAAAGCTTCTGGCTATCATGTTCCCATTTTATAAAATGGCATAAACAAAAGACAAAAATGTAGAGAATCTTGGAAGTCAACTTCTATGTTCAAGTCCTGAGTTTTCTTGGTTGCTATGTTCCAGAAGTTTTCCATTCAATTGTATGGGGTGTTCCAGCATCATTCAGTATCATTCTAATAAATTCTCCATTTTTGCTGAAACTAGTTTGAGTTGGATTTTATAACAGTACTTACTAAAAAGTGTACGCACAGAACTTCTACAGCTGTGCAAATCCCAAAGACTCTAAAACTGGTTCATAGTACCACTTACCCTTGAATTAACGAGTCATTTTGTATTTATTGGCTTCAAAATGAAAGCATGGTTGCTTTCTGTATTAGTTCACAGAAGAAAAATAGATCATGCTTTGTTTTGCCAGTCAAATGAAGAAAATTGGTTTGAAATGTTTTCCCACGGAGAAGATTAGCTGAAATTTATAATGCATTACAGGAAATGGAACTAGAAATAACTTGAACTGATGTCATCTTCATGTATTTTTCATTGCTGCTCCCATTTCTCTGGGTGTGTCAAGAAAAGAGAATAGTTTACTCTTTTAAAGTACAACAAAATGCTTATATATTTTTGTTTTAATATATAATCCTCTACTTTCTTCTAAAGTAAGTTGATCCTGGCTAGGAAGTCTTGCTTGCTGAACTGGTTAAGTGGGAGAGCACGAAAGAAGAAAAGCTAAAGAAAGCTAGCACAGGAGGATCCAAGATGGCCAAATAGGAACAGCTCCGGAGTGCAGTTCTCAGCAAGAACAATGCAGAGGGTGAGTGCTCACTGCATTTCCAAACAAGTTTTCACTGCCCACAGACCAGGAGATTCCCAGGTTGAAAAGCACCACGAGTTTTCAACACAGCTGGTGCTGAGGGTTGGCACATAGAAACTCACACAAATCTGGGTGTCCATTTCAACTGGAGCCTGGAGCACCTGGGAGACAGAGCCACCCATTCAACTGAAAGGGAGGGAGCTGAGACAGGGAGCCAGGTGATCTGGCTAAGCAGGTACCACCCCCACAAAACAAGCAATCTGAAACGCTCTGGATTGAGAGTTTTGCAGCAAGTGCAGCTGGACCTGGGATGGTCCAGCTTAGTCAGGGAAATGGTGTCAGCCACTACAGAGGCAGTCCGCCAACACCAAGGAAGTTCACACAGTAGCTGGGCAGAGCCTGCGGCAGCTCAGCAACACCTCTGCTGGCAGACTGTGACTAGACTACTCCGTACTGAGCAGGGCATCTCTGAAAAAAGGCAGCAGCACATTAGGAACTTAAAAATAAAGCCAATTGTCCTAGGTCAGAGCAGCTGGGAAAAGATGCAGTTATGAGTTCTGCTGCAGCAGACTTAAAGGTATCTTCCCAGCAGCTCTGCATGGAACAATGGTGCTCCCAGCATAGCACTTAAGCTCCTATAAGGGACAGACTGTCTCCTCAAGCAGCTCTCCGACCCCTGTATACACAAGGAGGCGCCTCATAAAGGAGAGCTCAGGCTGACATCTGGCGAGTACCATTCTGGGATGAAGATAACAGAAGAAGAAACCAGCAGCAACACTTACTGTTCTGCAGCTCCCGCAGGTGATCCCCAGGTGAGCAGGGTCTGGAGTGGACCTCCAGCTGTCCTGCAGCAGAGGGGCCTGACTGTTAGAAGGAAAACTAAGAAACAGAAAGAAATAGCTTCAACATCAACAAAAAGGACATCCACTCAGAGACCCCATCCGAAAGTCACCAACTACAAAGACCAGAGGTAGATAAAGCCACAAAGATGGAAAGAAACCAGTGCAAAAAGGATGAAAACACCCAAAACCAGAATGCTTCTCCTCCTCCAAGGGATCACAACTCCTCATCAGCTAAGGATCAAAGGTATATGGAGAACGAATCTGATGAACTGACAGAAACAGATTTCAGAAGGTGGGTAATAATAAACTTCTCAGAGCTAAAAGAACATGTGCTAACCCAATGCAAAGAAACTGAGAACCTAGAAAAAAATGTTAGATAAGATGCTAACTAGAATAAACAGCTTACAGAAGGATATAAACGACTTGACAGAGCTGAAAAACACAGCACGAAAACTTCGCAAGGATACACAAGTTTCAATAGCTGAATTGACGAAGCAGAAGAAAGGATATCAGAGGTCGAAGATCAACTCAATGAAATAAAATGAGAAGGCAAGATTAGAGAAAACAGGGTAAAAAGGAATGAACAAAGTCAACAAGAAATATGGGACTATGTGAAAAGACCTAATCTACATTTGATAGGTGTACCCGAATGTGACGAAGAGAATGAATCCAAGCTGGAAAATACTCTTCAGGATATTATCCAGGAAAACTTCCCCAACCTAGCAAGGCAGGCCAATATTCAAGTCCAGGAAATACAGAGAACACCACAAAGATATTCCTCTAGAAGAGCAACCCCAAGGCACATAATCGTCAGATTCACCAGGGTTGAAATGAAGAAAAAAATGCTAAGGGCAGCCAGAGAGAAAGGTCACGTTACCCACCAAGGGAAGCCCACCACACTCACAACAGATCTCAGCAGAAACCCTACAAGCCAGAAGAGAGTGGGGGCCAATATTCAACATCCTTAAAGAAAAGAAATTTCAACCCAGAATTTCATATCTGGCCAAACTAAGATTCCTAGTGAAGGAGAAATAAAATCCCTTACAGACAAGCAATAGCTGAGAGATTTCATCACCACCAGGCCTGCCTTACGAGAGCTCCTGAAAGAAGCACTAAACAAGGAAAAGAACAACCAGTATCAGCCACTCCAAAAATGTATCAAATGGTATAGACCATCGACATAATGAAGAAAATGCATCAACTAATGGGCAAAACAACCAGCTAGCATCAAAATGACAGGATCAAAGCACACATACCAATATTAACCTTAAATATAAATGGGCTAAATGCCCCAATCAAAAGACACAGACTGGCAAATTGGATAAAAAGTCAAGACCCATTGGTGTACTGTATTCAGGAAACCCATCTCTCGTGCAAGGACACACATAGGATAAAAATAAAGGGATGGAGGAAGATTTATCAAGCAAATGGAAAGCAAAAAAAAAAAAAGCAGGAATTGCAATCCTAGTCACTGGTAAAATGGGCTTTAAACCAACAAGGATCCAAAAAGACAAAGAAGAGTATTACATAATGTTGTAAAAGGATCAATGCATCCAGAAGAGCTAACGATTCAAAATATATATGTACCCAATACAGGAGCACCCAGATACATAAAGCAAGTTCTTAACAACCTACAAAGAGACTCAGACTCCTACAAAATAATAGTGGGAGACTTTAACACTCCATTGTCAATATTAGACAGATCAACAAGACAGAAAATTAACAAGAATATCCAGGACTTGAACCCAGAACTGGATCAAGCGGACCTAATAGACATCTACAGAAATCTCCACCCCAAATCCACAGAAGATACATTCTTCTCACCACCTCATTGCAACTACTCTAAAATTGACCACATATTTGGAAGTAAATCACTCAGAAAATGCAAAAGAATAGAAATCATAACAGTCTCTCAGACCACAGTGCAATCAAATTAGAACTCAGAATTAAGAAACTAACTCAGAATTGCACAACTTCATGGAAACTGAGCAACCTGCTCCTGAATGTTGACTGGATAAACAATGAAATGAAGGCAGAAATAAAGATGTTCTTTGAAACCAATGAGAACAAAGACACAACGTACCAGAATCTCTGGGACACATTTAAAGCAGTGTCTCAAGGGAAATTTATAGCAATAAATGCCCACCAGAGAAGCGAGGAAATATCTAAAATCCACCTATCCTCAAAATTGAAAGAGCTAGAGGAGCAAGATCGAAAGAACTCAAAAGCTAGCAGAAGACAAGAAATAACTAAAATCAGAGCAGAACTGAAGGAGATAGAGACACAAAAAACCCTTCAAAAAGTCAATAAATCCAGGAGCTGGTTTTTTGAAAATATCAACAAAATAGACCACTAATCAGATTAATACAAAAGAAAAGAGAGAAGAATCAAATAGATGCAATAAAAAATGAAAAAGAGGATATCACCACCGATTCCACAGAAATACAAATCACCATCAGAGATTACTAAAAACAACTCTATGCATATAAACCAGTAAACCTGGAAGAAATGAAAAAATTCCTGGACACTTGCACCCTCCCAAGCCTAAACCAGGAAGAAGTTGAAACCTTGAACAGACCAATAACAAGGGCTGAAGTTGAGGCAGCAATTAATAGCCTACCAACCAAAAAAAGTCCAGGTCCAGATGGGTTCACAGCTGAATTCTACCAGACGTACAAAGAGGAGCTGGTGCCATTCCTTCTGAAACTATTCCAAACAATCCAAAAAGAGGGAATCCTTCCCAAATCATTTTATGAGACCAACATCATCCTGATACCAAAACCCAGTAGAGACTCAACAAAAAAACTTCAGGCCAATATCCATGATGAACATAGATGCAAAAATCTTCAATAAAATACTGGCAAACTGATTGCAACAGCACATCAAAAAGCTTATCCATCACAATCAAGTAGGCTTCATCCCAGGAATGCAAGGCTGGTTCACCATACGCAAGTCTATAAATGTAATTCACTGCATAAACAGAACCAAAGACAAAAACCACTTGATTATCTCAATAGATGCAGAGAAGGCCTTCAACAAAATTCAACAGCCCTTTATGCTAAAAACTCTCAATAAACTTGGTATTGAAGGAATGTATCTCAAAATAATAAAAGCTATTTAAGACAAACCTACAGGCAATATAATACTGAATGGGCAAAAACTGGAAACATACCCTTTGAAATCTGGCACTACACAAGGATGCCCTCTCTCACCACTCCTATTCAATATAGTATTGGAAGTTCTAGCCAGAGCAATTAGAAAAGAAAAAAAAAATAAATAAAGGGTATTCAATTAGGAAAGGAGGAAATCAAATTTTCTCTATTTGTAGATGACATGATTGTATATTTAGAAGACCCTATCATCTCAGCCCAAAATCTCCTTAAACTGATGAGCAACTTCAGCAAAGACTCAGGATACAAAATCAATGTGCAGAAATCACAAGCATTTATATACAGCAATAACAGACTAACAGAGAGCCCAATCATAAGTGAACTCCCATTCACAATTGCTACAAACAGAATAAAATACCTAGGAATACAACTAACAAAGGATGGAAAGTACCTCTTCAAGGAGAACTATAAACCACTGCTCAACAAAATAAGAGAAGACACAAACAGATGGAGAAATATTCCATGCTCATGGCTAGGAAGAATCAGTATTATAGATTCAATGCTATCCCCATCAAGCTACCAATGACCCTTCTTCATAGAACTGGAAAAAAACCACCTTAAACTTCATATGGAACCAAAAGAGAGCCCACATAGCCAAGACAATCCTAAGCAAAAAGAACAAAGCCGGAGGCATCACGCTACCTGATTTCAAACCATACTACAAGGCTACAGTAATCAAAACAGCATGGTACTGGTACCAAAACAGAGCTATAGACCAATGGAACAGAATAGAGGCCTTGGAGGCAATGCCACACGTCTACAATCATCAGATCTTCGACAAACCTGACAAAAACAAGCAATGGGGAAAGGATTCCCTGTTTAATAAATGGGGTTGGGAAAACTGGCTAGCCATATGCAGAAAGCAGAAACTGGACCCTTTCCTGACACCTTACACTAAAATTAACTCCAGGTGGATTAAAGGCTTAAACATAAGACCTAACACCATAAAAACCCTAGAAGAAAACCTAGGCAAAACCATTCAGGACATAGGCATAGGCAAGGACTTCATGACTAAAACACCAAAAGCATTGGCAACAAAAGCCAAAATAGACAAATGGGACCTAGTTAAAATCCAGAGCTTCTGTACAGCCAAAGAAGCAATCATTAGAGTGAACCAGCAACCAAGAGAATGGGAAAAACTTTTTGCAATTTACCCATCTGACAAAGGGCTAATATCCAGAATCTACAAAGAACTAAAACAGATTTACAAGAAAACAACAAACCCATCCAAAAGTGGGCAAAGGATATGAACAGACACTTTTCAAAAGAAGACATATATGAGGCCAACAAACATATGAAAAAATGCTCATCATCACTGATTATTAGAGAAATGTAAATCAAAACCACATTGAGATACCACCTCACGCAAGTTAGAATGGTGATCATTAAAAAATCTGGAGACAACAGATGCTGGAGAGGATGTGGAGAAATAGAAACACTTTTACACTGTTGGTGAGAGTGTAAACTAGTACAACCATTGTGGAAGACAGTGTGGTGATTCCTCAAGGACCTAGAAACAGAAATCCCATTTGACCCAGTAATCCCATTACTGGGTATATACCCAAAGGACTATAAATCGTTCTACTATAAAGACACACACACATGTATGTTCATTGCAGCACTGTTTACAATAGCAAAGACCTGGAACCAACCCAAATGCCCATCGCCAATAGACTGGACAAGGAAAATATGGCACATATATACCATAGAATATTATGCAGCCATAAAAAACGATGAGTTCCTGTCCTTTGTAGGGATATGGATGAATCTGGAAACCATCATTCTCAGCAAACTGAGACACAAGAACAGAAAATCAAACACTGCATGTTCTCACTCATAAATGGGTGTTGAACAATGAGAATACAGGGACACAGGGAGGGGAACATCACACACTGGGGTCTGTTTGGGGGGGCCAAGGGAGGGACAGCAGAGGGGTGGGGAGGTCGGGGAGGGATAAAATGGGGAGAAATGCCAGATGCAGGTGATGGGGGGAAGAAGGCAGCAAACTACATTGCCATTTGTGTACCTATGCAACAATCCTGCATGATCTGCACATGCACCCCAGAACCTAAAGTACAATAAAAAAAAATTAAAAATTAAAAAAAAGAAGACTAGCACAAGAGTGTATCTTTAATCAATAAGTGGCTATAAGTAGCAAAGGAGGAGGCTAGGAGGCAGTAGGGAAGATGTGGTTGAAGTGTATTTTGGCTAAAGAAGAATTTCTGGAGGAGATTGGAAATGTTCAATGGGAATTTTGAGCAAGTATTATGGTACCACAATGCACCTTTTTTCTTCAGTCTACTCACAATGTCCTCAGTAAAATCCATACTTCATGCTTACTAATGCTTTGTGGAGCTGGATTTGCTTTGCAGGCTGTGACAAAGGATTATTTCTTGACTTAATGTTATCAACATCATAAAAGCAAAAGCAAAAACAAATCAGAGGTTTTCTATGTGGACTTCATGACATTTGTTTTCAATTATACATAATTTTTCTTCATAATGCATTATTGATTGCAATGGGTATTATAAGAGATTCAGCTCATCCATCTTAAACCCCAAATTTTGGAACTGTTTGCATTCTGTTGTTTATTTTTGAAAAGGGGGAAATGAAGTGACAGTCCTCAGGTACTTTGAAGTTGAAACAAAACATACTAAAGGCACCATCTACAATCCTTAAGTGAGGAATACTTTATAGAGAATTTTACCTTAAAGACTTTGTCAAATACTGCACTTCTTATCAATACCAGTTTAAATGATTATTGAAGTAAAATGTATTTAATTACACACTGTTGGTAGAACTAGTTCATGCAATTTGTAAGCAAACAATATCAGCATTATGAATATGTTTTTATTTTTTCTTCTATCTCCTATGGAACTCAGAATACATTTCCACAAGTACACTTTCCTTGGCATGAGTTCTAAACCATCTTCAGCACAAACTGGTCTGTAAAGTTTCAAGGGACAATTATATAGCCATATCCTATAGATCGGGGTCCCCAGTGTCCCAAGGCCCACAGACCAGTACTTGTCCATGGCCTGTTAGGAACTGAACCTCATAGCAAGAGGTGAGCGGCGAGTGAATGACTGAAGTTCATCTGTATTTACAGCCATTCCACATTGCATTACCACCTAAGCTCCACCTCAGATCACTGGTGGCATTAGATTCTCACAGGAGCGCAAACCCTATTGTGAACTGGGCATGGAAGGGATCTAGGTTTTGTGCTCCTGATGAGAATCTAATGCCTGATGATCTGTCACTGTCACCCATCAGCCCCAGAGGGGACTGTCAAGTTGCAGGAAAATAAGCTCAAGGCTCTCACTGATTCTACATTATGGTGAATAGTATACTTGTTTCATTATATATTATAACTTAATAATAATATAAAGTGCATGATAAATGTAATGTGTTTGAATGATCATGAAACCAACCCCCTCCCCCTACTCCAGTCCATGGGAAAAAAATGCATGCCATGAAACTGGCCCCTGGTGCCAAAAAGGCTGGGAACCACTGCTACAGATGATGAATGGTTTAACTGTTGTGACAACTGAAAATTTCACCCTGAATTAGGATCCAGGACTAAGAATTTATGAGAAGATTCTTGGTCTTTGCCACAAATCCTTCTCTTCCATATTTTTCTCTCTCTTTATCTCCTTTTTTATAAACTGGAGAAAATAAAGAATGAAAGCAAGGCTCTCAGAGGATAGAACAACTTGATTACTATTGTAACTTCATATATTAGGAATACTTTAAATATTAGTTGAGTAAATAAATGTGTTGGTGATTCACTAATGGTGACCCCAAGAGTTAACATCTATCCTACTCAAATAAAGAGAAGGATCCACACAGATGAAAAGAAAGAGGCTCCTAAGGTACATCATAGAATGAGCTCTGATCGAAAAGCTCTAGGTAGGGTTAAATTCTCTTTGGAAAATCACTTTGGATAACTTTGAGAAGTTTAAGGTATCAGCATTTGATTTTCTCTTTTCTCACTTATTTAACATCATGAGACTATGCCACAACTTGTTCTATGAAAGTACTAGATTTTAAGTTACAGTAAATATTTTGAATATTGTGCTTTCTCTACATCATATTTATAAGATATATATATATCCTTGGCTCAAATAACTCAATTCTGGAAGCAATCTGGATTTTAATACCTTTTATTAGAATTGTGGAAACAGCTGGAAGCTCTCAAAATTCAATAGATAATAATATTTCAAGTGCTTCCTACTACTTATAGGCTTGGCTTTAACTAGCTACTTTGTTATAAGTATCATGCTGTTGTCATAGCAACTTTAGAAAAGGTTGTGATGTATGGGAAACTGAGTTGCTGATGACCTAAAGACATAATCTAATAATGACTGCAGTAATGCCTCCTGGGAAAACATTGTCAAAGATCAAGGAGCTGTGATAATTCTTTAGAAACTCCATATAGTACGCTTATTGAAGCTTAATATTTTCAAGCTAAAACTGAATATACCTCAACACAGATTCCCTTCCTTCACTTCATACCTACAACTTTGTCTTAAAGAACGATACTTCCGAGGATGGTATATAAATGACATAAACTGTATTCCCCTAATTTCAACAATACTCTTAGTTTTCTTCTAAATGTAGAGTCAATACATATCTTTAGTTTTCTTCTTTATAGTCACTGATCTAGAAAAAAAAAACCATAGTTTTCATTTGTAACTAAAATCTTCACTGAAACAATCTTCTTACATGTGGCACATGAGTACTGAGCAGAGTACTTTTCAAGGCATCTCTATTATTAAAGAAATTGAATAGCCTTTCATTTTTTTCTGATTTCTTAATGTGTAGATGTGAATATGAATATCATTCTAAGCTTGAAAACTAAAACCTGACAATTTCATTTGGAAATTATATCTAAAGTTTCTGTTGTGATTCTTAACCAGGATAAAATGTCCCAACTGAGATGTATTAAAGTTATACCAACATCTATTTGTCTAATGACTATTTCTAGTGATCCATACTGCTGAAAAGATTACTTTGAGAGAGTAATTAAAATAGCTGGAAATTACCCAAATGCTTCATTATTTGTGTACATTATAACAGGCCAAGGAACAACCTTTTATCTTTGTTACTAAAACTCAACAACAGCTACTTTGAGAGAAGCAGTTTTGCCTATAAGAAAGAACAAGTCAGACATGGGTTTAATCAGAGCTTGGCCAGTTACGAAACACTGGTCCTTGGACAAGTTATATATACCTTCTGAGCCTGTTTCCTCATGTATGAAATATAAATGAATCCTCTCTTTCAGGGCTACGGAAAGACAGAAAATATATGTAAGATATCTTGAACAAAATAATGAAGGCTAGCAAACAGAAGAAGCATAGTTCATGATCACTATTGAAAAGTTTCATTAACTACTTATTGATGTTCCATTTGGTAATTATCTAACTGAGTGAAATAAGTAATGGATTTTCTAATGAAGGAAAAGTAAATGGATATGTCTCACTCCCAGGCAACATCAAAGACAAAGGCTGCCATAGATATTTCTCCAAAATCCACAGATAACAAATCACACCTCACCAATGTTTAGTACCATGTTTCCTTTTTTAAAAAAAGTATCTTATTATCTCAAATGAATATGTATTGTCAATTAAAAAAAATTAAGACTCACTTAGAAAAAAGAGCTATCCATAACGGAAATCTATGTAAAGGAAGCCAGGAATCCCATTGAAGAAAACAGTCTCAAATCCTAAGAAGACAGTTATGTAGCAGGCATAGCTGTGGTACAGACAGGAGCCAGGTAAATACCGGGTAGAAGAGGGTGGTTCCCTGGCAAAAGCCCCACCCTTAAGCCTAGATACCTGTGGCCCTAAATGGGAAGAGGCATTCCTGTTTTCATTCCCAAAAAGTGGCCTTTTGGCACCCCCCTATACTGTACCCATATAAACCCCAGACCCCAGGCTCCAGGAGGAGATGAGGAGACAAGCAGGTGAAAGGCAGAACGACACTGCAGAGAGAGAAAAGAAGGATCGTCTGAACTCTGAAAGGAGTTCTGCTGAGGGTGGTTGGACAGGAGTTTGGCCACTGAACAGCCAACTCCAGCGGAAGATCATCTTTCCACTCCATCCCCCTTCCAGCTCCTCATCCATCCTACCACCACCCCTCCATAAAATCCCCACATCCATACTTCTTCTGGGATGCTGGACAAGAGCTTGGAATATAGAAAGCTGTCACACTGGCTCTCTGCCCTGGCAACAAGACAAAGGGACCACTGAGCTGGTTAACACTTAAGCCATCTGCAGACAGCAAAACTAAAAGAGCGCCCTGTAACACACACCATGCTCGCTTGGGCTTTGGGAGTCGCAGGCACCCACACCTAGACGCTACCCTGGGACCAGAGCCCCAGAGCACTTGCCCCAGCTCCTGCACCTGCCCATCTGTATGCTCCTCATGGAGTAAGGGGTTTGAGTGCTCAGTGACCAAACACATAAGCCACACCTCTGTTATATGAAGTGGGGTCAGGGAACTCTGCTGTCTCAGCTGCACCACTAATTCAGATTGGTTTGGGATGTTAAATAACTCAGAGAAGTTATTCCCCAACAAAAAAAATATGAAGTGCAACAAAAATATAATTTATAGCACAGAAATATTTAATGACATATACAATTTGGTCAAATAGAAATTCCTCCATCAGGAGCAGACTCAACCTTTGCAACAAAGTTGTAGTTCAAACACAAGGCAAACAAAACTATGACTCTAGCTTGTGTTTGAGAAAGCAGAATCTACTTGATCTTACTTAGGAACTAGACCAGTAGAAAAGGGAATATAGACAAGAGAATATAGTGCTACTTAAGCTAGTAGATAATATTTACATAGTCATAATACTGTAATGAAAATGGTGTTTACAAGTTGTCAGTTTTCAAGTCAACCAATGGATAAAAGATGAAAATTTCTGTTGTGGGCAGAACATAATGTAAATGCTAACAATTTTTCAAACAAAATACTAAAATTATAGCTGTAAGTAAGAAGTAGTTGGAAGGAAACAGAGGAGGGAGTGAAAAAAACAAGGGCAGGTGTACTAAATTTATACCCTCTCATAGAACAGGGAATCAAGTATAGACTATGTAAACAGAGCAGGAAGTAGAAGTATGTTACTTAAAGTTAATAAATCAGCCAGGCGCCTTTGGGAAACCAAGGTAAAAGAATCACTTGAGGCTGAGAGTTTGAGACCAGCCTGGGCAACATAGCAAAACCCCGTCTCTACAAAAATTTAAGTGGATGTGGTCTAACATTGACATGAATAAAAAATAAAAAGCATTTATAGTTATGGATGTTATTACTAGAAACTTACAATAAATGTCATTTTAAAATGTTGGCTGTGGGGATAGGAATGAAGATAGAGGAAGAGTGGTCAGGAAACTATAATTTCTTACCAAAAGGTCTCTGAACTATTCAATTTTCACAAGGTATGTATCTTTTTTTTTTTTTCAATGGAGTCTCATTTTGTCATCTAGGCTGGAGTGCAGCAGTGTGATCTCATTCACTGCAACCTTTACCTCCCAAGTTCAAGCAATTCTCCTGCCTCAGCCTCCCCAGCAACTGAGATTGTAGGCACCCACCACAACACCTCGCTATTTTTAGTACAGAAGGGGTTTTACCATGTTGGCTGGGCTGGTCTTGAACTCCTGACTTCAGGTGATCCACTGCCTTGGCCTCCCCAATGTCTGAAATTATAGGTGTGAGCCACTGAACCTGAGTATATCTTTATTTTTTAATTCAAGGATATAGAGTTAAAATCATAAATGATTTTCAACTTAGAAAAACAATTCTGATGTACAGATAGATTTTTAAGGTATATTTTTACCATAGATCAACTCCATATCGATCAATTTCAAAAGGCTTCTCATTATGTAGAACTTAATTCAATCTTAAGTGCTACAACATCCATGGAGTAGACTTTCTTTAGGCTGGCTTTGTAATGCAAGAGTGCATAATAATTTAACTTTTTTTTTTTTTTTTTTTTTTTTAAGATACAGGGTCTCACTTTGTTGCCCAGACTGGTCTCAAATTCCTGGGCTCAAGCAATCTGCTCTCCTCAAGGTCCCAAAATGCTGGTATTATAGGCGGGAGCCACTGTGCCGGGCAAAAGGGCATAATAATACTGATCATCACAGTTCATTTCTCTTTTTTCATCAGAGTCCTTTAAAGCCGTGGTTTCCAAACTTTCTGGCACCAGAGACCAGGTTTGTGGAAGACAGTTTTTCCACAGATGATGGGGGTGGGGGATGGTGTTGGGAGGAAACTGTTCCACTTCAGATCATCAGGCATTAGATTCTCACAACCTAGATCCCTCACAAGCGCAGTTCACAATAGGGTTCGCACTCTCTGCTGTGAGAATCTAATGCTGCCATTGATCTGACAGGAGGTTGAGCTCAGGCAGTAATGTGAGTGATGGAGAGTGGCTGTACATACAGATGAAGCTTCGTTTTCTTGTTCATTGCTCACCTCCTGCTGTGCCACCCGTTCCTAACAGGCCACGGACTGGTACAGCTCCGCAGCCTGGGGTTTGGAGGACCCCTGCTTTAATGGACATCAGTTCCTTCATAGGGTGAGACTTTGGCCAGTCTATTACCAACAAAACTTTAAAAGTGACAATGTCAGAAAATTCAAGTAATATATAAGAGAAACAAAATTGAGATGGATGCTTAAGTATATATAAATTCTAGTCCATGACTGTGAGGTCCAAAGTATTTCTCTGACAGGGGTTAAAAAGGAAAGAGAGAAAGTAAATCCATAGGTAGGAATAACACTTGATCTCAAATTTGTATTTAACCCATAATGCGACCATCAAATATTGAATGAGAAATGCATATTCATATGTGTCACATGATGCATGCAATCTAACACTGTAACTATAGTACTAAGGTTTGGAAATTCTGGAAATTTCCCAATAAATGTATTTCTTTTTTAAAATTTTAACAAAAAGATTTTTGTTTTCTGCACTGATGTATCAAGTAGTCTTTTTTTTATCCTTATTCAGAGTCTGCTGCAGATATATGCTGCAATAGAAAATGAAAATACAAATTTTGCAATGCAAATTTCCCAAGAAAGAGCTTCTGTGTCTTTAACGTGACCAAACACTTTCATTTATAAGTGAGCATTAACAGGTGGGAAAGGCATCTGGCTGGAAATCAGATGGGTTTTTTAATCCTGTCAATCACTAGCTGTGTAGATTTGTGTTTATCACTTCACCCTTCTAAGCTGAAGTTCCAACTCTGGAAATAAGTTTAATATCTATCCTTTCTATCTTCTAAAAATCTTCTCAGGAATAAATTATATGATATTTGCTGATAATCTGGTGATGATTAAATGCTTATGTAGCATACACACATACAAACACACACACACTTTTCCATCAAATGAAGAACAGACCATTTAAAAGAGAAATATAAAAGTATGAATAAATAATTACCCAAAGGACTAGTGTTGATTAAAATAGGCATTTGAGGAATCCACTACAAAAAGTTCAGCACTTGTAAATTCTATCACTAGAATATTAAAAAGCACCACCTTTTTGTCATACAGATAACAGAAAACTAGTGTGTATTTCTATGCTATTCCTGTCTTCTCTCACCAAGCATTACAGGAACTGTCCTGTGAAAACCAGTCAGAGAGTTAGTGATAGCATTTACTTACTTCAATTTCCTCTGATCAACGGTAGTCAAAATCTGACAATGGAAATTGTTTCTTGTATAATATTGGACTCTGTGCTAGGAAATGTAAATCTTAAGTCTTTTTTTCTTTTTTTTTTTTTATTTCAGTCCCCATAGAGAGTGTCAAAAATTGCCAATGCCGACTATATTGCAAGTTGTCATGGCGAAGTATTGGGAAAAGTTTTCAATTCGCAATAATGGCTCTTCAGATAAACCTCATTGGCTACGATACTGCCACTGTGCAAAGCTATAACCAGTTTTAAAAACAGAATCCCAGCACTTTGGGAGGCCGGGGGGGGGTGCGACACGAGGTCAGGAGTTCAAGACCAAGATGGTCCAAGATGGTGAAACCCCATACTTTTCTAGATTTTCACATTCTTCAGTACACATTACTAAAAATACAAAAAAAAAAAAAATTTAGCTGTGTGTGGTGGCACATGCCTGTAATCCCAGGTACCCGGGAGGCTGAGGCGGAGGATTGCTTAAACCCGGGAGGTGGGGGTTGCAGAGTCAAGATCGTTTCACTACACTCGAGCCTGGGTGACAGAGCGAGACTCCCTCTCAAAAACCACCACCACCAGCACCACAGAATCCAGTATCCAGTAGCCTAGGCAAGTGCAGTGGACAGTAAACTGAGAATGAAGTCATTATAACTTCATTTCTTTTCTTGAGTGCTCACTCTAAAAGTTTACACAGGCAAATATAACAACATTTTTTATTAAGTGTTTTTACTGACTTCTGAAAAGGAATCTTTAATTCTGATGACCCTTCCTAAAATACATCTTTTTTTCATGTATTTTGGTTTTAATGTATATGTTTTACATTTAAAAAAATATATGATTGCTATTATACAGTCAATAATTGTTCAGTATTATTCACATTTTCTTTGATTATCACCCTTCTTGTTACTCACAGCTTCCATATGGGATATCTTTCCTCCTGCCTGAAATAAACTTGAATTAAAGCAGAAACTTCTTTGTGTGTGAAGATCTTACTGTGGCAAGCCGTCTTTGTTTTTTGTTTTTTAAATATTACCTTACTTTTGAAATATGTTATTGGGAATAGAAATCTAGATGACAGTTATTTTTCTCTTAGCTTACTGTAATGATGACTTCACAGTATTCTGTTTCCCATTGTGGCCAATGCAAAGCAGTTTGAAGTCTAATAGCAGATACAGTACTTTGAAGGCAATCTACATAGATTCGTAGGTAGGTAGGTAGATAGATTATATACATGTATATATACATATACATGTGTGTGTGTGTGTGTGTGTGTGTGTATATATATATATATATATATATTCCTTTCTGGTTACTTTTAAACTTTTACTTTTTGTCATTTTTTCAGATTCACTAAGAGGTGTCTTAGTATAAATTTTGTAGATTTTTCTTATATTTATCCTGCTTGGGGTAACTAGAATTCCTTAATCTATGGTTTGGTGTCTTTCATAAATTCTTAAAAATTCTCATTCACTATGTTTTCAGTGTGTCTTCCCTATGATTCCTCTCGTCTCTTTCCAAAGCAACAGTTAAATGTACGCTAGACCATTCCACTCTCTCCTCCTTACGACCAACCTCTTTCATATTTTCCATTCCACTGTCTCCGGGCTGTAGTCTGAATACTTTCTACAGATCTACAGTACTGTAATTCTTTCTTCAAATGAATTTCCTCTGTTATTAAATGCATCTTCTTTTCCAGGAGGTTTTTTTTTTTTTTTTTTTTTTCAAATTTTCTTAGATTTCTGATTCTCTTATGTTTTCAAATATATTAAATATATTTCCAATATCTACAGTTTTGGTCAATTTTATTCTTTAGTCTTTTTTTTTCTGATTTTTCTCACTCATACTGTTTTATTTTCTTGAATAATCTATGATTTTTTTTCTTTCTGTAACTTCATGTTTCTTGAATCTCTTTACCTCCGAGAATTTGATGAGACCTGGTTTAAAGTTGGCTTCCTCAGAGAAGACATGTATTTGTTCTGCCAAATGACTACAGGCTCTATCAATCACAAATTCTAGTTTTAAAAGATATTAACTTTGGGTTGTTTTTTTAACCACCCAAGTACTGTGAATTGTGAGCTGCAAAGCCAATGGAGAACTTGCAATTCTGCATCCTCACAGATACACATTTTCCCACTTTATTCAGTGCCAAGTCTGAAGACAGGTAATTTTGCTGTCAGTTTCCTGGAGTTTGACATTAAGAGGCCTTTTGTTGTTCACTTTTATTCTGAGTGTGTAGCCACTTGAAGTCCTATATTTATACAAAAGCGTTTTGAACACTGATCTTTCACACTGGGTAGGCTTACATCTTTGCTTCATTTCCTTTAAGCCCAGCATGTCAGGAAAAATTAAACTCAAGTTCACTCAGGTTTAGAAAACACTTCAAGGTAAAAACCAGCTTTCTGCCTCTGCTTACTTTTCTAGGTTTTCACTTTCTTCAGTACACATTACACAAAAATGATACACGGAACACAAGTATATTAAACAGATAAGAGAACTCTTTTACCAGTACAGTATACATCATTTTATAAATTCCCATTTATATTACATTTTCTGATTTTTTAATTCAATAAATGAGAACACGTTAATACTTTATCATCTTCTAACATGCTAACATTTGCTACATATGGGTACACCACATAGTGCTTTACATTATTATTTCAACTACAGCCTAAAATTTTAAAACTAAATTTTATTACATCATTTGCGGAAATCCTTAAGCAGTATTGTAAAATATATTTGGAAAATTATTGATGTAATCAATCAAGTTGTCATTCTGGATACTAGATAATCTGTCCTTTCCAAAACAATTACCTCTAAATATCATTGTTGCTACTGAAAAAATAGTAACATTAATTGCAAGTAACATACTTCATTCATATTCTGGCTTTGTGAATTGGGCAATTAACAAGGATGTTCAATGAAAATCATTCTGTTTCACAGATAATGTTGCTTTATTTTTTTGTGCCAGAGTCAATTCTCAGTAAATTTGACAAAAATGTGTCCACAGTTTATTTCTTCCTAAAAGAATTGCTGAAGTGAATAATCTACTTGTAAAGGATATGCTGGATAACAGAGATATTTAGATGAGTGCTGTTTAGAACAGAGGCCCCCAGTTCCTGGGCTATGGACTGCTACCAGTCCATGGTCTGTTAGGAACCAGCCCACACAGCAGGAGGTGAGTGAGGGCAAGTGAGCATTACTACCTGAGCTCCACCTCCTGTCAGACAAGCGGCAACACAGGAGCATGAACCCTATTGTGAGCCCCGTTGTGAACTGCACACGCAAGAGATGGATCTAGGTTGCATGCTCCTTATGAGACTCTAATGTGTGATGATCTGAGGTGGAACAGTTTCATCCTCAAACCACCCCCAGTATCCCCCTCAACCCTCCCCAGCACCTCCCATCCATAGAAAAACTGTCTTCCACAAAACTGGTCCTTAGTGGCAAGAAGATTGGAGATCACGGATCTGGAAGACCAAGTGATCTTCACCACCTCAGTGACATGTTACTGGTCTAGACAAAAAGGTAGAATTAAATTAGGTCAATAAATTATTTGGTAATAATGATCTGCTCACTAAAGAAAGAAACCGGCATTAAAAATGATAACTTATTCCATAGGCCTTGGTTCCATCCTTGAAGTGGTCTAGTGACATTTATTGGAGTCACCAGTAGAATGCCACATAAGCCCTCACAGAAAATTATATTGAGTGTAAGATAGTCCAAATTTTCCCAACTAGAAGAGCTACTTAAAATAAGTAACATGTGCCACATGAAATAACAAATATATACTTATAACATTTATTAATTTAATCAGAATTTCATTCTATTAGTTGATATCACTTTTCTACCTTGAAAATCATTTTATCCAAACATCCATCTTTGATATCAAACCTCTTATCAATACCAAATAAACTTTGAGATACTCAACACATTCTCCCAGAATATATATTTTCATTTCCATCTAAGCTGTTAGAGAGAAAGCCATTTGGAAAATGGTATACCATTTCATCCCTGGAAATTCTATCTTAAGCCACATTTGTCTTTTACATAACACTAAGACTTTGTTAGAAAAATTAGTTCAATGGGCTACTATTTATAATTTCTACAATGTTACTATGTGTAGTGACACAGAATGTTTAGAATTATGATGCCTTACATCAGGAATAATTACTAACCATATGCCAATATTTTTGCTTCTATTTCTCTAGATTTTAGCTGGTGGTCTCTGAGAGAAAGCATTGATTGAAGTTATTTTTAAGATACCATATTTTCCTCCCGTAGTAATTTATTTCTCAAATAAAATAATTAAAACAGTGCCTATAAGAAACTTTATAAATAAATATAATACAAGCATTTTCTGAGTGATGATGCCAAAAACACTTATATTTGGACATATATAAGTAATCCACTATACAATAAAAATTATTTTGAATATATGTTCCTTGACAATATATGAATTTGTATTTTTACATCTAATCAAAACAGTGTTAAATAGCTAAACTATATTTTTTTCCTTCTACCAAACTGAATTCTAAACAGCCTTTGGAATTCAGTTCTAGCTCTGTGCTCCTTCATAAAATACTCCTGATTGCAGCCAATACTAATCTCGTTCTTCTGAAAATTTCTATACTATTTGTAATCTATGTTATGGTTTATAATTTAGCAGTACTGTTCTATATTTTTCTCCAATTCTTTCATGTTAGTTAAGTTTAACTCCTCTACTACATTGATTTGAGGACTTATACTTCTATTTTATTCTACATGCCTTTTATTATATTGTTAATTGGAGCATAATTACGCAAGTGATCATTGGTTGTAAGCTATGCTTATTCACTTTCACAAATAAGTATCTTCTGATTGAGTGTTGTGCTGATATGGAAGTGCTGGGAAGGGAAGAGAGTGGTCCCTTTCAATGGTACAGAAGTGGGGAAGGGAAGAGCCCGGTAGAGGAGGGCATGGTTCCTGGCTAGGGCTCCACCTCCACAGACCTAGGTGAGGACAGGCATTTCACGGTCAAATGTTGCATTTCCCAAGACCACGCTGGCCTGCCCCATCCCCCGTCCTGTGGCCATAAAAACCCAAGGCCCTAGCAAGACAGAGAGAGAAGTAGCTGCACGTGGAGAGGAGCATTTCAGGGGAGGAACGCACAACCTGCCAGACACCGAGAGGAACGCACAGAGGGGCACCAGCATGCTGGCAGGCCACTGACCAGCAAAGCAACATGGAGTGTGCTGGGGCGGTGGCAGGAGCGCACAGGCTGCTGAGCGGCCAGACTCCAGGGGAAAACCATTTCCCTTCTGGGTCCCCCATCTGCTGAGAGCTACTTCCACTCAGTAAAACCTTGCACTCATTCTCCAAACCCAGGTGTGATTCGAGTCTTCTGGTACACCAAGGCAAGAACCCAGGATACAGAAAGCCCTCTGTCCTTGCGACAAGGGGGAGGGTCTATCTAACTGAGCTGGTAAATACAAGCTGCCTATAGATGGCAAAACTAAAAGAGCACATGGTAGCCCTCGCCCGCTGGGGCTTCAGGAGCTGTAAATACGCACCCCTGGTGCTGTCATGTCGAAGCCCCACAGCCTGCCCCTCTGTATGATCCCCTAAAGGTTTGAGCAGCGGGCACTGAAGAAGCAAGCCACTCTCCCCCCGTCGCACGCCCTGTGGGGCAACGGGGGAACCTTTCCCGTTTCAACGCCATCAAGTGACCGTACAGATTAATTGAGGCCATCCAGATCTGTTCCCCAGAAAATCGAATGAGGGTAGAATAAAGTCAACAGAAAACTTAGACATGAATAAACTCTTATATTTCCACCATCATAAAAATGGTAGAACAAAGTATCAGTGGATGTCTGATCTGTAATTTTGAATGAGAAATCACAACACTCTCCCTTGTTCTTACTAAAGAAGGAAGGAAGGCTTTGTTACTTGAAGTGCAAATTTATCAAGTGTCAATTATTTCCTTGATTTTTTTGGGAGGAGGAAGCAAACAATTGTTTAATATCTTTTTCTCCATATATTTTAATTGTTGTCACAATGATGGATCATTGCAAATATATATTTGATGGCAACAATAATGTTACTAACAGTTCTTTTCTATCACTATAAGACTAGAAGTTACTTTTGCATTTAAATAAGATCCCTGAAGTGTTTGAAAGGGTCAGCAATATGTGTGCATAGAAATCATAGAAATATTTCAGATTATTTCAAAATTGCAGATCATTCCATAATTTTTATGTTTTCTTTCCAAAGAGAGATAGGTCACAAAGTCTGAGCGATGACACTGAAACACTGTTAAATCTCTTTCAGCCAAGAAGAAAGGTAACTTCGTGTGGAGCCATACTATAAACTGCCTCTTAGCAGTACACAAATTCAGCATCTAATAGATCAGGGAAATGCTTGTTCAGAATTATTAAATATAATATGGTTTGTCTGTTGCTGCCATATACTTTGAAATATTGGTTTATAGGCTAACTTCTCATACAAATTTAGGAAGCATGTTGCTCTGATGTTTTCATTAGTATCAGCTTTTTCTGTAGCCTCTGATAATAATTCGTAATTAAAAATTTAAATACTTGTTTAATCCAGCTGAATTAAAGAACACAGTGGGTTTTAACTCTTTATATTTTTATTTTTATATAGGTATAATTTTGTTTATGTCTGTGGCTGTGTATAATTATTATTTTATGGAGAAAATAGGATCTTTTATAACTTCAAAGGGTTTCCCCAGGGGATAAAATTTTATGAGACGAATCCAAAGCAATATTCATAAAACCCGCGTTTAACCACTAAAAATCAGCTCAAATCTACTTTATGTCAACATCAAGTTTTATCACATAATCATTTAATAAATGTGTATGCCTTCCTATAATTTAGCATATAATTCTTATATGCTTACAATTTTAATACTGTAAGCATGTCACATTTGTAGTTTATAGTCAGCAAAAATTGGTTTTGTCTTGTCGATTGTTATCCATATCTTTAATAAAATAGCAAAATCTAATTCACCGGCAATAATTTCTAAATTGTCAATTCACCACTATAACATTTGTAGATAAGTTTTGTGGGATTGTTGTTTATCTTTTATCACAAGACTTTGACTAGAAAGAATACTACCTTTTTACTTTGGGTACTTAAAATTTTACTTCCATACTGCAATGACTCAATCTCTATTGTAAGGCTTCAAGGCAAGATGGCCACACACTCCAAGCAAATGGAGGAAGGACTCAGATGCTGGGGTAAGGTGGGAGTAAACTGGGACGCCCACACGAGGCTACTGTGCACTGGGACTCATTCCTGGTCCCCAACAATGGCTGGAGTAGGGATGAGTTGAACAGGAATCCTGGCAGCACGAGATGGACACTTGACCTGACAGGGAGAAGCACATCAAAGAGCTAATCCACCACAGTAAAATAGGCTTTAATCTTGGGACGCAAGGTTGATTCATCATACACAAATCAATAAACGTGATTCACCACAGAAACAGAACTGAAAACAGAAAACACATGATCATCTCAATAGATGCAGAAAAGGCTTTTGATAAAATTTGACATCCCTTCATGGTAAAAATCTTCAAACTAGGCACTGAAGGAACATACCTCAAAATACTAAGAGTCGTCCATGACAAATCCACAGCCAACATCATGCTAAACGGGCAAAAGCTGGAAGCATTCTCCTTGAAAACGGTATAAAACAGGATGGCTTCTCTCACCACTCCTAGTCAACATAGTGTTGAAAGTCCTAGCCAGAGAAATCAGGTAAGAGAAAGAAATAAAAGACATCCAAATAGGAAGAGAGAAAGCCAAACTATTCCTGTTTCAGACAATACGATTCTACAGATAGAAAACCCCACAGTCATTCACAGCAAATTGATGAGAGTTAGGATAATACTTGTCTAAGGCATATATTCCATGTTTCTTCTTAATTATGTTGAGATACTTTGCTTTTCATACCTTTTATTTAATAGCTGTTTTTTAACTGAATTGTAAATTATTTCTAATCAAGTTGTCAGTCAAAAGAACAAACAATGTGATTTTTTTCCCTCTCTGTAGAATCAGTTATCAAACAGCCTATCAACATGTGGAAAAAACTATGTATAGGCCCAAGTCTCAGTGCTGTCTGGGATTTTATGAAAGCGAGGAAATGTGTGTACACACATAACATTTTCACCCTTTCAAGGTTTGCTCGTTTTCCCAAGTGCTGGTTTCCTTCTGTTAATGGCAGTCGAGGTGGAGTTTTGGGGATATGGGCTTCTTGGAATATTTCCTTTTACTCTGACTGCTACCTCCTTGGCTTATGTAATGAGGGAAGCATTAACTGAATCCCTGTCCAAGCCAAAGTCTCTAAGTGAATGTTGCTTGAACAGAAAACAATTGTTACAGAAAGATGATTCAAGGATGGATGTGGTGATGTTAATTGCAATTGTTCAGTAAATGTCCTATGGGGAGAAAAGAAAAGAAAGAAAACCTATGCCTCTATGCCAAGTGCCATAGCTACCTCTTTCTGGGTGGCATCTTGATGTCAGCCCTGTGCCTATTGCTTTTGTCTTCCCTGGGGAATGTTTTCTTTGGATCCATTTGGCTTTTCCAGGAAAACCTGTATGTGGGACAGGTGATCGTGTGTGGCTCTGTCCTTTTTGATACTCAACTCATAATTGAAAAGGCTGAAAATGGAGATAAAGATTGTATCTGGCACTGCATAGACATCTTCTTAGATTTTGTTACTGTCTTCAGAAAACTCATGATGATCCTGGCCATGAATGAAAAGGATAAGAAGGAAGAAAAGAAATGAAGTGACCATCCAGCCCTTCCCAGTTTAACTTCCTCTTCGTCCACGCCTCATTTCCTTTCTGCACACATTACAGGTGGTGTGTTCTGTGATGATGAAAAGCACCAGAAAAGCAAAAAATAAAAATTTTAAAAATTAAAAATAAATAAAAATTTAAAAAGAATGAGATCATGTCATTTGCAGCAACATGTATGGAGCTGTAGGTTATTATTCCACAGTCTATAGTCTCTGTCTCAAAACTCCTTGATCAAACAACAGCTTCAGCAAGTTTTAGGATATAAAATCAGTGTACAAAAGTCAGTAGCATTCCAGTACACCAACAACATTAAAGCTGAGAGCCAAATTAAGGATGCATTCCCATTCACAATAACCACAAAAAGAATAAAATACCTATAAATGCAGCTAACCAGGGAGGTGAAAGATCTCTACAGTGAGATTTACAAAACACTGTGCAAAGTAATCAGAAATGATACCAAAAAATGGAAGAACATTCCATGATCATGGATAAGATGACTCAATATTGTTAAAATGGAGATATTGTCCAATTTATAGACTCAATGCTATTCCTATCAAACTATCAATGACATTCTTAACAGAAATAAGAAGACTATTGTAAAATTCACATGGAACCAAAAAAGAGCCCAAATAGCCAAGGTAATGCTAAGCAAAAAGAACAAAGCTGGAGCCATTACATTACCCAACTTAAAACTATAGTGCAAGGCTACAGTAACAAAAACAGCATGGTACTGATATGAAAGCAGACACACAGACCAATGGAGCAGAACACAGAGGCCAGAAATAATGCTGCACTTCTACAACCATCTGATCCTTGACAAAGTTGACAAAAAACAAGCAATAAGGAATGACTTTCTACTCAATAAATGGTGCTGGGATAAACGGCTAACCATATGCAGAAGATTGAAACTGGACCTTTTCCTTACACAATATACAAAAATCAACTCAAAACAGATTAAATACTTAAATGTAAAACCTAAACATATGAAAACCCTGGAAGATAACCTACACTAAATGCCATTGTGAGCATAAGACCTGGAGAAGATTTCATGACGAGGACGCCAAAATCAATTGCAACAAAACGAAATTTAACAAATGGAACCTAACTAAACTAAAGAGCTTCTGCACAGCAAAAGAAACTATCAACAGAGTAAACAAACAACCTACAGAATGGGAGAAAATGTTCACAAACTGTGCATTTGACTAAAGTCTAATATCTGGAATCTATAAAAAACTTAAACAAATTAACAAGCAGAGAACAACCTCATAAAAAAGTGGGCAAAGGACATGAATAGACATTTTTAAAAAGAAGACATACAAACAGCCAACAAGCATCTGAAAAAACGTTCAACATCACTAATCAGTAGAGAAATGCAAATCAAATGCATTTGAAATCCCATCTCGTATCAGTTCGAATGGATATTATTAAAAAGCCAAAAAAGTAACAGATGCTGGTGAGGTTGTGGAGAAAAGGGAAGGCTTGTACATTGCTGGTGGGGATGTAAATTAGTTCAACCATTGTAGAAATTAGTGTGGTAATTTCTCAATGAACTTAAAACAGAAGTACCATTTGACCCAGAAATTCCATTATTGAGTATATACCCAAAGAAATATAAATTGTTCTACCATAAAGACACATATACTCATATATTTATTGGAGAACTATTCACAATGGCAACATGAAATTGACCCAAATGCCCATCAGCAGTAGAATGGATAAAGAAAATGTGGTACATGTATACCATGGAATACAATGCAGCCATAAAAAATAATTAGATCATGTCATTTGCAGCAACATGGATGGAGCTGTAGGTTATTATTCTCAGTGAAGTAACACAGGAACAGAAAAACAAATACATGTTCTCATTTAGAAATAGGAGCTAAACGTTGAGTACATATAGACACAAAGAAGGGAACAGACACTAGAACCTACTTGAGGTAAAAGGAGGGAGAAGGGTGAGGAGGATCAAAAAACTACCTATTGAATACTATGCTTATGACCTGAGTAACAAAATAATCTATACACCAAAACCCTGTGATGTGCAGTTTACCTATATAACAAACATGCACATGTACCCCCGAGCCTAAAGTAAAAGTTAATAAATAAATCTCTATTGTAAATTTTACCCCCTGTATCCCAATTTTTTTTTCCGTTCTTTTCACTACCCTAAAACCTGAGGTTTTTAGCTCATGGCTGGTTGCTGACAGTGGTTATAATCTGTTTTATCTTTTCTCCATCCCATGTCCTATTTTATCATGATCAATTGTTTCACTCAGAAATTCAATGAATTTCAAGATAATCATGGTACCATTGTGACCTCCACAAGCTAAGGGTATTTCTAAAGAGACCAAAGAAATCGTAAGATTACGGTTGTTAAAATTTCATGAAATGAATTTATCTCCACACACATAATGAAAAATGCTAGATTTTCTAGTGTTTTTACAGAATTATGTAGTATTTAACTTTCTAGAAATAAAAAATTCTACCTAAAAGTGATAGACTGTTGTGTGCAAAAAGTTTACATGTGAAAGACCAGTGTTTGACACATGCAAAGTGTGTCAAACTTTTTTCTACAAAATTTAATGCAAAATTTAATATTCTCAGGATACACAATTCCTTTTGATCATGTATATCAAAATGTTGAACAAATTAAAACTCTGATCAGTAGTACATAAAAGTGAATGCATTAAGGAAAGTGTTACTAAAGTGACTATATATGTAGAAAGGTCTAAAGAATATAAATTATTGCATAAGTTTTATGAACAATTTTTAAAAGCCATATTTAAGCATTTAAATTCCATATCTTAGTTAGTTTCTGAGTTTTTAGTGCTGTAATGTTCACAGTATCATTAAAGATTTTTCAATCTCTGAGCATTGCCTTGCAGTGCACACTTATTTATAAACATAGATGTGGGACATTTTCATGGATTAAACTTTCTCCTTCACATTTTGCTTTATAAAAATCAGAGTTAATACAAAGATGATTCAGGTGATTAAAAAGTTTGTCAACACATAAAGTCAACAAAAATAAGCAATGAGAAAATAATTACCTATTCAATAAATGCTGCTGGAATAACTGGTTGGCAGAAGAATTAAATTGGACCCCTATGTTCACCAGGTACAAAAATTATTAACTCAAGATGGAATAAAGATTTAAATTTAAGATGTCAAGCTATACAAATCCTGGAAGAAAACCTAAGAAATGCCATTCTGGACATCAGTCTTGGCAAAACATTTATGACTAAGCCCTCAAAAGCAATTTTAACAAAAACAAAAATTGACAAACGGGACCTAATTAAACTAAAGAGCACTGAACGGCAAAACAAAAACCAAAAGCCCAAAAACCTATCAGTAGAGTAAACAGACAACCTGCAGAACGGGAGAAAATATTTACAAGCTATGCACCTGACAAAGGCATGATAGCCACAATCTGTAAGGAACTTAATTCCACAAACAAAAAATAACTCCACTCAAAAGTGGGCAAAAGACACGACCAGACACTTCCCAAAAGAAGTTATACAAGTGGCCAAGAAACGTATGAAAATGCTCCATATCAGTAATCATCTGAGAAATCCAAGTCAAAACCATGGCAAGATACCCTTTCACAAACTTCGCACTCGCTACTTTTTAAAAGTCAAAAAACAACAGATGCTGGCAAGGCCGCAGAGAAAAAGCAACGGTTATTTCTTGTTGGTGAGAATGTAAATTAGTTCAGCTACTGTTTGGAGGTTTCTCAAAGAACTTAAAACTACCATTTGACTCAGCAATCCCATTACTGGGTACATATTCAGAAGAAAATGAATCGTTCTACCAAAATTAGACACATGTATTTGCATGTTCATCGCAGCATTATTCAGAATAGCAAAGACACGGAATCAACGTAGGTGCCCATCAACAGTCTGTTGGATAAAGAAAATGGGGTACACATACATCATGGAATACTATGCAGCCATAAAAAGAACAAAATTATGTCCTTTGCAGCAACACGGATGCAGCTGGAGGCCATTCTTCTAAGTGAATAAATGCAGGAACAGAAAACCAACTATCTCATGTTTTCACTTGTAAGTGGGAGCTAAACATTGGATACTCGTTGACATAAAGATGGTAACAATAGACACTGAGGTCCACTAGAGGGGGTGACAGAGGGAGGGAGGCAAATGTTGAGAAACTGTACATTGGGTGCTATGCTGTCTACCCAGATGACAGAATCATTCATATCCCATACCTCGGCATCATGCAATATACCCATGTAACAAACATACACATATACCCCCTGATTTGAAAATAAAAGTTGAGATGATTTTTTAAAAAAGCATTTTGTATCAATTTAATACATAAAATTGAAGTCAATAAAATATTTCAAAAAAGGTCTTTAATACAAAGAATGGTCAAGTTTAGCAGCATAAAATATGGAAAGAATATGGTCTTTGGAATCAAACAGAGATTCAAACCCAAGTTTCACCATTTAATAGCAACGCTAATTTGGGAAAGTTACCGTCTCTAACTTCAGTTCACTCACCTCTGAAATGCTTATCATAGGATTGCTGTATTTAGACAGATAATAAATATATATATTAAAGTGCTGTGCTTAACACATGGTCAAATTTTATATAACTACTGCCCTACACATTTATCATTATGTGACTTGAGCAAATACCACAGCTCCGTATCTGGTTAAACACAATTACGTAGCTTATATCTAAATTGAGAAATATCTACACACAAGTTATTAATCTATTGTTTTGACTGGCAGATTCAATCCAAGTTCCTTTTGACCTTTTAAGAAAAAAGTTGAAGAAAGGATACACTGAAGGTTAGTGGCTTCTCTTGTAATCTTGATGTCACGAACTGAATTGTGTTCCCATCCAAAATTAATACGTTAAAATCCTAACCCCAGTATCTCAGAATGTAACTTGATTTGAATACAGGTTAAAGAAGTAATAACGTTAAAATGAAGTCATTACGGTAAGCCCTAATTCAGCAGGACTGGTGTTTTCATAAGAAGAGAAATTTGGACGCGGACACGTACAGAGGGAAGTCAACGGTAAGACGCAAAGAGAAGGTGGTCAACTGTAAACCTAAGAGGGGCGGGCCCTAGAAGAATCAGCCCTGCTGACACTTTGATTTTGGACTGTACAGGTTTCAGAATTGTGATAAATTTCTGTTTCTTAAACCACCCAGTCTCTCGTACTTTGTTGTGGCAACCACAGAAAATGAATACACTTGGTACACGGTATTTTGCCTTGGGAAGGTGTTTCTTCCTAACACTTGTACTGAAATAAATTTTTGTGTCTTTTGGTAAGCAATTTTCATAGTTTTAATTTCATTACGTTGAATTCGTTTTGAAAGTAACGTTATTCTTACCCTTGTTATGAAAAGATTTAGAATTATACCTCTTCCTGTTGAAAAAATACATACCTAAAGAAACTTTTCATTCTTATTTAAAGACTCCCACTGGTGACATAATTCAGATGCAATTAGCAAGCTCTTGGAGAGCATGGATGTGGGTGGTGGTGTCTAAAGGGACGCTTGTCAATGCCTAGTAGGAACTAGGAATAGAATTCTTGCATTTTCATTGTGAAATTGAAGATAGCTTATTAATAAAAAAAAAATCTTGAAATACATGTAGGAGGCATAGCTTTTTTTGCGTCTTATGTGAGTAGCATAAAGTATTAATTTATTTCCACGTGGTGAATATTTCAAGTACATAAAATCATTTTCCACCCCCAAAAGTACAATTGACAGGTTTGTCTCTATGTTAGCATTTTTTGCTTTAATTATTTAGAATAGTTTAACTTGTTTAGTCAAAGTTTATAATCATTCTGTCTCCAGACAAACCAAAGCAAAATAAATAAAACACAGGCAAATGTAAAACTGTTCAAAACCTTAGAGGTGAGTACGGCAGAGTCGGCATCCATGATCATATAGAGCTGTACTGTTCTTTCATGTTGATGATGAAAAATGAATTTAAGAAGTTCTCCAAAGACATAGCTATAGTTAAATGGTTCTGCACAAAGTTGTGATTATTTAACAGTAAATTCTAATATTTATGCCCTAAAATTGGTTCTACCTTAATTACCATAATTCACTGATATGGCAGCACAACTGATATTTGAGATTCATCCCTATGAAAAGGAAATTGGTCTGAATCTACCAACTGTGTATTCAGCCATGTACCTGGCTAGAGAAAGCTTACTCTGTACTCCTCACATCCCCACCACCCTCCCAGGAGATCAGAAGTTTATTCTTTGTGTCCAGGGACTCCAGGCATGAGTCAGGACTGTAATGAGGTGGCAAGTTAAAAACACGGGACTTGAGAGAATATTTCCATAATTAATACTAGGATCGCATCCTCCTTCCCCAGTCCTGCTTCCAGAACAGCTATGACTGTGTGCAGATAATCCTTTTTTGGAGAAACCGAACTACCTCACATATGTGGTGGCCCTTAAAGTTGGCAAGCTACTTGATCCCGCTGCAATGAAGCTCACCAGGCAAAACACCTCACTTCCAGTTGCAGATCATCCAACATGCTTTTCAGTATTTTGCTATTAAATATGAATGGGCAGATAGGGAGCCATGAGACATTTAAGAAAATGGTTCAACTTGAGGGAGAAAGGCCAAAAAAAGAGAAAAAAAAACATGAACCTGAAAGACATGATGACCATAAATTAAGAAGACGAAAATTTCAAAAAGAAAAAAGCCAGCTGGGTACAGTAGCTCATGCCTGTTATTCCAACACTTTGGGAGGCCAAGGTGGGAGAATCATTTGAGGCCAGGAGTTCAAAACTCAGCCTGGCCAACATAGTGAGATCCTGTCTCTATTTTTATTTAAAAAGAAAAGGCGGAGGGGGGGCACGGAGAGTGAGAAAGACAGACAGAGAGAGAGAGAGAGAGAGACAGAGAGAAAGAGAAAGCCTATAATAACTGTCCTTGGAAAAGTAAGAAAATATATCATGCCCATGAAACCAGAATAGAAATGAATGGGGAAAAAAGCACTTTTAAGAACAATGGCAAGGATTTCAGTAGAAAGATTGAGATACATGATCAAGATAATCACTGAAAAATCGGAGCAAAAAATAAGGAAAATTAGAAAATTACACCATGAGGGGTTAAATCTTAATAAGAGTTCCAAAATATTTTTTAAAAAATCAAAGGCAAAAGTTATCAAAAACAAAATAAAGATAAATTTTTCAAGGCTAAAAGATGTAAGTGCTCGTATTGAAATCCCCACTGTCTACTTCTTTGACAGACAGAGACCCATACAAACACACCCTCTGAAATTTCAGAACAAGGTGAAAGACCCAAAAACTATAAGCAGGGCTGGGGGAATAGGGAGTCATATGCAAAGAAACAGGCATTAGAATGACACTGGATGGCTAACAGCAACATTAAACAATAGAAGACAGCAGGGACAATACTTTCATAATTCCAAGAGCCCCCTTCCCAACACAGAACTCAACCTAGATAAAGGGTAAGTGTGAGCATACAAAAAAGATGCATTTTCAAACATTCAGGAACTAAAAAAACAAAAAAGCACACTGCCATACACACTTTTCTAGGAAGCTCCAAAGATGTTTGCTTCAACAAAATGAGGTAATAAGTAAAGAAAGGTGAAGACACAGAATTCAGGGCAAAGATACAAAACCTTTTATGGATGTGAAAAGTACAGTTGACCCTTGAATTTATATGAGGGTTTTCTTCCACCTCTGCCACCCCTGAGACAGTGAGACCAACTCCCCTCCTTCCTCTTCCTCAGCCTACACAGAGGACAAGGATGAAGACCTTTATGATAATCCACTTCCACTTAATGAAGAGTAAACATTTTCTCTTCCTTATGATATTCTTAATATTTTCTTTTCTCTAGCGTACCTTTTTCTAAGAGTATAGTATATAATACCTATAACATAAACTTGTGTTAATTTACTGTTTATGTTCACTGTAAGTCTTCTGGTCAACAATAGGTTATTAGTAATTAAGTTTTCAGGGAGTCAAAAGTTATTTGTGGATTTTTTACAACATAGGGAGTCTGTTCCCCTAACCCCCAACGCCCCCACCCCCCACTGCTTACGGGTCAATTGTACTGAGTTGGAGAACTCTGCACCAAGCTACAGAGCAGTCTAGATGAGAGCATCAAGCAGACAACTACAGAAAACAGTTCTGCACTGGAGTCAAAAAGTGAGGATGAGAGGTTATTTTTTGTGTTTAAGCATTTGCAAAAAAGTTCATCAATGTTTAAAGATTTGGTGGAGCATTTTAAACAAAACAAATACAGCTGGGCACAGTGATATGTATCTGTAATCCCAGCTACTCTGGAGGCTATAGCAGAAGGATCACTTGGGACTAGGAGTTCAAGTCCAGCCTGGGCAACACAGTGAGATTCTGCCTTGAAAAGAAAAGAAGTTGATGGGAAACTAAATAAATAGAAAACTAAGCAAATAAATAACACATGCTATTTCCCCTAATTTGTGGAAGGAGAATATTGTAAGAGAAATGAAAATGTGATCATAGTACAGTAAGTTATTAGTGAGCAATATTTATTATCATAAAAACAGGAACATTGTAATTTAAAATATAATACAATTATATGGAAAACTAGGAGAAAGAACTGAGAGTGAGGTGCAGTAAGAGCTTAAATCCTCAACTACCACAAAAGCAAGTCAGTGATTAAAATCCGTAAATGAAGAAATAAAAGTATATTATTTAGAAACCTATAGGTAAACATTAGAGGCAACTTCCATAGAGCAGTATGGACTGGACATTTTATTTCTAAACTATGTGTCTACATTACTTCGATTAAAATAAAAGTTCTACAAACAACATTCCCTATGGAATCAGTGTTAATAGAAAGTAAAATTGCATAGCTTTAGGAACTTGAGAAGGTAGCTCTCTGATAACAGATGCCTGAAAACCAGAAACTTATTTCCAGCTTTGGCTGAGATTATTACTACTGTGGCCTCCAGCCTGGAAAGGCAACCCCCCTTATTCCCTGGGTGACCTTGGGCAAGTTGCTTGATTGCCAAGTACCTCAGTCTACCTCTGTAAAATGTGGGTAATGACAATGCTTCTCTCGTGGCCTTGGGATGAGCATCCTTCCACCATGCCAACCAATAGTCAGCATTCAATGAGAGCAGCCCGACATAGATCGGTGAGGACCGCTGGGGCTGAGTACTACGAGGCTGATGCAGAATTAACCAGATCATCTCTGCTTTGGCCCCGGATGAGAGACTGCACACATGTATGTCTACAGGATCAGGTCCAGGATTTAATGAGTTATGAGAAATAGACATTAGAATGAGGGCATGCAATGTGAGAATGGCAGAAACTATGAAAGAAACAGAAACGTAGCTCCTTCCCATGGTGGCCATGCGGAAATTCAAGTCTTTTGTACCAGGTTCGCATTTTAAATCATCCGGTTTTCAAATCATCTTATTTCAAGTCATAACAGGTTAATAAAACATCATGCAAGCCAAACTAAATCCATCTTTAAGCCGTATGTAGCCTACAACTCCCCATTTAGCAGTCTTTAAGAAAGTTATTAGGCCGGTGCCAAAGTTATTGTGGTTTTTGCCATTACTTTTAATACCATCTGTTATTGTGGTTTTTGCCGTTACTGTTAATGGCATTAAAAGTAATGGCAGAAATCACAATAATTTGTATCAGCCTAATAATTTTCTCAGAGACTGCTAACTGGGGAGCAGTCTCTAAGAAACACCATTAAAAGTAATGGCAAAAACTACAATAACTTGCATTAAACTATATCCATGGTCTTGCTCTGTATGGCGCCGAGTAAAGGCATCACGCCTGGGTCACTTCTTACACTATTTAATGAGAAGGGCAATGGCATGAGCTCTTTTTATTGGTGCATGAAAATAGCTCATTTGGAGTTAAATGTTATTACAGAAAGAAATGGTAATTTAAAAGTGTTGTGAGTACATATCTTCTTTAATATTCTAGGCAAAATGTAACAGTGAACTATTCTCTGAAATTCTAGGTGTAATTGTTAAAATCTTCTAGCACTTCTGCCTTCTAGTGTTTTTGGGGGGAGAAAAGGTATCATTAATAAATACGGCTGCTTGTTTCTAATCTGTCCTATATATCTTCATTAACATTAACATCGATCGTTTAGAACAGGGGCTGGCAGACGACAGCCTGCGGATCAATTTCAGCCACGCCCATTTGCTACTGTCTAATGACCACTTTGCTTTCATGCTACTACGGCAGAGTTGAGTAGTTGTGGCAGAGACTACATAGGTCACAAAGACTAAAATATTTACTTTCTGACCCTTTACAGAAAAGAATTGCTGACCCTTGTTTTAGAGAAGTATATTAGAGCTTCATAGGGGCAAAAATTATGCAGTTTGTCTCTTTGGAATGTATGCCCCTAAAATCAGGATCTTTTCTCTTCTTTCACATAAAAAATAGTATTTAATTATTGGAAAAACAAGAATGTCTTTTCTATAATAAAGTAATGAACCTTCTAGGTAAACAGGAAATGATTACTGTCATCTTTTTGAAAAATACATTTTTAAATGGGTTCCATATGAACTACTATAATCATCTGGGAAAACAGGATCTATATCAGTGGGCTTCAGAGCTTTTTCGAGTAGGTTTTTTTTTTTTTCAACAAATAAGACTTATGCTGGAATTCCAATTTAGAGATTAGATAAGAGGAATATATTGGTTCCTCCATGGTTTATTAGGAAAAAATTTCTCCGGGGAATCCTTGAATGTCAGGGACAATAGTTTGCAATGGTCTAGAAGAATCACTGAGATCATGGCATATACGACTGGATCATAACCAGACAAAAGTAACGAATGACTCTTTTATTTCGCTCATATCCCCATAATAGATCTTTATAGTATGCTAAACAAGTATTGAATGCTGATGTACAATATACAGGAAAGAAATCACATTATATACAAATGTACTGTAATGAATAAACTGCGAACCCCTTAAGAACGGAGACTGCCATTTAAGAATGCAATATATTCTAAAGGGCATTTTCATGGGACTCAATACATCCTCCACTAACTGGGACATGACTGTGAAGGCTGATAGCAATAAAATCACTTAGTTTATATCAGACATACCCGACAGGTCCTAGTACTTTGCAACTTAACTGGGCTATGTTTATTAATGACGATGCATTCTAGTAACTGCCAAAAAAAGATACCCATATTTGGTTTAGGATAGAAAAACCTACATTTGAAGAAAGCTTTAGCAAGCAGAAATAGTCACAGAAATATTTCAAGAATTAAAGAGTAATAAATTACAGGATGATTATTGCCACGACACTCTTTCTGTAAGTGGGCTCTTCAAAGTAATCACAAAAAGAGTTATTTAAGAAAGCCCACTTTATCATTCTCTATTTAGAGCCAAGTGCCATTGTTTTTCTGATTGCCCTCTTCCTATGCCTTAAGCTACTCTCAGTACAAACCCAAATATACCATTTTTACCAAAAGCATGGGATGTATGTGTCTGCCCTGCATTTTTTCTGCAAAATTTGAATGAAAGGATAATATTATAAAGAAATTCTCAATTTGTAAGGAGAAAAAAACTTTAGTGTGAAATATAAAATAGACATGTTCTAATTGTACAGACTTGTCTGCCCACCTGTGCTGATTTTGCTACACAAATATCAGTCACAATATCTGACTTCATCATTAGACTCCTCTTTTGGCTTTCTGTTCAAACTGGGTTTCCAGATATTGACTTGACATGTATTTTGACTGTAGCATATACATTGTACTCTGGAGTCACTCACAGCTTGAATTTAAGTTCTGCAATGTAGAAGTTATGGGACTGTGGCAAATTACTTCTGTGTCATGAACTTCATCTGGGTCATCTTTAAGGTGGAATATGTAAGAATTCATTTTTATAGGGGTGATGAGAGAATTCAATGGTGCAAGGTATGTAAAGCACTCAGCTTGATGCATGGTAAGCTGGACAAGGAGACGGACGTATACGGCTTTTCCTAGACTCTGTTGTCCAACATTCACTATGAATGCCAGAACTAGCTATCCATTAGGGCTCTGTCTCTCTTCTTCACTTTGCCTGATACCTGGGCTCCCGACCACTCACACCTCAAAGGAAATCTGCTGGTCTCATTCGATCAGAAAATATCAAGACCTGAGAAGAGCAACTTAGAAGAATGAATAAATTCTAGAATGGATTTACATAAAGTTCTGGGACTCCTGTGAGATGGAATCCCAAGTAAAAGAGAAAATCATTCGGTCTCAGAAGGAATAGTTTGAAGAGACACTTTATCAAAATGATGGAATCCTAGAGGGTAGTGGTCCAAAGCAGAGTATCCTTCGTTACAGGATAAAGCGAAGTGGTACACAGAGGAAGAAAGGAAGTCATGCTATTTTAGGAAATGAAAGGCAGCTTTTCACCTTGTTATGCCCAAAGCGAAAGATGGACACACATCACCTCTGCCCTACTGAATTGAGTTGATTCCATGGCGTGACACACACACACACACACACACACACACACACAAAATGCCTTCTTTTTGTATATTACAACTCTTCTAACACCATTTGCTATAACAGGCAGCACTTACAATCAGTACTGTAAGCTTGAGAGTGGGAGTCAGATTTCCCTCCCTTCTCCTTCCCTCTCCACCTCCTGAACTTATTATAGTGGTAAACATTCAGAATAAAAGATACTTATTGAATTGAATTTGGAGTTCTTTAAATTCAGATGTGAATTATGTCTCACTGTGGATTTTGTACTTAAGTAACAATACCTATTAATCTTGAAATATAAAAAAAAACACAAGGTCTTTTGTGTATGGGTCTAAAATCTGAAATGTGAAGCCGAAGGGAACACATTAGGGAAAAAGGTGTGTTATAATCAGATGGTACAAGTTCAGTTATTTTTTTAGCACAAGAGCAGAAACAGTCAAATACAGAAATGTCTTTCCAGGGCTGTTTTGACCCTTACTGATAAAAGTTCAACGGTACCCCTTTCCAACTCCACAGCCATCAAACAGTGGTAATGCTGAGAACTATGACATGAGTTTGTCATCCTAACTCTCGAAGAATTTAATCCATTTACATTCAAAGTTATTATTGACAGTAAGGACTTACCCCTGCCATTTTTTTGTCTTCTGGTTCTTTTGTATATCCTTTGTTCCTTTCTCCCTCCCTTATGACTTACCTTTGTAGTTTGGGGGTTTTCTGTAGTGATAAGCTTCGACTCCTTTCTTTTTCTCATTGATGTATCTGCAAAATTGGTGGAAATTTGTTTACTATGAAGGTTCTGTAAAAATTCTTGCCTTTATAATGGACAATTTTAGGCTAATAACAACTTTGGTCATACTAAATACTCAAGATATTTTCCCTCCCTGCTACAATCTAATTTTTTTTGCCTTAATTTATATCTTTCCTATTCTGTGTGTTCCTTAACAACTTATTGTAGCTATAGTTATTGTTGACAGTTTTGATTTTTCACCCTCATCCTGGAGATATGAGAGGTTATATACCACCATTACAGAAATAGAGTATTCCAAATTTGATAATACATTTACCTCTACCAGTGAGATTTAGACTTCTATATGTCTTTATGATAGTGATTATTTTGCTTCTAGTTGAAGCACTCCCTTAAGCATTTCTTATAAGGTTTGGTTAGTAATGATGAATTCCTTCAGGTTTTCTTAACCTGGGAAAGACTTTATTTCTCCTTCATTTCTGATGGAAAGCTTTAATGGTTATAATATTCCAGGCTTGCAGTTTCTTTCTTTCAGCACTTTAAATATATCATCCCATTCTCTCCTGACCCACAAGGTTTCTTCTGAGAAATCTGATACTAGTATAATATGGGTTCCCTGATGTGTGACTTGAGACTTTCCTCTTAATACTTTTAGAATTCTCTCTTGACTTTTGAAAGTTTGGGCCAGGCACAGTGGCTCACACCTGTAATCCCAGTACTTTGGGAGGCCGAGGTGGGTGGATAGCTGAGGTCAGGAGTTCAAGACCAGCCTGACCAACATGGTGAGGAAATCCCATCTCTACTAAAAATGCAAAAATTAGCCAGGCGTGGTGCCACATGCATGTAATCCCAGCTACTTGGGAGGTTGAGGCAGGAGAATCATTTGAACCCAGGAGGCAGAGGTTGCAGTGAGCCAAGATTATACCACTGCACTCCAGCCTGGACAGCAAGAGTGAAACTCCATCTCAAAAAAAAAAAGAAAAGAAAAGAGAAAGAAAAAACTTTGATTATAATATGCTTCAAAGAGGAACTACTTGGATTGAATCTAGCTGGCATCCTTTCAGCTTAATAGATCTGAATCCCATATTTCTCCCAAGTTTGCAAAGTTTTTATCTATTATTTTGTTAGATAAGCTTTCTGTGCCTTGGTCCATCTCTTCTCCTTCTGGAACTCCCACAATGGCCAAATGTTTGCTCCCTTAATAGCGTCCCGTGAGTCCTGTAGACTTTCTTTTTTTCTCCCATCTGACTGGGTTATTTTACCTCTGACTGGGAAGGCTTCTCTTCAAGTTCAAAAATTCTTTTGCTTGATCTAATCTGTTGTTGGAGATCAACTGTATTTTGTTATTTCATTTATTAAATTCATTAGCTGTAAGATTCCTATTTGGTTCTTTGTTGATACGTCTTTGTCGAATTTCTATCTTAGATCAGGAACTGTTTTCCTGATTTCATCGAATCGTCTGTCTGTATTCTCTTGTATCTTGCTGAGTGTCCTTAAGATTATAATTTTCAATTTTTCTTCAGGGAATTTGTAAACTTCAGTTTCTTTAGAGTCTAAGAGAGAACTATGCTTCTTCGGTGCTGTTATGTTCCCTTGTTTTTTCATGTTTCTCGTATCCCTGCGTTAACATCTGTGCATCTGACGGAATGGTCACCTCTTCCAATTTTTTTCAGTGCCTTATGTGGAGGAAGCCTTTCACCTGCAGATGTTTCCCCGGGTGTCAGCTGGGTAGGGTGTGTTGGCTCTGGTTCTGGGTGGGTAAAGAGTGCAGCCACTATACTCGAAGTCAGTCATGTCTGTGGGTGCCTCAGTATCACAGGCTGCAGGAGTTTTTGTGGCTGACTCATACCCTTGGGTGCTGCTCTCCTGAAGGCAGGGCACAGGGCTAGCTCGTGCTTCAGGGAAGCTGGCGGGGGGATGTCGGGCTGGTGGCTTTGCTTAGGTGTCGCTCCTCCGAGGGTGGAAAATCAAAGTTATGGCTCTTTAGCTGGACCTGGGCTCCCAGTAGCCAGACTAGGGTGCTGTAGTCCCTGGGATAGAGAAGCTGGAGTGTCTCCAAGGCAGCTTATTCCTAGGGGATGACTAGTAGCTCAGCTGGGAAATGGTGCTCTAAAAGTATAATTGTGGCAGAGGCTTACGGATGGGGAGATGCAGTGGCTACTGTCCTGCAGAGAAGGATGCACTCTAGCAGTGGCTGTCCAGTTTCAGAATGGCACCTTTCAGCAGCAGCAGTTTGGGTCGCAGTGGGGAGGGGGAACAACATAGGCTTTTTCCCTGAAGCAATGCAGCTGTGTAATCTCCTGGACGCTCCTCAAAGTGGGCTCAGGACTTGCAAGAACTGTAGGATTCCCCAAACAACAACAACTGTAGGTGTTGACAGAATGAATGGAGGCTGCCAGGAGCCTCCCACTTACATTCTTTGTGTACAGGGAAGTCCCTCCTGGTTCCGAGCTGTCTTTCATTTGGAAGGCAGGGTGCCAGCTGCAGGGTGCTTCTCTCCTTTCCGTGTGGCTACTCTGAGTTTCTGTGTTCTACAGTGTGTCCAACAGACCCCTGTTTTCCTCCAGCATTCTCCTTCAGATACTCTACTTAAAATGTTCATTGTTTGGGATCTTTTTCAGTGGGAACCATAAGCAGCAGATACCTTTAGTCAGTCATCTTTCTGACATCATATCCCATAACTTCTTTTAAACTCTGCCTATTTTTCCCCCTCTCGATATCTGCAGTTCTTAGTTCTTGCTTCCCGTTAGAATCAACTGGGGAGCTTTTAAAATTATCAGTGCCAAGGCCCACCCCCAGGAGATAGTCTGAATTAATTGAAATAGGATAGGACATGAGCTTCAGAATGTTTTAAAGCTCTCTAAGTAATTCTGATATCCAACTAAGGGTTAAAGGCTACTGGTCTACCCAATCTCATTCATACCCAGAGCTTCAATTACTATTTGTACTGTGTTGACCTGAAGAACTATTAACCTCAGTAGGGAAGTCACCGGGATCAAGAAGCCAAAGAAGAGCCCCAGAGAAAGCAAATGAGACGTTGAGTTTAATTAGAGGCTTACATACACAGTAGAGAGTCTAGTGGTAGTGGGCTGGACAGAAGCACCTGTGTATAGAGATGGTCCAGTGATGGTGGACTGGACAAGGTATCTACCTTACATACAGTACAGTAGTGGTGGCCTGGAGAGCATATCCATTTTCCTACAGTCCACTGGCAGCAAGATGGACAATACCAACTGCACAGACCAGTGGTGGCACGCTAGGCAGGAGAACTGCCCACAAACATAACGCAGTTTACACTTAAGGCTTTCCCCTTACCAGCCTCCACCTGGCACCTTCATTTAACCCAAAAACTCAGGGCCTCAATCCCCTGTTCCATGGGAGAGGCTGGAAGGTTCAGATGTTTATCGTACATGAGCAATAAATATCCAGATTGGCCACTCCCAGATTCCCTAGCACAGAACACATATTCGAGTTTATCTGCCACACAGGGTCATTCTGAGGGTATGCTTAAATTTGCTATCAGGTGCATTTATGCCACATACTAATGACTGCAGAATCTAGGTCTTCAGCTCATCCTTGCTTCTGAGCTTCAAATCTGATTATTTGGCGTTTCTCTGACCCTGCTAGACCACAGGTTCTGCAAGGATGAGGCTGCGGTTGGTTTGCTACTTGCCCTCTTCATTCCAACACCAGACACAATGAAGATGCGCATAGAAGATGCCGATTAAATATTTGTCAGTTAATTCATTTCTTGATCATCATGTAGGATCAAGGGAGTTAAAGTTTTTGATGAAAAGAAAATCTCACATTTAGCTGTACCAGCATTATTCATCGACAAGAATGTGAGACAACAGAAGAATCCAGGGCACAAATGCATCTAAGTCAAATCTGCTGCCCCTAATCCTGGAATCTGCTGCCAGTGTAAATTGTGGCTCTGTCTTCTATATATTCAAAATTGAGATAATAATGGCATTTCCACAGTTGTATTCCAAGTGTGTTTTAAAGGTAGATCATCCCATTTATGCAAAATTGCTTTGAACCACTGAGCAAGAGAATGCAGTGCCATATTAAAAACTATTGATTCTACTTCAAGATTAGCTGCGAAGAAAACAAGCTGCTCTTACTAGGTAGATTTTTAAGAATAGCTGTTCAAACAATTTTAAAGTTTTGCCTATTGCCCTTTACTTTTCAAAACTACCTACTCATGGAAACAAAATATAACTCTTAGGTTTTTATGTCTGAAACATAATGTGCATCTTCTATGATTAAGATTTTCTTCTCACAAATTTCAACTCAAGTTAAAGCCACTTGCAAGATGCCCACAAGAGCAATCTAGACATGTTGTACTAACCTTCTCACACCCTGCAGAGAAAGGGAGCAGACCTTGTCATCGCCATTTCCTCCCCAGAGAACATTTTAAGCACTAACCATACTCTAATAAGGCAGGACTGCTTGGCCACAGGGAAAAACGGCACAAGTGTAGAAAATTACTGTGGAATGCAGTGGGTAATTACAGGACTCCTGTACTCTCACCAGAATAGAACTTCTAATTATCGCAAATCCTAACTTTATAAAATCAGAAACAGTTACCAAAGATATTGCACAAAGGGTAAAACCTTAGGTTGTTGAAATGTGAAAGCGATAACAAAGAATTTTTGTAACAGAGAAAAATAGCCTGAGGACCTAGAAACTCTTCTGGTGCTTGAGTCTTCAGTGTCAGCCTGCCGGGACCACTTAGCCTGACTGCGAGTAATTTTTTTAATATATTGCACATCAGTTTGTGTGAAGAATACAAAATCCTGGCCAGTCTTATTTCTTGCTTTTAAAAAGTTCTTCAGGTAGTACTGTTAAAATTCTATGTATTATTTCATATTTTTTCTTCCTCCCAGTTTACATTGTACTCTACTAGCCAAAAAACAAACAAAAAAAAAAAAGAAGGAAAAGAAAACCATAAATCTTCAGGTATCTAACTAGTCATGCATTTAAAAATGAACCCTATTATGTGTATATAACATGAAAGCCTCCTTAGTGAAATCTTATCACATCTAATAGGACTAGGAATGTCACAGGTATAATTGCTCATTGGCTTTAATTGGCAAAGAACTTGAAGCTGATTAAATGGGGAAAAGTTCAACATTAACATGATTTCTGGAACACCTACTGTGTGCAAGGCTGTATGCTAGATTCTTTGCATATACCATTTATAATTAAAGCTGCAATTCTTTGATTAGACACACTAGACACTACTGGTTAGACACTATTTCTAAATGTCAAAGGAAATAACTGAAACTCAGAAATAAAGTAGCTTGCTCTAGCCCCTTGTTTCTCAGGGGGTGGTTTAGAGATCAGCAGTCATGGGCATTTTTTAGTAGAAATGTGAAATCTTGGGCCTCACCACAGAACTAATGAGTCAGAATTCACATTTTAACAAGATCCCCAGATGTTTTGTATACATTTTGAATTTTGAGAAGGCTATCATACCACAAACATCTCGTAGGTGACTGAGACAAAAGCCTAACCCAGGTACGTCTGTCCAAATAGCCTGTGGCCTCCCCCCGTGTCACAGTGCCACTCTCGGTGACATCTTGATGGTACTCTACCTTTCTACTAGAAGCTTCTTTTTCAAAGAGTCCTGGAAGCACTAGTAAATGTCCATCAGCTCCCAGGAGCTTTGATCATGTTGCTTTTGCAAGCCAAGCTGACTTTCCCTCTCTACTGGCCCTTAATTTTTGTGCTTAATAGTCTCTGCTGCTATTTCCTTTGGGAAGGCACAGCACAGCTTTCCTACCTTCATATCCTGCTAACCCAGTTTACATTTGATGACGAGAGATGCACATCCTTAGACCTCCAAAAGCCTGAGAAGGATATGGGGGCTTACCATTTTCAGAATTTTGGTCTTTTTCTATTCCATTTTGCTTCCCCTTTCATCATGATTGAGTGGGAACTGAATCACCAGTCATGCAAATGTCTGTAATTGCTTAGGAAATGTAAATGAAGACCTATAATCATTCAGACTAAATGGTGAAAATTAATTTCCCAAGGAGAAGCCGCTCTTCATTTGCACAAAAAAATTTTATTTCTCTATTCTATAACCACAATTTATATCTTGCAGTAACTGTCATTGAGTTTGATTAGTTGTGAAGATAGAAAATTTTGGAGAAATAAGAAGCTGAACAGGCCTAATGGCTGAACAAGCAAACTTCGTCATGTAAGACGCATCTGTAATATAATGTTTGGTAATGTTAGTTCCCTGCTCTATCCTATTCTCTAAAAATAGAATAATTCATTAGTCAAGAGGGATGTATTAGGGCAAACACCATGAAGTGATTAAATTAAATGCAAATAAATCATATAGGACCTTTCTTTGCTAAAGTAAAATTAGCAAAAGTGGATGTAAAACTGTGTTAATGAGTATTTGGAGCAAAGAAAATATATTTAATTAGGAGAAAAATCCATAGATTAGAAAAACAAATACAGTATGAAAATAAAATTTTTCTATATATTTATGGATAAAATTTTAGGGAACAATTTGATTATAGCCCACTGAATACATCAGAATAGATTAGATAAAATCTTGCTTTTATTCAATATAGAACAACGTATAGGCTAATTACAAAGGATCTAAAACCAAAATAATGAAGTTGTGATTGAGAGCCTGAGAAGACTGAATATACATCTGAATGGGACATGGAAAATATGATTTAAGACCCCACATTTATTTGAAATAAGGAGTTTTAGTTGATATTTTCCTTTCCAGTGTGATTCCCAAAATCCTACTAGTACAGATGATGGCTCTCACTTTTCAAGGCTGGAGTTATGACTAATCCTCCTAAATTACACCAGCCAGCTGAATGCATAAGACCCAAGTGCAAACTTGCTAGAGAGCAGGAAGCAACAAAATTAAAACATATCTTGTGACCTTTAACTCGGCTGTCTAGAAGAGAGATGTGTAAATCTCCACTCATTCCAGGACTGGCCATATATGGTGCATTAGTCAGGGTTCTACAGGTAAACAAAACCAACAGGGTGTGTGTGTGTGTGTGTGTGTGTGTGTGTGTGTGTGTGTGTGGTGTGTGTTCATAAATATATTTATCATAAGAAATACCACATGATTATGGAGATTAACAAGACCAAAGATTTGCATGGCAAGTCCACAATCTAAAGACTCAAGAGAGCCAATGGTCTATGTATTAGTCTGTTTTCATGCTGAGGATAAAGACATACCTGAGACTGGGTAATTTATAGGAAAAAGAGGTTTAATGGACTCACGGTTGCATGTGGCTGGGAAGGTCTCACAACCATGGCAGAAGATGAGCGGCATGTCTTATATGGCAGCAGACGAGAGAAGATAATTTGTGCAGGAAAACTCCTCTAAAACCATCAGATCTTGTGAGACTTATTCATTATCATGAGAACAGCACAGGAAAGAACTGCCCCCATGATTCGATTACCACCCACCAGATTCCTCCCATGACATGAGGGAATTGTGGGAGCTAGACAAGATTTGGGTGGAGACACAGTCAAACCATATCCGTATAGTTTCAGCTGAGAACAAGGAAAGCTTATTGCAGTTTCAGTCTAAAGGTCAGCAGGCTCAAGACCCAGTAAGTCAGTGTTTCCATTTTAGTTCAAAGGCAAGAAAAAGATGATGACCCTGTTTAAAGTAAATGAGGAAGAAAAAAAAATCTCTCCTATGGGGAAGGCCAATCTTTTTATTCTACTCAGGCCTTCAACTGATTGCCTTCCTTAATGTGAGTGGGCCTCATCCAATCTACCATACTCCATCTACTGATTTAAATGTTAATTTCACTGAAAAGCACCTGACGGTAACACTCAGAATAATGTTTGATAAAATATCTGGGTACCCGATGGCCCAGGTGACACAAAATATGGACAGCATATGGACAGCAACCATAAATTATAATCACTGAAACTACTTAGTCACGCACTTTGAGAGTATCTGTGGGGAAGACTTGGCTATATGTGAGTACAATAAACTATAATGGCTTCAATAGTTAATTAATTTGACTATCCTGTTGGTTTTAAAATATGTCCACAAGTTTTTGATACTCACCCTTTGAAAAGTGTAGTTAAATTATCCTCCTCATAAGGATTGGCTTTAGTGACTGGCTTTTATGAATGGAATGTGGCAGAGGGACAGTCAGTGATGGGCAACACTAAAGCATAAAAGGCATTATGGCATCCTCCTTGCTCTCTCTCTCTCTTCTGGATCACTTGCCCTAGGAAGTCTGCTGCCATGTCATGAGAACATGCCGGTAGTCACATGGAGAGAGGTCCATATGGTGAGGAACCAAAGCCTCCTGCCAATAGCCATCAAGGAACAGGATGCCTTCTGCCAATGGTCATGTAAGTGAGCCATCTTGGAAGCCAATCCTCCAGTCCCAGTCAAGCCTCAAAAACTGCAGTCCTGACCAATTTCTTGACTGTAACTTTATGAGAAATGCTGAGTCCGAATACCCAGGTAAGCCTCTCCCAGATTCCGGGTTCTCAGAAATAGCATGGGGTCATAAATACTGTTTTCTAAAGCTCAGTTTGAGGGTTCCTTGTTTCACAGCAACAAAGTACTAATAAAAACTGTTTTTATTTCCTTCATATCAAAACTGGGAGAAGAAAAGTAACTGGCATCATTAAGATGATATTTATATTCAAAGAGGTTAACCAATTTTTACAGAGATACATTGTATCCTCAAATGTATCTCTATAAAATATTTTCACCCCCAAAAATATATTGTACATCATGTGAGTCACACATTTCTATTTTGAATAGAAGACTAATTTTTCATGGCTCCGTTCAGCAAAATCATAAAATACACTTTCTTCCTTAGCTGATATTCTAGACAACATTTACTGTAATATCTGAATTTTATAGAGTAATAAATTCCATCAGTCCTTTTCAAAAATCTCAAACTACCCTCCAAAGCAATCATTTAGCTCCTGTAGGGGGTGCATGGCAACATATTAAAGCTTATGTACATGGCATTTCAGGTTGGAGTATGCAAAATTACTGAGGCATGTGTATGTTATTTGTGCATGGGAATAAAACTCCTTGATCCTGAAAACAGGGCATGGAGTGGAGTGTGTGGTGTGATAAGGAACACTGAAAACAGCCCCCTGAGAATGCAGTGTGAGTGTGTACAAGGTCACAGGTGCCTCAGCAACCCACCTCAGATGAACATCTAGTGGATGTTCCTAGTTAATACGAGCCCTTTCAATAAATGCTTGGTGGACGGATGCTTGAGCAGACTGTCTCAGAAGAGCTCCCCGCTAGCCCCGCTCAGCTGAAACTGAGTACTTCGTTCTTGGCGTTCACTGCAAGCTATAAACTCTGCAACTGGTGCCCTCAATGTGATCACCTTGAATTTACGTGTGAAGGAGAGCTCATCAGTTTTCAGGGAATCCCGGTAAGGGGCAGTCCTGACTCCAAGCAGGAGGATGGGCTGCACATGTAAAATATCATGGGTCAAGAAATGACCAAAGAGCAGAAAGCATTTTTTAAAACAGTGCAACAGCTACTCGAGTCTATCCAGTGCACTGTAGATCCCGGAGCTCTGCACAAGCTTATGCTCTTCATTCGGCAGGAATGGCCTCGGTTTCCTGATCGAGGAGCCTTAGATTTGGAGTTAGGGGAGCAGGTACGTCACTGCCTGAAAAGAGGATATGAGCAAGGTCATTTGACTAATGTTACTGTTTTGACCACCTGGGTGCTGGTACGCCCTGAGTTGTATCCTCTTTATCTACCAGATTGCTCTGAGTCAACCCACCCATTTTCTCCACCTGAAGGGAATTCAGGAGATTTAAAGGAGAAGGAAAAACAGAAACCAGAACAAGGAGAGATTTCTCTCTTCCCTTTACTCCCTTCTATGGAGAATAAGGAAGAGATATTTTTCTAGTGAGGATAAGGACGGTCCAGAGCCTTTTCCTCCCCCAATAGAAAAGCTATTGCCTTCTTTTCCTCTACCATTAAAGGAACCTACATTCCTTGGCCCTGTTCAGGCAACAGCACTTCCTATCCCCATTAAGGATACTGGAGGCCACCCAAAGGATGGTTCTTGGGTAAGACCCCCGGTCAGTGAACATAGATATGATCAGGTGGCCGCATCCCCTTGACACACTTCCCTGCTGGAGGGGTGCCTCCGAGACAGAAGGAAAGTGTCTGCTTATGATTGTCTTCTTAATATGCAAGTTCTCTCTTCCTAGTTCCAGCATTGGCCATCTTGTTTTTTCCCTGCTTCCTTGGAGTATCAGGGAAAGTTGCATGCTGCCTCCTGGGTTTTATCCCAGAAAGCTCTGGCTTTCTTGCTGCCCATAGAAGCCTGGGGCAGGATTGTTGCTAAGACACCATGGAGCGCACATTTAGCCACTGGCCGTCTAGGCAAGTTGCCCCTTTCTGGGTTTGTGGTGATGGAGGGGAGGCCAAGAAGCATAAACCAAGTCTCCAGGTGGCCGCAGGCAGCTCCAGCCGGTCCTGAGAATCCTCCTCACCATGGTCACACGCCTCAGTAACTGCGCCCAGAGAGTGCCTGCTGCTTGCTGTGCTGCTGCTTCTCCTACTTCTGCCCTTCCCTGCCACCCCTCAGGTGTCTCAGCTGACAAGCAATTCCTTGTCTTCCCTGGCCCCCTGGGAAAGGCTAAAGAACAGTCCATGGCACCCCCATCTTATTAGCCTAAGGTAGGCAGAGGGGTGTGGAGCAGCCTAGAGTACAGAGCTCTGGGGGAGAAGCCGCTAATGAGGGGCGCTCTCCCTTAGCCACACGTTAAATGCTAACTAGGCTGAGGTGGACGAGCTCTGCCAGCTGCTGTCATCTTCAGAAGATAGACACAGCAGTAAGGAATGTTTTGCTTTTTTATAAAATGTTTAAAAACACCATGGGTAGGAATCTTCTAAGCAGACTCTGTGCTGCATGTCTGCTCCCCCCTGAACCTCTCTGCTTGGGGGTGGTAAAAATAATTTTAAAAGCCCAGTGTATGTCCAGTATCTTACCTAACAGGGTTGGCTCCAAGCGTAGGTGGCCTGGAAGGTAAGTGGAATAGTTTTCTCCCAGCCCGTTACCCTCTTGCCTCCCGTCTCCACACTTACACACACACTTTCCCCCCTGGTCATTTTCTGGCCTCTTACTACCACTTGTAATCTCCCTTCCTCTCAAGGCAAGAGCAGCAACAGGTGGCAGGCTGCTAAAAAGAGAGGCTAAGGAGCCCAGAGCAGATGGGAAGAAACTGACCACAGCCCTACTTTCCCAAGCTCATCTCTAAGACATTCCAGCTAAAGGCTAATGCAGGAAAATGGCCGGCACCTGAAGACATTTTTAAACGTTTCTCAGTTTTTTTTTTCTTTCACACTTAAGCTAATTCAATGCAGGTTTATTATCCTGGTGACTTGCAGTCACATTCTAATGACTTTCAAGGGCCAAAATATGGTAAAAATTACTTAAAATATCTGTCCCTTCCATGCCTTAGTTTAGTAAGTAGGCTTTATCTTTTGCCATTTCTGTATTTTATGTGCTATTTACCTGTCTCATAATCCCTCTAAACTTATACAAAGATGACAGATCTAATAGCTTCTCTTCTCATACAGGGGCGCTGACATTACATCCAATTATCAAAATATAATCCTGTTACTCTTTTCCTACCGTTAAGTAAGGAACAATTTCATACTCTCCTAGCCTGTGATCTTGATTGGCAAGTAGCGATGACTGACTTTATTAGTAATATCAGCTTCCATTTACCAGCCTCTCGGCTCCTGAACTTCTTACAAACTGTGCCTGTTAAATTTGTGTCTATTGTTGTCTGAGCCCTTGTTTCACACCACTGTCTTTACAGATAGTTCAGAAAAAAACTAAAAAGATAGCTATAGTGTGGCAAGATGCCATGCAAAACCGGCAACACAAAATCCAGAAACATTTTAACAGGCGAAGTTAGGTGTCCTGATATGGGCCTTACAAACCTTTCCTCATCAAAACATAAATATAGTAATTCTGCTTATGCAGTGTATAGTATTACTCATTTAGATCTTGCACATGTAAAGGCATTACTAATGAATCTCTAATAGCTTTGTTTCTTGCAGGGCAAGAGCTCCTCTGTGCCCATTGTCACCATCTTTACATCACCCCTATTCACCCTCATTCTAGGTTACCTGGTCCCTTATCAGAAGGGAACGCTCAAGCTGATGCTCTGGTGCAACCACAAATATAGTCTGCAGACTTTCCTGCTTTTTTGCAAGCTCAAGCTAATCATGCTTTTTTCATCAGAAAATTCACAGTCTTAAACAACCATTTAACACTTTCTCAAGCTCCCACAATTATTAAAACTTGTCCTGATTGCCAAGGGCATTCTTTCTCCCCTTTTTCCTTAGGGCTTGGTGCCAACCCATGAGGTCTGGTGCCTAATGCCTTCTGGGAAACTGATGTTACTCAATATCCACCCTTTGGACATTTTAAATTTCTCCATGTTACTGTGGACACTTATACAGGCTTAATACATGCTACCCCCTGTACCAGAGAAAAAACTAAAGATGCAACTGCTCATTTGTTTTAATGTACTGTGACTTTATGCCTTCAACAAACTATAAAAACTGGTAATAGTCCTTACTATCTTAGTGCTCAATTTGCATATGCATTGCAACTTTAACACATACAACGTAAAACTGGCATTCCCTGTAATTTAACCAGTCAGGCCATTATTGAATAAACTCATCAAACTCTTTAAAGTATATCTTAGTAAACAAAAAAAGGGGGAATATGGGGCTGTCTCCTTGAGAACAGGACCTGTCACTGGAGAATCGATCAGCAATGATGGCGATGACTCGGAAGGCACCTGACATTATCTGACGACAGCTAAAGAGCTAAAGAGATTGGATCAACAAGCAACTATCCAGCTTGCCACCGTGGAAGCCCCTGCAACTGCAGAGAACCGGTTTCTTAGGTATCTGGCGGTAACTGGGGAAATTTCTGAGAAAGTAAGGCAGGCACAGATGTTAGGGTGACTGGTAAATCTTGTCATTTGCCACGTGAGATCAGCTTAAGAACATGTTTATTAGAGTCATGTTCTAAATCCCCCTGCTTTTAATGTTATTACGTGGTGGGATACTGACCTGTGTTTTTCTCCCAATGATACTTCTTGGACAGGTCAATGGATGCCCCCATCTTACCCCTTAACTGAAAATATGAGATGGATTAAACTCAATGACTTGACTTTATGTCTAGTAATCCCTCTGTTTTTTCACAGTAGCACATGGTGTGTGACTCTCATTCCTCAGGAGTATCTTTACTATCAGCCCAAAAAGGATACTAAGCTTGCAAATTTGACCTTTACTTCTGCTATTACTACTAATATTACTGAGGTCTCTTGTGAAGCTTCACAAGTGCCTAATCTTCCTTTATGACATCTGAGTAGAGACTAAAGTTTTAAGTTTGAGGCCATCCATTCGTCTCCATGCAGACAACCTGCACTGTGCCAAGCGCCTGTGTTTGATAATGACACTTTACTTGATTGGGGCCCCCATGGATATCTTATGTCTGCAAATTAGACTATTGGATTTGGGAGTCCCTCCAATAGTTTTATCACCTGATCAAAGTATGGGCTTTCAGGACCAATATTACAACTAAAAGGGAAACAAACTTCAAGCCCTACTCATACCCAAATTGGGAGACTAGGTCTTCCTTTTCTGAATGGGTTCTTTCACATGGTGAGTACATTACTAGTGGTAGCAACTATGCCCTCTCTTTGCACAATAACGTTACTGATATAGTTCTGATTTGTACTACACACTCTTATATACTTCTGTTTGGGCAAGGTATTCCCAACATAGAGCAGAATCAATCCTTTTATAGTATTAAAGTCTCTTCCAGTAGCTGGGATGCTACATGCCTGTCATCAATATGTTACATGGTAAAATATAACCTATGTTATAATTTTAAAACAGCATGCAGAATTGTGGCTGCCTGTAAATTTAACCGAAGCTTGGAAGGAGATTCCACCTTGCAGTTATTTAGAAAAACACAACTGCAAGGGGCTTATCATGGCCATTTGTCTTCTCAAATTTCCACTCGAGTGTGAATTTAAAAAACAGCTTAAAGAATAGTCACAACAATTACAAACAAGTACCCTTCAGCAATTAGAAGAAGGCTTTCAATGGTTAAACCCAAATACTTGCTTATCTGGGTTAAACATACACATTTGGGTGATGGCTGCCATGTTTATGTTCTTTTTTGTATTTCTTTGCTAGGCATCTGCAGATGGCTCTATGCTGCCACCTGACACATCTACGACCAAGGAAAAATGATAGATGCGTACCTTGCATTGAATGACCAGCATGCTCTAAGAATTAAAGAAGGGGGAGATGTAGGGGGCACATGGCAACATATTCAAGTTTATGTACATGGCATTTGAGGGCGGGGCATGGAAAATTACTGAGGCACTGTATGTTATTTGTGCATGGGAATTAACTCTGACTCTGAAAACAGGACAGGGAGTGGAGTGTGTGGTGTGATAAGGAACCCTGAAAACAGCCTCCTGAAAATACAGTTTAAGTGTGTACAAGGTCACAGGTGCCTCAGCAACCCACCTCAAATGACCATCTAGTGGATTTTTGTAGTTAATACAAGCCTTTTCAGTAAATACTTGGCAGACAGATGCTGGGGCGAACTCTCTCAGAAAAACTATCCCCTAACCCCACTCAGCTGGAACTGTCTGAGTACTTTGTTCTTGGCGTTCACTTTAAGCTATAAGCTCTGCAGCTCCTTTCTGAATTTCATAATCTTGGTGCTGCATGGTTCTGTTTTCCCTCCTTTGAAATGAATCCTGACAACAAGGGGGAAAGCTGAGCTGACCCTCTAACGTGTCTTCTCACCTTTCCAGCTGTTCTCATGCTGCTAATAAAGACATACCTGAGACTGGGTAATTAATAAAGCAAAGAGTTTTAGTTGATTTCAGTTCCACATGGCTGGGTAGGCCTCACAAGCATGGCTGAAGGCGAATGAGAAGCAAAGTCATGTCTTACATGGTGGCAGGCAAAGGAGCTGGGGCAGGTAACTCCCCTTTATAAAACCATCAGATCTCATGAGACTTATTCACTATCATGAGAACGGCACAGGAATGACCCACCCCCATGACTCAATTACCTCCCACCAGGTCCCTCCAATGACACATGGAAATTACGGGAGCTACAATTCAAGATGAGATTTGGGTGGGACACAGCCAAACCACATCACCAGTCAAGGCCTGCACGAGGCTCCTGAGTGGTTGATGCATCCACAGCATCTCACACTCCCAATATGTTTAAGCCAAAAAAAGACTTTAAATAGTGACAGTGATGACAGTAAAACCAGTGGTAACCAAAGCACTCACTGCCACATCTCAACCTGAAAAAAAAAACACTCCATTCATGAGTATTCAACAGAGAGGGTGGACCAGAAGACATCATTCCCCAGCACCCTTGTCAGGAGGACCTGACACTTCTTATATTCTGGCCCTCTTTTCCTCCTTGCTGTCTGGTTATTTCCTAAGGGGGAATCAGCCTACAGGTCAGCCCTCAGCCAAAATCTGTCTTTAAAGCCAATATAATACCCAACTGGCAAAAGAAAAAAAAAAGTAAAGCATGATGCTAGCTTCCTGGAATCTGAGTGAAAATTTGAGGTCTTAGTCAATTATAAAGTAAGGACAAAGAAAGTATGCATTAAAATATTTCATACCTAGGCTGTTAGAAGCTAGAGGGACCTAGGAGCAACCAGATGACCTATGAGGAACCTGTGGCCCCAAGAGGTCAAATGACCCCTCCAATGTCACAAGGTGCTTAGTTGTGATTTATCTTACAGACATCTCTCCGGATTTCTGATCTAGCACATTTTCTACAATATAGCTATATTGCAAGGTTTTGATACATTTATTAGTTTTGATTTTACCTTATTCAGTATTTTTATTAAAAAAGCCATAACTCATGTGGTAAATAATTCAAAAAATAATTACCCCATTTATGTAAAATCTTCAAATAAAACAACATATATTTTAAGATTTCCTTTGTAATTAACCTATTAAAATATGGATGAGAAAAATTTATACCAACCCTAGTGATACGATTTGGCCATGTCCCCACCCAAATCTCATCTTGAATTGTAGCTCCCATAAACCCCACATGTTGTGGGAGGAACCCGGTGGGAGGTACTTGAATCGTGGGAGTGGGTTTTTTCTGTGCTATTCTGCCACCATGTTAAGACATGCCTTTGATCCTCCTTCACATCCATCTGCTGTGCTTGTGAGGCCTCCTCAGCCATGTGGAACTTGAATCTGTTAAACTTTTTTCTCATGAACTACTCAGACTCTGGTATGTCCTTACGAGCAGCATGAGAATGGACTAATACACTTAAGATGCTGGTAACTCTGTGGTTTGGGATCAAAAAGGGCTGAAAACAAAAAAAGGGCTTTAATTGTTTTATTAACATGACAATATATTAAGAAAAAAGAGATCTGCAGCAATTTTTTTTTAAAAAACTTATATTTGGGAGGTTTGTTTTGTTTATAATGTTCTTTATACTCTGTATATTTTAAATATGTATTGATTAAAACAAAAACAAATGTTAAGACATCATAAAAGAAAGTGTACTTCCTACCACAGGCCCTCACTGACCCTCCTCAAATATAATCTCTAATTAAGTTTCTTATGTATTATATCAGGAATTTTCTTTGCATATATAAATTTCCTTGGAAACATGAAGTCATAATATATATTATTCTTCATTTTATCTTTTTTATATAAACAGCACACCTTGCAGACTTTTCTATTTATACCTTTTTTTTAATGACTTCAAAATATTCCATTGAATTAATGTATCTCAGCTGACTCAGTCTATTTTATCTGAAGCTTTGCTACTACTCAAAGTGTGGTCTGTGGACTAGCAACATCAGGATCAACAGAGTTTGTTAGAAATGCAGAATCTTTATTTTAATAACATCTCCAGCTGATTTCTATGAAATTAAAATTTGAGCCACGCCCAGTGGCTCATGCCTGTAATCCCAGCACTTTCGGAGGCCAGGTAGGTAGGTCGGTCACTTGAGTCCAAGAGTTGGAGACTAGTCTGGGCAACAAGGCAAAACCCCATCTCTACAAAAAAATTTTTTTTTAATTAGCCAAGTGTGGTGGCCCACACCTGTAGTCCCAGCTACTCAGGTATCTGAGGTGGGAGGATTACCTGAGCCCGGGGAAGTCAAGGCTGCAGTGAGTCATGATTGTTCCACTGCACTCCAGCCTGGTGACAGAGTAAGACCCTGTGTCAAAAATAAAATAAAGTAACAAAAATATCTTCTGCTCAAAAAAACAAAAAAAAAAATTGAGAGGAATTGACATTAGTAACAGTGCTATTTGCCAGTGAGCTTACTTGAAATAAACCTAACATCCAGAATATAGAGAGAGTATAAATATTTACAAAAAGGTATGTTTATTTTTAACTAAGTATTCTATATACTATGATTTTTAAAGTCTCAATATATAAGAAACTCAAGTGTAATGAGCTTATAGCATGGCTAGAAATTAAACACAAAAGAATTAAATGAAGACTAATTGAGATAATTACTAAAATTTCTTCACAGTTGTTTCTGAGTGTATTTGTTGGCTTCATAGTTTTAGAAAAGTAATGAAGAGCAGCAGAGCTTCAGGAGGCTTTGAAATGTTACCATAGGAACAAACCAAACCAAACTAGGCTTGGAAAGCATGTTCAAAACAATGAAAAAAAAAAGTTCAGCATGTAGGTAAAACCGAGGAAACAGAAACTTTAAACAGTGTTCCTTCCCCCGCCCCACCCCACAAATCACGTGTTTCTCATACCTAATTTTCTAGGATGAAAAAACTTGCCTTACAAATATGTTCATTATGCTACTATTTTATTTGTGGGCTCGTAGATTCTAGGTCTAGGGATGAAGCTGCCTTAGGACTGGGAAAGCCCCAAGGAAGGGCACGCAGCCATGACCGTCCAGCCCTGCGGGAAGGCTGAACACTTCACCTGCATCCTCCTTAACTGCTGTTCCAAAGGTGCTAATGTTGGAACTCTGCTCTTTTCATCCTCAGTACTCTCCCTGGACAATCTTACCTGCCTCTATGCCTTCTGCTAGCCCTTCAGTGTAGGTCACTTCAAAATCTCCCACCTAAGGCTGACTTCAGAGCTCTAAACCTTTATTTCCCACTCACTACCAAAAATCTACACCGGGACACAGATTATTCTAACACAAAGGATCTTACTTTACAAAGGTGCCTCAGAATCACCTGGAACACTCACTAAAACTCAGATTGTTTGGGGGATGGGATTGGGCTCATCCCCAAAGTTTATGATTCAGTAGGTCTAGTATGGGACCTGAGAATCTGTTTCTAAAAAATGTCTACATGATTTTGGTGCTGCTAGTTCAGGGTCCACACTTTGGGAATCACTGCCATAACAAAACATACTCAAAATGAAACCCATTCTCTTCCCCCAAATTCTTCTTAATCAACTCATATACCTGTTGTTCATCCAGTATAGTACTGCTGTTAACTCATTCATGAGTCTTGAAAATAATCCTCTCCCCTTTCCTCTCCATCCTACCTGTCATTAATGTAGAGCAAAGTTGGTTCCTGTGGTCAAAAAGGGTAAGTGTCTTACTGCTCAACACACACAAAGCTTACTATAGGCCATACCCATGAAGCACACTGAGTGAGTGTGGGGATAGTTCAAGAGAGATCAAGGCAATGGAAATTACTTTCCTTGATCTATAGCCAGCACTTACTTGGCTTACCTAAACTAGAATGGAAAGAAAATTTAAAAACTCGATCCTTAGGAAAAGCTGCATTTTTGTGTGTGTGAACTTCATCATAATTTCCATCTACCAACCCTTTGGATTTATGATGGAATGTTTATAAAATAAATATTATAATTTACTCAAGACTTGAGGACTAGAGGGAGCACAATTCATGAATTTGCTAATTGTTCCTCCTATTCTACCATTTAAGATAAAGAGATATTTTAGCAGCATGAGGATAATTTAAACAAAAATTACATAGGTATATTAACATCTATACTTTGTTGAACAACATTTTCAGGCATGGTAGCACCAAACAGGTAAAAGATAAGAACTCTTTTAAAAGTCCAAAAAGTTACAGGAAAACATAGATTTATAGTGGTGAGGGGAAAAAATAAACTCTAAGTATAATACCAATAGTCAGGAACACTAGATCACTGTATTTTTTCTGTTATTCACATATTAACTAAGCCATTTGGCAACACACTAGTACCAGTAGTAATATCTTGTGTCCAAGAATCTGCCAACATTTTATGATTCAGTAACTGTGCAGGGTTTTTCCCCCAGAGAATTCATTGAATCACTTGTAAATAGGCTACAAAATTATATACATCCATGTACTTATATAATGTCACATTTAAAGCAGGCAAAACATTGTCAAGCACAAGTAAAAAAAAAAAGCTACAAAGCATGTAAGTTGCATGAGGCCTGTTATATTCACTTCATAAACTGAAATCCTATGTTAACACAAACAGGTGACCATGGCAACCTTTGCTGGTAGATATGGAATGTTACAAGAGGGACAAACTGTTTCATTCCTATGCACTCCACAGGAGTGACTTCTATTTTCACTCATCTTGCATTGTTTAAGAAATCAGTCCATTTCCTCTAAGTTGTCAAATCTGTGGGCATAGAGTTGTTAAAAATATTTCATTATTATCCTTTTAATGTCAATGAGATCAGTAGTAACTAGCTTCTTTCATTTCTGATATTATAAATTGTATATATTTCTCTTTTTTGGTTAGCCTTGCTAGATATTTCTCTATATTTTTAAAGGCAAGAAAGTCATGACTTTTTTTTCTTGAGATGGAGTCTCATTCTCTCGCCCAGGCTGGAGTGCAGTGGCATGATCTTCGCTCACTCCAACCCCCGCCTCCCGGTTCAAGTGGTTCTCCTGCCTCAGCATCCCAAGTAGCTGGGATTACAGGTGCCTGCCACTGCAACCAGCTAATTTTTGTATTTTTAGTAGAGATGGGGTTTCACCATGTTGGTCATGGTTGGCCAGGCTGATCTAAAACTCCTGACCTCAGGTGATCCGCCCACCTCAGCCTCCCAAAGTGCTGGGATTATAGGCATGAGTTACTGCACTGGCCATAATTTCAAATATATTGTTACTTTCATTTACATTTTACTGAAAAATGTTCTTTTCATAATGAAAAGGAAACTTTTAAGTAATTTCAAATTTCTGTGTTCTAGTTAATAAATGTTATAGTTAAAGAAAGGCAAAATTAACATATAAATCTGCTTAGTTTACATTTTTGCAAAGCAATTATATCATCCAGTATTGCTGCTCGAGAGAACACATGCTTATGAAAATCTCTCTTGTACACATATAAAATAGAAGACTTCTCAAATGCCTACAACACCTATTTATCATTTGACAGTTTATTATCATTTAAATATCCTTTCAAATAAAATCCAATAGCATTTCCAAAAATAGAAAGTGTCTATTTAGTTACCACCTTTTAGTAGAACATGAATAGCAAGCATTAAGTGTATGTCTGAGTAAAGGGAAGACCAGCAGAAAACATCAGTGGATTTTCCAGCATTTTTGCCATGGCTGATAGAAATACACTTAAACACGCCAGGTGTGGTGGCTCACGCCTGTAATCCCAGCACTTTGGGAGGCTGAGGTGGGCAGATCACAAGGTCAGGAAATCGAGACAATCCTGGCCAACATGGTGAAACCCCATCTCTACTAAAATACAAAAAAATTAGTTGGGCGTGGTGGTGTTTGCCTGTAATCCCAGTTATTCGGGAGGCTGAGGCAGGAGAATCTCTTGAACCAAGGAGTCAGAGTTTGCAGTGAGCCGAGATTGGGCCACCACATTCTAGCCTGGGCAACAGGACGAGTCTCTGTCTCGGGGGAAGAAACAAAACAAACAAAAAAACAAACAAAATGCCCCGGCATTAAATTCCTAAACTTCTTATAAACACGCCTATCATTCATGCAATATCAGCTATTAATTTCTGTCACCTTTGCTATCAGTAAAGAGAAATTTCACCAAAGATGGCTGGAATTACAATGACCTTTATGTTTACTTTATAAGAAACCTGGAGGTTGTTAGCCCTAGAGGTGCTTCTGTGGCTTGAGCAGACATCAGCTCTTCCCATCTTCCTATTCTACTGGCTTTATTCTTGTGGGCTGTTACCTTGTGACGGCAAAATGGCTACTGAAAGTACAAAAAGTGTCCTTAAGTCACAGGATCCCAGAGAGAAAGGACAAGGTAAAGGCAAAAAGGTTCTTGCACGACTTATGCCTTTTTCAGGGGAGGGAAATCTTTCTCAAAAGTAATTAGATTACTGGCCAAAAGTAATCCCTGCTCTCCCCTCAAACTGTCATTGGCAAAGAGGCTTGACCACATTGTCATTGTCACACAAACAAAAGGACGTTCTCTTCACAAGGATAAAAAGAAATGATGCTATTGGATGGGTCACAGTGTATGTCACATTTTCTCTTGTCAAAGAAAAATTTGAGAAGTGGAGTTTTACCCTAAAGCCCTATACTAAATATATAACCATTGGTGATTGATCTCTAGACAATCCTACATCTAATAAACTCCATGACTTGCTTCAATGGTGAATGTTTATGTTCATCAAATCCATGTATAAGACAAGATGGTACAGAATTCATCATTTGACAGATGTCTAGAAAGAAAAACAAGAATCCAATAAATAATCTGTGCCAAATCGTTAAGAAACTAATGATGTGACTTTCAAAAATAAATTGTTTTACACATAAACTCTAAAGTGAACACCTACATTGGTGAAGCTTTCCCTTTGAAAAGACCACTCTTGTCCCAAAAAAAAAAATCCTTTTTAAAACACAGAATGAATAAAGAACTAATATTTTGAGGACCTACTAAAGCTAATTACTGTTTTTTACCACGTGGTACTCTTTTAATCTTCACCATAAACCGATGAAATCTCCCTTTTTATAAAGGTGACTTAAACACAGCTAAACAAGGCTGAGCCTGTTAACTTACCAAGCAAGCAATCACATGGCTGTGAAGGAATCTGCTGAATAGTACGTTCATTGAAGGGGAAATCTCACAGTTCTAAAAAAGTAGGCATTCATGTTAGCTGTGATAATTAAGCATGAAAGCCCGCACTCTGTATAGGAGGGAACATGTCCGTATGTCTGTACACATGGTTGGTTCTAACAAGACCCATTGCTGATGGATCAGAAAAGTCTTCAGTTAGGTCTAGTAAGGGTCTTTCCTCTTTCTCTCTAAAAGCTTATGATCTTTTATCAGCTTCAGCTTGCTGACAGTTAGAACTAGTGGCAATGAAACAGCTGTTAGCCTTATATTTCCCAGACAAGCACTGTTATAGTTGGAATTTTTTCAACTTACAGTTCAAACACAATAAAAGTTTATTTCTTACTCAAACATTTCAGGGCAGTTTCCCACGAGGCAATTGGGAGATGTCTTCAGTCATTCAGGCACTCAGGCTGATAGAGACCATACAATCTTCAATATTTAGTTTCTAAAATTTCCCAGGCCACTGGCCAGGAGAAAAAGCTGGGAGGATCTTTTATGAAAGATATGGGGAACCAGGTCTGTGGGTGGTACATATCACTTCCACCTACATTTAATTGGCTAAACCTAGTCACGTGGCCATACCTCACTCCAGGATCTAAACAGCTAAAAATGTCAACTTCCTCACGGTTTCTGTGATCAAATAATGTTAAACAGAAATGGTCAATCAGGCTTCCTGCCACAGAATGCTTGGCTTTTAACTTTCTAAGGAACCCTGTGGTTTCTTCCATGGAATATACAAACTTGTAGCATTGTGGCATTACTCAAACTGATTTGGGCATAGTACTCATTTTAGACTGCTATAATGATCTAACTTGTGTTTCTCAACTTCAGTGTGTATTAGAATTACTTGGTTTGTTAAAACACAGTTTCCTGGGCCCCATCCCCAAGGTTTCTAATTCGGTGAGTCTGGCTAAGACCTAAAAATTTGCATTTTCAACAACTCCTCAGGTGATGCTAATACTACTGGTCCAGGGAACACGCTTTGAGAATCACTGATCTGCAGGACCACTTAAGAGATAAGGAAAATCCAAAATGGTGGGATGAGGAGGTGTGCCTGCTGGCTGTTACTCCATCATCCTCTCTGTTGCTTTCCAAAGCCCAGCCCTCACTAGGGAGAAGCCAGGGTTTTGGTGCATGTGCTAGAGAATTTCGTCTATTTAAAGGAGGTATTTGCTGCTAAGGAGACATTGTATACAAAAAGACCAAGAATGCCATCTAAGTCAAGCTGTGTGGTAAGAATAACTGATCATCTTTTTTTTTTTAAAAAAAAAGGTAAATCCTCTAACACCATTTTTCCGTTAACATTTTCTGGGTACATCCAGATTAATAAGAAAAGGTGCCTTCACTCTCAAAGATCACAGAAGCAAACAGATGTGTCTTGGAAATATGAAGGAAAGGCCTATATTCCGGACTAGCCCCAAGGTTGTGGGATCAGATGAGGTTTATTCAAGCAGGTAAGGCTTATTACAGAAGTTACTAGCAAATATTATTCTACTCGCTTCCTGCATTAAAAATTTCCCTCAAAATTTAATCGAAAAAGTTTTTAAAACTCTGATTTTACATGGCTTTTATTTTATTAATATTTTCCTTCTCAGATTTTTAAGCAACTTTAAAAAATATAAACAGATATTGGCTGGGCACGGTGGCTCACACCTGTAATCTCAACACTTTGAGAGCCAAAGGCAGGTGGTTCACAAGGTCAGGAGATGGAGAACATCTTGGCCAACATGGTGAAACCAATCTCTACTAAAAATACAAAAATTACATTGGCATGGTGGTGCACACCTCTAGTCTCAGCTACTTTGGAGGCTGAGGCAGGAGAATCGCTTGAACCCCGAAGGCGGAGGTTGCAGTGAGCCAAGACTGTGCCACTGCACTCCAGCCTGAAAGTGAAACTGTCTCAAAAAAATAAATAAAAATAAGTATGTAGATATTAAGACTTCTTTAATTTTTTCCCTCTGACTGTGGAAAGGGTTTCTGTGATTTCTCTGAGAGTTTCAAAGGCTGAACTTCTTGGTTTCTTGATAGTTAATTAAAACAGGTCATTTACCAGTGGAACAGAACAGAGGCCTCAGAAATAATGCCACACATCTACAACCACACGATTTTAGACTAACATGACAAAAAACAATCAATGGGGAAAGGATTCCCTATTTAATAAACGGTGTTAGGAAAACTGGCTAGCCATGTGCAGAAAGCTGAAACTATCCCTTCCTTACACCTTATATAAAAATTAACTCCAGATGGAGTAAAGCTTTAAACATAAGACCTAACACCATAAAAACCCTAGAAGAAAACCTAGGCAAAACCATTCAGGACATAGGCATGGGCAAAGACTTCATGAATAAAACACCAAAAGCAATGGCAACAAAAGCCAAAATAGACAAACGGAATCTAATTAAACTTAAGAGCTTCTGCACAGCAAAAGAAACTATCAATAGAGTGAACTGGCAACCAACAGAATGGGGAAAAAAATCTGCAATCTATCCATCTGACAAAGGGCTAATAACCAGAATCTACAAAGAACTTAAACAAATATACAAGAAAAAAACAACTTCATCAAAAAGTGGGTGAAGGATATGAACAGACACTTCTCAAAAGAAGAAATTTATGCAGCCAACAAACATAGTTAAAATAAAAAAAGCTCATCATCACTGGTCATTAGAGAAATGCAAATCAAAACCACATTGAGATACCTCTCATGCCAGTTAGAATGGTGATCATTAAAAAATCAGGAGACAACAGATGCTGGAGAGGATGTGGAGAAATAGGAACACTTCTACACTGTTGGTGGGAGTGTAAATTAATTCAACCATTGTGGAAGACAGTGTAGTGATTCCTCAAGGATCTAGAAATAGAAATACCATTTGACCCAGCAATCCCATTACTGGGTATATACCCAAAGGATTATAAATCATTCTATTATAAAGACACATGCACATGTATGTTTATTGCGGCACTATTCACAATAGCAAAGTCTTGGAACCAACCCAAATGTCCATCAGTGATAGACTGGTTGAAGAAAATGTGACACATATACACCATGCAACACTATACAGCCATAAAAGGGGATGAGTTCATGTCCTTTGCAGGGACATGGATGAAGCTGGAAAACATAATTGTCAGCAAACTGACACAAGAACAGAAAACCAAACACCGCATGTTCTTACTCATAAGTGGGTTTTGAACAATGAGATCACATGGACACAGGGAGGGGAGCACCACACACCAGGGTCTGCCAGGGGTTGGAGGCTAGGGGAGAGATAGCAGGGTGTAGAGGGACTGGGGAGGGATAGCATTAGGAGAAATGCCTAATGTAGATGACGGGGTGATGGATGCAACAAACCATCATGGCACATGTATTCCTATGTAACCTGCACATTCTGCACATGTACCCCAGAATTTAAAGTATAAAAAAGCAACAAGAAAAGAAATGTAAATGTCAGGCCTACTTCTAGACCTCTGAGGATGGGGCATAGCATGTGGTTTTTAATGAGCCATCTAGGTGACATTAAAGTTTGAGAAGCACTGATTTCAGAAACATTTTATGCATTTTGGAGAAAGAGGCAGTTTGGAGGAATCTAAGGAAAGAATCCTGATTGCCATTTAGAAGGAAAACTCGGAACACTGGCACTAGCCAGCCGCTTTTTCTGCTGCTCCAGGCTCCTGACACTCTTACCCACAAACGTCAGACCCAGAATCAAGGCTTCCCTTACCAGCCCAGGAATTCCCAAGTCTACAGCTGAGCTGGTTGGAGGTCACTGCATTGAGTAGTGGCCATTCCAAATTGGTACATCATATACAAGCAAGCCAAACCCTAGAAGAAAACAGAACGGCCCAAATCTGTAATCCAGCCACCAGCTGAGATCTCTCCACATTTAAGGACCAGATACCACCAGCTAGAACGTCACTCGACCTGTAGAAATCCAGGATCCTTCACCATGATTTCTGGGTGTTCTTAAAAGGCTTATTTCAGCATCCCTTCCAGACTCAATTTCCTGCAGCTGAATCAAGTCAGCAGATGGACAACCTCACCCACCTCGCACGGCGTCCCCTTGCCCCAGGGCATCAATCTGGACATGGAACCAGCACATCTGGGGTTACTGTTTTATGAAATGCCTTCCACTGGAATTTTGAAGGGAGTGCACTTTCCTGAAGCTATTAGGGAAAGGGGCTTCCATCAAAGAAATACAAATAACTTCCAACTGAGTAGCAGCACCTCTATTCTTAAAAGCCCCAGAACCCACCAGAACGCTAGGACACCTTCGCCTCCCTGTTGTGCGGAACTCCTGCTAACTTCAATAGGAAAGTCATCAGGTTCAGGAAGGGAAGAAGAGACGCAGAGCAAGCACATAGACATTGGGCTTTATTCAGGGCCTTACCTACAGAGAAGAGGGTCCAGTGGCCACGGGCTTGACCGCCTTACCTGCCGAAATGGTCCAGTGGCAGCATGCGAGACAAGATGCTCGCCTCATCTACAGTCCCGTGGTGGTGGGCTGGGCAGGAAAACCACAACCACCTGCAAACGTCAGGCAGTTTATATAGCATTTTAATTTAACGCCCTCTGCCTAACGACCTCCACCTGACAACCATCATTTAGCCCAAAACGCAGGGCTTTAATGCCCTATACAGCCCGTGTTCCACGGGGTAGGCTGTAGGCTCAGATGTTCATCGTGGAAAAGGAACGAATCTCTGGGTTGGCCACGCCCAGATTCCCCAGCTCAGAACACACCTTCAGGTGTGTCTGCCACGGAGGATCATTCTAAGGGTATGCTTAAATGATTGCTACTGGGTGCATTTACCTTCTCTCTGCTCCTCTCTTCTTTACCCACACATCACCAAATTTCTATTTATTTATAATAGAGAAATTTGTGTCTTGATTCTCGATAAACTATGCTCTCAATATCTTACCTTCTGTACCAAGCGATCTGTTCTTCAATCAAATACTTTCTTCCCTGAAAGGAATTCCCTTATCAACTATATAAATAGAGGAATACATCGGAGAGAGGCTCTGTTCTTTCTTTGCTGAAGCACACAGCCCCTCCTTCCCAGGCACTCCTTTGCAGAGTCTTCATCATCCCTCCTCGTCCCACTTTCTTAATCTAACTCTGAGATGTTTTCTTTCATTTATAGTAACTCGAGCTATTTTCTCTCCTTCCTTTGTCTGAGACCAAACCTCCTTCCCGGGACTTCCATTTTATACAAGGCCAACCGTTAACCCCCCTCACAGCCTGGAATTACACCTCTTATCTTTGGATCATTTCCAAGGCATCTGGAAGCTTGATACAAAAGCTAAAGTCTGGAGATGTTTTTAATGTAATGGCTGGGAATTCCAGAGGAAAGGAACTCTATCACAGAAACTGTCCTCTCTTTTCCATTCCCAGTACCAGTCTCCTAGCTCAAGATTCACTCTTTTCCTCAACTATTAAGATAGCCGTAAATGATTTCCCCAATTCAATCCCACCACACCCCATCACCACCAGCTCCTCCTTTTCCCTGCTCATAAAGTCAGCCCCATCCTCACAAACTTTGAATGCTCCTAGTTGCTTATAAAACAGCACCAACCTTCCCAGCTCAGATCTTGTACTAAAGTAAGAAAGGAGTAGTAGGCCGGGTGCTGTTGTTCACACCTCTAATCCCAGCACTTTAGGAGACTGAGGTGGGCAGATCACCTGAGGTCAGGAGTTCAAGACCAGCCTGGCCAACATGGTGATTCCCTGTCTCTATTAAAAATACGAAAATTAGCCGGGCATGGTGGCGGGCACTACTCGGGAGGCTGAGGTGGGAGAACTGCTTGAACCCAGGAGTTGGATGTTGCAGTGAGCAGAGACTGGGCCACTTCACTCCAGCCTGGGCAACAGAGTGAAACTGTCTTAAAAAAAGAAAAAAGAAAGGAGTAGTGGAAGGAAGAGGGAAAAAATAGAAGGCCGTGCAGAGGCAGAGGCAAGCACTGATGTCTCAGTAGGGAGGGAGGAGGAGGCAGAACACGAGGTGCCAGCCACAAAAGTAACCCATTAGGACAAAGGTCAGAAATATTAAAAGTCATCTTGTCACTCACTAAGAGTTGGCTCAGGAATTAAACCTCTGGACACCCTTATCATGAAAAAAGCTGGAATAAGAAAACAAGTAGGGAAAGATGTCAGACAGGAAATACGTAGAAAAGTAAGCCAGGTCGAAGGCCCATTTGCAAAGGCAATTAAATGTGTGCTTTCCAGTGAAATTATTTCATTTTCTCTTGAAATACTCCCCTGTGAAAAAAGGCTGATGAATGACAAGCTTTGTGATTTTATTTCCAGAATAAACTCCACACTGTTCGCTTCTTTGCCTGAAAAAAACAGTCATTTAGCCACTCACCACTAATCACATAAATTACAATTCAGAGACAAAGTGATTGTCATATTCCATTAATAATTGAGCTAAACATCAATATTGTGTTTTTGCCTCAAAAATGATGAGAAAATATTTACTAGGGGGAAAATAGTCACTATTTTGACCCTTAAGTAAGGATGGAGCTACTAAAAGATTAATCAGAAAGGTTTTACACTCTCAAGTGCTAGACTAGGTTCTGAAATCCAGATATGTCAAAAACAATTGCTAAACTATGTAATTTTACACTCACCTGTTGTAAAAGTGGAAGATGTATCAGAAAATATTTTTAATCTCCTTAATTTATATTCAAACATCACCAACTTTGAACAATACTCCGTTATGCTCTGGGAGGATGCGGCAAATTACTCTGTAAACGTTTTCTCTGCTTCTGTTCTAGTGTAGAGGATGGGGAATAGAGAAGATCATATTGGCCATGAGCTTTAAATTGCTAAAGCTGGATCGATGGAAAGTGGTGGAATCACCATATTATACTGCCTGTCTTTGTGCTGCTCTAACAGTATACCACAGACTGGTACTTTATAAATAACAGAAATTTATTTTTCACATTTCTGGAGACTGAAAGTCCAAGATCAAAGCACCAACATTTGGTGTCTGGTGAGGGCTGCTCTCTGCTTCCAAGATGGTGGCTTATTGCTGCATTCTTCAGAGAGGAGAAATGCTGAGTTTTCATATGGCAGAAGAGCAAGAGGAATGAATTCCTTATGAGAAGCCATTTTATAAGGGCACCAGTTCTATTCCTAAGGGAAAAGCCATCCTGGCCTAATCACCTTTTAAAAAGCCCCACCTCGTTATACTGTCATATTGGCAACACCTGAATTTTGGAGGCACCCATTCAAACCGTAACACTTGTTTTATATATATTTAAATTATTTAATAAAATATTTTACTTAAAAATTAGTGTTCAGGCTAGGTGTGGTGGCTCTCGCCTGTAATCCTAGCACTTTGGGAGGCCAAGGCAGGCAGATCATGTGAGGTCAGGAGTTTGAGACCAGCCTGGCAAACATGGCGAAACCCTGCCTCTGCTAAAAAAACAAAAATTAGCCAGGTGTGGTGGCACGTGCCTATATTCACAGCTAATGGGTAGGTTGAGGTAGGAGAATTGCTTGAACCCGGAGGCGGAGGTTGAAGTGAGCTGAGATCACGCCACTGCACTCCAGCCTGGGAGACAAGTGAGACTTCATCTAAAAAAAAAAAAATTAATTAGTGTTCAGTGGTCTTACCTGCCTAATCAGTTCTACTGCTAATTTCTTGAAAGATAAGACAATGTTTTAGAAGTTATATTTTTTAACAAATTGATAAATGCTCCCAAATATTTTCCCCTAAAATTTGCAGTCTAACTACAAAATGACGAAACAGTTTATTGCTTTCAGTTTTGAGCCTCCATTTCTTTACTGATGATGAGTCTTTTACCAATAAGTCATTCACACTTCATGAAGAAAAATCCATTTCTAAATATTAGCAAAACTTTTTGATTTAAATGACCTGAATTTATATTTTATTTCATAAAATAAATGAAAAATGTATCAATCTTTAATAAGCCAACTCAAATATTCTGTGCTTATATGAAAAATAAAACAATGGTGAGTGATTGATAAATATTTGCTGAATGAATAATGAATGATTTAAAACTGTGCCTTGAGAGAAAAAAAGAGAAATTTCTACCCGTGCTTGATATATTTGCTTGAGCCGTACGACATCTGAAAGGATGTAATTTAAATGAAGAAAAAAACACCTAACTCTTCTTATTCACTTTTTTTCCTACCGGTAAATGTTTAACCAGCTTTAAAAAAAAAAAAAGCATACACAAGTATAATTACATAGTTTATTTCAAATTCTGATATAAAAACGTAGCACACAATTTGCAAATAATAAGTTGTACAATTTTTAACAAATTTATATAACCATTTGATTTTCAAATAACATTTTTATTTTTTGCCAAAATCTTGATTCCTTAGCTAGTCTATATTTGTAATTCAAACATGATTAGAAAAAAAATCACATTACAAATAAGTAGTTGATTACTACTTATTCCAGCAAAGAAGTCACTCAAATTACCAGTGAATGAGTACATTTCTGACAAACACATTGATGAATGGATATTTTTATTTTTGTTAAAGAGTGAGAAGACAGTGAAATAGCAGTAACAGATGTTGGAACTTCACTCATTTCATTAATGCCATCGTCCTCTTTGCTCCATTGAATTACAGTTTTCAATAACTGAAAGAATATTTTTCCAATTTTCATGCTGTTCATGCAATAATGGATACAGACACAACATACTTTTAAGTGTAATCCTTACTAGTGACACTTTTTTCAGCACATTCTGAAGTCTAGACAATCAACAAAACAATAAACCAAACCCTGATTTGTAGTTTTGCCGATTTCCATGGTGTAAATATTTCTACCATGGCTGATTTTAAGCTACCAACATAGCATCCCTGAAAATGAAGTTGGGAAGAGATGCACAGTAGCACACCATCACAGAGTGTTTTCATCATACAGCTGCAACAAATGTAACTAATTTCAAAAGTATAGGTAATAAAAGATGTAACAAAATAATTAGGAATGGATATATTTGAGTATATACTACCTTTGTTTTTATTATAATTTATATAATTGTTAAAACTTACACTTTTTAATAATGGCTGTGTTTCATAACTGGCTCACAAAATTCCTAAAAATCAAACAGCCACCTTTTGTGAGCCAGTACAGGTTATCTCAAGCATACCACTTCTACTCTGTCGTGTGAGCTGTTATATGAAAATATCTCGTGTCTGTGTGTGTGTGTGTGTGTGTGTGTAATAAAACTATATTCTTGGTATATCACTCTCCTTTCCTCTGAAAATATGCAAAATTTTGATTACATGTAGTATTTCCTCAAACTTAAATGAGCTCTATCACCCTTTTGAAATTTTTGTTAAACTGCAAGACCTCCCAGTTTGAATGCCGCCACCTCCCTGGAGGCTTTCTTGATTTTCTCTTCACAATTAATACTTTTTTCATTCCTCTGAGGTACCAAAGCACTTTACACATACTCTACCTAAAATGTTCTTAATTCTACAGGTATTATCACCTTTTGACCTTATGCTTCACAGCAGGCACTCAACACGTTACGGACTCTAATATTTTTCTATATACTTGAAAACATAAGATATACAAATATTAATTAATAAGGTAACTTCCACAAGGACAAAACTTTATGCCATATAAGAAAAGTCCAATTTTTCCCTCTAACATTTTGGTGAGTGGGTACTAATAAACATATGGGAGAATGCTTCCAAAGTTTTATAATTAGGAAGAGGAGCACATTAATGAAAATGTCACTTTTATATAACATGACAGCACTTGAACCCTGGACCCCAATACAAACATGACTCAAGCTCTATCTAATCAAAGGAAATTGGGCAGTAGCAGGTGGCTAAAATAACACATTTGCTCAGCTAGGACATTCTCTATAGAGTTATACAGCAGCTTAGGCCATAGTGGAAGAAGTTCTTTCAATATTGGAAGTTGGGAGGCTTAAATCTCAGTCTTGTTCTAATGATGCATTGATTGAGCAAGGTCTCTTAGTATTTCTGAGGCTTGGTGTTTATATCTATAAACTAATATGGCTGAATGAGATGGCCTCAAAAAGAGAAACAGCCCCAGTTCTCTATGAGTTGAAGACACAATCATGTGCAGCTGGGCAATGCAGAGACTGTTGTCATCTGTGTCCTGTAAACCCAATTTTTACATCAGGTTATCAAATGATAGGCAAGAGTAATTATTTTCTCACTCTATAATTCTAGATTGTTCTATAAAGGGAAGCATCTTGAACTTTAGAACTATGTAGAGAAATAATCCATCTTACTTATAATATAGAACTGCATTGTGGTGGAATAATTTTACAGCTCTATTTTAAACACATTATTTGACTGAAATATTGAACTATTCTGGAAAAAAGTATTTTTCAATTAGAAAAACTTTCTGCTATAAACACAGATTTTCTGTAACTATGAGCTCTGTATCAGAGTGTTGGCTGCTATGGAGACCAAAGGACATAAATATCAAGTAAATTATAATTCATCCGGTAATCTCTGTAGGGAAGAAAATTTCTCTTTTCTTCAGAGAAAAATAATTTTATAAGTTCAACAGTAGAGGAAGGAAGACAAAATTTATAAAACTGACACAAGTACGTCCCCATGCGAGTCACAGAGTCTGAGAAACAGCGCCTAAGTGTGTTGTTCCAGTTGTTTGTAATAACCAGGGAAGAAAGGAGGCAGCTGTTACAGAAGGAAGCAGCATCACTTGGGAAAGCAGGTGGGAGTTCTTTGATGCTGCACTGACCTCACCCAGAGAGATATTTGTTCCTGTGGAACCTCAAAGAACTAAGGAGGTGAAAATTGATCTCAAAAAAACAGTTTGGGGCTCCTACTGTGTCCTAGGTGCCATGACATCCAGGCCTTCTTCACAGGCCCATCTACACGAGCTGCTTAGCTTCTATGCAGCCCAAAGAGAAATAAAGTTCTCAATTTTCTCTCCCCTTCAGATATCTCAATAGAATTTATGGCCTTTATTGTAGAGGTTGCCAGCTTTCCTATCTCAACCCAAGAGGGTTGGAGGAAAGAAAAGGCAACAGATAATATTTTTTATTTACAGTCTCTTAAAATCATTGGTTTTTGACCTCAAACTGGAATTCCCACATCTTGCATCTCAATTACATGTCTGTTGTCATTTAGTATTCCTTAAATATACAGCTGGCAATAACCTCATGTTTATTAATACACATCCAGTGAATACCTACACCATCCAGGACACGCTGTTAGCTTCTTTGTGCATAAAAGAATTAAATAAATATAGATTCTGCCCCACAGTGAGCTTATATACTACTGCGGGAGAAAAAACATTTCCGTAAATATAATACAAAATGATGTTTTATAATGAAGATGAATGCAAAGTACTTAGGAGTTCTTTCAGCTGAGCAGATAGGGACATGAAATAACGAGGTAATGAAAAAGTTGGAATTAAAGTGGATTATAAAGATCAAACAATTCTGGAAGGAGAGGACAGGTAACTGGGATTGATTAGATTTACTAGAACATAAGATGTAAAACGGGAGTGACAGGCTATAAGAAGTAGGTTCTTAGAGGGGATTACGGCTAATAAAATTAGTTATGGTCTGTCTAAAATCCTTGTTTAAAAATTCTGAAAGACATCCCATAAAGAGATTAAAAATCTTGGAGTAAAATTATTAGTTGAGTGCTTAAGATATAGTTTTGGATGTAAGCTATATGGGGGTGAGAATGGAAGTAATGAGATGGCCAAGAGACAGACCCCAGGTGAGTGAGACACAAAGAGAAACAAGGATGCAGCGAAGCACGACTTAGATTTTATTTTTATATGTATCTGGGCATGTGTTTTAGCAGATTCAAATCACGAACCTAGAACAATCATAACAAAACTATGACTTATTGAATGCAGTCATTGTGATAAACACCTTGTATAAATTATCTTATTTTGCCATTACAACAGCTTTATGAAGACATCCTTATTTACATATTATAAATGAGAACACTAGTTTCCGTCAATGTCACATTATTGAAATAGTCTAAGACAGTACTAGATTCCAGATCTAATTTGATCCAAACTCTAAATCACTGTGTATCCTGCCTCCCAAATGCTGTCCTTCCCTAAAAAACTGCTGATAAATAATTGGACTAACTAGGATTGTCAGATTTAGCAAATAAAAATACAGAATAAAAGTTCTGTAGATAGCTACTTTCCTTCTGAGAAACAGCTTTTGACCTGCCACTGGGCCTTAATAGAGACTAAACACTTAACCATGGGCTGCCAAGTTACCACGAGACCTGAGCTTCCTATTACTAACTAGGTGTTTTCTGACCCTCCAAGCCCTAAAATTGAGTGTGTACAGTAGTGCTTTATCATCAAATGGAAATAGTACATATGAGATTGAGCCCAAGCATGCCCTGAAGGCACAAGTCAGTTACCAGAAGAAGTATTCCAGATGCCCATGCTTCCCACTCCTGCCATCACCTTCTTTCTCCCAGCCTGCACCTATAGCCTCATGGGGAATTCCCTATGACAGAGGAAGAAAAGACACAGGACTGATTCACAGAGGAAGAAAAGACATGGGCCTGATTTACAGTTGGTTTTGCACAATATTCAGGCAGTACCCAAAAGTGGACAGCCACAGTATCATAGACCCTTTCTTGGTCATCCCTCAAGGACAACAGTGCAGAAAAATCCTACTGGTGGGCAGAACTTCAATCAGTGTACCTGACTGTTCCGCTTGGCCTGAAAGCAAAAATGGCCGGACATACAATTATATACCAATTAGTGGTCTGTGGCCAAAGGTTTAGCTGGACGGTCAGGGAGTTGGAAGTTACAAGATTGGAAAATTGGTTACAATATAGTCCAAGAAAGAGGGCAAAAAACATGAATATATTTATGCCTTATGTGAATGTTCATCAAAGGATGACCTTTTCAGAGGAAGATTTTAATAATCAAGTGGATAGGATGACCAGTTGTGTGTATCTGCCTATTTCCCCAGCCTCACCTGTTATCCAATGAGCTCATCAACCCAGTGGCCATAATAGCAGGGATAATGGTTATGCATGGGCTTAAAAACATGGATTTCTATTCATCAAGGCAGATCTGGCTGAAGCTGCTGCTGAGTGCCCGATCAGCCAGTAGCAGAGACCAACACGGAGTCTCTGATATGACACCATTAACCAGGGTGATCAGTCAGCTGCCTGGTGACAGGTTGATTACATTGGATCAACTTCCATCATGAAAAGGGTAGCATTTTGTTCTTACTGGAGTAGACACTTGCTCTGGATATGGATTTTCCTTCCCTATGTGCAATGTTTTTGCCAAAACCACAATCCTTGGACTTATAGAATGCCTTATCCATCATCATAGCATTACACAGAGCATTCTTCTGATCAAGGAACTCATTTTACAGCCAATGAAAATTGTCTTACCATGTTCTCCATTATCCTGAAGCAGGTGGCTAGATAGAATGTTGAAATTCCCTTTTGAAGACTCAGTTATAGCACCAGTTAGGCGGCAATACCTTGTAGGACTAGTGCATGATTTTCCAGGAGATTCTGTATGCTCTTAATCATCACCCAATATACAGTGCTGTTTTCCCATAGCCAGGATTCACAGGACCAATAATCAGTGGGTGGAAATGGGAGTGAGACTGTTCGCTATTTTCCTAGTGTCTCACTAGCAAAAATTTTGCTGCCTGTTCCCACAACCTTATGTTTTGCTGGCCAAGAAGTCTTAGTGTGAAAAGGAGGAGTGCTTCTACCAAGAGACCACAACAATGCTTCCATCAAACTGGAGGTCAAAACTGACACCTGGCCTCTTGGGCTCCTCATGCGTCCAGATCAACAGACAAACAAAGGAGCTATTGTACTGGATTGGGTGACTAACCCTCACTACAAAGGAAGACTTGAATTGCTACTTCACAATGCAAATAAGGAAGAATATGTCTGGAATACAGAAGACCTCTTAGAGTATCTCTTATTATTACCATGTCCTGTAATTAATTAATGTCAATGGAAAATCACAACAATCAAATCTAGGCAAGTCCACTGATAGCCCAGACCCTTCAGGAAAGAAGCTTTGGGTCACTTCACCAGGTAAAAATGTAAGTAGTGAGGTACTTGCTGAAAGCAAAGAGAATGTGGAATGAGTAGTAGAATAAGGTAGTCATAAATATCAACTAAGATTTACAGAATGCCTGGACTTACAGAATGCCTTGGAGTTACAGAATACCTTAGACCAGCTACAAAAATCAGTACTGCAATTGCTATATCTTTCTTCTTTTGTTATGAATATTTTTGTGTACATGTATAGCAAATCTTGTTTTCTGACTTCTCTGATCCCCTTAGACTTTATATCATAGCATTTAAGTATAATTAACTAGTAAACATCAAAGTATTTCAGTTATTGGATTCAAGAAGAATGTCATCCAAGGACTTTTCATCCTTTTTTGGAGATTGGTTAATGTGTTTTTGATTGTATACAGGATAGTTGTATCATGTTAGGCAGAAGTATGACCTTGTTATTGTCTTTAATTGGACATTAGAAATGGTTTAAGGAGATGCACATGGGTGCCATGTTGACAAGGGGTGGACTTGTGATGGTTTATTTTAGGTGTTAATTTGGCTGGGCCACAGTGCCCAGATATTTGGTCAAATGTTATCTTAAATGTTTCTGTTTTTAAATCAGTGGACTTTGAGTAAAGCATATTGTCTTCCATAATGTGAATGGGTCCTATTCAGTCAACTAAAGGCCTGATAGAATAAAAAGATCAACCTCCTCTGTGCAAAAAAGTAATTCTGCAAGCAGATGATCTTAAGACTTGAACTGTACCCTTGACACTCCTCAGTGGGTCTCCAGCTTGCCAGATCACCCAGAAGGCTGGACTTGCTAGCCTCCATAATTGTGTGAGCCAACTCCTCACATCAGATCTTTCTCTGCATATATATTTGTCCAATTTGTTATTTTTCTCTGGAGAACTCTAATAAGTATGACTATAATTCAATTTATATTCTACATTCTGCTATGTGCAATCTCTCTAAATCCTTTTACATAAAGATTCTAATTTGCATTTAAAATATTTTTAAATGCTCTCTGAATAAAGTCCAAGAAAATTTTTACCAAGGTCAAAGTCTAATTAAAGGAAAAAGTCATGTCATATAATACAAGTTAATTCCATTGCATTCTTTTTTTATTTTTCTACTTTTGAATTTAAAAAAATGTACTTGAGAGTTTGTCTCAATCTAGAGAATTCTAAGCCCTCAGAAAAAAGGAAAAAATATATAATCTTTATTTCTTCCTTCTATCTTTGTTTTTCTATGTGAAATTGATGCTGTCTTTGAGCTTTGCCCAGCAGAAACCTGGTAATTAAACCTGATCCAACACACTGCCCACCTCTCCCCTCACTCCAGGTCCCAAGCATATGCCTCTATCTGCTGGTACTAAGGACAGTGCTGTTTCTCTTGTGAAAGAGAAAACACTTCAGAATCATATACTAAACATTATGAGAAACTTTTTCTATTACTTCATTGAAAATACAAGAAAAAAATCAGACACATTATATTTAAACTGCTAAAAGCAGAGACAAAGAGAATATCTTGAAGGCATCCAGAAAAAAATAAAGATATACTAAATACAGAGGAACAAAGATAAAAATTACAGCAGTGCTCTCTGAGGAAACAGTGAAAGTCAGAAGACCGCGAAACAACTATCCTGTGCCACATTACGGTGTTTTGGGCAATGATAGATTGCATAAATGATGGTGGTCCCATGTGATTATAAAATAGAGCTAGAAAATTCCTATCACCTAGTGAAGTCATAACCATCATAACATTGTAGCATGATGCATTACTCATGTGTTTATGGTGATGCTGGTACGAACAAAACTACTGCACTGCCAGTCAAATAAAAGGGAGCACATACAGTTATGTATCATCCATAACACTTGATAATAAATGACTACGATACCTATTTATGTATTGATTGTACTACACTTTTTCTTGTTATTTTAGCGTGAACTCCTTCTACTTAAAAAAAAAAAAAAAAAGTAACCGTAAAACAGCCTCAGGCAAGTCCTTCAGGAGCTATTCCAGAAGAAGGCATTGTTAACATAGGTGATGACAGCTCCATGCATGTTAATGTCCCTGAAGACATTTCAGCAGGACAAGATATGGAGGTAGAAAACAGTGCTATTGATGATCCTGACCCTTGTAGACCAAGGTTTGGCTTTTGTAGCTTAGTTTTTAACAACAATAATAAGTTAAAAATAAAAATCAGTAAAAAAGCTTACAGAATGAGGTCATAAAGAAGAAAAATATTTTTGTAAGTTAAACGTGTTTTAAGCTAAGTGTTATTACAGTCAAAACGTTTTGAAAAATTAAGTTTATGAAGTAGAAAATTTATAGTAAATTACAATTAATTTACTATTGAAGAAAGAAAACATTTTTTCTAAGTTTAGTGTAGTCTGTGTATAGTGTTTACATGTAAAATCTACAGTAGAGTACAGTAATGTCTTAGGCCTTCACATCCACCTGCCACTCACTCACTGACTCACCCAGAGCAACTTCCAGTCCTGTGAGCCCCATTCATGGTAAGTGCCCTTCACAAGTGGATGATTTTTTATTTTTTATGTTATATATTTACTGTACCTTTTCGATGTTTACATATTTGTACATACACAAATACTTACCATTGTGTTCAATTGCCTATGATATTAGGTAGAGTAACATACTGTATAGGTTTGTAGCCTTGGAGCAATAGGCTCTCCCACACAGCCTCAGTGAGTGGTAGGCTATATCACCTAGGTTTGTTGTGAGTACACTCTATGACGTTCACACGAGGATAAAATCACCTAGTGATGCATTCTCAGAACATGTCCCCACCATCCAGTGACCCATGACAATACTCAAAATACAGAAAGAATAAAGTGCCAGCCCAGAATTCTATGTTCATGAAAAATAACCTTCAAAAATGAATGAGAAATCACTTTTCCAAATAAAAACTGTACATATTTATTACCAGCATATCTGCATTTCAAAAACTATTTTAAAACCTCTTTAGGGTAGAAAGGGTATAAAATCAGAAAAAAATTATTGGGTATACACAAAGAAATATACAGTGCTAAAAAGTCATAAATTAGGTAAATATAAAGTTTGCTGTTTTATATTTTTAATGCTGTTAAGATATAACCAACTGTTTAAAACAAATAGCAATGCACTATGTGTTTATACAAAGGTAAAGTAAAATGTTTGCCAACAATAGCACAAAGAAGGGGAAAGATAAATTCGAAGGATACGATAGTAATATATATAAAGCTTTAAGTTTATTTGAAGATAAAGAGAAAATAATTAAAAGAAAGAATATTTTCCCCAGGTAATACATAGACATGTGATTGATATTTGATGCATTTTTGTTACTTAATCATTTAAAATGCTTACTTATTTCGAGGTATGCTTCCTGGTGTTAATAGTGAGAAAACAGATATACTTAAACTTTCCAATTTTTGTATTATTTTTCAAAAACAATTTTATATATAAATGATTTATACTTAACATGAGTTACATAAAATCAATTATGTTGTTAATAATCATGAAATTACTATTTCACAAAGTTGTATGTGGCAAGTATTATTTTTAATGAAATTGTATTATTGCAGAAAAATCAAGAAATGTATTTTAACCAGCTGAGTTTTAGCCATAATTCAGAAAAGATTTTATCTCATAGGATTTGTGTTTAAGACTGGTTTGCCATGAAACACCTCACTGTACAAAATAATGAGCAATATCTAGATATCAGGAATGGGACCTTACAACTGACCGAGAAAACATAAGTTAGTTATAACTTCCTTTTCAGTTGGCGAGTCTTGACCAAGTAATTAAAATACAAGAAAAAGACAGAGCAAAGAGAAAAACAGCTTTTTCTTTTCTTTGAGTCACGCCAGCAGGGCAAAGTGCCCAGGAAATAAAAACTAAAAATAGAAAGTAAAACAAAATGACATAAATACCACACTGAGGCTGAACAAAAAACGTTAGGGCATCTCTAGTTAACAATAATTTACTGTATATTTCAAAATAACTAAAAGAGTGGAATTGAATTGTTTTAACACAAAGAAATGATATATGCTTGAGGTGATGGATACCCCAATTACCCTGATTGGATCGTTACAGACTGTATGCTTGTATTGGAATATTACATGTGTCCCATAAATATGAACAACTATTCCATATCCATAATTAAAAATTAATTTTTTTAACGTAGCAAAGAAAAGATTGTTTATAAAAAGTTTGGAGACAATTCCTTTATTCCTTTCTCTCCTGAGTCCTATAGGGTTGAATCTTCTGGGTAGTCTTTCCGGCCATTGACTGGAAAGCAGCCCTGAGACCTACTGGCCAGCATGTAACAACTCAATCCTTAACTGTGCAAGTGTTCTAAGTAGCTCCTAGGTGAGTATTAACCAGTACATTTCTGAAAGGGAAATCTACTGGTATCCCTAGCCTCGTCTTTGGACTAATAGAAGAAAATAGAACATTGTGATTTTCTGACATACAACAGTCCCTATAGGCAGCTTTGAATAATTGTGGTTCAGGGTAATACTTAGCTCACTTAGAGACAACTGCTCTGTCCATCAGTTGTATCAAAGCATCAAAGAATTTCTGGAAGTTTAGCTAAAGAGTAGCAGCAATTTCTGACTGGGGGTATATGTGGCTGTTAATAAAAGTTGGAGCTACAACTGAACCAGTTGTAAACATATCAGAATCTCTAGTCCACAGTAACTTTAACTGTAAAGATCTTCTTCTGGCCACAGTGAAAGGACAGGGATCAGGTATACGCTCCCACCTTGAACAGCCAGAAAACAGACAGAATAATGAAACAACTGTTTTCAAACGTGTGACACAGGCAATACAGGACAGTAAAACAAACTGAGAGAAGGGAAATAAACACAAGAAGCCCACAGTTGCATCAATGTATTGTCTAGAGTCAGTTTACAGGCCCAGAGCATAGAAAGGGAACCCACACAAAGCCAGGCAATATTGCCGAGTGGAGGAGACAGAGTCCGGAATCCAGAGTGCTTAGGGCAGCTAGAATTTGTGGACAATGTGTCAAAGAGAAGGGAGCTACAGAGAAAGAGATCTGAACATCTGCATAGGGTTTTCTTCCTGAATTGTGTATGCTTAAGAAGAAACTAGCTAAAGCCAGAGAAAGAATCACCAAAACGGAAAAAGCAGAACATTTCTCGTGTTCTGCTTCCATATGGGACCAGATAGAGTGAACACTTCTGTAATAACATGAGACACTGGGTGTGGTCCTCACAATGATACAGTTTTAGCAATAAGGTCCATAGGGCCATGCTGAGCTCTTCTCTCTCCTTTCAGTGCACTCCTTCAAATCTAGGAAGAAGACTTCTCTGGACCTACCCTCTCAAGGCTTAAAAGTAAGTCTTGAGAGGATCTAGCTGATTCTTACTTAAACTCATGCCAGAAAAAAAACAAAAAACAAAACCAATACTCTATTTAAAGAAATACAGCAATCAATACCTTAAAATTCTTAATGATGAACATTCAATAAAACATTTTATCAGACAGGAAAATATGACCCACAAACATGGGGAAAATAAATCATTAGAAATATATCCAGAAATTATAGCAATTATGAAACTTGCCAAAAGGGATATTAAACAAGCTATTATTAAAATGTTCCATAGCTTCAAAATAGTGAAGGAAAACATCAGCATGATGAGCACAGAAATGACAGGGCCCAAAGGTAAGTTCAAAATATGAGAAAAAAATACCTAAAATGAAAAATACACTGGGTGGAATTAATAGCATATTAGGAACTACAAGTGAAAAAAAAATCAGTGAACTTTAAACCATATCCAGGAACTATCCAGAATAAAATACAGAAAAAAAAAAAGACTGAAAAAAATAAACAGAGGCTCAATGACCAATGGAACAACACCAGCAGTTTAACATACATGTAGTAGGAGTCCCACCAGGAATGGAGGGACAGACAAGTAATTAAAGGAAGAATGCTAGAATTTTTCCAAATTTGATGATAGTTATTAGCCCACAGATCCAAAAAGCCAAAATATCCAAAGCAAAATATATCTAAAGAAAACCATATCAATTCATATCATAATTCATTGCTGAAAAGCAGTTTCAAAGAGGAAACCTCAATTACTACTAGAGGAGAAAAAAGATGCATTATAAGAGGAACAAAGATAAAAATACTAGCACACTTCTGGTTAGAAACCATGCAACCCAAAATACATTGGAGATACCATCTTTAGCATAATGAAAGGGAAATAAATTCAATCTAGAATTTTTTACTCAGTAAAAATTTTCAAAAATGAAGGTGAAATGAAGTCTTTTCCAGACAACAAAAACCAAGAGAGTTCCTTGCCAGCAGACCTGCACTACAAAGACATGTTTAAAAAACAGTTCTTTAAGCAGGAGGAAAATGATAGCAGATGGAAATTCAGATCTACACAAATAAATGAAGGGCTCTGGAAATGGTAACTATGTGGATAAATAGAAAGATGTTCTCTCAAGCCTGTAATCCTAGCACTTTGAGAGGCCGAGGCGGGCGGATCACAAGGTCAAGAGATCGAGACCATCCTGGCCAACATGGTGATGGCCATCTCTACTAAAAATACAAAAATTAGCTGGGCATGGTGGCGCACACCTGTAGTCCCAGCTACTTGGGAGGCTGAGGCAGGAGAATTGCTTGAACCCAGGAGGTGGAGGTTGCAGTGAGCCGAGATTGTGCCACTGCACTCCAGCCTGGCGACAGAGTGAGACTCTTGTCTCAAAAAAAAAAAAGGAAAGGAAAGATGTTCTTATATTTTAATGTCTTTAAAAGATAGTTTTATACTTAACAAATACAAACCCTAATCAGAGAAGCATAATCTACATGTTTCAAAAGAAATGGATATGTGATGCCTATTTTGTTTGTTGGGCTGTGGGAAAGTTATTTTAAAATAGATAGAAGACATGGTATATGGTCTGAATATTTCCAGAGAAATGATATTCTTATCATGGATAAATGTATGTATCTCCCCTGCTTCCTACAAATGTTCTCTCTCTCATTGAACCAGAACCCCTAATATTGCATGGTCTGAGTACAAGAAGAAATGTTTCCAGACAGTGGTTGGCATAAATTAGGCTTCTAACTGTTGGTGCCTATGGAGGCAGGTCCAGATGAGGTTCCCATTACTAACAGTGAAGACCCAGCAATTTGAAGGACATGGGTCAGAAAGAGCAGTACTAGTAGGAAAATAGGAGTTGATCAAACAAACTTATCTGTCACAAATGCACACAATTGAATCGATTTAATGAATTCCTGGTTATCCTTATTTGCAATATTTTAACAACACTTTTTGAATAAATTTTATCAGGACACAAGAAAGTAGAAGAATTCCATCTTGCTAGGATGGATACTGATAGCAGGCACTGACTTAATAGGCATCCGGTAGTGAGCTGGAGCTATATTTTCTGGAGTTCTGGAAAGCCAGTTTTCTTAGATTTGGAGGAAATATACTGAAAGGAGAGAGAAGAGCTCAGCTGAAGTATGATTTGCTTAAAAAAAATGAGCATCAGAACTTATACTCATTGTCTAGTTGGATATGTGGGGAAAAGAAAATCAAACATTTATTTCCTAGGAATAGACCTTAGTTCATCACCACAATAGTCCATTAATTAACACGTATTGCTCTCTGTCAGCAAGATTTTAAACAATAATGTAACTAAATGAAAGAAACATATGTCTTAGCTTTTCATCTCAGTTGCTTTTAGACAGAAGACTCAATTAAATGATCAATTCATATACACTTTCATATCAAGTCACATTGTTATGTATCTATGGCATTCATATTTCTGAACCAAAACTTAGAACAATGCACTACTGAAGTCTAATAATTCCTTGATGTTCAATGTGTAGTCCATGGACCAGCAGTGTTAGCATCACCTCAGAGCTTGTTAGAACTGCAGAGTTTCTGGTCCAATTCCAAGACATTATAAATCAGAGTCTATATTTTAACAAGATTCCCACGTGACATCAAAGTTTTCGAAGTGCCAGTATAACTCAGATTATTGTAATAGTGAACAGAAGAAAAAGTATATGGATATAAAAATGCTAAGTCTATATTATAGGTGAAGTTTCTGTAAACTTTATATTCATAATACTACATGTATTATCAATGTAACTGCAGCTTTTAAATGAATTAAACATTATTAAAACATTTGTTTTAAGTTCCTTTCCCAAATCCAGTTATTGTGATTATATTCATTGAAGGAAAATTTTATATATATATATGTACTATAGTTATATAAGAAAATACAATTTCTGATAGCATTTACACAGTATTTAATTTGTTTGTTCACTAAGTTCAGAGAAAAAATAATGATAAATAGAAATATTTATTTTGTTCATGCTTAATTAGCTGTGATATCCTCTCTTCATTCGTTCCTGTACTCTTTGGAAAATATTAAGCTTTGTGAACTCTTATTAATCCTTATTACATCATGGAATCTATTGAACCATGTCTCTTTTCCAAAGGATATTGAGAAATAGCCAGGTTGTCCAGGAAACTGGGATGGTCTAGCAGGCCTGCAGCACCTGCTGAAGCCCTGTCACTGAGGCTGGAGGCCTAAGCAAGGTATGAACACTAAAACTGGAAGGTCAGGTGGTTCTCTGTGTTTTCCAGCCACTGGTAAATAATAAAAAGTTCAAATCACCAACATAGTTTCAAAATATTTTGTCTTAGTTTGAGTTGCTATAACAAACTACATTAGATTGGGTTGCTTAAACAACAAAATTTCTCACAGCTCTGGAGGCTGGAAATCAGAAACCAGGATGCCAGCATGGTTGGCAAGGACCCTCTTTCTAGTTACAAACTACTGACTTCTCCCAGTATACACACACGGTAATTAAAGAGCCAGGGAATTCCCCGATGGTCGCTCCACCCACATGACCTAATCTAATCTTAATTACCTCCCAAAAGTGCCACCTCCAAACACCACCATATTGGGAATTTGAATTTCAACATTTGAATTTGGGGGTAACAAAGGAGGCAAAAATTTAGTTCATAACATCTTTATACAATTTTCTAGTCCTAGTTGATGATCAAAACCCTAAACTTGATTTAAAGTTAATGTCTCTTCTAGTTTCTCTTTCCTCATCTTGCTGGCCATGGTTTCTAACCCATGATCTTAGTCACGGCTACTGCTCAGGAACAAAGAAAGAGTAGCAAGAAAGTTCTCACTTCTAGAAATGTAGGAAGGCTTTGTGTTTGCTAGGCATCCTGTTTAAATGCTGATACTTATTCTCTGGGATAATTTATCTGACTGGAATTCCTGTAAAGTCATAGATTTACTCTATTCCTGCTTCTCATCTGTCAGTCCCCTGGTTTGCAGCGGTCTACTCCATGGGGACTCTCTCTGCAAGGGTTTTATTGCTCATCCTTTACCCAAGCACCCTGAGAGAGCAGCAATTCTCATTTGCTCAGTTTCTAAAGGGGCCTGCTCTTTTTCCACAGGCACAAATCAGGTAGCACCTAACAAGCCGTGATGAACAAAGGATTGCAGAGGAGGGGTCACATATTAAACCCTTTAGTGTTCCCGTGAAGCCTCCCTCATTAGGCTTAACTTTCAGGTTGGACATTCTCTAGTCCACTCTCAGTGAATCTATTTTCAAGAAAATTCTTTTCAAATCTCTTAAACTCTTGACACCCCAAACATTTGATTCACTTTCCAAACTGTTAAGTTTTAAACACATCTACTTGAAGGAAAATATATGCATGTGTGTTACTGTAGCTATATAAGAACATAAAATTTCTGATTGCATTTACACAGTATTTTAATTTCTGTTTGTTCACTAAGTTCAGAAAGAATACAGTGATAAATGAAAATTTTTATTGTGTTCGTTCTTATTGCATCATCACTTATCTCTCAAATCATTTAGACTCTGATATGTAGCATATCTTGATATCACATCTAAAACTTTCAGTTTAACATGTTGGAATTTAAATTTTTTTCTTACAAAAGTCATACATATTTGCTATGACAAAAAAGCAGTCCAAAGATGTATAGGGAAATTTTGCCTCAACTTTAGTCATCAGGCTGACCCCATCCTCAATTATCATCCCCATGATGTAACTCATGTTATTAGCTTGATGTGTGTCCGCCTTCACATCTCTTTATGTATTTCGTATATTGGAAATAATAAGACTTAGTTATTTTTTCTATTTTATCTTTTATCTTTTGAAACTGTAGATCTGTTGTCTGCAAAATGTTTGTTTTGTATAATCATAAATGTCCATATTTTCCTTATTGACTCTTGCAAAAAGAGATTTTGCAAATAATTTTTAATAATCAAGAATTTAATCTATGAAAAGAAAAAAATGAATTAACTGAAAAAGCATTGTAGATTACTTTCTTGGCAATATCAGAAAGTGATAATTATTTTTCCATTAATTTGAACAGAAATATAACGCTAAGGAGGTTGTTCCTAAACTATTATGGAAATTCTCTTTTACACACAAGAATATCATCTATTTACAAAATATTATATAGTCTAAAAACAGGAGGACAGTCTCAAAGAAATTACCTTATAGATTCTTCCATGAGTTTTGAGTAATAGTGTGTAAAAAGAAAGCTACAAGAATCATACAGCCAAATTAGTGCATCAAGTATACCAGAAGCTGAGTGTTAAGTAGTTAAAACCTTTCCTAGCCAGTGGTCTATTAATACAAACCACAGAACATCCTGGAAATAAAGCCTCTCCCATCAGCTGCATCACATATATGTATATATCTATATGGCTGTATTAGTCCATTTTCACACTCTGATAAGGAGATACCTGAGACTGGGAAGAAAAATAGGTTTAATGGACTCACAGTTCCACATAGCTGAGGAGGCCTCACAATCATGGCAGAAAGTGAAAGGCACTTCTTACACGGTGGCAGCAAGACAGAATGAAACAGAAGCAAAAGTGGAAACCACTTATAAAACCATCAGCATGAGACTTATTCACTACTACAAGAACAGTATGGGGGATACTACTCCCATGATTCAATTATCTCCCACTGGCTCCCTCCCACAAGTGGGAATTACTGGAGCCACAAGATGAGCTTTGGGTGGGGACACAGCCAAACCATAGCATTCTGCCCCGGCCCCTCCCAAATCTCACGTCCTCACGTTTCAAAACCAGTCATGCCTTCCCAGTAGTCCCCCACATCTCAACTCATTTCAGCATTAACTCAAAAGTTCACACTCCAAAGTCTTATCTGAGACAAGGCAAGTCCCTTCCACCTATGAGCCTGTAAAATCAAAAGCAAGTTAGTTACTTCCTAGATACAATGGGGGTACATGCATTGGGTAAATACAGCCTTTCCAAATGGGAGAAATAGGCCAAAACAAAGGCGTTACAGGCCCCATGCACGTCCGAAATCTAGAAGGGCAGAAAATCTTTAAGCTCCAAAATAATCTTTGACTCCAGGTCACACATCCGGGTCACACTGATGCAAGAGGTAGGTTCCTGTGGTCTTGGGAAGCTCTGCCCCTGTGGCTCTGCAGGGTACAGCTTCCCTCTTGGTTGCTCTCACAGGCTGGTGTTGAGTGTCTGCAGCTTTTCCAGGTGCACGGTGCAAGCTGTCAGTGGATCTACCATTCTGGGGTCTGGAGGACAGTGGCCCTCTTCTCACAGCTCCAGTAGTCAGTACCCCCAGTAGTAACGCTGTGTGGGGGCTCCAACCACACATTTCCTTCCACACTGCCCTAGCAGAGGTTCTCCATGAGTGCCCTGCCCCTGTAGCAAACTTCTGTCTGGACATCCAGGCATTTCCATACATCTGAAATCTAGGCAGAAGTTCCCAAACCACAGTTCTTGACTTTTGTGTACTCTCCAGCTCAATATCACATGGAAGCTGCCAAGGCTTGAGGTTTGCACCCCCTGAAGCCATGGCCCAAGCTGTACCTTGGCCCCTTTCAGCCACAGCTGGACCTGCTTAGATGTAAGGCACCAAGTCCCTAGGCTACACTCAGCATGGGGAACCTGGGCCTGGCCCACAAAACCACTTTTTCTCCTCGGCCTCTGGGCCTGTGATGGGAGAGACTGCCATGAAGACCTCTGACATGCACTGGAGACATTTTCCCCATTGTCTTTGTGATTAACATTTGGCTCCTCATTACTTACACAAATCTCTGCAACTGGCTTGAATTTCTCCTCAGAAAATGGGATTTTCTTTTTTATTGCATTGTCAGGCTGCAAATTTTCTAGACTTTTATGCTCTGCTTCCCTTATAAAACTGAATGCCTTTAACAGCACCCACGTCACATCTTGAATGCTTTTCTGCTTAGAAATTTCTTCCACCAGAAACTCTAAATCATCTCTCTCAAGTTCAAAGTTCTGCAAATCTCTAGGGCAGGGGCAAAATGCCACCAGTCTCTTTCCTAAAACTTAACAAGAGTAACCTTTGCTCCAGTTCCCAACACATTTCTCATTTCCACCTAAGACCACCTCAGCCTGGATTTTATTGTCCATATCACTATCAGCATTTTGGACAAAGTCATTCAACAAGTCTCTAGGAAGTTCTGAACATTCCCACATTTTCCTGTCTTTTTCTGAGCCCCCCAAACTGTTCCTGCCCTGAGACTTGAAACATTGGCTCTTCTTGGGTCTCAAGCTTGCCAGACTTTAGGACTCGAACTTAAACTACCAGTGCTGCTGGGTCTCCAGCTTGTTGACCATGATCTTGAAACTTGGCAGCTTCCATAATCATATGAGCCAATTCCTTATGGCTAATATACCTATGTACATCTACATATGTAGATGTATATATAACATATGCATATACATATGTAGATGTATATATAATATATGCATATACATATGTAGATGCATATATAGTATATGCATCTACATATGTAGATATATATAATATATGCATCTACATATGTAGATATATAATATATGCACACATTTATATTTATATATGTGTGTACTATATATGCACATTTATATGTATGTTATGTGTATATGTATACATACATAAGATGTGTGTGTGTGTGTATATATATACACACACACGCATATCTATCCACAAATACACAGAGAGATAGATTAGATACATAGATACACAGATAGATGGATAGATAGGTAGACATGTATATACACAAACACACACATCTTATTGGTTCTGTTCCTCTGGAGAATCTGGCTAATACAATATCTTTGCAATAGAAGAGAAGAAATGAAATCTTAGCGTTCCCTAGTCACAATCAAATTTTATTTAAATTGTGATAATAATATTATTTTATACATCATTTTCCAGCATTAGAATTAATGTATGGACAAAATATGAAAGAATGGGGTTTCTGAACAGACTGCAAGTTTTAATAACCTTAATAACTTAAAAGCAAAACCCTAATTGAAATAAGTAGATCTGATGTCAATTTTTCTACCTTTTATTTATTTTCTTCTTTCATTGGAAAGAATTCTTACTCAGAGACTGAATTTCAACTTGTATACCCCCTCTACTAGCTGAAGAGACAAATGAAGAAGAATATTAATATTTTTATGAGGTAAGGAAGTAGATTAGTGAAACCAATGCCTCATCTTTCTTAATGGAAACCCAATAGATATTCTCTACTGGACACTTTTACCTAAATTGATAATTATCTACTGATGAACATAAAAATAGAGAGACCATCAGATTTTCTGGTTCATTGAGGTAAACACCAAAAGACAAAAGTAGACTTTATCAAAAGAGTTTTCCTCTACGGTGTATGTTTAGAGAATAGGCAGGGACAGACAAGAGTTCATTGCCTTTCATTACATAAAGAACTAAATAAGAAATCAACATTTTTAAAAATTTAAAATCACTCAAGAGGAGACAAGAAAATGAAAATGAACTGATGAAATGAAAGAGCAAACCAAGAGTAAATGCACTTTTAAAAAGTCAGTGTTTCCTATGGGGTGGATGACACAGAGCTTTTGCATTTTAACGACAATTTCTTTAAGAGTTTCCTGCTGATTTCCAGTGATTATTAGAAATATCAGTCTATAACAGAAAATGGTGACGGCGAAAATAACCTTGGTTGCTTCAACTTCAAGATATTTTGGGAACAAAGTTGCAGGTTCTTTTTTCACTTGAAAGAATAAAATCCTGCTTCATAGAATTATTGACAGTCTTTCTTCTACCATATGGGCTTTATTTTATGAAGCAGCATGATACTACTACAATTCTGAGGTCTACTTTTTTACCTTTTATTTTCTTCTTTCTTTCTTTGAGAAAAAAAACATGCTGATTCTTAGTCAGAGATTCAATTTCTGCTTGTGTTCCCCTCTACTCCTTGCAGAGCAGGTTTTTTTAATTTCCTTTGAGGGATGTAATGGATTTCTATTATCTAGAGCCATATTATCAAGCAATACAGCACAGCACACACAAATGGGGTGTTAGACATACTAAAAATATAAAAGAACAAAAGAAGATAAAAGTCAATTAAACTCTGCAATGAAAGTATCACAGATCACAAAAGCAGTCTGGTCTTATTTTGTTATACATCTTGATATTTCAGGGTTTAGAAAATGATTATTAATGACCAACCTAGGCCAAAAAAAAAGTATACTCTGGCACAAGAAATTGAAAAGAGCAGTTGTCAGTAAGCAATGGATTTTTTAAAATTAGGTTTTTAATCAACCCAAGTGAAGTCCTTCAATTCAACAAAGAAAAAATTCACACCAAGGAAAACACCCAACGAGCATAAGAAAGAGTTTAAGGGGCTAACACATTATTGAGAAGATATTACTCACATGCTGACAAAACTGAAAGACAATCAATGACTAAAATACTAAATTGAATGCAATCAAACCTCAAAATTCCTGGGATGTGCAAATATATTTCTGGAATATATGACATCGGAGGGAATGACATGGGCACTGAAGGCACCGTACCTTGCTACAGGCACAGAGTTGGAGAATGTGAGCAATTACAAATTCAACACAATTAAAGCTGAAGGTTCATATCTTAGTAACGTGAAGGAAATACTAAGACCTTTTCAAGTCTCTAATGTTCTCTTGTTCTATTCAGCAACTCTAGCTATTGCCCTGACTCCCCAGCTTAATTCACAAGCAGGGGCTGCACGTTTCATCTCTACTCCTTCACCTCTCTTCAAGATTCAGTTCATCGTTGTACCCTAACAACCTCCATCCTCTCTCTTCTGAGTCGCCTCTTGCTGGCCAAATCCAACAACCATATTTCAGCCCTTCTCTTTCTTGACATTTTTGTTCATTTGAGATTTTTAGACATTATGTCCTTGAAATTGAATTTTCCTTCGAACAGTTGCTCTTTCACTGGCCCCCTGGACCAAGGAACCATTTTTACTTTCAAGTCTTATTATTTTAGAAATACATATTATTGGGCTATGACTGCCATCGATAATGATTCCTTTGAGCAATCTGGTCAAAGTAAATTGAAAACCTTCTGGAAAAGATTTTCATCATTTGAGATGCCATTAAGTACATTCATGATTCCTGGGAAGAAGTCAAAATAGCAATATGAACAAGAGCTTGGAAGAAGTTCATTCTAACCCCTGTGGATGATTTTGAGTGCTTCAAGATTTCAGTAAACAAAGGAACTGCAAATGTGGTGAAATAGCAAGAGAACTAGACTTAGAGTGAAGTCTGAAGATGTGACTGAACTGCTGAAATCTCATGATCAAACTTTAACAGATGAGAAGTTGCTTCTTATGGATGAATAAAGAAAGTGGTTTCTTGATAGGGAATCTACACCTGGTGACGACACTGTGAACATCACTGAAATCACAACAGAAGATTTAGATTACATAAATTTAGTTGTTAAAGCAGTGGCAGGCTTTGAGAGGACTGACTCCAATTTTGAAAGAAGTTCTACTCTACACAAAATCTTATGAAACAGCATCACATGCTACAGAGAAATCCTTTGTTAAAGGAAGAGTCAATGGATGAGGCAAACTTCATTAGGAAGTTTATTTATTATTTCAGGAAGTTGCCACATTTGCCCCCACCTTCAGCAATCACCACCCAGATCAGTCAACCTCCATCAACACTGATGTGAGACCTTCCATGACCAAAAAGATTACAATTCGCTGAAGGCTCAGCTCAGATGATTGCTAGCATTTTTAGCAATAAAGTTTATTTATTTATTTTTTTTTTTGGAGATGGAGTCTTGTTCTGTTGCCCAGGCTGGAGTGCAGTGGCACCATCTCGGCTCACTGCAAACTCTGACTCCTAGGTTCAAGCAATTCTCTGCCTCAGCCTCCTGAGTAGCTGGGATTACAGGCACCTGCCACCATGCCCCAATAATTTTTGTATTTTTAGTAGAGATGGGGTTTTACATCTTGGCCAGGCTGGTCTTAAACTCTGGACCTCGTGATGTACCCACCTCAGCCTCCCAAAATGCTGGGATTACAGGCGTGAGTCACTGTGTCCAGTGCAATGAAGTATTTTTAATTAACAGTTTACTTTTCTTTTTTTAGATATAATGCTATTGCACACTTAATAGACTAGCATAGTCTATTACACTATACTATTAATAGTACTGCTAATAATTTTGTAAGGCTATTGCACATTTAATAGACTAGTGTTGTAAGTATGCATAATGCCATTGCACACCTAATAAACCAGTGTTAACTAGTCTATTACACTATACTATTAATAGGTGAGTGTAAACATAACTTTTGTATGTACTGGGAAATCAAAAACTTTGTGTGACTCACTTTATTGTGATAGTCTCTTTATTGCAATGGTCTAGAACCAACCCCATGATATCGTCAAGTTATGCCTGCCTAGCAGTTATCACAATTTGTATTTATTGTATTTGTGTGCCTTCTTGTGTACCATCTGCCTGCTTCCCTATATCGCAAGTTTCTTGAGCTTGGAGACCAGATGTGTCATGAGCAGTTTATCTTCCCAGCAACAAGCCCGGGGCCTGGCATACTGAAGAAGAATATTTGTATCTGTTGAAAGAATGAATAGGAGCCATTTGCAGATGACTCACCAGTACATGATCCTAATCTGACTTCTCCGTGCTATGGAATTCACCAAACTGGCTCTGAGCTTTTAATTTGAATTTCCCACAGAAACTCCAACTCATTGTATGGAAGAACTCCCAGTATTGGTTTGGAAGCCAGCATTGATCGCCTCCCCATTTCCTGTTTCAGTGACTGAAAAGATCATTCACCTCGTCTTCCAAATCAGAAACATAAATGTCACTTAAAATCCCTTTATCTTCAGTTTCTATATCCCAGTGGCACCAAATCTTGTCAATTCTTCTCCCAAATGCCCTTCAGCTTTATCCTTGCTGCCTTTACTTTAATTATTTCAAAAGCTTCCAGTTACTCTTGCTCTAGTCTATCTCCTCCGATCTATTCTGCAAATTGTTTCCAGAATAATCCTTCTAAAAAGCAAAACTGACCCCATCAGTCACCCTTTTACGATCTCACAGGGTCCCTTTCATCTCCCACAGGGACTGGAAACCAGTGCGGTCTGTTTACTTTGGCCCATACATTTGTTAAGTAAATTTGAATTTCTTTCCAACATTAAAACTTGGAATAGTTTGTGCATAAACCCAGATTTCTAGCTCCACTTAAAAAATCTAAAATTATTGTGACACAGGACACAAATTTCCACATAGCGACAAGATGGGGCTGAACACCACCTAGTTCCTGCGGACTGGGAATGTCTGGAACTGCAGTTCACCACGTGCCATCAGCTCGCGTTTCATTTGGGCTATGTGACTGGATCTGCTTGCCTGGAGGAAAAATGGCAAACACCAAAACAGCACATCAAGCCTTCTGCATGTGCTACTGCCAGGCAGCCTTTTTGGAATCCTGCCCTCCTACACAGCTCCTCACCTTCCAATGCCTATTTCCCTCTGGCCTCACACTGTATACTTCAGTCAGGTCAAAATATTTGCACTTCTCCAATCACACCATGATCTCCATTTTCCGTCCAGTGACACACACTGTTACCTTTATCAGAAATGCTCTCGAGCCCCTTTAAATTCCCCCTCATGCATCCAAGGAGAGGCAGATCTTGCTGGGCCTACAGGCTCACTTCCGCCCTTTTGGGAAGGCTAGCAGAGAGCTGGCTCAGCAGGTGTCTTGACAACTTTCAGCCAAACAGGGGTTCCAGTAGCAGAGCATCTGGCAATCCTGCCCTAACAGGAAATGATGAGAAGCCAGATATGGGTGTTTACAGTGTGGCTTCCACAGGGATACTTCTTTTACCAGGTGGATGGCCTAATACCTAGTTGTCCAAACCATGACAAGGGTTTCCTTCACATGAGAAACTTGGTTATGATAGCAGACACCCTTTTGGGTCTCATCTGACCCTTGCCTGACCATAGCTCAGGCTCTCTCACTATGAGCCCACCCTGTCTCCCTTACCCACACCCCATCCCTCATCCCAGAGAAAAACTAGCCTGGGGATGCCCCTTGTTTTTCAGATGGAAGGTGCACATTTAATATACCACCCCAGTAAAAGACAAGTTCAAAGATTCCGCTTACAGATCCTAGGTGAAGAGAACTCAGTGAATCTAGAGGGCAGCTCTCTTTCTCCAGTTCATGTGAGGCAGGAATGAAGAGTCAGGCAGAGAGATAACAAGAAAGAGCTCTTAGCAGTGAAAAACGCCATTCCTATATTGCCAAAATAGAACATTCAATAGAAAGATTGGAAAATCAAGTGTAAAAAATTTTCCAAAAAGTAGCAAAATGAGAAAGTGACAGGTAATATGATGAAAACAGATATAGGATTTGGCAAGAAGTTTCAAACACTGACTAAAGGAAGCCCCAGAAGAGAAATATTCCCGGCAGAGACGATGGGGCCTGGGGCAAGTCTCAGGGACCCTGAAGGCAGAGCTCAGAGGGGGCAAGCATAAGCGCGTGTGGCTCCACACAGTCCTGCTTTTCTCCTACGCGGAAAACAGGCCACCTACTCAAAATTGAGACTTCTCTCCTCATTTTTCCAGGGCCCCAACCCAAAGGGGTCTGGAGGGCCCAGCCCTCCTGATCTGCCATCTGGGATATGGGCCCAGCCTCCCTTCCCATGCTTATAGGGCAGGTCCCCAGGTGGCACTGGATAAGCCCCTATTTCATACAATTTTAATCAGGGAGAACAGTAAAGTGAGAGAGAGAGAGAGGCAACCAGCAGCATATATAAGGGAAATATAGTGAATAGAGTGTTGGTCACTGTGAGTTAATGGGTCAATACCTAAATGGACCATTTAAATGGCAGGAAAGTTGGGAGCCCCATCTGCTAGGCCAGAGAGATACCTCGAAGTTTGTATCTCTGGCCACACTTCTGGAGCCATGTAGGTTTGTTGTAAACTGGAAACGGTGTCAAGGGTGACAGAGCCCTGGTTCTGATATAATAAAGTTAAATTCATATTCAAAATGGAGGCTATGACAACATGAAATTATAAGAATTCTCTAGAGCAGGTCTGAGTTAACTCAAAACAAACGGAACAAATGGGATGATACCAGCAGCCAGGCTGTGGAGGTTCCGCCTTTCTAACAATGTCATTTCCCCACTCGTTGTTATATAGTCACAGGTATAGCCTTCATTTCTCTGATCCTATAAATATTAGAGCGTTACAGGGTTGGAGCCCCTTTTAACTGAAACATTGATGCTTGCGTATGCAGCCTAAAATTGGCTTAAACTGTAGAATGATGAGAAAGTAGGGGATTGCATGTGCTCTATTCATTTTCTGCTTGTAACTTTTCCCCCGATATACCCTTTAAAACATCTCCATGCAGTGCTAGTGTGCCATGCCTTCAATTTCCTGTCTAAGCCTTGCTTGGTTCGTAGAGGCTTTCCTGACTTCCCCAGCAAGACTCAGATCTTCGTTCCTCCCCCAACTTCAGCACCTTGCTCATTCTCTTAAGAGTTAACCCTAACGGATTTATCAACTCTATTTTAATTCCTCCTGTGAGTTTATATTTTATTCATCTTTCTAACACCACACCAGGTACAAAGTAGCAGCTCAGTAAATGTTCACATGAATAAGAATAGTATGAATGGAGTCATTCAGGTAGCTTTCTTATGGTAGTGATTGATGAGACAAAGCAGTACATCTTTCCATGTAATTAGATAATAAGATCTGAAATAAATAACATTAAGTTTCATTTATCTGACTTCCTTAGAATCTTTTTTATATTTTTTATATAACAATTTGATGGGATGGTTTTGAAAACTAATTTCAATAAGATGCCCATAAGGCGCTTATCATAGTGCTTAGCAACAAGCGAGTGTTGGGGAAAAGGTACCAGGAGGCAGCATTTGCCATAGTTGAAAACAAAAGTTTTGGAATTAGACACAATTTCAATCCTGTAGCCAAAACAGCATGTTGCACAGAGTAGGCACTGAATAAGTATCTGCTGAATGAATGAATAAATTAGTAAGTAAGTGAGCAAATCCTGGCCCTGCCCATCATTCCTGGGTTGCCTCCAAGCCCTTGAAATTGCAGTTCTCTCCACCTAAAACAATCTTCCCCACATACCCGCCTAGTTCTGTTTCTTTTCTAGGTCTCTGTTCACGTGTCCTCTTATTGAGAGGCCTTCTCTGAAGCACCCAGATGAAATGGAACCCTGGCACTCACTTTTCCCCTCACCCTACCTTCCCTCTTTACTATATTATCGTCTACAGTGCTACACAGTTAGTTCTCTTTGGCTGCAACATTAGCTCGAGAGAGCAGGAACTTTGCTTTGTTTGCTTCTGCACATTCACCCAGAAAAATGCTGGATGAATGAATCTCGAAGAATCTTGGCCTATTGCCTCTCCCTCATTTGTAAAACAATGGGACAGAATTGATGTGCTAATGTCTTCTACATGAAATTGTAGATGATCCCTTTCTCCCAATTTTTTGCCCATTGTATACACTAATAAACCTCCCTCTTCTATAAATAAGTTCAAATTCTGTGCTGCCACGTTAATGGTCATGTGCTGTCTAGATGGCAGCTAAGTTGTAATGGATCTGTATTTTCATAAAATTTAGAATGTTATAGCTGTGATGGATCCAAAGCTCACCTGGACCAACCGACTCATTTTACAGATACGAACTTTGAAGACCAGAGGAGCCAAGTGATTTAGTCAAGATTCCGCAAATTAGTGGCAGAGCCAGGATACAAGCCCAGATCAGAGGATTCTAATCAACACCTATTACAGTAAGCCATGGTTCTACCGTCATTAAAAGGTCAGCACCAAGATTCAAATACCTTCTCCTAACCCTGAGTTTATTCCTTTTTTTTTTTTTTTTACCATAAAGCCCTGCTCCTCCAGTTCTGCTAAGAACCATGCATATTAAATTTACCCAGTGGAAACAGTTATATTCTTCCAGAAGCCGAATCTCTTCTGACAAGCTAAGGTGGAATTAGTGACAAGAAGACAGAGCCTGAACTCATTAAGGGTCTGAGTCTTCAGAAGCAATTCTCTATCCCTTGTCATCTATTCTACAGAATTTGCTCCTGTGGTTTCACGGGGCCCATAATTCTTGGCAAATCAGATTCCTTGAACCTCCTAAGGCTGCTGGACAGGAGCTTCCAGAATTATGAGTTTTTAGAGTCTGAAGATAGCTATTCAATTTAACCAACTGTAGCAACTGATTTAATTAAGTAGTCACTGTGGTTCAGGGCTCTGCACTTCTTCAGATGCTATTTAACGATTCTGTCTTCTGCTTGAATTTGACTGCAAATCCACCCTAATATCCATGGACAGTTAGAATTAATCAATGCTTCCCACTCAAACCCACTTCAAGTCCAAAAAAAGAAGGATAAATTTGTCCATCTACAGTCACCAACGTTTTAGAGGACATCACTGCCCCCTGGTGGAAATACTAAAAACTGTTCTGGGAATGTTCCCAGAAAGATCAAAATCTTCAAAACGTTCCTTAGTTTATACAGAGAAAAAGTAACCTGTTAGTAGTCTGCAAATTGAAAGGCCAAGACGTCCCAGTGACCATGTTATTATCCTACTCTCTTTTCCACTCCTTAATTTATCAATTCTTAGCTCAAGTTGCTTCAGGCGCATACAACACATCATCAGATGATCTCCAAGTGACACCAGAATACAACATCTCCTCAGCGGATGTGCATAAACAAAACACCAGTGATCACTTTAGGACAAATCAAAAAGTTGTCTTCATAAGCTAAAATGATTGCGTTTTTCAAATTTAGGAGAGCTTTAACTCATGCATCTACTGAAAATCTGGCTTCTGTGCATACTTGGCAAATTTGCAAATCACCTCTTAATTCTTCCCCATTTTTTGTGGGTGTGGGGTGGTTTCCCCAGATTTAGGGAAAAACAAAGCCTAGGTCTTTTTTCTGTTGACAAAGTTGAATGAATGAGGTGAGAGAGCCTCAGGGCCTTTTATTTTCCCCTGCTAGTGTAAGACAGAGAAAACAGTGTAGGAGCTGCTATCATAAAAAAGCCTTCCCCAGTGACTCCTTTTTACTCTTTGGGATTCCAAGAGTTTGTTTTCTAAAACCATGGATGCTAATCCTGGACGCTCATCAAAATCATCTGGAAAGTTTGTCATTTTGTTCTTAAAGCTATTGTGTTATCTTATTGTTTGATACAGATTCCTAATTACTGAATTGGCATTTCAGAGAATGGGGAACCAAATTGTTTTCATGAATGAATGAACTCTCTAAGTAAACCCTAATCTTCTTAGAACAATATTTCTTTCATAACTGACTTTATAAAAATTGATTCTTTTCTCTTTCCCAACTGCCACCACTTTCATTCACACCCCAGCATCATCCATGAGTTATTGCAACGGGCATAATATATTATGGCACATAGCAGAGTGTCTTCCCATCCCTCCTCAATGCCACTTTCAGAGTGATATTTTTAGACTCCAAATAGATCCTGTTATTTCCCTGAATAAAGACTTTCAATGGCTCTTCATTAAACATACAATAAAATTCATATGCCTTAGCATGACATACAAAAGCTGTTTCAATACCTAAAACTAACATATCAATCAAAAAACATTTTTGAAGTATATACTTTGACTATGACCAAAAACTTATAGTTCCCCCAAACATGCCATACCATTTCAAGCCTCTTAACCTTTGCTTAAAGTGCTTCTTGGACTGCCTTTTCCCCATCTCTACCCATTTCTACCCATTTCTGCAGGACAATTATCACAAGTTCCCTCTTTTATAAAGCACTTTCCTAACCTCTTTCTTCTTCCCATGTAGAACTGACGACAGTACTTATAACACTTTACTGTATTTGCTAGTCCATCTCCCTCCAATAATTAGAACAGATGAGAGAATTATGTGTGAATAATTTTTGTATCTAGAACAAATTACTGAAAAATGAATCATTTTTATATCTAGAACAAATTACTGTTGAATGAATAGAAATGCCCAACACATGCACATTGCATATTTGATCCAGTTTACATTTCTCCATTGCCAAACTGATGGGGGAAAAAGAAACAGTGTCAAGTCATATGATTGAGCATACATAGTTAAAAACTCAGCACCCAAGAGCCCTCCCTCAGGCAGAAGGTGAAATGAGTAGCTTCATCTGACAGATCGCAAGAGCCCCATACACAGCTGGGAGAAATTAGCTCAAATTGAAAGAGGTCCTGGAGTAGCCACTGCCCCTTTCCCCCAGACTCCATAAAAGCTTGATATGCCCATACTATAATTAATTGTATTACTTAATAAATCACTAGCATTTACCTTACTCGAATCATAATTTTTCTTGCACCAGGACATCAACTTGATATGTAAGCCTATACTTCTCTAATACAAAATAGTTAAGAATCAAAACAAAATAAATGTTTTGAGCACTCTACTTAATATGAAACAATAAAAATAAACATTGCCCTTCCAGGTGTTTAAACCCATGGAAACATAATGCATCTCTATTAATGTGCAGCTGCATACATGTATAATCATTGCTTAATAAGTAGATTCAGTTTCATCTTCAGACAGTTGGCAATGTAGCACACAACAATAAATGAAAAGTGCATCAATCTAAGTTTCATAGTCTTCTCTCTGCATCAAAGAAATACGAGGAAGGAAAATGGAAACTCAAGGGATTGGCAGGCAGAAAACGCAGATACTGTCCTTCAGCCACATTTGGACTAGTTCTCTGGTTTCTCTCTTCCTAAAATAACTTACTCAGTAAGTCCAATAATTTCCTCCTTCTTTGGGAAAACTAGGCCTAAATTTCAGTTTACAAAGAAAGAAAAGTGAAAATAGGAAAGGATGAAGAAAAAGATGCCCAATTGCTTGACTTTGGGCATCTTTTTAATTTAAAAAAAAAAAAGCTATTCCATACTGAGCACATCCTCTGTCAATTTGCGAAATTACCCAGTGAGGTGGGGACGTTCATACAGCTATGAAGCCGAGACTCTAGGCCTCCACAGATCCACTGACTAATTGCTCTAAGAGCTCAGGTCAGACCTAATTTCCCCTAATGCCAACGCTTTCCTCATTTCAAAAAAGTAATGTTTTATCTCTCATCTTTTTAGGTTAGTTTCTGAGAGACTGTTCCATAAAAATATTCTCAATTCTGACTTTATAATTAAGGAGTCAACTCTTGGAGGAGCTAATTTAAGATCACCACTGCTTACAACTGTGCTGTCCAAGACAGTAGCCACTAGCTATGTGTGGCTGTTAAGCACCTGAAATGTGGTTAGTGCAACTGAGGAATTTAGTTTCAGATTTTATTTAATTTTAATTAAACTAAATTTAACTGTAAAACTAATACTCAGTTCCAACAATGGAAAACTTTTTAGTATGTTTGGAACAACTTGCGCATAGGAATTTTTCCACTGTAAATTTTATGAACTCTACGTTCAGATAAAAATATAGCTAATGAAAAGTTAACATCTGAATTGAGACGTGCCGTCAGTATGAATACATGCTAGATTTAGAAGGCTTAGTACAAAAAATGCAAAAAATCTCATGGAGAGGTTTCATATGGATTACATGCTGAAATATTATTTCAGAAACACTGTGTTGAGTAAAATGTATTAAAATTGATTTTACCGATTTCTTTTTATCTTTTTCAATGTAGTTACTTAAACATTTTAAATTTTTTATGTGGTTCATATCATATTACTGTTGGACAGAACTGGCTTAGAAGAAATCTCTGTAAGGTGAATGAGTTCAACGAGATCTCTGTCTTCATCTCCTTTCCTACCCGACCCCACCTAGCAAGTAACAGCTTAGGAGAGCTGGCCATTCAGGGATCTGACTTCTATAATTAGCTTGCTTAACTTTCTCATGACTCAGTTTCCTCATTAGCATCAGATTTTTTTGAAGCATATTTACATATACAGTTAATGTAATTATCTAAGTATCAGAGCTACAAGAGAAAAAGACATAAGATATCTAAATTAAAGCAGCCAGCTCTGATAAAGGGACAAAAAATAATAGGTTTTCAAAATTCAAAACCTAAAGGTAGCTCTTGCTCTATTTCCCCACAGAAACAATAGCTAAATCAATTTTAGCAGCAGGACAAAATAGGTATTCTCAGATGTTAATATGAATAAGGTCTTTTCTGAAGGATTTTATGTAAAAAAAACCTATATATCCATATATATGAGAGACTATAAAATCCAAAATTAATAAGAGTTTAGCTTACATACAGAGGTGCCATTTTATCACTCTAGTAATTTTATGTCATAGTATTTGTTAAACAGCAAAATACTGGCATTCTTTATTTTTAAAGACTACAAAATAGGCCTAATTGGTAGATGTCTCTATGGGACTATTTTGGTTTCGATAAGAAGAAAACATCGATAGGACTATATATTTTCCTTTTAGTGCTGGCTAACTCTCAAAAGTATCAAATTTTGCAAATGAATGTCAAGTACATTCTTTAAGCAATATTAATCAAATTATACAACTGATAATTCCAGGCATGTTGACATTTTGATGATTTCATAAATCAAGGTTTTACTGCTTTAGATTCCAAACAGGTTTCTGTTGTGTAAGATGAGACTAAAGTAACAACCCATTTTCAAATTGTGGTTTAGTGAAAGTATTCTCATGAACGACCATGGGTACAGATATTGTATCATTTTGTGCTCATATTCTTATTGGCATGACTTATAGTAGGAAATCCAGGAAGAAAAGGTGGTATCAGGTAACCTCACCATGGGTATAGAGATGACTTGAGCCTGGTTTTCTAAGGCTCTAAGCCGGAGAGCTGTGATTCCTTATTTCCCCAGATACATCATCAGCAATTTCTCTGTTGAGGTTTCTTCTCACAGTTGGTCTGATCATCTGTCCTTGGCTTAATTCACAGTATCCTATCTTAGGGTTAAATAACTTTTTGACCATGAATCAGTGTAAGATACGTATTTTACATATCCATTCTACCGAAACACAGACACACACAGGTAAAACACATGCTTTACCTCCACCTCAAAAATTACTCTTATTCAGAAAGATGCTGTTTGATATTTTCTATACTATTATATAATATGAATTTTTTCTACTATAGAAATTGGGGCTTCTGGCTTTCAATACAGCATGTCAGGAGAAAATGAACAGCACTTCTTAGATCTGTCAGAGAAATGAGGTCGCAGGACAAACCGATGCCTCCAAATTGGAGAAACAACAGGAGAATACAGAGAATTATAACTTACTACAGCAGAAACCTCCTTGGGAACCAGTGGTGAGGCAGAAAAACCAAAGCTGTAACTGGTGAATATCTGGAGGCTACGTATGGATGAGTCAGAGCGCTAAAAACGCCAACGGCGCCCAGTCTCGGCGCCTCATACTTTCGTCAGTTTTACCTCCAAGAGCTCTTACCAGGTTCTTACAGGGAGATCAGAGAGAGATCTCAGGCTTCCAACAGTGGGAGAAGAAAAGAAGCTATTTTGAAATACTCCAGAGCATTCTATTCTTATGAACAAGGCTTTCCCTCAAGACACACCAGAGCCTAACTTATTGAGGTTTTATCAGACTCACCTGACCTTAGGAAAGGGAAATACCCAATTCCAACCCACTGGTGCCTTCCACGTGGAGGAAGAGAATTACCCAATTCCAGCTTCCTCTAGCCATCCTGTTATGCTTCAGTGGGGCAGTAGGCTCACTAAAGACTGAGACCTAATCATAGGACCATAGAATGCTGCCCCTCCCCAAAGATCTTACTACCACATTAGCAAAGCCTTATTTACTGCAGATCCTTCTACCCAATACAACATGTCCTAAAATTGCAGGACCTACTAAAAGGCAAAAAACACAGTTTGAAGAAACCAAGTAAGCATCAAAAAGAGAGTGAGACATAGCAGGCATACTGGAATTATCAGACAGGGAATTTAAAACAACTATGATTAATATGCTAAGAGCTCGAATGGAAAACGTAGATTACATGTAAGAACAGATGGGTAATGTGAATAGAGGGATGTAAATTCTAAAAAGGAATGAAAAAGAAATACTAGAGATCAAAAACATGATCACAGAAATGAAGAACATGTTTAAAAGGCTTATTAGACAAGAATCTTTAAGTTTGAGGATATGTCAATAGAAACTTCTAAAATTGAAATGCAAAGAGAAAAAAGATTGAAAAAAAACCCCACAAAATATCCAAGTACAATGGAACAACTACAAATAGTGTAACATACATGTAATGGGAATATCAGGAGATGAGAGAGAGAGAGAGAGAGAAATATTTGAAACAATAATATCTGAGAATCTTCCTTAACGTCAGACACCCAACCACAGATCCAGAAAGCTCAGAGTACACCAAGCCAGATAAATGCCAAAACAACACTATACCTAGACATATCATGCTCAAACTGAAGAAAATCATAGATCAAAAAAAAAAAAACTTGAAGAATTCAAAGGAAAAGAACAGCTTATTTATAGAAAAACAAAGATAAGAATTATGCTTAACTTCTCAGAAACCATGCAAGTGATAACAGTGAAGAAAAATATTTGAAGTATTGATAGAAAAAACTACCAAGCTTATATTCTATATCCTCCAAGAGGGTCCTTCAAAAGTGAAAGAGAAACACTTTCTCCAACTAAAATGGAAGGATTTTTTTTTTGTCAGTATCCTTGATTTGAAAGCAATGTTAAAAGTTCTTCACAGAAAAGGAGAAATAGGTTAGCAACTTGCACCTACATAAAGGTAGGTCATTAGAGAAGGAATAAGTGAAGGTAAAATTAAAACTCTTCTATTTGGCTGGACACAGTGGCTCATGCCTGTAATCCCAGCACTTTGAGAGGCTGAGGTGGGCAGATCATGAGGTTAAGAGATCAAGACCATCTTGGCCAACATGGTGAAAACCCATCTCTACTAAAAATACAAAAATTAGCTGGGCATGATGGTGCATGCCTATAGTCCCAGCTATTTGGGAGGCTGAGGCAGGAGAATCTTTTGAACCTGGGAGGCGGAGGTTGCAGTGAGCAGAGGTCGAGCCACTGCACTCCAGCCTGGCGACAGAGCAAGACTCTGTCTTAGGGGGAAAAAAAACCTCTTATTTATATATGTTTAATTCATCTAACAGATGATAGTTTGTTCAAAATAATAGTAACAAAGGGGTACTGATGAGGCTGGGTGTGGTGGTTCACGCCTATAATCCTAGCACTTTGGGAGACATCGGTGGATGGATCACTTGAGGCCAGGAGTTCGATACCAGCCTGGCCAATAGGGCAAAATTCAATCTCTACAACAAATACAAAAAATTAGCCTGGCATGGTGATTCACACCTGTAATCCCAGCTACTCAGGAGGCTGAGGCATAAGAATCACTTGAGCCTGGAAGTTTGCAGTGAGCCAAGATCATGTTACTGTAATTCAGCCTGGGCAACAGACCAAAACCTTGCCTCAAAAAAAAAAAAAAGAAAGTATTGATAATGATAGTTTCTGTATAGTAAAATGAATGACTGAAATGATACAAAAGAGAGAAGAGAGGAATTAGGAATAATTGATTATTATAAGGTACTTGCACTATAGATGATGTGGTATAATTTCATTTGAAACCAGACTTAGCTTCTCTGTAAATGTATATTTACAAACTCTAAGGCAACCACTGAAAAAATTTTAAAAAACCAGTATAATTGATATGCTAAGAAAGGAGAAAAATGAAATCATATAAAATGCTCAATTAAAGCCAAAAAGACAGAAAAAGAATAAAAGAAAAACATAAGAACAAAGAACAAGGGCAATGAATAGAAAACCATAGCAAATATGGTAGATATTGATCCAACTATATCAATAATCACATTAAACATCAATGGTTAAAATTGGATCCAAAGATAAAACCTACTTGTATGTTGCTATAAAAAACCTACCTTAAATGTAAAACATATACTGAAAGTAAAACAACGGATAAAGACATACCTTGTTACTAGTCATCAAAAGAAAAGTGTAAGTAACTATATGAATTTCAGTGGCGTCTCCAGAGCAAGGAAAATTGTCAAGGATAAAGATAGGTATAACATCTTTAATGATAAAGAGGTCAGTACTCCAAGAAGACATAGCAATCCTTAATGTACCTGCACCTAGCAGAAAAGTGTCAAAATATATGAGGCAAAACTAATAGAACCCCAGAAAGAAACAGATTAATACATTCGTATTGCTGGAGACTTAAACACCCTTCTATCAGAAATGGATGGACTCAGCAACAGATAATCAGTAAGGGCGTTATTGAACTCAGCAATACAGTTGGTCAGCTAGATATAATTTACATGTATAGGCTACTCTATCAAATAGGAGCAAATTATACTTTCTTCTCAAGCTTGCACGGAGTATTTACCATGATGGACCATATCATGGGGGATAAAATAGAACTTAACAAACTTTAAAGAATAAAAAAAATAAGAGTATCTTCTCTCCAACCACAGTGGTATTGAACTAGAAATCAATAACAGAAAGATAGCTGGAAAATCACAAAATACTTAAGAGATTAAACAACCCCCTTCTAAATAACATGTGGAGCAAAGAAGAAATCTCCAAGGAAGTTCTAAAATATTTTTAATTAAATGAGAATAAAAATGCAACTTATCAAAATTTGTAAGATGTAGCAATTTGTAAGATGCAGTACGGGTTAGAGGGATATTTGTAGCATTGAATGCATATATTAGAAAAGAAGAAAGATCTAGTCAATAATATAAGCATCAACCTTAAAAACTAGAAGAAGTAGAGCAATTAAATCCAGAGTAAGCAGAAGAAAAGAATAAAAAATTTGCAGAAACCAATTACATTGAAAACAGAAAATCAATAGGAAAAAAAAAATCACAAAACCCAAAGCTAGTTCTTTGAAAAGATTATTAAAGCAATAAGTCTCTAGTCAGGCCAACTAAGAAAAAAAAAAAAAGAAAAGACACAAGTTACTAATATAAGATATGAAAGAGGGATATCACTATAGATTCCATGAACATTAAAAGGATAATAAAAGAATACAATGAACAGTCCTATGCCCACAAATTGTATGACCTAGAAAAAATAGATAACTTCCTTGAAAGACACAATATGCCAAAACTCACACATAAAGAAAATTGACCATCTGAATGGGCCTATATATCTACAAAATTAGTAGAATCAATAAGTAACAGCCTTCCAAAGCAGAAAACACAGGGTCAAAATAGGTTCACTGATGAATTCTACCAAGTCTTTAAGGAGAGGATTATACCAGCTGCTGTGGGTTTGCAGCTCTTCCCTTACGTCTTTCTATATTGTTAGCATTTCTAATTAATTGTGGGAAACAGATTATAAGGTATACGTCTGAATGGACACTACTTCCTTGCTATGTTGTCATTATTCTCCTGTTTAGGAGACTTTTTTTAAAAAAATAAAACTTAAGCGTTAACAGGGAAATGTCCTTTTCATGATGCTTTAACCCTCTTTTGGTAATCAGTCTCTTGATTTTTGACATTGTTGTTATCTCATTTCCTCTTCTCAAAACCATATCATAGCTTAGTGGAATCAAAGAAATTAATTCATTTGAAATTCTTCACATTATTCACTAATAACTGCCAGTACACAGAATTAGGTTAATATTTTTCTTCCTTACTGTTCAGCTTATGAGATTTTGTAATCATTTGTGTACTTTCTTTGAAACACAACATTTCCCTTCAGATCATATTTTTTAAACATTTCAGTACAGGATTACAGTGTTTAAACTTTCCCACTAAATTTCAGAAGTATAAAATCTCTGCCAGCTTATCAGCATGTTTCTTTGTAAAATATTCAATTAATCTTGACATTTTCTTTGCTTCATTTAAAAAAAAATCTTGTTGGCAGATTAAGCTAATATTAGTAACTGCTATTTTCAAGCAAAGTTATGAAACCCTATTTCAAATATTCAACTGACTATTGTCAACCTTTTTCTTCATTTTTGACATTTTGAAGCTGCTTTCTTATAAAACTGGCTACTAGATACTTCTTTGGGTTTCCTATCAGCATCTCGTTCCCTGACATACAAAGGAAAAATCCCTCATAATCTTGCCCCTAAAATAAGTTCATCCTACAAATATTTATTGAGCTCCTGTTACATGGCGGGCACTGTGTTAGAAGCAAGGGATACAGGGTGAACAAAATCAGACAGACTTTTTCCTCAAGAAGTTGGAAGTCAAGTGAGAAAGGCACACAGATCAAATAAACACAATAACTAATTACACACTGGCATAAGTTGTGTGAAGGAAAGGGACCCAGCTCTCTGTTGTAAAGGAATTTACTTCTTATTGGAGAATCATGACTTCCTAAGAGTCATACTTGAAATAAGATCTAACACATAGGTTAGAGTTAACTGAACAAATGGAAGACATACCATATGCAAAAATTCTATGAATCGGAACAGAAGTGTATGAGGGGCTTGGGCATAGAGATCCCCAAAGCCATTTGTCTTTGTTGGGAGAACCATGGAAATCCTATGGATTGTTCTAAGCAGGTGATTGGAATACAGTTTTACTTGGAAAATGTCACTCTGGGGGACAGTTTGGAAGGAGTATCAGAGGAGATGAGAGGAAATCAAAGGGTGGATTGTGGCAGAAGCTCAGGTCAGAGACAATGGTATGTAGTAGCAGTAGAGATGAAGGAAGCCTGAGAAAAGTGAGAGATTCTAGACTTTTTCTGCTTCCTCCTTCCTATCGTGGTGCTCCATGCATCCGATTAACCAGGCACAAATCCACAAGATTCGTTTTCTTCTTTACTCCCGCATCTCAACAGTCCTTTAAAGAGTCCTTTCTGTCTCACATCCATGAGTTTCCTCTTCATTTTTGTGGTTGCTGCCATACTTTTTACCCTTAAAACATCCCGTTTAGATTATTCTCGCAGCTTCCTAGGAGTACTCCTGTGTGCAATACGTGTCTCTTTCAATCCATTACCACCAGAGTAATTTGTGACAGCCATCCTTAGAAGCCTTTCTTGGCTTCACCATGGAAAATCAAGTTCAAATTCCTTAACTCAGCAGACAGGATTATTATTATCTGGCCCCTGATTGATCACTCATTCTCTGTCTGGAATTCTCTTCCTCTCTCTCTCTTTCATATTTTTATTCCTCACTACCCTCTCTAAATTGAAATTGAAATACCCCTCAGACAGAAAGAGAATGACTTTTAGTTTTCTGTTTACCTAAGATAAAGGTAGATGAAAGCAAGTCCAAGATTTTTAACCAAAGTACTTGCAAGAAAACTACTATTTGACCCACTCCTCAAATTTCTTCAAACTGCCTCTTATTGAACTGCACATACAGGCACATATCTCCTGGATAACAATGAGTCAATTAGAGTGCTTTTGAGGGCTAGGAAAGAAACCCCAGCCTAGACATGCTTACCAAGAGAGTATTTCTCATCTCACATAATGAGGAGTCCCAAGTTTAGCCAGACTTGGGGTTAGCCTGCTCTGACATCCCTACCACTGTAATCATTCCAAAGATGGATTCCTTTGTGGTCAAAGATGACTTCCAGCAGCAGTTGGAGCTATATGCTTGCCAAAATCAGTCCAGTGGGAGTATGCAGTGGGCTTCTCCTAGTTGTGGTATACTGACACTTTCTTTCGTACAGACTAAGAGCTAGGTTAGGAGTCTATACCTAGAACAATAACCATTGCCAGGGAGATGCTGGATTTCAATTGGTTGAAACCTCTGTTCCTTAACCAGGTTCCTGAATCACTACAAAAGGGAATAGAATCAACTTAGACCAGTGGTTCTCAAAATGTTCTCAAATGCTGCCCTAGTTGCACCAGTGTCATCTGGGAACTTGTTTGAAATGCGAATTTTTGTGAATCGGAAACTCTGAAGCTGGACCAGGTGATTTGTACTGTAAGAAGCCCTCTAAATAACTCTGACAGGTGCATTCTAAAATGAAAACCACTGGCTTAGACTAATCAGTACTAGTTATGGGGTTTCTTTGAATCACATGGACTTTAGGGGAGAATGAACTCCTGAACTGGAGTTTGAGAAAAATAGAATGTGTGTTTGTGTCTGAGCATCTGCCCAATTTGGGACTACTGCTCCTCTTCAGGTTAAATTGTACTTTAATTTTTTATTGTAATAAACTTTTCAGGACACCAAGAAATAGAGACCAGCCAAATTGTTATGCATTGGTTATTCCATATCAAATGCAATGCATAACAATTACTAGATATTACCCACACTTTTTTCAGCCTTCTGCCTGAAGGTGGGAATCTTTAATTATTCAAATCAGCTACCAAGACTTTATTGCTCACTTGGTGACGGGGGCGGTTGGCCATTTCTCATCCCCACCCTGCAGCCAGCTCCTGCAGAGACTAACAGACCATACTCTAGTAAACAGAGGGAATGTTCCTATCCTATATAATATTTTCCTTAGGGCAGAAATGATGAGCTCAGAGAAATCCAATTACAACCTTTGCCTTATTTGGGATAGAAAAGGACAAGTTTTTCCTGACCTATTTATAGAAAACTGAATATCAAACAGAGGTTAAAAAGCAACAACAGTAAGTGAAGGCAGTTTAAGAAAAGGATTGCAGATGCAATTATTTTCAGTTCAAGCCGCTGGTCTTCTAAGAGGAACATGATAACCCTGATAAGCCTTGCCTAAGGAAAATAGTCATGTTAATAATACATGAGATAAAAGAATATTATGTAAGGACATAGAATCTCAGACCCCTTCTAGAGGTTCTTCTGTGGTTCTTTAATAGGAATGTGAAATAGAGAAGTCTGCTTTAATCCAGGGAGATGTTTAAATTGAATGTGTCAGAAATAGGAAAATGATCTAGTAGAGTCTTTTGTTTACAGTTGCTGATATCCACGTCACTTCCAGGAAGTGGAAACTCAGTTTCCAGCAGATCTTCATCCTTTGACTTAGCTGCAAATAATAGCAACCCAGTCCACTAGTTCAATCAAAAAAGGAATTTACTGGAAGTTGTTAGTTAATGAGTACAATTCCTGAATGGCCAGAGAAGGCTTTGGGGGTAGACAGCCAGGAACAATGCTCAAAATCATACCTCACCACTGGCTGCCTCTTCCTCCACCAGGCACAGACTCCATGGTTTCCAGCATGGATGCTGACACTCGAACTTCCACTGCTTACCACTCCCATCCAAGGGATTCAGTGAAGTGCCAGTATTTGTGTCACTAGCTTCCAATTCAAAGTCTGTTGCCTGTAACTTTAATAGGCTGAGTCTAAGTCATCCACCACCTTGACCACAACAGGAGGTGGGGAAATCAGCAACCGACATTTGGAGTGAGACGCAGAATTCATAAAGTGAACATACCCCAACACAGAAAGTTGTTCAAAGGTGCTAAGAGATCCAAAAAGTGGGCAAATGGCTACTAAATTCAGACTTGGGTCCTTTCTCTTGGATTTCATTTACACTTGGATTTCATTCCGTGTTTTGCAAGCAGGTGTGAGTGGAGAAAGCCAGCGAGCGCAGCCATTACACATTATCCAGGTACACACTTGTGGTGGGTGTCTTGATGTCTTGGTGTAAATGACGAAGGCCATGCCTTTACAGTGCCCTGCCCAGATGGCTGCCTTTGCCACCTACAAGGACCACAGAGGTAACATAGGAAAATCTCTACTAAGCAACATTCTTATCAGAAATTTCTATAATTCATGGAATAATGGGTGATTAGTCCTAGAGAAACTGTTAGTATATCTTGTCCACATTCTTCAGTTTAAGTAACTAGCTTTTAAAATTGCTTATTTTTATTTTTTAGAGACAGGGTCTCATCATGTAAATTTATTTTTAAAGAGGCATCTATGACATAAAATATTGTGGTATTTAAAATGTGGAATCTCTAATTAAAAATTATATGAAGCAGAGTTTCCTAAGCAACTTATATTTTTAAGGGAAGAAATTCATTTTTTTTTAACTAACATTATTTAATGGGGACTGTTTTAACCTTAGGCAATGGAGATCAAAGAGTTCACTCTCAGAGCTGGCTTCTACCAGCCCTGGGTACTACTCTCAGCAAAACCGCCTTTCTGAATACACAGTTTACTTCCATAGGCTACAAATTTGTCGTTGTATTTTCATATCTTTTAGTATAAGATGATTTACTGCCACCTGCCTTAAACTTGTAACAGATGTATAAATGTACAATGTCTGAAAAGTGAGTGGTGCCTTCGTGAGTTGTGCTGTACATGACAGCTCTAAGACAAGGGATCCTTTATATGTCTGGGTTGTGCGGTGCAGGAGGGATCCACTCCCTCTCCACGGAAAATCATTCCTAGAAAATATTTTGTTATAAATCATTAACTACATGGCTATATGCCATATTTGTTCGACTGCTGTAACAAAGTGTCTCAAAATTCAGTGGCTCAGTAAAGATGGATGTTATCTCTCTCTCATGTAACTTTATCCAGAGCAGGAATCAACAAAATTGTAACCCGTGAGCCAAATTTGGTGCCAGCATGTTTCTGTACAGTCCTCAGGGTGAGAATGGTCTTTACATATTGAAATGGTTGTAAAAATAAGGTATGACAGGGATAATATGTGACCTACCAAACCTGAATTATTTATTATTTGGCCCTTTACAGAAAAAAACTTTGCTGACCTTCCAAGTTTGATTCCTCCAGGACAGGGAAGAATTTCTGTCTCACCAGACCACACAGGGTCTTGGGTTCCTTCTATCATGTTGTTCTAACATCAGCCAAATGCTGTCCTCATCTGCATTGCGGTGGCTGGTTCATCATCACCACTTCCATATCCCTGTCAGTGCGAAGGGAAAAGAGAAAGTGAAGGGCAAGCACTTCTTCTTTTTTTTTTTTTTTTGAGATGGAATCTCACTCTATCGCCAGGCTGGAGTGCAGTGGTGCAATCTCGGCTCACTGCAACCTCTGCCTCCTGGGTTCGAGTGATTCTCCTGCCTCAGCCTCCCAAGTAGCTAGGACTACAGGTGCATGCTATCATGCCTGGCTAGTTTTGTGTATTTTAGTAGAGACAGGGTTTCATCATGTTGTCCAGGATGGTCTTGATCTCCTGACTTTCTGATCCACCCGCCTTGGTCTCCCAAAGTTCTGGGATTATAGGCATGAGCCACCATGCTCAGCCAGCACTTCTTTATTTAAAAAAAAAAAAAAAAAAAAAAAACAGGTAGGAGCAGAGGTTGCATAAATTACTTCCACATAAATCCCATGGCCAGAACAATAGTACACAGTCATGGTCAACTACAGGATCAGTGGGAAATGTAATCTCTGGCTGGGCAGCAAGTGCTCAGCTAGAATCCCAAGGCTTCTATTACTACGAGGAAAAGGAGGATTGGTAGAGGGAGAAATTAGACATCTTTGCCACATATACTACAGAGTCCTCCTGATCCCTCAGTCGGCACTGAGCTGTCTCGAACAATTAAAATCTCCTCCACCCCATGTGGCAGGATAATACTCATGGAGTCTTTTTTCCTCTGTGGGGGATTCCGTGACAACAATCAACACAACTCTTTCCAAAAAGTAAAAGAAATAAAAAAAAAAGATAGGAAACGAAGGTCTAGGGAAAACGAGGTAGAATAGACTGGGATATGGCGCTCCTCAGATAAGAAGGTAAGTATTAGGTAAGGGCAAAAGGAACTGTGGTTTTTGTATTGTTGGAATGTGCCATTTGATACTGGAATACATTCTTAAATAAATGTGGTTATGTTATACATCATTTTAATGGGCAATTCTCACTTTATGTTTTTTGCTAATGACTTATTACTTGCTCTTTACCTTATGTTTATTTCAGACTATGGAAATGATGTCAGACAAGAAGTAAATTCGAGTGATTTTCTTATTCAAGTTCAAAATGGATTGTAAGGCAGCAGAGACAACTCACAACATCAGCAACACATTTGGCCCAGGAACTGCTAATGAATATACAGGGCGGTGGTGTTTCAAGAAGTTTTGCAAAGGAGACGAGAGCCTTGAAGATAAGGAGCATAGTGGCGAGCCATCAGAAGTTGGCAACGATCAATTGAGAGCAATCATCAAAGCCAATCCTCTTAACAACTACAGGAAGTTGCCAAAGAACTTAACATCGACCATTCTATGGTCATTGGGAATTTGAGGCACGCTGGAAAGGTGAAAGAGCTTAATATATGGGTGCCTCATGAGCTTAGCAAAAATTTTAAAATCATTGTTTTGAAGTACTGTCTCCTCTTATTCTACGCAACAACAATGAACCATTTCTCGATCAGATTGTGATGTGTGTTGAAAAGTGGATTTTATATGACAAATGGCAATGACCAGCTCAGTGATGGACTGAGAAGAAGCTGCATAGCACGTTCCAAAGCCAAACTTGCACTAAAAAAGGGTCATGGTCACTGTTTGGTGGTCTGCTGTTGGTCTGATCCACAACAGCTTTCTGAATCCTGGCAAAACCATTACATCTGATAAGTATGCTCAGCAAATCAATGAGATGCACCAAAAACTGCAGTGCCTGCAGCCGGCATGGTCAACAGAAAGGACCCAGTTCTCCATGACAATGCCCAACCACGTATCACACAACCAATGCTTCAAAAGTTGAAAGAATTGGGCTATGATGTTTTGCCTCATCCGCCATATTCACTAACTTCTCACCAACCAGCTACCATTTCTTCAAGCATCTCAACAACTTTTTGCACGGAAAACCCTTCCACAACCAGCAGAATGCAGAAAATGCTTTCCGAGAGTTTGCTGAATCCCAAACCACGGATTTTTATGCTACAGGAATAAACAAACTTATTTCTCATTGGCAAAAATGTGTTGATCATGATGATTTCTATTTTTTTGAATTAATATATGCTTGAGTTTAGTTATCATGATTTAAAATTCATTGTTCAAAACTGCAATTACTTTTGCACCAACCCTATTTTAGGCTCCTTCAGTCAATGGCCAAAGCAGCTGAAAATTACATTAGTAACTTTCTCAGCCACTTCCTTTCTTTCCTGAGGAGGCTTGTAGAAGACACCCCTAGTTGCCAACCTCTAGCAGAGACTCTTAATTATAAAAACTGTCTAATAGCCCAGTCAGAAGATAACACACACCCTAGTCAGGTTCCTGGTACATGCAGGTGAATGCAGTCCTAACCGATATTAGCTTTCCTATCACTCAGTTTTTATTTGTTGCATATTTTTCAGTGATAGCGTTAAATGGTTGCCATGAGTGAGGAAGCATGAAAATGTATCTATGATCTCTACATTCCAGCTCTCCTGAATAAAACACTGGACAGGGCCAAAAACCTGAGGAGCCTGTCTAATAGGGTGGTCAGAGATAGCAGCACTGTGGATGCCTTTAATAACAGTGGCATCTCTGAATGCCTGCTGTCCTGACTGGGTGTGCAAAGTCTTGCGGGTCGATCAGAACTCTGAGGCAGCTGCACATACTGGAGAAGGCTGACACCTACAGATTGGGAGACAAGGAAGAGCAGAAGGGATTTCCCCTTGCATCAATAGAGGACTGACAATTTCTTGTAAATTGCAAGCCTATCAGAGTAGAGTACTATGCTCCTACCACCAGCCAGCCCTAACCACTCAGGGTAAACAGAACTGTAAGTAGGCAAAAAAAAAAAAAAAAAAAAAAAAAAAAAAAAAAAAAAAGCACAGCAGAGCACACCTAAGTAGAACTGAGCAACTGAAGGATGAAGGACAAAGCAGAATAATTCCTGGGGGCTCTGGAACACAGACCTGCCAGAGAAGAGCAAAGACATTGACTTTCATAAAGAATCATAGTACTTAACGGGATTCTATTCCAACATAGGAAGACTCCAGACAACTGAAAAGTATTGATTTCAAAGTGAAAACAACTCGATAGATTAATGAGAAAAGACGATGATCATTTTTGAGAACTAGAGTCTGTAAAAAATAAATGGAAGAAATATTTTAAAACACAAGTCACCAATAAAAAGGGATAGTATATCTTTTAAACTTCAATTGCAAATACAGAAAACACTGCAGTTGGTTTAAGCAGACAGGAATTTAGCATAGGAAAGTGGGCACTTACAAAATATCTAGGACTGGAGAAGCAAGTGCTCAGTTATCTACCAGAATTAGCCTATCAGATTAGTGCTTCCACCACAGTAAGGATGATGGGGAACTAGGGAGTCACTGCTCCTCTCCCCTGTTGACTCCAAGACCAGCAGCTCAGCTGGGTGCCAACAAGAAGATCCTCTTATCCCTGATCTCTCAAACACCCACAGCTAGTAGCCAGCTGGGTCACTGTCACTGCTGCCACTGGAAAAAAAATGCCTCTAAAATTGTGCTGCAGAAACACTGATTCCTCCTCGCTCTACCTCTTGTCTAGATTTATATGTTTGGTGGAAGGCAGGTAAGCGTGGGACACAGTTGGAAGCAAGTCTGGGAAATGTGGTCTTTGCTTTTCCTAAATCTAACATACACTAAAGCATATTAGAAGTGTTTTGGAATCATATTATCTACCATATATCATATAGAAGACATTATATCTGTTTTTGTTTTGTTTTGTTTTGTTTTGTTTGTTTGAGACAGAGTCTCGTCTCGCTTCGTCGCCAGGCGCCAGGCTGGAGTGCAGTGGCGCAATCTCGGCTCACTGCAACCTCCGCCTCCTAGGTTCAAGAAATTCTCCTGCCTCAGCCTCCTGAGTAGCTGGGATTACAGGCACGTGCCACCATGCCCAGCTAATTTTTGTATTTTTAGTAGAGACGGGGTTTCACCATGTTGGCCAGAATGGTCTCGATCTCTTGACCTCGTGATCCGCCCGCCTCGGCCTCCCAAAGTGCTGGGATTACAGGCGTGAGCCACTGCGCCCAGCCTAAAAGACATTTATCACTAGTTTTATCTGTTTGGCAGAAACCCCCACAATATGTTGTACTAAATTTCATCAATTCTAGGCTGCATATTTATTCAAAATTAAACACCTCCAAACTTGGGAGATGGTATTTTTAGTTTCTCCTACTTTAGGGGATGTCCAGTCAAACAAAAGGGGAAAATAAATGTTCAATAAATGTTGGCTTGTTATCCTCATCAAAATATTAAAAAATAAAAGGAGAAATTAATGGCAGCATATTTTCATTTTAAAAGTGGTTAAGCATCTTGCTATGGTTAAAAACTGAAAGGATAGACAACTCAATTTTTGTATACTGATGCTCACACACAGCAATCTGTACATTTTATATTTATAAATATAAAATCTCAGTCATTAGCAAATAAAATCCCCAATAACAAAGGAGAAAAATAACCTATTATAGGGTAAAACCAGAATTTGAAATCACTTTGAGTTAAGGTATGGGAAACACTTGGAAAAGTAGCAAATAGCAGCATGAAACAAGTTGTTGCTTGTTGATGATTTTAATTTAAATTTTTATGAAAGACTCCACATCACCTGAGAGTTAAATAATTAATGTGAACCTGTCAGGTATAGCTAAATTAATATGCAAAATCTTGTAATTATTTCTTAGCTAAATTTTAGAGATTTGGATTTAAAACCAGAAACATATCTTCTAAAAAAAGGAAAGAAGAGGCTATTCTGTGTGTATGGGTAAACAAAACATGTATTTAATACATAGTGTAATTTTTACAGGCACTATTTTAACAGCTTTAAGAGTTATTTCAACCTTTCTGAATAGGATCTTTAGGGGTTAACATGTTTTAAAATGTAAATTTTTTAAAGAAGACTGCCTCTTTCACATATTCTTTTAAATTCTTGTATCAGATTCACACTAGCTGAGCCTCCAGCATTTTAAAAGGTAAAATTAGACACTGATCTTTGTATTTTGCACAAAGAAACACAGCACTCAGGACCTCTCATTGGATTTGCAGTTAAGTTCGGATACCTCTAACAGGTGCTAAGGCACCCTGGACTTTGAGCACTTACCAAGCTGTTATGTGAATGCTGGTTTTATTATCTCACGCTGCTCAGAGGGCAAGTGTCATCTCAGTGTTGTTATTTTTTCATCTCCAATAGTTGACAATGTGTATGCTCACTAAACATCTCTTGAATAAGTCAATTATCAAATTCATGATTTATTGAGCAATAGTTCTGCAAAAAAGAAACACTGCAAGAGACGTGAAATTAAAATAGACTTGAAGTCTCTTTTGGATCTTGGCATGGTACCTTCTTTCAGGGAAGGAAGCAAAATTACAAAAGAGCTGAGTTTTGTCCTTATAGGAAAATCTCTTCCTTAACATTTTTCAAAAATTATTTTGCTATGAAACATAGAACACATACATAAAAGAGGACAGAGAACTATATGTACAGTTTAACATGTATGTAGAAAGTGAGTACTTATGTTTAGGACCCAGGTCAAAAGTTACAGCATTGCAAGGACCCCAGAAGCATCCGCCCTAGCCTCCCACCTCACCTGTTCTGACACCTGCCAGTCACCAGCCACCCCTTCTCTTCTCTAGAAACAAGGTCACCACTGTCTTAATGTTTACGGGAATTTTTTGTTTTGTTTTGTCTTATCATTCATGTTCAAATTCCTAATTACATAGTTGAACTCGATTGCTTTAAATAGCGAGTTTCTATGGTTCATCAAGATTAGGTTACTATTTAAAATTATCAAGAATATTTCACATCAGTAAGCAAAGAAAGGAGTGTATATGGGATTGCCAGACAACCAAAAACATGCCTTTTCTTCTATCACACAAAGATAAAAAAGTTTTACAAATACTGGCCATTCTCTTGCAATTTGGGAAAAGAACAATAAAGCAAAGATAATTTCATAGCAACATGTTTATTTAGGCCCTAGCTAAGTTTTCATTTACAAGCAAATATTTTCATGGAGAAAAATCACATAAGACAGTATTTTCAAATGCTATACCATCTACATAAAAATTAAACTTAATTTACAAATTAATATTCTGAGCCGAAAGAAATAATATACATCCTTTTGCAAAATCCAATTAACAGCTTTTAAAAATTCATACAGGCACAACACAGGATAGTCTCTCTATACAACCTACCTATTTACATAGCTTTTCCCACCACAGATGGTAATAGTTCTCATCATAGCTACCAAAGTTTGCAAACATAGTGTATTTAAAATATATTTAGCAGCATATAAAAAATTAGATAAAAGGGAAGGAAATACTACTATTAAATAAAAACAAAATTAAATGGTGATAATAGAAACAACTCCATAGGAAAATAGATCAAAATATATTTCTGTTAGGACATCAACAATTCCCATCACAGAATATATGCAAAGCACTAAAAAAACAAAACCAACAATTTAACAGCATCTTAGTCCTGAGCACAGAATATAGTAGAGCTGCAAAACTTTGGTCAATACAAGTAAATGCCAACATTTAACACAAACTGTTTACCCTTCTCTGTTAGTAGATTAAGGTCAATTCTACCTTATGAAAATTCATCAATAATATTCTCATGTCTTTTTTTTTTTCCATTACATTAAAAGAGGTTTGAAATTTGGGAACCCTCTATAGACTGATATAAATATCTGACAAGCAAACCACAATTTGACTAACATTTTCAATATGTTTAAATACACAAATCACTTGAATAGATTATATGAATGAGTTAACGGTGGGTTGCACTTTATTCCAAGTGTGTTTTCTGAATGTCACAAAAGCAGATATCTTATAATTCAAATAATTTGAAGGTGTGTTTTATAGATAGGCACAAAAATTCAGCCACAATAAAAGTGCGAATAAAGCAATATATCAATTGTAGGATATATATCTATTGGTTGATCTTAAAACTAAGCACACAGAATAGTATACAATTTTATGGGAATACCATTTATAGTCAGCAGTTGAATTCAAATGTATTTTCCAGTTAATCCCATTCATAAGTTTTTGCCTAATAAGTGCAGGACAACGTTTTCCATAAAGAACATACAGTGTATTATCACAGCATTCAGTTTACAACTTATTTTCATTCATGTTTAATTACTGGCAATATCTTCCCCCAGATCTCCTGTGTCAGAGATCTGACCATCTTGCAAATTGCGAGCCTTCCAAATTCTCACAGTTCGATCACTGCAAAATAAAATAAAATAAAACATGAATATATGAACAAGGTCAGAAAGATAAAGGAATAGCTCTTATAATTACTTTTCATCGAAATATTTCCTACATAGATCTACAAGAAATGCAAGTACAAATATGCATTGTCTTGTATGTATAGCAAACATATACCTTAATAATGGTAACAGCTCATATTATCAAGGGCTTACTATGAGTTAGGCATTGTTAACATGTGCCCTTTACATATGTTAACACATTTAATTCCCTTTAACTCCCATTAGCAATAGTTACTGCTATGACCCCCTTTTGCCTTTGTAGATTATATATTCTAGCAAAAAAAGCTAACTGAGGCCCAGATCATAACGTAAGTGACACAGCTGAGATGTGAATCCAGGCAGTCTTGTTCCAAGCCCTATCTCTTTAACACTGAATCTGCACTCATTATTTAAAAACACAGTATGTGATTTGAAATAGTGTCAGAAGTCTTCAGGCAAAACAGCCTGAAGGTCACAGTGAGGTTTCTAGGAAAGGAGGTTTCTAGGGAGTTAGTGAATCTGGCGAAGTCATGAAGAATTATATTTGGTTAAATTCAGCAAATAAGCCTACAGAAAAAGCAAGAGGCTATTGATAAATACACTAACACTCCACGTAGCACAGAGTGCAGAAGATTAAAAGTGATTCTGATGCACCATAAATATACACAGTTATTGTTAATTGAAATCGAAATTTTTTTATAAAAGGGAAAAAAAGTATTTCTGAGAAAACATGTTTCTGTTGCCCTAGCAGGTGAATACTGGGAACTAGTCATTAGACAATCACATTTCTTAACGTATCTCTCAGGGCTTAAAGAAATGTTTCTTTTTCCAATTTCCTGATTAACCCAAAGTCAAAATAAGAAGGAGTTTCCATAGAATTTAATAGTTAAAACGCACTTCAGAGATTATGTATTCCTTTCCAAGGGAAGAAAGGTTTAGTGGAGTGCCAGTGCAACACAGCAAAGGAGAGAGCTTTACTAGAACCCAGGCTTTCTAGATTTTAATCAGTTATCTTCTCACCATCCCACATAACACACATACATTGATAACAGCAATGGAATATTTTCATATATCTACCCATTCCAGCATTCCATTTATTCATTCAACCATTTACTCAACAAATGTTTACTGAGAACATGTTACATGCCAAGCATGCTTGGGATACGCTTTTTTTTAAAAATAAAATAAAATTTAAAAGCTCAAACCTTTTGCCTTTGTAGATTATATATTCTAGCAAAAGGAGACAGACCATAAACCATAAGAGATGATTAAACTAGACAGTATATTAGAAGGTGATTAGTGCCACAGGGGAAAAAGTGGGGGGAGAGCACAGCAAAGGGAACCAGAAGTGGTAGATGATAGAAGATATTACAATTTTAAATACAATGGCCAGGATACTCTTACTGAGGAAGAAAGACTTGGAGGGTCAGAATCTTTGAGAGAAAAACATTTCAGGCCAAGAGAGCAGCCAGGGCAAATGCCCTCAGGCAGGAGTGACTTTGGAATGCTGCAAGGACCAGCAAAGAGGTTATTGGGGTTGCAAGAAAAGTAACAAGCCAGAGGGTACCAGACGATGAGGAAGGGAGATAACAGATGTGCAGAGGGCAAGATCAAGCATAGACTCAACTCTAAGTGAAATGGAAGACCACTGTAGGGTTTTGAATAGAGAAGGAATATGAGCTAACTTAGGCTTTTAAAGGGTTATTCTAGATTTTGTGTTGCATGTAGAATACATATGAGCAAAGGACTTTGTTTAGAAGGCTATATAGTAATCCAAGAGTTGATGATTATTAAATCTGGTGAAGTAGTAAAAGATGTGGTAAGAAGTGGTTAGATTCTAAATATAAGTTAAAGGTGGGACTAACAGGACTTGATGATGGATTAGATATGGAGTACAAAAGAAGGGGAGGAATGGAAGGTTCTGGCCCGAGCACAGAAAATGACAGAGAAGCCATCAACTGTGATGGAGAAGATTGCAGAATGAGCAGGTTTCTTGAAAAGATCAGGAGTTCCATTTTGGATAAGTTTGAGATGATTAAACCTCTGCTACTATCCATGACAGAGTAACTCGCACCAGGTTAACCCTCCTACTGTAAACAAAGAGAAAACTTGACAACATCTATGGAGCAGCTGTTTTCAGACACTGGGCAACAGGCAGTGTGAGGCTGTGATCCTGGAGAAAAGGGAAACAAAGATTAACTGTGTGATAGCCCCAGCTATCTGCCTGGAAGCATCTTCCACACCACAGCACAGGGAGAGGAAACCCAAACAGAGAACCACAGAAGCACTTAGTTGAAGAGACAGAGAACAAAATCCAGAAAGTCTGTTGGAATCCAGAAAGACCAAGAAGAGAAGAGGAGAGCCTTATGCCGAGAAAGAACTCTACAAATCTACATGGGATCCCCTAAAGTCTTTGAATGCTAAGTTGTACATGAGTAGAGTACAACTATAAGGTCAGACAACAAACAGCTACCAGGGTGCTATATATTGAAAAGTTCCCATAGTTCATACAGGGCTATGAGATATTCAAGTTCTGACCAGGTATAATCAAGAGATATCACTGAACACCTTGGACATTCAGCAGAACTGCAGGAAGAGTTAAACTTTCGTAACCAAACCAACTAACCTTAAGTAATGGCTACTCTAGACCTACCTAACAAAGGTTAAAAACAAGCGTTAAAAACATAAAACTGAACCACAAGTAATTTAATTGCCTGATAAACAAAGCCTGTTGTTCTTTAAAGGAATACAAAGAACAACAAAATTGAGACACTCAAAATATTATAATGTCTAGCATTTAATAAAATACTACTTGACATGAAAAGAAGAAAATAAGAACAGTAATTATGAGAAAAATCAATGATATCAGATCTAGAAATGACAGGTATGATGAAATTACCTATATAAGTTATAAAGGGCTTCAGTTCTCCTACTTGTAAAATAGAGATTATAATAATACTTAACTTCTAGAGTTATTTTAAGCACCAAATGAGTTAATGTCTACAAAGCACTTAGAACAATGCCTCTCACATAGCAAGCACTAGATAAATATTTATTAAATAACAAATAAATAGAACTAATTTTTTAACAGTCCTTCTGATTTTCTTGGCTAAATACCCTGTGATTTGAAAATATGTAGTAGATAGATTTGCATGTGATATACCCTGAGTAAGCTGAGAAAAAGTTTAGCTCTTTATCTGCACAGCAAAATAAACTATCAACAGAGTAAACAGACAACCTACAGAAGGGGAGAAAATATTTGCAAACTTTGACTCTGACAAAGATCTAATATCCAGCATCTTAGGAACTTAAACAAATTTACAAGGATAAACCAAACAACCCCATTAAAAAGTGGGCAAAGGACATGAACAGACTCTTTTCTAAAGAAGACATACATGTGGCTAATTAGCAAAATGAAAAAAGCTCAATATTATTAGAGAAATGCAAATCAAAACTACAATGAGATACCATCTCACACCAGTCAAAACGGCTACTATTAAAAAGTCAAAACATGACAGATGTCAATAAGATTGTGGAAAAAAGGGAATATTTATATACTGTTGGTGGAAGTGTAAAGCAGTTCAACTAGTGTGGAAAGCAGTGTGGCAATTTCTCAAAGAGCTAAAAACAGAACTACCATTTTACTCAGCAATCTCCTTACTGGGTGCATACCAGAGGAATATAAATCATTCTACCATAAAGTCACATGCACACAAATGTTTATCACAGCACTATTCATAATAGCAAAGATATGAAATCAACCTAAATGCCCATCAATGACAGACTGGATAAAGAAAACGTAGTACATATACGCCATGGAATACTATGCAGCCATAAAAATAAATGAGATCATGTATTTTGTGAGAACATGGATCGAGCTGGTGGCCATTATTCTTAGCAAATTAATACAGGAACAGAAAACCAAATATCACATGTTCTCACTTATAAATGGGAGCTAAATGATGAGAATTCATAGATACAAAAAAGGGAAAAACAGACACTGGGGCCTACTTGAGGGTGGAGTTGGGAGGAGAGAGAGGAGCAGAAAGAATAACTATTGGGTACTGGGCTTAGTACCTGGATAATGAAATAATCTAAACAAGAAACACCAGTGACACAAGTTTACCCATATAAAAAAACTGCACATGTGCCCCTGAACCTAAAATAAAAGTTAATAAAAAATGTTTAGCTCTTCAAAACTGAGACCATGTCATGGAAGATAAGTAAGTACAATTGCATTATATGTCAATCCCCAGGCCCCACTGATACACAATACTAAGTCTTGTATTGGGTGTCGCACAGCTATGAGTAGTATTGTTATATCCAGCAAATTTTCAAGGACACAACAAGTTTTCAAGAAATAAGCAAAAGTGGTGACTTTTCAGAAAGTAATGCACCTTGGAAACTACATCAATGAAGCATCAAACAAAAGCACCTTAGAAAAACAAAATAAATTGGCTCTGATGCGCCTTAAAGACAAAAGTAAATCTAAGTAAATCTAAATGAAAAGAGAGATTTAATAGAAACAGCACAAACAAAAAGAAATGACACAGAAATAAAGTAGAGGCTTCAAAATAAAATCAGGTTGTTCATGCATAGGCAGTGCTCAAATTAAATAGATATAAACAATACACAAACAAAATTGGGAGGTGTTTTAGATAGATATTCATAAGAAATTACGTTTTATTTGAATAAGACCCTACACCTAACATTATAATACATAGGCTTTCCTTTTCAAAGTACATATATACACATATATATGTGTGTACTATATATAATGTCATTTATATATAATGACATTTTACAATTACAACATCTTTCTACCTCCTTCAAGTATCTTAAATGTCACTTTCTCCATGAGGCCATCACTGACCACCCTATTCTGTAAGCCCTGCCCTAAGAAAATCCCATCTCCTTTCTCTCTTTTATTTTTCACCACTGCACTTGTCACCATCTAACACATTCTACTTAATGTGTTTTTCATTTATTCTCATAAGAATATAAACTGGGGCTGGAATCTGTTTTGTTCACTGCTCTATTCCCAGGAGTCTGGAACAATGCACAACACTTAGGAGATTCATTGTGAATGAACAAATGAGTCAATCGATCCAGCCATCCACAAGCGGGAGGAAGCATATGTTATTACTATGTACATATACTTTAAAGGGAGGAGGAAGCACAGAGAGTTTTTAAATAATTTGTTCTAAATATGAAAAATGGCAATTTTATTGCCTTTCTGAAAATAAAACTCCTTAAAAATTAGTCATTATTTTCTAAAAGTCAAAATCATCAAGGACCATGTGACAGCACGCTTCCTATAGTAAGCAGAGTACTAACACAGGAGTGACAGGATTGTTATGTAACCTCGGGTGCCTAAATTCAGTGGCCACAGTGTACACCAGAAAATGTAAATAAGACATCTTAAAACAGACATTAGAATGATTAAAAGGATTTTGTTCAATTCAATGTTTCTAGATATTTACAACATATTTGTTAAATCTAAACACAAACAACCAATATAGAGAAAAATAATATAAGAAAACTTACTCAGCTGCAGTAAAAATGTGGGTGGAATTAACACATATGGCATTGATAGGACTATCATGACCCTTCATCTCTCCAACTGGCATAAAAGTGTCCATGTTCCAGACTTTCAAAATGCCTCCTCTGCAGCCACTGAGCAAAACTGGGTGATCTGGCACCACACCCAGGGCACAGACCCAATCCTTATGTGCATTTGGAACTTGCTAAAAGAAAAAAAGTGAAATTGGCAGCTTAAGGGGAGCTTCCAAACTGACATTTTTACATGAAAATAAACTGAAAAATATTTTATTGCCATAACTTAATATTTGGAATTGCCTGGAGAAAGGTTATTTTCCTTGCAATCACTCTTAGTGATTTAAAGAAATAAATGTGTAATTTGCTTCCCGACTTGCCTCACTAATTTTCATCATTGTTAACAGTATTTAAGGACTATTATGTTAATAATCTACAGAATGTAAAAGACCCTGAAAGTTTATAGAACTTTCCAGCATCACATCCTCTTATGGACAGTAAATATCTTACCTTTCTCCAAAATGTATTAAATAAAGCAAATTTGAAAACTGCAACCTGGTATGTGGACTATAAGGACTGGCCCATAATATTACTAGTTTCAGCTTTCGATACCTGAAGATTTCTGCAGAAGACCAGAGATAATCTATATATTTCATGATGAGTAAACAATAATTACAAGATCAGATTATATGACTATACTTCATGCATAAATGTATTTATATGTGCAATATAAATTATAATCATGAATGTATGTTTATAAAAGGCCTTTGAATGCAACATTGTATATGCATCTATTGTCATTTTTTTTTCTTTTAATATTTATGTTACTTGTTTGTTTGGTTTTTATCTGATTACAAGCAGGAAAGTGGTAGCAAATACATATATAAGGAAAAACTTGAAATTGAAAATAATTTCATCTGTTAACTAATTTCTTTTCCAGGGAATTAAGAAAAGACACCAGTATTTGAATTTACTGACACATCACTTCAACCCAACTATCATTTTGTAGGAAATGAGAGAACCACCACTCTTGGAGGCATGCAAATGCTCTTATAGATAAGGAATTATTTATATTACTCTTGACTTTAGCTAAACTTGGAACTCTTTGGAATACATGTACATAAAACAAAAGCAAAACAAAATGAGAAACTGCAACTGCACTACTCCCAGGCTGATTTTATTTAATAAACACATGCATGGAGCAACTCTAGATCTTTCAACTCTTATGACCGTCTCTTCTTCTCTTATCTAGCAAGTATTAGTCAATGTTAAATGTTTCCTTTCTCCCAGTGAAGAACTCTGGGGAGGATGAAACATTCTATAAGAGGAAAGCCTGATTAATATTATCCCTAAACAATAAAAATCTACATGGATGCTCTTCAAGTTCTTCTACAGGCTACAGAATTTTGTTGAAATGCCCACTCTTTATTATGAAAAGGTTCTGCATTACCTGAAGAAGGTCTTTTTGAGTTAAGTCCCATTTCTTGATTCCATTATCTCTAGACCCACTAAATAGGTTATCCCCTTGAATGGTTAGTGCTTCTATGCCATCATAATGAGGGGGTTCAAAATTGTGGGTGGGACTCACAGTCCCAAGAGCTCCTTCAGTAACATCAAACATCTAAAAAAGTAGAAACAAAGCAGTTATCCTCTTCAAATTGCAAAGAAACACCAATATTGGTACATTCCTAGAAACACACATATATGTTCATCAGACATGATCTGTTTTGTTACCTATTGTTTCTGGTTTGTTACATTTTTTCTTTTTATTTATTTTATTTAGTTACTTATTTTGAGATGAGGCCTCACTATGTTTCCCAGGCTGGAGTGCAGTTCTTATTCACAGGTGCAATCATACTGCACTGCAGCTTTAACTTCACGCTCAAGAGATTCTCTCACCTCAACCTCCCGAGCAGCTGCATGCATCATGGCACCTGCTCTTAATTATTGTTTTGTTATTTGTTGTTATGTATGTTTTTATTAAGTTAATTAAATTAATCTGGCATGAATGACAACTGAGGATAAACCTGTGCCCTTTCTTTCATACTACTTTTGCTTGCACGTTACATGCTTTGCGTCTGTAGGCTTTTAAAAGAGGAAACCAGAATTTTCATGTACAAGTGCACAAATGATATGCTCAATAATAAAAATATTACATATCAATCCAGTTGAAATTCAAATAAACAATATGGTTATTATTTAATGACTATTAGGTAACTCTGCAGTCCTGGAGGTCATCTCCAATTCCCCAAAGCTGCTGTTCAAAACCTTTTCACTTTCCTCAGTTTCCCTCATCTCTCTTAGCCCATAACCTTGTGCTTTCCTGAAAAGGCTAGTGTAATCAAACATAAACTTTTTAGACGCTCTCCTCCATTCTAAAGGTTTCTTTTTATCTTCAAACTTCTTCTTATCCTTCCCTTCTTTATCAGAGGCTAAAGTATACTTACTTCTTTCCAATGTCCACATCTATGATCTAACTCCTCCTTCCAACTTCATCAATTGCCACCACTTCGGTTTTCTCTTCACTCATTCCCTCTCCACTAAGCCCATTTCCTAAGTACATAAATATGTTCAAGTCTCTAGAGTAAAAAATCCCCTTTTCTTAACCATTCTAATTTCAAGTCATTAACTCATCTCTCGTTTCTTAATCAAAGTTTCTAGAATGAGTCCTTTTAGTCTTCCTACCTCTCTTTCTTACTTTCTTCTTGTTGGTTTTAGAGGTATTCTCCAAGAAGTTCTCAGTCAACTTCTCTCCACCTTGGCCACATCATCAGTTCTTAACTTCTTGAACATCTGCTTCACTTTGAATGGCTCCCAAACCTATATCTCTAGTCACAACTTATCTTGAACTCTAGACATGAGTTTCTAACGGCCTTCTGGCCATGTGAATGTCCTCTATTAGTATTTCATTTACAACTATTTAAATTTAACATTTTTAGAATCAAGCTATGCATCTTTCCTTACCTTATCTGCTAATTTCATAAAATTCTGAAGATCAAAATATTTTCAGGATGAAAGATCATGACAATGAGACTCATATATGAGTTGGAAGACTAAGCTAAAGAGCTTTAAAATTGTTTCCAATCTTTCTTTATGAAAAATGAGAATACATGACTGAGTAATAAGACAATAAAATCCCTAACTATGAATGAAAAAAAGATTAAAAAGAAAAAGGAAGTACTAGAAAAGGAAAAATAAATTAAGAGAAAGAGGTTCTAGATGAATTTGAATACTTCAAAATTATCATTTAATAGATGAATACAATCTAGAAAGTCTCTTATACATACTTTGATGTAATGATCCTTGGAGCCAGTGATGATTAGATCTTGTCCATTGGAAATCTGATCCACAGTAAGGCACATAACAGGGCCTAGGTGTCCTGTTAACTTTCCTGTAGACTGAAACCTTTAAAAATAAATTTAAAAAAATTTTGTTTAAAAATACTTCTCAGTATGATGGGATTAAGCCTCAACATAAACAATTTACATTCCTTCATAAAATAGTTGACTTTTTTTTTTGTTCATTTTGTATGTTTAGAGATAGGGTCTTGGGCTGGGCACAGTGGCTCACGCCTGTAATCCCAGCACTTTGGGAGCTGAGGTGGGCAGATCATCTGGTCAGGAGTTCAAGACCAGCCTGGCCAACATCATACACCCCAAAAATACAAAAATTAGTCGGGTGTGGTGGTGGGTGCCTATAATCTCAGCTACTCAGGAGGCAGAGGCAGAAGAATCAATTGATCTCGAGAGGTGGATATTGCAGTGAGCCAAGATCAAGCCACTGCACTCCAGCCTGGGCAACAGAGCAAGACCCCGCCTCAAAAAAAAAAAAAAAGAAAGAAAGAAAGATGGAGTCTCATTATGTCGCCAGGCTGAAGTGCAGTGGCTATTCACAGGGATGATCATGGTGCACTGCAGTCTCAATCTCCTGGCCTCAAGCAATCCTCCCACCTCAGCTTCCCCAGTAGCTGGCACTTACAGGTGTGCATCAACAGCATTTTTCATTTTAGCTCCACCTCTACGGAACTCTGTTCAAATAGTCAAAACTAACATAATCTACGATGCAAGCAGGGAGAGTCATAAATGTTATTCCAAAGCTGACTAACGTCATTTAAGTAAGAAAAAAGCAGCAAAAAAGCAGCAGAAGTCTAAAAAAATGATTAGTTTTTAACTCCAACCTAAATCCACCTAAACGTTAATCTGCCAAATGTCTAAATATGTGTTAGGCATACAACTGATTAGGTCCAATTTGAATTTCAAATAAACTGACAATATTACTGATGTAATTACAAAATTAGTAACAATACTGAGGAAATAAAATTATTTTATTACACACACATTTTTGCAAATATACATAAGTGCACATACATCATATATACACATTTATCTATATATATGTGTGGATATATATATCAGAAAATAAGTGGTCCATTTCATCAATTATTATAAAGATATGAAAATGACCAGGACAGCTATGCAGCTGGTAGAAAACTGTATGCTGTCAGTTGTCAGAGGGTAACAATGAACCATTGTTTCACAGTCCTACTTCAAATCAACCTGCTGGAATAAAGACATGTGTCTAGCTTCTAAAATATTACAGTTTCTTGAAAACTATTCTCTTAGTTCCTTTGTTAAGATCTACATTTAATTATTAATATGTTGCTGAAAACAACCAGCTTTCCAAGAACCAAACTTTTCAGCAAATTAAAAAGTACGAAATATTTTCAAAAGCTGGTATCTTTTCTTGTCTTATGTCATGATTTTGACTATTTCTTCTAAGGTGCTCTTACTATGAGTCAAATTCAATATCTTCAAGAATAAACCAAGTCCTCACCTCTTTTCTCATTTTCTTAAAAAAGCATTGTTTTCAATTTTCTACATTTTATTGCTAATACAGTATTTAGGACCACGGTTTCTCTCTTAGCTAATCTATAAATTATGTTTATTATACTTTGTCGGTCATACTTTAACATATTTTAAATGTTACAAATTATAACACCAGTTTTTCTCAAAGTTTTTCAGAAAAACATCCATTTGATTTACCACTGGCAAATCCCTTCTGGATGAGAGGCACCTTTTATTATCTGAATTGGAAACCTTACTAAGAATCTTGTAATAGTCTGTTTAATGGCCTTTATCTTCCATTATAAGATGAGTTCTAAGAAGGTAAATCTAGGCTGGGCACGGTGGCTCCTGCCTGTAATTCCAGCACTTTGAGAGGCTTAGGTGGCAGGAGCTTTTGAGCCCAGGAGTCCAACACCAGCCACATTTGTTTTGCTCTGTCTTTATTCCCAGGACTCACCAGACCGTTGGTGCAAAGCCTGACATCACTGGGTTGAATAAATATTTGTTAACTAATAAGTGATTGTTCCCTGCTGCCAAACTTTTAGGAACTAGAAAACAAGCTAACATAAACACTCAACTAAAGGAAAAAAGCTCATACTTCATAGCAAATAAAAATCAAATAAAAGATGTAATGCCTTAAATTGTATCATTTTTTTCTTTTTAACTATTTCATCTTAATACTTCATAGTTTACATATATTTTATTTTATATTCACAAAATTTCTGTGAGGACTTTATGCCCAAAGTTGTTAAATTAATTTTATAAATGAAAAAATTTAAGATATAAGATGTTTAAATAATGTTGCAAAAAATAATTCTATCAAGAGTACTGGGATACTGATCCACGATGGCCAAATAGGAACAGCTCTGGAGTGCAGTTCCCAGTGAGAATGTGTGTGATCACCACATTTCCAAATGAGTTTTCACTGCCCAGAGACCAGGAGATTCCCGGGCTGAAAAGCACCAAAAGTTTCCAGCATGGCTGTTTCAGCCGGTGCCGAGGGTTGGTGCATAGAAACTCACATAAATCTGGGCAGCTGCTTCAACTGGCACCTGGAATGCCAGGGAGACAGAGCCGCTCATTCAACTGAAAGGGAGGGGGCTGAGGCAGGGAGCCAGGTGATCTGGCTCGGCAGGTACCACCCCCACAAAACAAGCAATCCGAAACACTCTGGATTAAGAGTTTCACAGAAAGCGCAGCTGGACCCAGGAAGGTCCAGCTCCATTGGGGGAAGGGTGTCCACCACTACTGAGGCAGTCCACCAATACCGAGGCAGTTCTAACTGTACCTCTTTAAACAACACCTCAAGTAAGTTCACACAGCAGCTAAGCAAAGCCCGCAGCAGCTCCGCAATGCCTCTGCTGGCAGACTGTGACTAGACTATCTCTGTGCTGGGCAGGGCATCTATGAAAAAAGGCAGCAGCATGTGAGGAAATTATAAATAAAGCCCAACCTTCCTAGGACAGAGTACCTAGGAAAAGAGGGGGTTATGAGTTCCACTGCAGCAGACTTAAATGTATGTGCCCAGCAGCTCTGAACGCAATGAAACAATGGAGTTCCCAGCACAGCACTTGAGCTCCTATAAAAGACAGACTGTCTACTCAAGCAGCTCCCTGACCCCATGTACCCAAAGAGACAGCTCATAAAGGAGAGTTCAGGCCGAAAGATGGCGGGTACCCTTCTGGGATGAAAATAACAGAAGAAGAAACCGGCAGCAACCCTTATTTATAGATTCAACACTATCCCCATCAAGCTACCAATGACCTTCTTCACAGATCTGGAAAAAAACACCTTAAACTTCATATAGAACCAAAAGAGAGCCTGCATAGCCAAGACAATCCTAAGTAAAAAGAACAAAGCTAGAGGCATCACACTACCTGACTTCAAACTATACTACAAGGCTACAGTAATCAAAACAGCATGGTACTGGTACCAAAACAGAGATACAGACCAATGGAACAGAACAGAGGCCTTGGAGGCAATGCCACACATCTACAACCATTTGATCTTTGACAAACCTGACAAAAACAAGCAATGGGGATAGGATTCCCTGTTTGATAAATGGTGTTGGGATAACTGGCTAGCAGGGTGCAGAAAGCAGAAACTGGACCCCTTCCTGACACCTTACACTAAAATTAACTCCAGATGGATTAAAGACTTAAATATAAGACCTAACACCATAAAAACCCTCAAAGAAAACTTAGGCAAAACCATTCAGGACACAGGCATAGGCAAGGACTTCATGACTAAAACACCAAAAGCATTGGCAACAAAAGCCAAAATAGACAAATGGGATCTAATTAAACTCCAGAGCTTCTGTACAGCAAAAGAAACAATAATTAGAGTGAACTGGAAACCAACAGAATGGGAAAAAAACTTTTGCAATCTACCCATCTGACAAGGGCTAATATCCAGAATCTATAAAGAACTAAAACAGATTTACAAGAACAAAACAAACAACCCCATTCAAAAGGATATGAACAGACACTTTTCAAAAGAAGACATATATGAGGCCAACAAATATACGAAAAAATGCTCATCATCACTGGTCATTAGAGAAATGCAAATCAAAACCACATTGAGATACCATCTCACACCAGTTAGCATGGCGATCATTAAAAAATCTGGAGACAACAGATGCTGGAGAGGATGTGGAGAAATAGGAACACTTTTACACTGTTGGTGGGAGCATAAATTAGTTCAACCATTGTGGAAGATAGCGTGGTGCTTCCTCAAGGACCTAGAAATAGAAATTTCATTTGACCCAGCAATCCCATTACTGGGTATATATCCAAAGGATTATAAATAGTTCTATTATAAAGACACATGCACACATATGTTCATTGTGGTACTGTTTACAATAGCAAAGACCTGGAACCAACCCAAATGCCCATCGATGATAGACTGGACAAGGAAAATGTGGCATATATACACCATGGAATACTATGCAGCCATAAAAAATGATGAGTTCATGTCCTTTGTAGGGGCATGGATGAATCTAGAAACCATCATTCTCAGCAAACTGACACAAGAACAGAAAATCAAACTCCACGTGTTCTCAGTCATAGGCAGGTGTTGAACAATGAGAATACATGGACACAGGGCGAGGAGCATCACACACTGAGGTATATTGGGGGAGCCAGGGAGGGACAGCAGTGGGGTGGGGAGGTTGGGGAGGGATAACATGGGGAGAAATGCCAGATATAGCTGACGGGGGGATGGAGGCAACAAACCACATTGCCATGTATGCACCTATACAACAATCCTGCATGATCTGCACATATACCCCAGAACCTAAAGTACAATAAAAAAAAAAAGCGAATCAAAAAAGAAAAATAAAAAAGAGTACTGGTGAAACTAGGATGAGAATGTTGGCCTCTTCCTAGTAAACAACATGACTTGTAGGCAAATATTAAGAGATTGTAATATTTCAATTTTATTTTTCCTCTATATACTTATTTTCCCCAGCAATGGAGATTTTAAAAAAGAGAAAATTGTCAGTTTGCTAATAAAGACACAAGAGACATTTAGAAGTACCATGCTGAATAAAATAGCCTATGATTTTACATTAACTTCTGGGGTCATGAAAATTGGATTTCACGTGCACTGATGTTATTAATGTCTGAAGTTGTATTTGCCATAGCAAGAGGTATGTTTTCTTAAAAATATCTACCTTTTGAGATCCCACATCCTGACAGCATTTCCAGAAGCAGCATAGAGGAAGGTGCCAGTTGGGTTTAGGGCAATTTGATTGATCTGGTTCTCTCCAGAAGGAATAGCTACTGTTCGACTGGTACTTGCAGAACAAGAGTCTCCAAGAGTAACTTGACCTGAAGACCTTAAGAGATACAAACAAAGCAAAAAAGTCACATTTCTGGACTTGAGTTTGGCTCAGAATTCCTTGGATTCCCAGGAACCTGGCTGTAGGCAATAACAAGAATTGTGTCTTTTTGTCACTATAAACATAGTACCTAGCACAGCACATAACATAGAGTTAGTGCATATAAATAAATATTTGGTAAGTGAAGAAATGAATTAATAAAACAAGATTACATGGTTTAAAACTCTTAATTAGTATGTCTATTATAATACTAGTAATTCCAAGCCCTGAATCAGGAAGGACTAGAATATCTTTCAGGAAGATCATATGTTAAACATAAAAAAAAAAAATCAACAAATTGCCAGGCATGGTGGCTCACACCTATAATCCCAGCACTTTGGGAGGCTGAGGCAGGTGCATCACCTAAGGTCAGAAGTTCAAGACCAGCCTGGCCAAATGATGAAACTCCATCTCTACTAAAAACACAAAAATTAGCTGGGCATGGTGGTGCATGCTTGTAATCCCAGTTAATTAGGAGGCTGAGGCAGGAGAATCTCTTTGACCCAGGAGGTGAGGGTTGCAGTGAGCTAAGATCACACTACTGCATTCCAGCCTAGACGACAGAGGGAGACTCCGTCACAAAAAAAAAAAAAATCAACAAATGATCCATTGCCACAAAAGCAATTCATTTTCGGGCAGCTTCCAGAAGCCCCTGGCCAGGCTTCCCAGTACTCCTTCTGTATATAAGAATTGCCTTTCTGGATTAAAGACAGTGAAGACCTTTTTAATTATTTGCAGTCTTCACTTACTTTAACATGCTCATAGATGGAGTATCTATGATGTGGCTAAGGCCTTAAACATAGCTTATGTCTGTTTCTTCACATAAATTCTAGGTGAAGTTTTTTTTTTTTAATTTTGAAACATTTTCTTAGCTAACTTCTAAAATATTAAGCCATAATCAATCTTTTCAAATTTAACTTTAGTGATTCAATTGAATTGGTAAATTTCTAGCTCAAGATATATCTTAACATACTACAAAGTAGTATTCTTTTTCTACAAGATTGTCAAGACTTGTATTCTGTCCAAAGAATAGCAAAGTTGTTCTCAAATTACCAAACAGCACTTAAAAGTTAATATTCTCTACTATCTCTAAAGACTAGTAAAAGTTAACCTTTCTTATGTTCCCTGCTCTCATTTAAATGATTACAGAGTTTACATCAACTTCGATTATTAAAATAATTCATCAATATCACAGCAAAAAGAATCACTTGTTCTACACTTTTAAAGACAAATACAATAATGAGCACAGAAAAAACAGATTCATCCTCCAATTATTCAACGTAACCTGCAGTTATGAAATTTGCACTCACACCAAAGCAGTCTCAGTCCTTAAAAAACACTCTCAGCTTTTCAATCGCTATTAATTAAAGGTTATAAGTTCTTCTTCACTGCCTACCATGGTGATTTCAGCCACTTCCCAACAAATGGTAGTTATTTGAAGCAAGTAATATAAAACATTGAACTCTATCAAGTAAGAAATAGTATGAAAATGTAATACCTTATATTTGAGACAGAGAAAACATTAAATGTATACTTAGTCATAGATCAAATATGGCTCATCCTTTTCTGTTTAATGCCAGGCTCTTATATTTCATTTGTCAAGTTTCTCCCCCTCTTGTTTTATCTGTGCTTTTCATTGTGAACACTTTAATATCCTCTGGGAAGTGGACGGGTATTCAAAAATTAAAATGCATTTATAGTCATCTCTTTTCTCATATTTTGTAAAAAAAAAAAAAAAAGCTATTCATCCTTTACGCTATTTGTCTTCAAGTTACTTACGTAAGTGTTCGAATGCACTTTGCGGAATCTCTGATATCCCACACCTTAATATAAGATGTCGATACAGTGAAGACCAAACTGGTATAATTACAATATTTTATAGATACGACATTGTTGGGATGACCCCCCAGTGACATTATCTCCTGCCCGGTTACCAGGTTCCATACTTTACAAGTACGATCTAAAACAAACAAAAAAAGAGGAAACACTGTTAATATGAACTACTTTAGTTTCTCTTAACAACAAAAATTATTTAAATAATTTTTCTTCTATGGGAAGGAAATGAAAATAGTAGTTAACATGCAACAAGGATCCTAACTTCATCCTTGACCCTCTGCAGCAGGCTTAAAGACAAGGTATGCGTAAAGGATCAGATAAAAGTCTGGGATGTCTGGTGTATGTATCATGCGGTATTGAAAAAATAATTATAAACAATTTTGAAATGGTCATATCAAAAGAGCCTTGCTTCAAATTGCCCCTGAATTTAGAACAGCAGTCTCAAATCAGCCTCTTCAAAACATTCTTCTCTGATCATACTCCTACCTCCTCACAACATTCTCTATGCTAGTAAATATACACACATTTTTCCCCCAAGGGTCAATGATTGATAAATTTTATTTCTATTTTTGACCTAAAAACATAATCACAAAACTATTTCTTTTTCTGATATGTTAAATATCTAATTATACCAGAGAGATATATTTAATTTGAATCATTAGAAAAACATGGTATTTTAAAAGAACATTTTTTTTTAAATTAGGGAATTGCTTTACTATTACTCCCAGTTAATAAGTTCTAGCTGGGTTCTTGTACTTCCCTCATAGACAATGAGCAATAAATATTTGCTAATTAAAGTGAATCTTTGACTAAAAAACTCTTACTAGCTCCCTGAATTCCTGTACATGCTTGCTTTTCACCTCTCTAGCCTCAATGACCAGCACTTCTCTTAAACATATTCTATTTTTCAACCCAACTAGAATTAGTTTCTAAACATGCTCCACTTTTATCTTCATGTCTCTGCTTATGTTATTCTGTAATCTTGATTATTCATTCCTACCTGTCAATATCCAAACCATCCTACAGTTATAACCTAAGTGACCCCGTGTCAAAGTTTTCCTTGTTTCTCACAGCTGGGCAGTTTCTCTCTTTTCCAGAAACCCAAAACTCTTCATCTATATCTCTTCAAAGTATTTATAGTTGGTTTTCCAATATTTATAGTTGGTTTCCATTTATAGTTGGTTACTTGCAATTGTACCAAAGGGGTTAAGAGTGCAGGACTGGAGAAGGGTATACCTCAGTTTCTAATCCTGGTTCTTCCATTTACTAGCTAAATTTACCTAGGAAAAGTATTTATTCTCTTGAATCCTGAGTTTCTTTGTCTACAAAATGAGGATGAAGCATGTATCTCATTGGGATTGTTGTGAGAATTAAGTGAGATATATTATTATAGTGCCTAGCATAGCCCTGATATGTAGTAAGTGTTGCAGAAATGGTGGTTGCTATGTATCTTATTCCCATATTGTACATTTTATTAGCCTTTTATAGATTTTTATATAACCTGCATTTCAAAATTCAGGACCCTACATGCAGTACGTGCCCAAATACTGTAGAGAGTTGTATTCTGTCACCACTGTACTCACAAAACATCAACAGGTTTGACTTGCTGCTCAACTACACAATAATTTTATATATTTTACAATTCAGGGTTGAACCAGATTATAAGATTCTTGTTGGTCTTAAATGGTTTGACAGTTTTCTACAGCATGTTAAAAATTTAATTTTTTTAAAAAAAGCTATTAAGTATCTGCATTAGATAACTACTAGCACCTTTTGATCCAGTGAAGAGGAGATCATCAGTAGAATCCACACAGAGCACAGCTTTTGTATGCCCTTCAGCTATGTGAATACACTGAAGTGGAAAAGCTCTGATTCCTTTGGAAGCAGGAAATGGGTTGATTATGCCCCTAAGGTGGGGAAAAAACAAACAAACCAAGACTCACTTCAATATCATGAGACTATATCATGAGACTAGTCTTGTTTTTTTTCTAACTTTAAGAAGTCTTTATAAGTAATTAGTAATAAAATCCAGACTGCTCTGTTTTAAGCAGAAGGACAAAGTGTGAAATAGTAATAGTGATGGAGTATATCAACTAATCAGGCAGTTGCTAACAGCTGCATTCTGCAAACAGCCGAAACTATAATACATCTAGACTTTCTTATTAACAATTTCATCTCTCTAAGGTTTAATGAAGCAACAGTGGGAATTATTTGAGTGTACTGAATTCTGACAAATAAGGAAGATGCAGAAATGACAAGTAACAGGAAGACATAATTCCATGTCAAGCTGAGGTGCAAAAGAACATGCTGAAGCAAGTATAACATATATGCCACCTAAAATACCAGGAAAGCGGATTTCAAATAAAAATTAAAGAAAAAATAGGAATAATTGCATGAACAGAAATTCTAAAGGGACAATGGGTAGAAAGATCAAAAGCTTAAAGAAAAAAACTGACAATCTCAAAGAAAAATTTAAAAGAATGAGAATTTACAATAACATTGAATGGATAAAGAAAATTTGGTACATACACACAATGGAGTACTATTCACCCATAAAAAAAAGAATGAGATTGTATCATTTGCAACAACATAGATAGAATTGGAGACATCATGTTAAGTGAAATAAGCCAGGCACAGAAAGAGAAACATTGCATATTTTCACTTATTTATGGGATCTAAAAATCAAATGACTGAACTCATGGACATAGAAAGTAGAAGGATGGTTACCAGAGGCTGGGTAGGGTAGTCGGGGTTGGGAGAGGTGGGGATGTTTAACGGGCACAAAAATAATAGAAAGAATCAGTATGACCTACTATTTGGTAGCCTCAAAGGGTGATTATGGTCAATAACTGCACATTTTAAAACTACTAAAAGAGTGTAATTGGATTGTTTGTAACACAAAGAATAATTGCTTGAGAGGATGGATACCCCATTTTCCACAATGATTATTGTCCATTGCATGCCTGTATCCAAGCATCTCATTTACCTCATAAATATATATTTACTATGTACCTGCAAAAATTAAAAATGAAAAAAAATAAAAACAATGAAGGTCTTTAGGGAGCTTTCTCATAAATTTGATATTTCTGTAGTTTCTGCTTTTTGGCACTGGGCTATGCACTATGGAAATATAAAGATTATCAAAACATTGTCCCTCTCCCAAAGGAGTTTAAGATAGGATCACAATTAAAATCATGGTGTTGGGGAGACTAAAGATGATAATGAATTAAGACATGACAAATAGTCAAATGTACCTTCGCTCAAAGCAGAAAGAAAAGTTATGTTGAATTATGTCCATTATATGAGACAAATGGCCTAATATTAGGACAAATACAGGGATAAAGGAAAACTGTTTTGTTTCCATCTTCGTAATGAAAAAGGATATCCTTTGAGATGCAAGGGAGCAGAAATGATTAAGAAATGTGAGCCCAAAGTAAGTTAGAGCTGACAATGGAGATTTATTTAATAAATTCAAGCATGTCTGCTTTAAAATCATTGTATCAAAGGGTTTTGAAAGTATATACCATTGTGGAGGCAAAATCCTTGTCAGTATTCTAAGAAATCACAAAGATCAATAAAAGGGATAAAACATGTACACATGGTCTTCCAAAAAGCAGGAAAAAAGTGGAACCAGAAATTACAGATGGGTAAAACTTCTTGTTGAGTCTCACAGAAGAATAAATCATTATCTACTTAAAAATAAATGCTCACCAACAAAAGATAATCTGGGCTCATCAATCTCGTGGGGAAAGATTTTTGTAGGGTTAATAGATAGCAATTTAAGGGAATGTCATATTCACAATATATGTTGACTCTAATAAAGCCCACACAATAAGACTTTTAAATGATATCCTGTGGACAGTGATATCCTTTAACATCCTTGTGGACAGAACTGTTAAAGTATTTTCACAGGTAGTTGAAGAGTCACACCTAAAGAGTCAAGGTCACTGCTGATCTTGAAGATCTTTAGTATCCGGTCAATCTTTCCCTAGCCCTAGAGAGAAGTGGCATGCTTATTAAATGGATATATTAAAGAGCTGGACACAATATTGCCTAAAAAAATCACTGAAACAAAATTCATTTATTCTATATGCCTACTCACTATCAATAATTTGTTTAATAGAAATAAATATTTCAGGAGAAAGACAGCAATAGACCTACTGCATTCTACATAGGCCATATATGGAATGAGATGTAGTTTTAGATGTCCCATTTTAAGAAGAACATTGAAAAATTGGAGCCTTTACAAAACAGTAGAAGCAGAATGAAGGATCTGTAGACTATATTACATAAGGAAGAGATGATGAAACTATTGAGCTGATAAAAGAACATTTACTGGAGAGAGGATACAATAGCATAGTTTAAAAGGGTTGAATATTTAAAGAGATATCATATATAAACAAAAAGATATATAAAATTAATTCTGGTAAGGGGAAAAATAGCTGATGAAAGACTAATGAATGGAAATTTAAAGGAGGTAAATTTAGAGTTGGGGGAGAAAAAAATTTATTTTTAGGGTCTGGTTATAATGATCACAAAAGTGATAGGAGTCTATTATCCCTACAAATGATATAAAGAACTATTATCTCTGGATATATAATTATAAATTCTGATGCCATGATTTGCATACATGTGTCAACTTGAGATTATTGAAACTAATGCTCAGTAATTTGTTTGTAATCTAACAATTTAAGCAGATTAAAATTGAAATTGGAGCAAAACCTGCTCAAAAGTCTGAATCTGCCATTTTGAAATTTTGATGCCCTAAAGTTCATAGATAGGAATTGAAGTAATCAAATTTACAAATATTGCTTCAAATATTGAAAAAGTATGATTCTAAAGAATAGTAGGTTGCCACTATTAATTCTCACAAACAGAAAATATATAGGTATGTATAGGTCAAAAAGCTGATTGTAAGAAAACAATTTACGTTAACAGCTTAAGAGCTATTTTCAAAGTACATTTAATGACAAATTTTCTTAAGAAAAGAGCTAAACAGCACCCTCAGATAAGTGATAATGTGTCTCCAAAGGTTTCTTTCCTTCAGATTACAAGCTTTATCCCAGGAATCTATTAAACGTTTCCCTGATGATGTAACATCCAACACAATTCTGCCATGTCAAAGGTTATACTCAGTAAATATTTGCCCCATGACTTATGTAGGCACGGTTATTTCCAGGAGAGCAGAATGCCTTCTTTTAATTGTTACGTATTTTTCATGTCATTGGTTATTCGGTCTTTTGAGAAATAAATCTCAATATTAAATATAGTGTTTTATTAATTAGACACTTTGCAATGTTCTTATTCTGAATATTAGGATTAATTTTTTATATACGTTACCAAAGATAATAGAAACAGACAGCCATGGTATTTATTTCTCTATTAGAATTAATCTATTCACATTTTGAAATAGAAAATCAACTTTAAAAGAGTTTAAGGTTAAATATGGAAAATCTGCACAACAGACTTAATCTGAAGGAGAAAAAAAAATAAACACTTATTTTTGTTCCATGCAAACCTGTAAGGTCTTATGATACTGGGAATGAAATTAATTTCCTCTCCATTCCTCTGCCTACCTTCTGGAGGATCTGCTGATGATCAGCAAAATGGCCATAAAACAAGGAAAACAAGTGCAAAGGGGGACGACACAAAATGATCATGGTGAAAGGGAATGAAGACAGAGAGAAAAAGAAAGAGAAGTTAAGAACTCCCAGAAAAATCCATAACATGAAAAAAAGTAACAGTTATTTTGAAAGCTGTACCTATTCTTAGAAACATTCATTTAAAAAAATGCTTCTTTAGCGTTTATTTGTTCTTTTTAATTTTGGGTACAATGGTATCCTTTTTTTTCTCTAGCATAATTTTATTTTTAATCATATAATCTTTTTACTTAAAATTGCTAAACCAACAAGAAAAAATACCTTATCTACCTCACACACTTTGAGGCATTAGAAATACCTAACCACTGAGGATAAGAAACTTTCTTGACATCAATATTCATAAAACTTGATTTCTTTTAAAGAAAAGATTTAGATTACAGACAGAAAACAGGTATCACAATTTTTAAGCTATCATACAAAAAAAAATACCATGACTTTATCTGTAAGGTATGATCACAAAAATGTATTAAAATTAGCATGTTTAGAAATATTAGTGCATTTATACGATTTACAACAAATGATGCATGCAACAAAAATGAGACTTGCTTAGAATTTCTAGGAAGGCACTTTAGAACATCAATGAAATTCCAGAATGTAGGAAAGGCAGGAAAGAAAGTACCTGTGTACCTCCGACAGAGAGGAGTCACTTTCATCAGACCTACAGTGAAAGAGTTAGAATTATGAGGAGAAAGAATACAGATGTCAACAGGTAAGGACACTGACTTTGGACTCAAAATCGACAGCATGAATAACAGATATATAGCAAACATTTCCTTCATAGTGCCCTGCTTATCTATTTGCACTGGATATTAGCATGTTTAAGTATAGCTAAGTCATGTAAAAAGCTTGGTATTTATGTCTTCTAGCAAGACTTTAGGGACTAAAATTTTCTAATACTGATATACAGAATTGATACTCACTTCTAAAATTTTGGCCATGGAGAAGAACAAATGTCAAGTACATGAGACACAGGACTTTAAGATATGCTCCATTTAATTTGACTAGTCTGGAAAAATTTTCCCATTTCAGTAATTATTGATCAATTTTATTCATTGTGATAATTATTACTTTAGATATAGACTCTAATGTTGAAGTAACACAAATAGATTGTATTTTTGGATAGAAAGCAAGTCACTCAAAATTTAATAACCTTTTGTTTTAACTTATCTCAAAAACACTGAGTTCTTTTGACTAGGGAGTGTCTTAGTAACAGCTAGGGGACTTTAGTGGGCTTTTAAAATAGAGAAGTCACTCCTGTTAGCCCTACCTTGAGGCCTCCAAGACTACCGTGAGTCTAGTTATTATGAAAATCTATTTAGATTGTACAAGAGGCTTGGGGAGAATGAGGATACGATGAGTGTTGGCAAAGAACGTAACCAGAAACAATGTGAGGGATCTGTGTCATCTGCGTCTTGCTAGTTCAATATGGTAGTCTCAAAAGGAGCCCCAGAGAAAGCAATGTAAAGGGTAGGCAAGTTTTTGAAAGTGTAGAGTAGTCAATTATTCTACATTTTAGTTTATAGAGATGACAACAGACTCAAATTATTGGTAGCTTATAAAATATTTCAGTAAAAAATATAGAACTTTGATTAGATTGTCAAGATTATCAAAAGACTGACAGAAAATGTTCTCACTGTGAAGGCAATGTAGACACAAATTTAGCAATTCTGTATAACTAGTGAAATTTGATTTCCAAAAGATATTCCTAATGTTCTTCAACTTTTCTCAATTAATGACAGAAATAATTGACAATGTTAAAGGTATTTTGTTTAATAACACATGAAAATATTTACCTACCTACATCAATTTAAAGAACGTGTCATCTACTAATTAAACCATATTAAAATCTAATAATAGATCCATAAATAAAAGAATTATCCATAAATTAAGAATATTTATAATTCTTTAAAAATTATGGGATGATTCTCTAAGTTTATAGAGCCATTTAAAATGATCTAAACATGCCAGACAGACAGATCTTAAATGGCATCCTATAAATTTTAGAGATTATTGATATATACAGGGTGGTAATAGCAGAAAACAATTGTTGTTGTTCAAAGTCCAAGCAGACAAGTCAGAGTTAATAAATACCTTATGGCAGTAATGTTAGTATGGCATTCTTGCAAGAGAGATTCTGGCTCAATGTGTGGATATTTCGTCATTTTGAATTTGATGAAAATTACATTTTCCACATCCCTCCAACTTCTCCAACCCTGAAACCCACTCCAGTCCTACTCTCTCCATACGTAAAGGCAATTTTTTATTCCAAGAGCACAGTTACTGAAATTTGGGGGTGAACTTGTCTAGAACAATCAGATGACAATAACATGTTGCATGTGTAACAGTGGTCTTGGTAAACTGTTATATCCTCCAAAATTAAAGTAATTTGCCTCTTTTCAACTCAGTCTAACTGGATTAGAAGCTTTTGTGGACTCACAGAAGCTGAAAAATTCCCCAAAATTTAAACATCAAGTGGCTTCAAAGATTTTTCAGTTCTAATTTACTTGTAAAAGAAAAGGCAAGACAAGTGCTGAAGGTATAGCAACACAAATCTACAACAGGGAATAATGTTCAGCAGGAAAATAATTTTCTCTAATTTTGGCTTTACGGATCCTTTCCCATTGGAAAGATGCATAAAATATGGCAAGAGTTCACAAGTCAGGCTCCATCTCCCACACAGAGATGACTACATGTTTTCTACAGACTGTATTGAAAGGTTCAGAATATTTTATAAATAACTGGGGCTCTTTTCCGTAATGACTTACTTATCCTGCTGAACTGATGTGTTTCCCTGAGAAACAGTAAGACGATTAAAAACATTCAGTTCATTACGGGGCCGGCTTGGTGGGGAAGGAGGAGGTGAAAGACTAGCCTCTGAAGTTCCAGAATCTGAGCTACAAGAAAAAAAGAACATTAAGTAGGTGGCTTTAATTGGTTATGATTTGTTAGAAAAGTTATAAGAAACATGCTCTTTAAATAAAAAAAGCTTTTTGTTAGAGAACGCCTTCTTTCTTTCTTCCATTTTTGTAAGATAAAATGCACACAGAACAATTTTTTAAATTTCTTTTCACTGTATTTTGTTACAATGACCACAAGATGGCACTAAAGAGACGGTTCTGTCTGCTGAAATCTGAAGTCAGTATAAAAATAAAGCAAGTCACATTTAAAATTATATACAATTTTAGAGTCAAAAGCAAGTTGCTCACTTTACAGATGAGGAAAGATACCCAGAGAGTTTACAAGAAGTTTGCTTATTCAGTTGATTCATTCATCTATTTTTAAATTACTTAAGCGCTCCATCCCCATTTCCCAATTATTCTTGAGAGATTCAATTCAGTAGAAACAGGCAAATTACTTCTTTAAGTACAGGAAGCAAGGACGATAAGAAGGATAATTTCTATGACATTCAAGTCAGCTAAACCCGTGGCCAAAAAAGAGAGTGAGCTTCTTGGCACAGGGTAGTGGATGGTATAGAATTGTCCATTTAGGCACAGAAAATAAACACTTTCCATACATATTCACATTATTTTTATGTTAAAGAAATTAAAGTAATTCACTTAATTAATATTTTAATGTATATTCACATAAATGCTTTCCCTCAAGGACACATCTGAGATTTGCAGGGTAACAGTGGTTCTAATCCAGTCAACTTGTGCATGCTGTCATGTTGCAATTTGTAAATGCCCAGTTCAGTGGATCATCAGATTATATTATATACTGCTAAACAAACTAACCCTCACAAAACACACAAAAGAAACAATTGAGGATAATACCAACAATTTGAACATGAGAGAGCAGCAAGAAAATAGCACAGTAACACACCCTATGATTAATACTAGTTTTTCTGTCAGACACTCTGAAGAGCAGGGTCAATGTCAGTTTTAGCTGACATTGCAATGACAGTCAAAATTAATTCTAAATTTTTCTGTTAATAGAAGACTATCTGAAATATAGACTTAATAAGCTTTACCTCAAGTATATATTAACTCTTAAAATGATATACACAAATAACCGGAAAATAAGTAAGTGGGACAAGTGATCAGGGACAAGTGCTCAAATATTTTTACAAGTATGTGTATGACCAAGACAATTAGACCACTGAGCCAAGCCAAAAGCTGATTTGACTGTCTTTTGATTAGTCAAATAGTCATAACCACAGCGCCAGCCTAAATCTGGAAAATAATCTCATGATTGTCTTTAGCATCTAAGTGCAGCAGGCATTTAATAGTCTAGTAGGTAAAAAAAAAATTAGTCACTTACTGCTTTTGTTCCTTGGCCTTTGATTTTTCTGCTTTCTCATATGCCTTTCTCCTTGTTACAGGAGAAGGCTCTGGAATTTTTTTCTCTGATAGAGATGACTGCCTGGAACTAAAGTAAAAGAAGATTAATTACCTAATTCTAAATTTACACATATAACTTTGGTACATATTCAATCTAAAATTTGTAATAGGTTATAACTGGAACCTGAGAAAGATTATTACTTGAAAACAAAAAAAAAGAACTAGGATAGGAAAATATTATATGAGTTATTTTTAGTTGATGGAAGCTCAACAACTATAATTTTTAAATTGGTGATCTTATTAAATATATAACTTATTATCTTTGAATATAAATATCAATGATATACTGCCAAATAGCTATAACAAATATTTTAAATGTGTTTTAATTTCATTGATAATTGTTTCAGATGAAGAAAAATTATAGTTTTGAAAGAAGAAAAATACCAGAATATGAGAAACAATGAGATTTAATGAATTAATATTGAGACACAATCACAAAATAGTTCTATAGGTAATCACACACATAAAAAAATACATAATGAATTTACTTAACTAGTATTTAATTTGTATCTATGTATATTTTAGTAGTAAAAGTATTCTTGCCTTAAATATATTTAATGTCAAATGGCTGCTTGTAATTAAAAATTTAAGAAAATAATTTTTGTGTATGGTGGTAATGAATTTTAACTAAAAAAATAAAAAGGCTGGGTCGGGCATGGTGGCTCACACCTGTAATCCCAGCAGTTTGGGAGACCAAGGTGGGCAGATCACTTGAGGTCAGGAGTTCAAGAACAGCCTGGAAAACATGGTGAACTTGTCTCTACTGAAAATACAAATATTAGCTTGGTATGGTAGCAGGCACCTATAATTCCAGCTACTTGGGAGATTGAGGCAGGAGAATCACTTGAATCCAGGAGGCAGAGGCAGCTGTGAACTGAAATCATGGTACTGCACTCCAGCCTGGGCAACAGAGTGAGACTCCATCTCAAAAAAAGAAAAAAAGTCAGCTGAGCACAGTGGCTCACACCTGTAATCCTAGCACTTTGGGAGGCTGAGGTGGGCAGATCATGAGGTCAGGAGATCGAGACCATCCTGGGTTATGTGGTGAAATGCCGTCCCTATTAAAAATACAAAAATTAGGTGGGTGTGGTGGCACATGCCTGTAATCCCAGCTGAGGCGGAGGCAGGAGAATCTTGTAACTTTGGGAGGTGGAGGTTGCAGTGAGCCGAGATTGCACCACTGCACTCCAGCCTGGCCACAGAGCTAGACTCCATCTCAACAACAACAAAAAAAATGTCTTGGGGGGGAAAAAAAACACTAAGGTATTAAACAGAAAGATTTCCAGAATGGGTTTACATGACTCCTATCTAAAAGTGAAAACTAAATGTAGTTAGATTTTGTGTGCTTGATTTTTCTAATCAGGAAACCACATTTTAGCAATTCTGCATCATTTAAATTATAAGAATAACTTGGGTAAAAGTTATGCAGTAATGGTTTATAAGAGTTATTGCACCAAATGAGTGACCAAACTCTCACAATATGTAAAGAATTACAAATATATGAGTATAAGCATGTGAATTTATGAAAACTTTAAAATAAGTTATTTAGAGACAGAAGCCAAAAGATATTTTCCACAACCTGTCATAAAGGATACATTTTTTAAATGTAGAAAGGCAAATAGAAAAGATTACCTGAATTTGGATTCCAGGCCATAGATTTAGTCCTGAAGTTCCAAAAGTCTCACTTATCTGACAGACTAAAAATCTAATGCATGCTAGTTCCTAACATCTGATCTCAGTTCTATATCACTACCTTCACCGAAAGCATTTCTTCTATTCTCATCTTATCACCAAAGCACTGAAGCCATAAACTATACTGGTTAGCAATCTCTAACAGCAGATCCAATGGTTAAATACATAGGCCACCTCAAGCACATGCAAGAAAGTTCTGTCATCATTAAAATTAATTCTGGAACAGAAGGTAGCAGATGGGATTACTCAATGGAAAACAGTAGAAATATACTCATAAAATGAAGAATATTATGGGAAACAGCTATTCCAAGGTGGAAAGTTTGTTATTCTGTGTTATTTACAGACTCATATAGTGTGTGCCACTTTTGGGGGGCGGCAATATTCCTGAGTGCAGAGATATATTCATTCCATAAATTATCTGCTAGATCACATGTAAGGGTTAGTTTGAACAATGCCATTGAAAATTTTCACCAGTGAATGACTAATCTAACATTAAAACAACTACCAAAATACACACATGCATACACACACAGGACTACATGTAGGAAAATCCTCGTTCTCAAGATAATAATTAAAATATTCTTTTTTTTTTTTTGAGACAGAGTCCTACTCTATCACCCAGGCTGGAGTGCAGTGGTGCAATCTTGACTTACTGCCACCTCTGCCACCCAGGTTCAAGCAATTCTCCTGCCTCAGCCTCCCAAGTAGCTGGGATTAGAGGCACCTGCCACCATGCTGGGCTAATTTTTGTATTTTTAGTAGAGACAGGGTTTCACCATCCTGGCCAGGCTGGTCTTGAACTCCTGACCTCATGATCCACCCACCTTTGCATCCCAAAGTCTGGGATTACAGACGTGAGCCACTGATATTCTAAGCAAGATTTATTTGGAATAGAAGGTTTTTTGTTCAGATTATCATAGGAAAGAGACTATTTCCTCCTTCAATCTTTAATAATACCAATAAAAATATTTTTGGGGGCATACACTTATCCCAGATATACAATGTGCTTCAAGGTAAAAAATAAGAAAGTTCCAAATGTATTAAAGTAGTAATTGGTATTTGCTTTTTTCTTTAAAAGAGTCAGCAAAGATTTACTATCCTGACAGTGCTCTTAGAACTAGGATATAGGTAATTTAGAGCAAATTTAAGAGTCTAAACTTTTGGTTTATATATAATAATTATACAATGGTTTTATGGGTATAACTTTAATTTAGGTGTTTCTATATAAGTATTGTCTGTAATTCATAACTCAGCCCTTATAAAAATTGTAACCCTTAAGAATGATCCTAAAACTGGGAGAAAAGACAAAGCAATTCAACAAAGGACATCTCATCTTAAATGATTTCAGCTCTCTAATAAATTTGGGGAGACAACACCTAACAAATTATTTGGAAAACCAGAGATCAAATTTACATAAATTTTACATAATAGAATGAGAAATCAGCAACATGCATACTCTTTTTAAAAAGCCAAAAGAAAAGAAGTTAGTGTAGCTGGGCCAAACTTACATGCTGCCTATCTTAGAAGGTAAGCCAGGTGGGGAAGAGAGCTCTTTTTCCCTAGCAGAAGTACCACTTGTCTCTGCATTCATTCCAATCTCTTGCCCTTCTGCAACAGGTGTAAGTGGGCCAGGCAAGGAGGCATCTCCTGTACTAGTGTCTGAAGCTAGTTCACTGCTATCTGCATACAGCAATTCCATCTGAGTGGTGGTTCTCCTTCGGGCCTAATCAAAGAATGGAAGGAAAAGCAATCAGGAGCAAACTTTTGCATAGAAGATGATTAGGGAACAGAGATTTATATTAGTTTGAAATAGATAAAAACATTTAGCGTGTCCTTTCCTGGAAGGTGTGTCAAACACAGCATGTGAGATAGTGATAAGCCAGACCTATAGCTAGATAAAGCATTTAGAGGCCAGAATAATAGCCAACATTTGTATTGTACTTATATGCCAGGCACTGTTCTAAACACATTATTATATTAGCAGGAGACAGGTGATATCACTATCTCAATTCCCAATTGAAGAAACTGAGGCACAAAATAGCTAAGTAATTTGTCCAAGGTCATACAGCTAGTAAGTGGCAAAGCCAGATTCAAAGCCAGGCAGTCTGCCTCCAACATTACTGTGCTCTCCTGCCGCTTGCGGCCAGCTCCCTCAACGTATTGTTAAAAAAAAAAAGAAAGACATTAAACCAAAACCAAAAGATAACTGCAGGGAGGCTCAATTAAATGCTGCTTTTTCCCATGCTTAATTTCTTTTTTTATATATTTTTTTTCAATTATTGTGAGCCTTAAGTGGACAGATTAAATATAAATATATATGTTTAATATAAATTTAAATATATGTTTAATCTGTCCACTGGACAACACCAACCAGTATCAGCTTTGGGCAGCCTGGTGAGGCAAGTAAAGGTTATTGTCTTAAAATCTAAACTCACTATAAGCATTCCTTTCCTTAGTCTTGAAAACCAAGTGACTATCCAGTTATTGCTCAGTCAGTTGTTGATATCACTAAAGTACTAACAGATAATCAAGCAAGTGGTTTACCAGATTATAAGCCTCTAGAAAACAGCCAACCTGTTTTTTCATGTGTATAGCCCCAGCTCTTAACACAGTGCTGGTACATACAATTTTAAAATATATAATCAACTTCATTTTTTTCAATAAATGAAAAAGAAATAATAAGAGATCCTTTTCAGACATCTTAACAGTTCAAAAGGGGTAGCAGGTAGCACTTCAGAAAATGTTTAAAAAGAGAAAGCCCCACAGCCATTTTTTACACTCTTAATTCTCTCCACAGCCAAGAGCCTAGAGCAGAGAGGAATTTCTTCTTGGGAATTCTTAACTCAGGTGGTTTTTTCAGGAGATGACCTTTAGGCCACCACTTCACACCTCTCTAATGTCCCACAGTGGCATAACTTAATAGGCTTCTCGGGGCCTGAAAGATAACATTTACCTTAAGAGATTCTCTCCTTTGCTTAGTACTAGATCCAAACCATAGAGAATGTTTTCTTTGAGTTTTGGTAACCTCTGTTTAGATGCTTAGAATAATAAAACACAAACCACAGGTCGCCAAGCCAGTAGCTCAAGGAGCCTGGAGATGTTTTTTGATTGGTTTGGCCAGGGTTTTAAAATCTGAGAGATCTACATAAAAATCCATATTTAAGAATTATCCTCAAAAAAAAAAAAAAGGATCTGGTAGCCTTAGGCCCATATTCCCACAAGGCAAAAATGAGCAAAACTTGATAGTGGCTATTTCCTTTTAGATGGGGCATGTACTCTCCAGGTAATCATAATGATGACCCATTCATTATTGTATATCCAGCTAAATTAGTCATTTACATTATCTGATTAACCACTGTGGACCTTAAATATATACTATCCCTTGCACAGTATTATTATTTCAGGTCCTGATTCCATCCATTCACTCAACAATATTTAATGAGCACTGTAAGAATTCTTTTTTCTCAAACATCATATGATTGTTCGTCAAATCACCTAGTATCAAATGCTACTACATTCAATCTGATATGTACTATAGGTATATCACACATTTAGCAGTATGTATCATTTATATAATTTTTAAAAACCCTACAATATGCATCAGAGCTTCATACATTTTTAACACATAATAATTACAGATTGGATTATTATTAAAACCACCTCAAGAAACAGTTAAACAAATAAGAAACACTTAAAAACACACTAGAATGCTAAAATTTCAAAAATCTCCTGCCAATCTAAATGACTGATATTGTATGCCACTACAGAGTCTACAATTTAGTAATCAGCAGCTTAAGAATCACCCTCCATAATCACGTTATCTAGTGGGAAAAATATAAGACTACAGTAAAGCCCAACTTCCACCAAGGAGAAATTTTTTAACATCAATTTTTTTCAGTTACCACTTAAAGGGAAATATGATAAAGAACTAAATAAAGAAGAGCTATAGTAAAATCATGTCCATGTGCTAATCTATTAAGTCAAAGCTGAACGAAAACATGTTCACCTGATACTTCTAGTTCTTCTTACCTTGCTCTTAGGTTTCACTTCACCACAAAGCTTCATGAGATCTGAAGACAGTGTGCTATATGCAAATAAATAATTAAGCACAAGATTAAATGGAAAATTACTATAGAAAGCTATAGCTCCTCTATATCAACAACTACAAAAAATTTATATGTCTATGGCAAATAGAGAAAGACAATAAAGTCAAAATGAATTAATTTAAAAATAATTCATTTATGTTCCTTAAATATTTCAATATTTTTATTTTAAAATTTATGATGGTTAAGCATAACTTGGTTTCTATTTACTGTTTCTAGTGCTATGGATTCACTAGGCCAATAGATTGAAAATTATTCCGGTTTTATGGTAATTGTTGGATACGACAAGATTAAAGTATTTAAAATGTTATGTAAAGAAGTCAAATTTATTGTTTCCAAAGGCCTCCTTACCTTCCTTCTGATCCTGGGCTGTTTAAAGGTGCATCCTCATCCGTACTGTCTTCTACATTTTCTAAAAAAAAAAATACGTAAAACATAGCATTATCCACATGTTACAGTTTGAATGGTGACTGAAATCCATATGCTGTAATGAACAACAGTTCAATATCTCAGTATGGGCACAATGGTTTTAATAGCTCAACTAAATAAACAAAATTGTAGAAAAGTATTTCTAAAAAATCTCCTTTGATTGTGTGTTCTAGAATGAGGAAAACATGTTCAAATAGGAAAACCATGATTTTGAGTGGCAAACTATAGAAGAATAACATCCTTCTGAACGAGATGGGTACATTATGTATATTGCAGAGTCATGTATCTATCCTGCACCATCCAAACATACAAAAATCTACTGTTAAAAAATATGAAGTAAATGCTACATGAGCTTCCTTTAATGTACTGAGCCAACCAAGAACACTACATAAAGTGTAAATATAGTTGTTACATTTTATCAGTTATGCCAATGTACCTAAATATTTTTCTGTCTTTAATTTTTATATTTTGCCTTTATGTAGAAAGAGAGAAGGTGTGTATGAGGGTGTTCAGAAGTGACACATCAGCATGCAGCTCATTCACATGAACACAGAAAACGAAAACAATAGGTTTGCATGCAACAGCTCTGTACACTACTACAAATAAACCACTGCTATTTCAGAACAACTGTAGCAGACTAGTGAAAAGGGAGAAGAATTAAACATATAAAACTGTTAGGAAGTCAGTAAATAAAATAGCCACAGAAAGTAAACTACTTAAAATGCCAGCGAGTCCCTAACATAGGTGCAGTTTACTTTAATGTATACATTTTATTATAAAATCATTCCATAAATGTAAAGACAAAATTATGAGCAATATATATTAATGAAACATATACAGGATTCATCATCTTTTAATTTTATTTTATATAATACAGTTAGACTATGGCAACATTAGTCAATTAATTCCTCTCTCTCTACAAATGTTCCTCTCCTTTCTCACTGTTCAGTAATATTTGGTACTATTATCAAAATAGAATCATATCTAGGACTCACACAAAGGGTTTACTTTCTGAAGTGAAAAAAAATGGTGATTTTTGAAGCAATATGTATCTCATTAGAGGAGGGCTCAAGGACTTGCTTCACAGAAAGGATAACTGAGTACTAAGGTACTGAATTAGTCAATAATATAGAAAATTATCTTATAAAGAAATGACAAACCTGGCCTCTGTTTTCCCATGGGTTTTAACAGCAGGCTAAGATGTGCTAGTATTTTTACTGCAGAGTGTGATGGAATTAAATATTAAACATCATCCAAGTGCTTTGTAGAAAGCTCTTAACTCCTGCTTATGCCTGTATGCCTTATTTAGAGATAATGATGTCTTGACATAACCAGCTTGACCAGAGCACAGAGGATCCCACCCAGACGGTCAGCAACTCAGACCCTCTTCAGGACCAAGTTTGGTCTGAAGCATTATGGTTATCTGAGCAGTAGGACGAATCATCAACTCACTGTTGTACTCTCAACTCTGAGAACACAACTCTAGCCCAGGGTTAACTTCTTTTCTTATCATAGTAGCTTTAAAGCCAAAGACAAAACAAAACTCCCAAATGCCCTAAAGTTAATCTATATCACTGTAAAGTTTCACAGTCTCACTTCACTGGAAGTTAACCAAATAGTTGGATTTTTAAAAGTCATCCTTTAAAGTTATTCTTTTAAAAAGTTATATATATATATATATATACACACACACACACACACACACACACACACATATATGTATATATATATGTGTATATATATGTGTGTGTGTATATATATAGATAGAGAGAGAGAGAGAGAGTTTCTATATACTAGCTATAAATTTTTTTTTTTTTTTTTTGAGACGGAGTTTCGCTCTTGTTACCCAGGCTGGAGTGCAATGGCGCGATCTCAGCTCACTGCAACCTCCGCCTCCTGGGTTCAGGCAATTCTCCTGCCTCAGCCTCCTGAGTAGCTGGAATTACAGGCATACGCCACCATGCCCAGCTAATTTTTGTATTTTTAGTAGAGACGGAGTTTCACCATGTTGACCAGGATGGCCTCGATCTCTTGACCTTGTGATCCACCCGCCTTGGCCTCCCAAAGTGCTGGGATTACAGGCTTGAGCCACCGCGCCCAGCCTACTAGCTATAAATTTAAAAAGTTAACATTGCAGCCCTGAGACTACTGTCCTTAGAAAGGCCTGCTTGGAAAATTGGACTTTGGCTGCCATCTGAATACAGCTCTCAGAGTGTCCTCAGTCAACTGTTAACCAGTAAAAGTGGCACACTGTACCCTAGAAACTTCATGCAAATAATATGGCCTATGCTGAACACTTGCTTTCCTTCTGGAAGTCTGGACAGACAGAAGGCACTTATGTCACAATCCCCAGTAAAATCCTTGGACACTGAGCATCTCCTGGACTTTCCTGGATATAAACACTGCACAAATATTGCTGCCTTTTTTTTTTTCCTGAGGAAAGAAAGCACTCTTTGTGATCTCTGATGGGAGAAAGAGAAATAAGAATGCCTGTACATGGATTCCTCCAAAGTCCCTCTGTATCTTTCCCCCTTATGAACATTGATCTCATAAACGTTAGTCATGAATACAACCATATGCTAAGCCCTGTGAGTCTTCTAGCAAATCTCTGATGATAGTGGTGACCTTAGGGATCCCAACACAGGTAGAGAAAAATAAGAATGTTCTTTAAAGGCTACAAAAGTACAACCCTGTAAGCATGGGGCACTGGCCCTGGCTCATCCTCTAGCCTTAAGTTCCATCATTCCATGTCATGAACTTGCTGCTCTGGAGCATCAACCTGTTTGTAGGTCTCATGCACACAAAAGTGTGGCTAAATTCTGATGCCTTAGCTTTTGCTGCCCCTCTGCTCTGCCTGGAGCAACTCTCTGGTCCCAATTAAACTTTGTCTTTTTCCTGCCTCTTTTTCTTCACTTATGTTTTAGCTCAAATGTCACCTCCTCCAGAAAGCCTTCACTAACTCCTCCATTCTTGTTAGGTGGTTCCACTCTGTGCTCCCGCTACTCTGCAGATCTCAATCATTGCCTTCACTGCAATGTATCATAATCTGTTCATAGTCTCTCCTCCTCAGCAGGGAATCAAGCCCATAAGGACAAGATCAGCATCTCACTCATCTTTGAATCCTAGCATCCAGCCCAATGATTGTGGTAAACTGGAGAACAACTAAATGATTTTTAAAGCAATGTACCTATGACTTTCTATATTCTGTGGATTTAAATTTAATTGCTTTCTCATTTCATGCTTTTTCTTTAGCTCATTTGGTCTAGAGAGAGCCCCAATCTCTAGGGCAAATTTCTGCCATGAGTCATAGGTTACATTAGCTGAATGAGTTCCTACTCTCTGCTTCTGACCCTTCTTCAAGCTATAGAAAATTGAAATTTGTATGACTTGGAAAAAAGTAACACTGCTCATCAAATTAGCAATTTAATATTCTTCTGCACATAAAGATATCAAATAATTTCTCTTTTGAGTTAAAAGAGAGCATATATTACTATGAATTGAGCCACTAAGAAGAACAAAGAGAAGGAGGAGGAGGAAAAAGATTAAGGAGAAGGAAGATAAAGAGGAGGAGGATGAGGAAGAAAGAAAGAAGGAGGAGGAAGAGAAAAGAAAGAGGAGGAGGGCAGACAGGGGAGGAGAGGGAGGAAGAGGAAAAGTGAGAGGGACAGAGGGAGGAGGAGGCAAAGAAGCATGACTGATAACACATGGAATGGATGCTAGTCATAATTCCAGATACTTAACGGCCTGACCAATATTGTTTCAACCTGTTCAAGTAAAATCCTTTGGATAGTTTTGTTCAGTTTACAATATTTAAAAGTGTGTGCCTAAATTTACAAAAATAAAACAGATAAGAATATATATATACCAAAGAGACATACAGAAGAAAGTTATTTGAGGTTAAAACAATAGATGCACATTAATAGATACATTTAAAAATTTTAACAGAACATATATTTTATGTTTTTCTATAAGAAAGAGAAAGAACACAGGGGGTTTATGAAACTGGAGCCACAACTGAAGCTCAAATAATAAAAGAGACAACTAACAAAAGCATACTTCTTTAAACGTCTAAGGATTTTATAATCAGGAATGTTTAATAAAGATAAAGACTTAGTATGTTTGTGATCATGAATACATTTCAAAAAAGATCATGCAAAAACCAGTTGACCGCCAATAAAATTTTTTTAAATAAGATGTACCACAATTAGTGTCCATGAACAATTAGTAATTCATGCAGCTGTAGGGTACACAGAAAGCTAAACATACTTACCTAATGGTACGCTATCTAGATCTGTGTAAATAATAGCAAAAAGGAAACAAAAAGCAATACTCCAATCAAAACAGATCCAATGTTAAAAACTCCCACATAAAACAAGATTATGTATCATTTACATGTAGAATAGATGCCATAGCAAACACTTATACATTGATTTTTAAGGCAGTGAGATACAGAGTAAAGTAATGAAACTTGGTTAATATTTTAAGTAATTTAGATAACCAATTCAAAAACTTGGTTGGTCTTCTTTACCCATAAAAACTAACCACTTAATAAGGTTAAGTAAGTCATTTTTAGTTGGTAATCATTTATTGGAATGACAATAATTACCTCACCAAAATGTACCATGCAAATTAATGAAAGAATAATTATTAAAAGCATGAGTAAATATAGCATCTATTCAGCCAAGCCATAGGGGAAAGGGATATACTATACCATGTTCAAAAAGCAAAGCTACCATGCCATTCATTTAACTAAAATCAAGTGCAAATTACCTTGTAAAGCGTGGCCTAGTAAAGCATCTAGCTCAGGATTTAATTCTGCCTTCTCTTTCAACATATGGAATAAGAGCTGGTTTTGGGTAGCACTGGTTATTTCTGTTTGTTTGAGTCGACCTTCCAGTACTTTAATTTGAGCCTCTTTCTGGGCGGCCTGAAGACCCTGAAACACAACAAAAAATGATCTCAGGTCACACGAAACAGGATCTACCACACAAAGATCTGTATCAAACGGCAATTGAATATGATATATGGGCTTCGATATCAGATAGACCTTGATTCATTCCAGCTCCTCCAATAACTGGCTTAGTGATCATGGACCAGTTCACCTGTCCAAGATGTTATCATTTGGATTCTCAGTTTCCTCATATGCAAAATGAAATCAATAATAATTACCTCTTGGCACATTGTGAAAATTAAGTGAGATGGTGTAAGAACATAAAGAGTCTAACAGTCCCAACATGGAAAAAAAAAGTGAGTCAGAAACCATTATCACCTCCAACATTTGGGCAGAGTTTTCTTACAGGTGACAAATTAGACTATTTACAGTCTAAAAAAGAGAGTGATTAAATTACTTTTTCTTTTCTGATTTGCTTCTGATCTGTAAAGAATCAATGTTAAACTAGTTATGATACCAAATTTGTTTGCATACTGAGAATTTTTTCCTAACTTTTCCTTTGTTAAAGCAAAAGGGGAATTCTTTCTTCTTTAAGTTGTTTATCTGTTCTAATAAACAAGAATAATAGGTGACACACTAATGAAATTGATCTAAATATTTCTCATTCTTCCTGACTCTAAAGAAAGGTAAAAGAAACGCTTTCCAATTACAAAGAACCTTCTTCCTTATTACAAAGTGAAGGATTTACTACAGAAAGATAAATAAAACTACAATGAATTAGTCAAAACTTAGGTTTTCAGTAATAGTGTGGTTATATCTTACCTTATTAATGCCCATTGACAGGAAGTGATCTAGCAGGTATCGGGCTTCTGTAAGGGTGCAGGCATTAATGACTGCAGTAACATCTAATGTCTCGCCTTCTTCCTGTATAAAATCAGCATAATATTATGACCATTACTTTGAGCTGAAAATAGAAGACAAAAGCCTATTGATTCATGTATTTATTTCCTGATACTGGGTTAGCTAATGAGACTGCTCAAAACAGTGCTATATATGATCCTTACCCCAAGAAACATAGTTTAGTTGAAAAGATAAGACACATGTAAGCAGGTAAGAATTCAAGACAGGATGTAAAAATGACCCATGTGTTTTATATATATAAATAACAAATATTATCACACAAGCAGCAGAGAAATCTGAAAAGCAAGCAGTGATATACATGTAAAACCAAAGCATTAGATTAAACCAGTAAATAGAAAACACCTTCATATAAAAACTGAAAGTGTTTTGAATGATAAACAATACAAAAGTACTTTTCATTAAGCCATTACACTTTTTTTAAAAAATTACAAACCTTTGCTTCTTCCATCTGCATTATGTTGGCTTGACAATCAGAAATACTGTCATTGATGTAATCTATATTAGCAGTCAATGATTCCATCTCTTCACTGATGTTAGCCACATTTTTATCTCCTTCTCCATTCTCCTTGACTATCTTCTCCCTTCTTTTTGAAAGTTTCTCTCGTCTTTTTGTGAGTTCCTCCCGTTGCTATTGAGAAAGCAGGTTGGATTTTAAGAAATTATGTTCATCTATTTATACACAGTACAATCAAAACCCAAAAAAATCTTGGTGTTAAATTTACCCAGGGAACAAAATTAGAAGAGTGAAATTAACAGTCAGCTAAGGGACAGCATATCTACTCTCTCTTTTCCACACCTTGAGGAGTCTATTCATATCTGCCTCCATATTGGAAATGGTCATCTTCTGCATGATGATGTCTGTGACCCTGCGCTCAAGGAGCTGCCACTTCATGCGAGCTGTCTTGGAAATAAACACTCGGCCAGTCAATCCTTTCCTCTGATATTTTTTCCTATAATCATATAAAACAGACAAACATAATTACTTATGCACTTATTTGATTGTGCACTGCCAAATAATGAGCCATTCACAACACTCAGTATTAATGGCCACAAAGATTACGTCACTAGGAATGGATTTATGTAGACCTAGTTCCATTTGTTGTGGACGTTGTTAAGGCCTGGACTCTTGCCACAGGAATTCTCATTTTCTGCTGGACTCCTGTCCTTGATGCATCTGTTTCAACAGCAGCTGCACTGGAACCCATGTCCAGAGCAGGGGCATCAGATGAACTCAGCTTCCGAGTAACTTTCCCAGCCACTTTATCTGACATGGGTCTTACTTGCCGACGAAGAGCTGTAACCTGAAATTGCAACAGAGGTTGACTCATTCTCTTAGTCTATAGAAATACATCATTTACCTCAAAGTCAGAATGTTTCTTCCAAATATCTTGCTTACTGTACCTCTTCAGTTTTGCGACGTAGAACCACTTCCTGGTTTCTTTTTTGGGCTTCCAGAAGTCTAAGTTGATGCTATAATATAATAATTGAATAAGTGGAAAGAGTAAAGTGAAAGATACAATATTTCCTATTCCTATTCCTACATGAATATATTTCCCCACAACCATGGAAACTATGAATTCTTAACAAACTTGTTTACTTTACTACAGGTACAGCTTTTTATTCCAACAAACACAAATAAATACGTATATACCCCATCCCTTTTAGAAAAAATAAAAGGTTATCTCGGTGTTACATATTTTTATTATTTGATACATTTGGTGCTTACTATGTGCAAGTACTTTTCTAAATGCTTTACAAATGCTCTTCCTTAATTTTGTTAGACATTTTGTTTTAGTTGCTGTTTGAGGCACAAACAGGAAGAAAGAAAGCTTAGAATATTTTTAATAGAGTTATCTTATAATATATACAATAATTATAAACTGTTTTAGACATAAGAAGAATATATATTAATTTTATTAGTACTTTATAATAACTATGGATCTTATGGTGGATAAAGTAAACGGACAGTAAAACATGTCTGTATTGACTATTAATTTTCTTTCTAGGTACTCTTAAAGAAAAAGATGACAAATTAGGATTGCTTCAAGACATTCTACAGGGATATAATTTAAGAAAAAATTTTGGACTAAAAAAGAACTCAAAAGCCCAGAGCAGTGGCTCACACCTGTAATCCCAGCACTTTGGGAAGCTGAGGTGGGAGAACCACTTGAGGTCAGGAGTTTGAGACCAGTCTGGCCAACATGGCGAAACCCTGTCTCTACTAAAAATACAAAATTAGCCAGGCATGGTGGCACGTGCCTGTAATCCCAGCTACTCAGGAAGCTGAGGCAGGAGAATTGCTTGAACCCAGGAGGGAAAGGTTGCAGTGAGCCAAGACTGCACCACTACACTTCAGACTGGATGACAGAGCAGCCAGACTCCATCTCAAAAAAAAAAAGAAAGAACTTACATCTTAATTCCAGTTCTATCATTTATTCAATTCTGTGATCTTGGGCAAAGTTTAGTAATTAGAGTTCACTACAAATTTTCTAGAACATAAATTATGTTATTTAAGAAATAATCCCTTGGTTTGCAAAGTCAAACAGATCATTCATTTTGTTTATGTATATTCTGCCTCATCAGACGGAAATTATTTGAGAAAATGACTTTATCTTCTCACAGCCATATCTTAATTGCCTACCAAAATGATTGATATAAAATCAAAATTAATGTTTTTTAAATAAATGAATTATCAAAAATTAAAATTATCGTATAGTTTGAAACTTGTTACTATATTAAATTTCTTCCTATTAAAAATCAAATCTCAAGCTCATTCATATTTTTGAATGGTATGTAAATGTCACCCTGAATTTTCTAAGGGTTCAAAGATGACTATGACAAGGAACAATTTTAAAAGGAGATCAATATGTACACAAGGCAACAAATAAAAAAGAGAGGGAGTATGAATGTTAGCTTTATATGTGATTAGCCAGCATTGTGTCTTTATAGTAGAACATAGGCATCATGTTATAGAAAGATTCAAAAGTCCATCCCAAGAGTTCAATATTGATCTCCCTATATCTTATATGAATTAGTAATAAATAAATAAGAAGCATATACTGTAAAGAAATTATTCCTGTTATCCAAAGGTTTTTATTAAATACAAAATAAATAGCCAAAAAATGGAAAGAACCCAAATGTCTATCAACTGATGAATGGACAAACAAAATGTATTCTATCTATATAATCATAAAAAAAAATGAAGTGCTAATACATGTTATAACATAGCTGAACCTTGAAAACATCGTGTTAAATAAAAGAAGCCAGACACAGCCAGGTGCAGTGGTTCACACCTGCAATCTCAGCCCTTTGGGAGGCCGAGGAGGGGGGATCACTTGAGGTCAGGAGTTCGAGACTAGCCTGGCCAACATGGTGCAACTCCGTCTCTACTAAAAATATAAAAATTGGCCAGGCATGATGGTGCATGCCTGCAGTCCCAGCTGCTCAGGAGGCTAAGGCAGGAGAATGGCTTGAACCCGGGAGGCTGAGGTTGGAGCGAGCAGAGATCATGCATTGCACTTCAGCCTGGGCAACAGAGTGAGACTCTGTCTAAAAAAAAAAAAAAAAAAAAAGCCAGACACAAAAGGCCACATCTGGTATGATTCCATTTAGATGCAATGTCCACAAAGACCAAATGTTAGTGGCTGCCAGGGGCCAGGGGCGATGGTGAATGACTACCAATGGGTATAGTGTCTCTTCCTGGAGCAATAAAAATGTTCTGGAATTAGATAGTGGTGATCATTGCACACTTTTGTTAAATATACTAAAAACATGAATTGTATATTTTTAAAGGTGAATTTTAGGATATGTGAATTATATTTCAACTTTTAAAATATAGGAAAAAAAGAACAGGCAATATGTTAGAATGTGCTTCTACTTGATTTTAGTAGGAACAAATTGATATAAACAAAATTTTAAAGGCCCAGGAATTAACTGTGACAAATACACTGATTATTAAAACACACTGACATAGTAGGAAATAAAAAGAAATAAATATAGATGACTCCCCAAAATAGGGGAGTCATCTGGCCAAAATATCCACTTTTCCACCTCATTACCCCCTTGTCTCTATCCTCTTTTCTCTTTACATCCCAAAATAGATTTCCATTTTATAAAACATTCTGTATGCTCATATTTTTCCAGGGAGGATTTAGGAAAAGTTGAGCAAGTAAAAAGGAATAACAGCTGAAGCATAACCAATGATAGGGGAAAAAATGATGGCCTCTTTTCTTGCTGTTTTCAAAGAGAGAATCTTGCTATGTTGTTGTTCAGGCTAGTCTAGACTCCTGGGTTCAACTCCTGGGCTCAAGCAATCCTCCTGCCTCAGTCTCTCAATGTGCTGGCTGGAATTACAGGAATGAGCCACTGCACCTAGCTTCTTCTTTTAAGAAAAAAACTCATAAGTATAATTTTTCATCTAAAAGAAATATTCATATTGCCAAAATTTTGGAAAGAACAAGAAAAAAATCAATAACCTATAACCCTAATACAACTACAATCAGCATGTTGAGATGTATCCTTTCAATTTTCCCTCACTGTAATCAAGCACACAGTTCTTTGAAAAATGACCACGCTTTACACTTAATGCATGATCATTTTTCAGACAGGCATACAGTTTCCAAATTCTAATTTTTAATGGATGAATAAATGGAATGGAGCACAATTTCTTTAACCATTCCTCCCACTGTCAGGTATCTTGGTTGTTTAAACTTTTTTCACAATTACAAAGAATCCTAAAGTGAAGATTTCAATGCATGGCATTTTTCCTTATTTTAGATTATTTTCTTTATCTAAATTCATGGAAGGAGAATCTTGAGTCAAAGGATACAAAAATTTTTATAGTTCTTAGAAAAGCCTCTTCTAATAAGGGCTGGTCATTACTCTAGGATTATTTTTAAGTACCTCTAGTGATAAAATATTCTTGAGAACCATCCTAAACTTGCTATCTTCTATAATACTGCAACTAGTTCCTTGGTCACCCTAGAGATAACCAGTTATTCTTACCATTTAATTCTATGTCATAATCTGGAAAATAAGCCTCACATAAAATTTATAATATTACAGTGTTTTTATGAACTCATACTGAATTACTTTAATCCCCATAATATAATAAATGACATTTTATAAAATATATGCTTATTTATTGTCCTTAACCAGCAATTAGTGGTTATGGTTACCAGAAATTTTTCTTCCATTTATTAAACAATCTTTTTCAATGTATAGTTTTCTTATATAACTGACAGTTAAAATCCACTCACATCTCTTTTACGTTGATCCTTTTTCAACTGAGCAATCTCTCTGTTTCTTCTAGACTCAGTCAGTCTAGCTTTCTCTTGTTCTTCTTTCATTTGTTTCATTAGGCGAACCTAATCAATTAGGTATATACATCCATTGAAATTACTCTGTCACAAAATTCATTAAATCAACCACATATATGGATATATGGAAGTTCTTAGAATTCCAAATACTTAACATAGAAACACGCAGTTTTGCTGCATATTTAAAATGGTCAACTTTTACTTCTGTGGGATTTATATACTTCTAATACATTTATATTAAATTGCTTAGTGTTCTGTTTTTGTATTCAATGTTCAGTTGTTCTACAACTTGAAATCTTGATACTTAGCTTATTATCAGTAGTTGTGTGACCTTGATTGAATTACTTTACTTCTCTAGGCTTTGGTTTGCTCATCTATAAGATGGAAATAATATTTCCACAGCATTGTATTTTTGTAAGAATTCAACAAGTTAATACCTACACAGCGTTTTAACAGTACCTGGCACTTGAATTCTCAACAACTTAATAAGCACCTAATACCTTTTAGCTACTGTTGTTATTAGCAACTACATAACGTAATAATCTAATGACAGTCATGTGCCTCATAACATTTAACTCAACAATGAACCACATTTAAGACAGTGGTTTCATAAGATTATAATGGAGCTAAAAAATTCCTATTACCAGGCCGGGCACGGCAGCTCACGCCTGTCATCCTAGCACTTTGGGAGGCCGAGGCGGGTGGATCACCTGAGGTCAAGAGTTTGAGGCCAGCCTGGCCAACATGGTGAAACCTCGTCTCTACTAAAAATATAAAAATTATCCAGGCGTGATGGCAGTCACCTGTAATCCCAGCTACTCAGGAGGCTGAGGCAGGAGAATTGCTTGAACCCAAGAGGAGGAGGGTGCAGTGAGCTGAGATCATGCCATTGCACTCCAGCCTGGGCTTCAGAGAGACTCTGTCTCAAAAATAAAATAAAAATTAAAAAAAAATTCCTATTGCCTAGTGATGTCATAATGTTGTTACATCACAGTACGAAGCATTACACATGTTTGTGGTAGTGCTGATGATATAAACAAGCCTACTGTGCTGCCAGTCATATTAAGTATAGTACATATAATTACATATAGTCCAAAATATCTGATAATGATAATAAATGACTATACTATTGGTTTATGTATTTACTATACTATACTTTTTATAGTTATTTTAGACTTATGAAAAAAAAAGTTAACTATAAAGCAGCCTCAGGCAAGCCCTTGAGAAGATATTTAAGAAGAAAGCATTGTTACCATGGGAGATGACAGCTCCATGTGTGTTAATGCTCCTGAAGGCCTTCCAGTGAGACAACATGGGGAGGTGATGAAGTGATTTCTAAATCACTTCCATATTTGCTATTTTAAGAAAACTACATTGACTTGCATGATAGATGTAAAGAATAATTGATCCCACAACAAAAACAGATAGATCAGGATTCACACACTCTCTTTGGACAGGGGAAGAAAATTAGTGCTTTTCTGTGTATAGGAATGATAAACCCTATATTCAAGACAGTTATTAACTATTGGAGAACAGGGAATATAATCAGGAAGAGATAACAGAAGGTTTAGTATATATCTATAATGTTTAATATTTTAAACTAGATTGTGGATACAGTATTTGTTATATTATCTATGCTTTCTTACATATTTGAAATATTTTATATTTTTGTTAAGCTTGCGTAAGAGTTTTAAAAGAAGAAATATCCATCAACGATTTTCATCTATTCTGAAGAAAGGCTTTGATGAGGAATGACTATCAGAAACAACTTCTAATTGCCAAAGGAAAGTACTTCATTTGGAAGATTGCATTACCGTTATCAAATATGGAAAGAACCACAATAGTTGTTATTTTTTGTCCCAAATGACAAAAGCACACTGAACATCAAATGTTAATGGAAAAAATAATCAATACCTTTGTTTTTTTCATTTCCATCACATCCTGCTGTAATTTCTTCAATTGCTTTTCATATTGAGACTGATTTTTAAGCAACCTTGCATGTTCTTTCTGAGCTGCTTGAAGTCTCTGCAGTTCTTTATTCATGGCTTGGAGTTTCTTTTCATATTCAGACCTAACTTTTTTCGCTTTTTCTTCTGAGTAAGACTCTACCGAGCCTAAATGACCAGAGGATATTTTTATATGTTTTTTGTGAGACACAGGTTTTTATTTCACAGATTTACAGCCCATATCCTAAAAGAAAAGCTACTTCCAAACACCAAAATCGCAGAAGCCCAGGGTGTCTTTTAATCATTCTCTCTTTTATTATCTACTCTTATCATGTTTAATGGTTACTGAAACTTATTTATTAATAGGTTATTTTAAAATGTCTCCAACATAAGTCAAAACATTAAAACAATCACAAATTTGTATAAAATAAGTAAATAGCCTAGGCAGACAACAGTATAAAAAAAACAAAATAAATAACAGTATTTAACATTATGAGACAAATTAACATAAAATGTGGCCAGAAAGCATTTACAGACTACATATAACTTTTAAATAAAAGGCACAAATTTTGACTTGCAAAAACAAATAAACAACAAAAAATGGTTTCATATGGCTTCTATTATTTTTTTCTTCTAAAGGAAAAGATAAAAACCCATTTTGAAGATTTAGCTTGAACTTTCATTTGAATTAAATATAAATCTTACCTAAGTTTTGAAGCACCTGGTCTCTTTCAAGCTGAGTGTCCCGAATTTTATGTTGCAGCATCATTAGCTTCTCTTCATACTGCTTTTTCAGAGTCTGCAGTCTTTTCTGGCTGTTTTCTAGTTCATCAATCAGCTTTTGCTTAATTGCAATTTCACAAGTAATGTTTGCCAAGTCTGCTTGGTAATTGGCTATTTATAAAAGAAGAAAATAAAAATCCTGGGACTAGGTCAAAATATCAGAATTCTAGCTTTCAAGCAAGAGCATAAAAACCATCAACCAGGTATTTTTATTCACTCAATAGTTATTAGAAGTATTTAGTGGTTATTAGAAAAATTTCCTGGATCAACCAAAAACCAAAAGGTGAACAAGAAAAAAAGCGTTCATTTTGGTCGGGGACAATAAATACTATTTGTACTAGGTAAGAATGGAACTCACACAATGACTAAATCCAATACGGGAAGTAACTCATTCATTTAGCACATAAGCCTTGGAAGGCAAATGTAGGTCAGCAGTCACAAAAGCTGCTTTCATCAAGTATGAAATAGAGAATGTTAAGAGTTTTCTGTCATGGTTTAAACAACTTTCCAAAATCAATTTTTGCCCCATATCAAAGGGCAAGTACCTTTTTCATCTGATTCAGAGTCTGATTCATCAGAACTTTCACCCCCTTCAATGTCATCTTCCTCTTCCTCCTCCTCCTCCTCTTCATCTTCATGATCACTCACTTCTTGACTTTCTTCCTAAAATGTGATTTGTGAAAATTAATAGCACAATATTAGCAAAACAAACTGATTTCCTCATTGAGAGAGGCGGCTGGAGTAAAAAAATTCACTTTTCATCAGTATAAAAAATCCTTCCAAGATATTAAGATTATTACATAATAATTTTGTCTTAAACCAAAAAGTATTTCATCTCTCATAGTATCCTACCCCTGCCCCACCAAAACAATGTTTTCACAATACACAAGATGGAGAGTTACCAATATTTTACAGCACATATTTCTGAAGAAACACCTTCTGAACAGGAGGCATCATAAGCAGTTCACTTTTCTACATATAAGTTAGTATGTTATCAGCAACCAAGAACAACCAAATTTGGTTACTAAAACTGACAAGTTCATTCTTTCATACTTACCACTTCTAATTCATTGTTTTCTCTTTCTGAAACACCCTTTTCTTCTTTCTTCTCTTGGTCAGTGTCTGTATTATCCTCTTTACCAGCCACGCTATAAAAAGGAACATAAGGGTATAGAGTTAAAGTAGAAAAGAAAATTATTCATTTGTTTCTCTCAGATTTTTAAAAGCCATCAATGATTTGTGAAAACAAACTTTAAATGTTGGTCACTTAACTGAGCAAAACTATTCTATCTGATGCTTTGGAGAAAAATGGAAATTGCCAATCAATCAATAGTATAATGATATATATCTTTGGAGAAAAGCTTATTTTCAGAAAACACTGAGGAATAGATTATGTCCTAAAGCATGAGACCTATACAACCCTAAGAACTAGTCACAGTAGCAGCCAATCAACTAGAATGTAAGGCGCCTTAAATTCAAAAACAACAAAAACAATCAAACATTTTTGTTTTCTCATCTGAATCCAAAATCTTCTCTCATATAAATACAAAGGTATTTTTAAAACTACATATTTATTGATGTCCTAATACATTTAAGAGTAAATTTAAAGATCCAGGTTAAATCTGCCCACAGTAAGCTTGTCTACACTAGCTATATCCATCATTGCGTTTAGGTCTTCTTCAGGTACTGGCAGAGGCTCTTTTTTCTTAGGCAGCCTGCACAGCACAAGACTATTTTTCATTCTAGTCTCACACAATGGGTCTCTGCATACCAAAAACTGAAGTTCAGGCTGCCCTTTGACTGAATAGAAAACTCCAGGATCTGCCATAAGATTCACCTTATAATTGGAAGCTCTCCTCTTCAGTTACCTAGTACCTACAGCCATAACTACACACTGATGTCAGGGAATTATTATAGTTAAATTAATTCAGCCCTGGTGGCCCTGAGGAAAAGAAAGAAGTTTTGTACACCCAAATAACTCTAATTTTTTGTGGGTTTATCAATCAACTATGTACAGAAATTACACTACTGATCACTAGACTCATATTAAGCTGAAAAATATTAAGAAAGCTGACTTTAAATAAATCTGCATGTGAACTATTTCCTTTTTTGCTATAGTAGCATTTTCAAATCATTAAAAAGCACTTTGGGAGGCCAAGGCAGATCACAAGGCAGATCACAAGGTCAGGCATTCTAGACCAGCCTGGCCAATATAGTGAAACCCCGTCTCTACTAAAAATACAAAAAGTAGCCGGGCGTGGTGGCAAGTGCTTGTAATCCCAGCTACTCAGGAGGCTGAGGCAGGAGAATCACTTGAACCCAGGAGGCAGAGGTAGCACTGAGCCAAGATCATGCTACTGTACTCCAGCCTGGGTGACACAGTGAGACTCTGCCTCAAAAAATAAATGAATGAATGAATGAATAAATAAATAAATAAATCTCAAAAAATTCAAGTAAAATCATTCTTCAAGTAAAATTCCTCTAGAAAAAAACTTAAAAACTTTATCAGAATAGCTTAATAACAGCTGTCATTTTTTCATATATTCTTCTATATTCAATAATTTCCCTAACACATGGATTTATTTTTAGCTTCTAGGCTAAAATCTTAATCTCATTTAGATCCTTTTATAACTTTAATGATTAACTCTAGGTTTCTATTCTCAGGGATTATTTTTGTATTTAGAGCACTATGAATATAAAACTTTTCTCTTGTAAGCACTTTTCAGAGTTTGCCATTTATGTTTATTTTATTATTTATTTAGTGTCTGTATTTCTCACTAGGCAGTAAGCTTCCTAAGGAAAGAGATCCTGTCTGTTTGCCTACACATTACATCCCTAGTATCCAGGGCCTGGCACATAATAAATGTGTGGTAAATGTCTGTTAAATAAATCAATCCCTGTGACTATGCATGAACACCTCTGTTTGAACATGCCTATGTGTCTCATGCACTAGCTCGGTTGGAGCAGAAGGGTACGCTTTGAAAGATGCATAAAGATGCATGGGAGACAGCATATATATGGAGAGAGAAGGAAGTATAAGTAGGAGTACTAATACAACAGTCTTAACTGGAAATGAATGAAGTAAATTGTAACAGGGTTTCATGAGTGTTGTTAAATAATTTGGATGGAGAAAAATGAGCTTGAAGAAAACTAGGAACCACCTAGAAATAACTTTGATGATAAACAAGAAATAATTTTATGTGATACACTGAATGCCTCTCTTAGGTTGCTTACGATATACTAAGACTGCTGATTTTCCACCATCAGGCAGTTCAAGCTAAAAATATAGAAAGAAATTCCCCCTTCATCCAATCATAAATTAAAAGGCCAGCAGCATGTACTTGAACAGTGCTATACTTGAGGTTTAGGTCTAAGGTGTAGGGATAGGAAAGGACAATTTGTTAGGGAGACATCTCCCAGTAGGTCTCCCAATTCCCTCCCCTGTGTAGTCTCCCTTTCTCAACTGTGACCTGCTACAAAACACAGTTTTCATTATTGTCCATTCTTGCATTACTTCAAGTTCCAACCAAATCACATTTTACTTAAGTTTACAGCCATACAACCACCTTATTCCAAACATTTGACTCAACATATCCTTCTACGCCCCACTCCAAGTCACTGGTATCCAGTTAAACAAATGTTATCTTTCACATCTACATTAACTCATATAAGTCATTCACGCCACTTCTGATGAAGAAAAATCAGCAGTTATAACCTTACATTATTAATTTAAAGGCTTAAGCTTTTAAAATACAAGTTGATAGTTATAATTTTTATCCCTCAAATATTTCAAGTTTTCCTTAGTAAAGTGAGGCAAATTGATACCTAAATTAAGTATCTAAGTAGCAACGGAAGATATTTAAATTTGTACTTTATATAGAATCAGAATCTTGGGAGCTATAAGGAACATTAGCAATTAACCCCTTCATCTGACAAATAAAAAGGGAACTGTGGCCTGGAGAAATTAATACCCTCAAGAGGACTAAAACCAGTTATCCTGACTCCCAGACCATCTCAAAGTTCAGCTCACAAGCTGGAAGTATCTGCATCACCTAGGAGGTTATTACTTATGCATAATCTCAGGCTCCACCTCAGTCCTACTGAATCAGAATCTGCATTTTATCAAAATTCCTATGAGATCTATATACACAACTATGTTTGAGAAGTTATTCTGTAACCACCAAACCACTCTGCTTTTGCTATGCTTCAGGGATCATATAAAGTTGGAAGTAAACTCCTTTCACTGAGTATATTTAAATGACTTGAATATTTTATAGTGATTAAATGCTTCCAAACACAACTTTAATGATGAATCTTATTTTGATCTTTCAAAATAGAAGAAATTTCACAATTGTAAGTCTTAATTTCATTTCATTAATAAACAGATTGTCCTAAATAAGTATTGCTTAGGTGAGTTATAGTGTGATCTATACAAAATTAAAATTATAGCCTAAGTATAGAATACTTTAGAGAACCTGTGGACTTATGGCATATAAGTATAAAAACTTTAGAATACTATGTAACATACTAAATATAATTATAAAATATAAATTATAAAATAACTTAAAGAAATAAATTTTAAGCTTTAAGATATTTAAAGTAAGATATTCATTTAAGTAATTGCATAGTGCAAGTTCTCTAGTTCTTATTTTTAAGTAAAAGATGAATTTCTAAAGTAGGGATTCCAATATAGTTAAATATTACCTTGAAACTAATATATTTTCTTAATCATTTTGACTATGTAATTTGGAGACTTGTTTAGGAAAATCTATGAAGAAAAGTTCTAAAAAGACGGAAAATACCACCTGATCCTTGGTTAAATAATTATAATTCTGAATCAGTAAAATGCAAATTTTTACCATAGAGAGATCAAGAATATAATTCTAAATTTTGCTCAAGTTTCAAGTGAAAAAAAGCAAATATCCTGTTTTTGATGTCCACTTTGAATACATTTTAAAAGCAAAAATTGTTTTTCTATTTCAACTTTAATAATGTCTTACAAATCTTACTTGTGATAAGGCCACAGTTTCCTTTTATTTGTTGTTATTTTAATGTTTTTTTTTTCCAGTAAAGATTATACTAAATAAAGAAGAGTGAGACAGAGGCCCACCCATTACTCAGCATGTGCTACAACAAAACGTCATTTTCTACTCTGCTGACAAGTTTCTGTAAGACAAAGAATTACTGTTGTTTTTTTCTTTTTTTAAATAAATCAAATGGTGGAGGTTTTAGGGTTATTTTTATCCTACAAAAGGTAAGTCATCATAATTATCAGTTAGTTCTGTAATCATATGAAACTGCCTGAATTTTAATTCAAGTATCTAGTGAAAATTTTATTATTAAAAAGTACTTTCTTAAAACTGTATTACAGTGTTCTTGTTATTTTTATAAAATCATCATTACTTTTAGGAGCACCCCAGCTTATCTAGTGTGTAACAATCTATAATTCTATAACACATTTCCTTGTGAATGGCAACTAAGTATTTAAATGACATTTTAATAAAAAACCTGGGAAATATTCCAACCTTCTTTCTTCTCGATTGCTTTCCTCAAGTTTCTGTAGCCTTCAAAATCACGAGGCACAGTATTGGAAGGCCAAGCCAATGAAGGACAAACCAGACAGTAAAAAGCGAAAGTGATAAGAAGGTAAAATGATACATGAGCTTGGAGACTTTAAAATAAATTTTAAAAGATATCATCAAAGGACAATACACAGTAAAAAGGCAATACATTTGTATGAATAAAAAGTAAGTAGAAAATCAAGCAGCATTATATCTAAGAAGAGTAGACTATCAGTTGAAATTATGCAGCAGCAAAATGTATAGTTTCAATTTATAAAAGTCACAAGGATTAGGCATGATTTGATGCCATTATTATGTTAGTCTGATCAATTTACTCAGCTTCCCCCCAAAAAAGATCACTTTCAATAATGTTCTCTTTCTTTTAAACCTTTACAGAAGAACTTTCAATGGCATCATTAAAAGAATTTCACAAAGTAATGCCTTTATACCATAATATGAAAATACCACTAATACTACATACTAGGATACTACTTTTAAAAACATACTTTCTGTTTTAATATACTATGTATGAATATCATTAAATCTAAAAAAAATCTGATTTCAAAGTTATACATGAAATGGTATTGCAGGCAAATGAATATGGTTGTTATGACATCTGTGAAAAACTGTAATTTTATTAATTGAAAATAAAATTTTATATTAGGATTAAAGAATTTACTAATTATTATAAACTACTGAAAGGGTGTATCTGTAAGGCAATAGTGGCAAAAAAAAAAAAAAGAGGTGGGGATAAATGTAGTACTTTCCATTAGTAAGAACGTTTTTTAACAAAAAACATACAAGAAATACTATGTGTCAAGGGTTTCAAAAATAAAGAATATTCAATATTAAAACTTAGGGATCTTTACTTAATGGAATGTACTCTGTATCAATATCTGTCATGTAGACAAAAAGATAGATGTGCTAGGCTCTAAGTATATGGCAATCCTGGGATAGCACATTTCTGCCCAGAATTCCAAAAATAATTCCCAGAATCATCAATATTTTGGAATGAAGAGACTGAATCAGAGGTATGAGTTATTTCATCAAGCAAGTTTTTCATTTTAGTTTCATAACATATATGCTCCCATGTGATTCTTATTTATTGGTCTGTGATTATTTTCACATCAACTTATATACCACCATTTTAAGACGAGACTAGCAATCTTTCTGAGAAATTGTCTACAAAGTAATATATACCAGTTATCAAATGGTCCAGTACAGTGATTAGAAACAGGAAAGTAAAGCCACTGCCTAAGAAATCAGTGTGTTTCTAGAGTTTCAACCCAACACCACTAAATGCAAATCAGTGCAGCCTGATTCATGAGTGACGTTTTTTATATTGCAAGTCATTTAAAGCTAGATATCCAAAAATACGGGATTTAATGTGTGAATGGTAAATTTTCCTCATACATATATATAAAAAATGCCAAAAACTTTCATGTCTACTCTAGGCCTATACTAATGATAATGAACTACAATGGCTCAGAGGATGTGGTTCCCTCAGGAAGAACCGAGATCTTCTATTTTCAACATACAGACTTTTGCTGGCTTATACAAGAAAGCTATATTAAAATATACAGCTGACAAGAGCTAGCGAGTACATAAACTTTAGATGCCTCCTAAATTGCCTTTTTAAAAACCATTATAATCAATAGTTTAAAAAGACAATGAAGGGACAGAGAAATAAACTAATAATCTAACACCTCTCTATAACTTAAAGGAGTTCAATTTTTACTTCACTTAGTTCCCCTAAAATGCTTCTTCTACAGTTAAAGAGAAAGAATGGCAACTTTTGCGAACCATTCTAACATTTGTGTAACTGAAAGATATGCAACATAGTTTATTCAATTATTAAGAGGACGATAACCTGGTCAATAAGACATCCATAATCTTTGAAAGTTCCTTATTTTCTTACTATTTAGACCTCTGGATTATTCTACAGCTCAACAGAAAATAAGCACAAAAAGGTAGAAGAGCAAACCTTAAAACCTCACATATTAGCTATTAGTTATAATTCTGATAAAGCCTTTGATGCAGAAGAAGGTGAAACTTTCAAACAGCATTTGTGGTATCCTTCTTAAACACAAATGCAGCTTCTAACATAAAAATGATCTAGTTACCACTCTTCCTATCAACTCTTACATTGTCAGAGGCCTTGTAGCCACTGCAACCAAAAATCTACAACACAAAACAACAAATTAAAAGACACAGAGCTTCCAAAGAATTTGTGAATTCAGTGACAAAGAAAGGAGGCAGCTATGAAAGCCAGGACAGTTTAGAAGAACTGAATCCAAATGTCAAGCAAGCCCCAGACAGGTTTTGGAAACTCAAAAACACAGGAAGGTTAAAAAAAAAAATCTTTCCTACTCTATCTTTTTTTCATTCGATTATGCTGCCTAACGTATTTTGTTGTATGGATTAATGTATCCTCTTTCAAAATTCCAAACAAGCCTAAAAAGGAAGCTTATTGGTTTTCAGTCATTTCCACTGGTATGAATTCCTTTAGTCAAATGGCTTTGCTCCTGAGTTTGAATTTAAGGAGATCAGAGAATAAAGCAGATAATTCTGAAACTGGGAGCACTTCAGGGTAGGGCAGAATTACATGAGAACTGGCCCATATAAGGGAGGAATGGATCAAGATAGCATGGGGACATAGGAAGGTCAGTAAGAACGAATGACTAAAGCAGAAATTCCCATTTTCCCCCCAAATATTGGCCTACACCCATGAGAGGGAAAGAAAGTTCTTTCCCCTTTCTTGCCTTTTCTTGCTCCCTTCTGAATTATTCTTACCATACTATAAAATGGGCAGAAGTCATTTCATGTGAGTGAGCTGGGAAATCTGGACACCATGTATTTATAACACTTACTAGAAAAAAATTAGTCCAAAGTTTCAAACAATTGATTTTAATTGAATGGCCTGTATGTGTAAGGTTGAGGCAGACCCACATTTTGCAATGCCCTCTCTGACAAATAAAATAGATAAACATGAAGCATGGAATGCAACTTAACCAGAATCAATGTATCCAAACAGGACTATCAGTTCCAAGAGGCCCCTGCAGAAGACTGAGCACTAACTTTAGTAAAGCTGCTGTCCTTCTAAACATTTCTGGAACTCCAGGTTTATTGTATACTTGTTTTGTTTATCCAACTAGTAGGGAATCTGTTGGCTAAATGAGAGTTTACCTACATTTTAAAAATAGAAATTGATATTGTATACAGTTGAAAGTTATTGGAATCGAAGTATGATGAACAAAATACTTTATCAAACTGAGTAAAACAGAATTGGTTTTCATTTTTTTTTTTTTTTTTTTTGAGACGGAGTTTCGCTCTTGATACCCAGGCTGGAGCACAATGGCGCGATCTCGGCTCACCGCAACCTCCGCCTCCTGGGTTCAGGCAATTCTCCTGCCTCAGCCTCCTGAGTAGCTGGGATTACAGGCACGCGCCACTGTGCCCAGCTAATTTTTTGTATTTTTAGTAGAGACAGGGTTTCACCATGTTGACCAGGATGGTCTCGATCTCTTGACCTCGTGATCCACCCGCCTTGGCCTCCCAAAGTGCTGGGATTACAGGCGTGAGCCACCGCGCCCGGCCCGGTTTTCATTTTTTAATCCAAGGGTAAGACATATTCTATTAAATGTTATAAATTTTTACATGTAGCAATAACAATTTATAAATTGGCTCTTAAAATGTTTATAGTTATGCTGTATCATGCACAAGAAAAATTTTTTAGGTTCACAAATTATATAGGTGTCAATGTACAAAGGTACACTATAGCATATGTGAAAATGTTCTTAAAAATGTTTTTATATAGTACTCTATAGGTGTATTAATTTTTAGAAAGTATTAGTTTGTTTTTCTCATTCTAAGCTGTCGTTCATTTCTTATCTGGCTTGCTCACAAATATTTCATCTCTAATTAAGTGTCTTTTTGTTAGGAAATAAATTTTCTTCACTTAGGTTTTTATGTTTAAATCCAGTTGTTTGGTGAGTTCTTATTAGTATTAACATCTACTATTAATTTTATTGTAATAATTATTACAACTACCATGATCACTGATTGTGATATTACAACTATCACAATCACTATTAAAATGTCAAAAATAGCCTAGATTTCCATTGGGATCTTTATTTATTTTTCATTAGTCATATTCAACAGGTGATTAAGGAAATATCTCTAAATTTACTTCAAAAGGAAAGAGCGGGATCAGTTGTGACCTTAAAAAATAACCTTTGCTTATACTTACTTATTCATGAATACAAATGACCTAGACCTTTAAAAACAAGTAATTTGACATTTTGACCAACTACAGAGTGGATTTTACAAGTAAGTGACAAGTCATGTGCAAAAGTCTCCTGTTAATTCAAGCAGTAAGTTGGGTAACATTAGTTTCAATAATCCTGTGATCATTATTTCAGTTTTAATTGCCCTCCATAAGGGGAGAGCTAATCATTATACATTTCTTAATGCTGCCATAACCAATGATCCATGAAAAACATCTAAGATATTAATATCTCAAGAATGCAATTTCAATATTGCAATGCCTACTAACCATAATGTGTAATTCCTTGTTTTAATTATTCTTTTTAAACTTAAGAACACAAAGCAGAGCTAATTTGAAGAGTTTAAAATTCCAATGACTTTGATCAACTGGGTGTTCCAGGAAGAAATGCCTGGCTGCCTAAATACATTTCTAAATAAACTGAACAAAGCAGCAGGTAGGCTAACTGTCTACAACAATTCTACAAAGCATTCCTCCTGGAACAAATCACATGGCAAATAAGATGACTTTGCTTCCTTTTGAATATCTAGCCAAAAATGTTTAAATTTAATTTGACTGGCATGCTCAAAATATAGTCTCCATAAGTAATTTGACTGCACCATTGAATCAATGTGTAAACATGTAAAGATTTTATGAGTATTTAACCACTTACACATTACAAGTGGTTAAATTTTCACTTTCTTCCTCTCCTTTGCACCCAGTTGATTTCAGGAGGACATAGTATCAGGATGCAAGGAAGAGAAAGCCTAGAACAGTGGTGAAAAGCTGAGTAACTCCTTGTTGGAAGATTCAAAAAGCCTGAAATAGCAAAAATAATTTTTATATAATCAAATCAGAAGCCCTGCAGAAACTATTTAAGAGACCAAATGACATTAAATGACATTCTGATGGATTAGTTTAGCCTTTAGTTAAACTAATCTAGACAGGGATGAAAATATCCATGAGACTACTTAATTGCATTAGGAAATGGGGAAAAAATGAAAACACTGAGTTGTAATGGTATAGCAAGCTTTGCCGAAAAGCAAAATGAATGGAATGCAAAAGCAGCTATTTAAGAAATAAAATAATTTTAGCAGTGATTTTATAGTCATAGTCTAAATAATATCCATTACCATATTATTATAATTAAACTTATTTTTCTTACATATAAGTAGAGATAAAGCATTAAAAAGTATATACTTGTAATTTCAGCTAACATAGTGATTTATTTCATATGCTAACATACTCATGAGACTATGTATGCTCTTTATAATTGCAAATTAAAATACCCTGAAAAGGAAATAGAGATTCATATAGCAGTGATTTTATAATCCTACCTTTTTTTCTTCCTCTTTTCTTTTCTTTTCAACTTCTCTAAATCTTTCTTTGCTAGGTCTATAATTTCAATGGTTTCTTTGTCTGAGGATAGTATAGTAGGAGAGAAAGTTGATGACCCGCTGAAATACGGCGCTCTTGCTGTGGCTCTTGTCAAGTTTTTTCGAAGGTTCTCATTCACTGCTTCACTTTCTAATAATTTTGCCCTAACAAATAAAAATATATTTAAATATGAATCATTTTTCTCTGTGGATAAAAAAACATAATATAAAGTGAACCACACTACCATTTCCTAAGTGTACAGTTCTTCAGCACTAAGGAAATCTATGCTGTTCTGCAACTGTCGCCACCATCCATCTCCAGAAATTTTTCATCTTCCCATACTGAGACTCCATACCTATTGAACATTAGCTTCCCCGTAGCCCCTCTACTTCAGCTGCTGGCATCCACCATTCTACTTTCTGTCTCTATGAATCTGACTGCTCTAGCAATAAGGCAGGAACATTTTAAATGAGTTAGTCTGCATGCTAAAAAGTTTTCCAAAATGCATTTCAACATGGCTACAAGATAAGGATTTTTAGAATAAATAAAATTCTCAAAAATAATAAAAATAATTATAAGCTAATGCTGACAAACATTAAAGTTTAAGAAATTTTTCCAATTTCCTGATTGAATAATTATAAAATTACAATCACAATCTTAGTACTCAAAAGAATTCCACATATTCAGAAGCTAGTGTTAATTAGATTACTTGAGCTCTGGCCAGTGAGCATCAGTTGTCCTTGCTTTGTAAAACCATTATTTAAACTTAAAAAATACACAAGCATCATGCTTCCCTTAGTTTCAGTTCTTCATTCATCACACAATAATAGCATTTCCAAAACTTTGCAAGGAATAATTTGTCAAATTTGCCCCAAACTGGCTGACAGACATCTGGCTCCTGAAAATAGTGTGGGAAAAGACTATATCTCCAAGGAAACTTGAGTTTGATAATTGAAAAAATTCTTTTGATTGCTCAAGCAGTCCTAATAATGAAAGGAGAATAATATACACACTGATCATAACATGTGAAGACACGTAATGAAATCCTAAAAGAGCCTAGACTCTTGAGACTAAAAGGATTCAGAGAGTCCTCTAGGCCAATTCCCTTATTTCTATTTGATTTAAACCATCAAAAATACAAGTATTTACTTACATATAATAGATTTTCAAGGTTAGTTTGGCACAACAGTGATTGAGACAGAAAAATAAGACAAAAATACAAGCTATCTCTCTTCTCAGCACTATATTACTAAGCACCTTTGCTGTATGTTCAAATATTTCAGAGAAAGATGATAGATTATTTGCAACCACTAAGCTCTGGAAAGCATAGTCAGCTCAGTGCTTTTTCATTGCCTACCAAAATTATTCATTCTACTCTTGAAATAGCTTGAGACAGACGGGGTCTCACTATGTTGCCCAGGCTGGTCTCAAGCTCTCAGACACAAGTGATGCTCCCACCTCAGCCTCCCAGTGTTGGGATTACAGGCATGAGCCACTCTGCCCGGTCCTACACATTCTTTAATGAAATTGTTTTATTATAAATGTGATATCATATGTGAGTAGAACAATTACAGTGTTTTTAGATGGTTAAATAGCTGTGAACAAACTTCTAGGTTAATTAAATGATCTCAAAAATTTTTTAGAGAAAATTTGTAAAAAACTCAAAGTTAAAATTCATGATTATCAAACAATGGAAAAGTGCAAACAATATATTACATTTTTCTATATTTTTAATTTCTATCACAAAGCCTGGGTACATAATAATGAATGCTAAGAATGAATAAAAATATAATAAATCAGCTAACAATAATGATCTGTATTCTAATTGGCTTTCTTATTATTATGTAATAAATAATGTGGGTATTTTATTTAAAAATTTGCATTTCTACCTAATGTTAAAAGTCTGCATTTGGTAGGGGCATATCTAATGCTTCTTTGATCCTAGTGCTGATGAAGGTCTTTTAGGGATTACCTCCACAAACTCCAGGGTATGTTAACAGAATCTGCTTTTTGTATGGGCTACGGGGAAAACGTCTCTCTCTTTCCCCATCTCTTTCTCTCTCTCTCCTCCTGTTCCCTCATGTGGGTAACACCCCACCATGGGCACTGAGGAAGGAGAACTGTCCAGACCCCAGGCACAATTAGTGCCTGAAGAATATCTTATAATGTCATTACCCAGCTATTTTTTAATATAATCCTTTATATATAATCATATATTAGTTTATAGAATTAGTGCCTGAAGTACAACTTACTGCTTACATATATCTAGCTTATATAATCATACTTAATACTTATATCTAACATACTTAGTTCTATATAATCTTTCTATATAATCATATAGGTATTGTAGTCGGAGCTGTACTGACACATTTAGAGCTGATTTATATAATCCTTCCATATAACCATATAGTAGTTTGTAGTAGGGGGAATGCCTAGAGCAGTCACAGAACAGAAGCAGTACATGGGAAAACAGCCAGACCAGGACAAAAACCAAAGACCCAGGCGGTGGCATCCCTGCCTGAAAGGGCAGACACTATATGACAGGCTTGGAGCAAGAGCCTCTCCTCCTGATAAAGGAGTTGTAGTACCTTGCATCCAGTTCTTGTGGAAAGTAGGCCTCAGGCCTGAGATTCTGGAAATAACCGAGGGAGAAGAACCCCTCTGGTGTGACCAATCATGGCAGTTGTACACCCTGACAGTCTTTCTCGCTTCTGTGCTAGCTCAAATCATCCTCCCATAAATATCTTAAGAGAAGAGCACAAGTCTGTCAGCTCTCACTGCATTGGCTTACAGCATCCTTCTATTAGAAATCCTTTGAAGTCTCCAGCCCCCAGATAAGAAGTGGTGCGCACGACACCTGTTGCACATAGCCCACCTCCTTGCCTCGGTGACCTAATGGGGGTGAACTCCTTTTCTGTACAGGACCCTTTACTACTGCACAAGGCACGGCCCCCTACTGTGCATGGCCCACCTCTCTACCCAGGTGACATAATGGGGTGGCCCCCTCGCTTGTGACTCACGTGATTATGTATCCCCTATTACTAAGCCTATAGATGATGACCTCACTTACAACCCTGCCGCCTGCTTGTACCTAATAAATACAGATACTTCTGGGCATTCGGGGCCCCGACTGATCTCTGCTCATAGGTTACACGGCCCCCCGAGTCCAGCTGCTCTTCACCAGTTCTTCAGTGTCCTGTCTCTTTAATTTTCGGATCCTGCACCTCAGCATAGTATAAGGGACACCCCAAGACCCTGTGGGGCCCAATAGCCTCACACCTCAGCCACCCACTTGCTACTTCCCACATTTCATTTAATAGGAGACTAAGGAATGAGATATGAGGGGAAGTGTACAAACATCTTTAGGAAGTAGCACACTGAGGGCTTGCATGCCAGCTGTCATTCATTGGCTCTTGGGCCATCAAGTCTCTAAAAGCCCCAACTCTTCCCTTTGTAAAATTGGGATGAAAATATATACCTCCCTAGGATTGTTATGAGAATTAATGACAAAATGAATTCAAAAGTCCCCTGACTAATACTGTATTTAAAAAATAATAATAAGCATTCTTTTCATAAAGTTGGAAACACTGCAATTATTAACAGCTGAGAATTAAATAAATGAATTACAACAAGACAGTACTATATGAAGCCATGCAAAAATCATTGTAGAAACTTTTAACACTAAAAAATGTTCATAATATATTACCGTTTCTCAAAGAATAGATAGCAAAGCAAAATATACACTCTGATGTCATTTGTATTAAAGTATTCATTGGAAAAATATTGAAGAGATATATCAAAATGTTTACTCAGTTCTTAGAATAATGGGAATAAGCATGATTTTAATTTTCTCTTACATTTTCCTATATTTTCAAAATTTCTACTAATTTTTTCATGTCCCCAAAAACACAAGAATTAATTAGTGATTATTATTATCTCACAAGTAATGTGACATAAATTTATTAAAAAGTAACTACTATTAGTTTACAGTAAAATGATAAGGCAAAATAGAAATATTCCCAAATAGCAATAACTCAACATAAATTTGCATTAAGTTTAAAGAGCTGTGAATAAATGTCTTCCTAAGATATAGTTTTGATAGAAATATAGGTTAAAGTAGTATTTAGCAGGTAAAAACAGAATGTAAGAATTTGGACCCAGATATTCATAACAGTTTAGGCCTTTATGATACCTTTATATTTAAGAATTTTTATATCTTATTCTTTTATTTGAGCCCCATAATAACTGAGATTAGCAGGTATTATCTCATTCTTACAGATGAATAAGCTAAAACTCAGAGATGTTAGGTAACTTGCCCAAGGTCATACACCTTATTAATAAATAGAAGCTTAAATTTCAATCCAGGTAATCCAATTTGAATTCAAGGTTCACTTATGCTTATCCCATATGCAAATTATAATCCTGGCATTCTAGAAGACTACTCCCCAGGGGTGGGAAACACCTAATTAAACAGCCATCAGAGACAAGTTGAGAATCTGGAACAAGGTATTAACTTATAAGAGGAAAGATTTGATCAGCAATTGAACACAGGGCCCATGAGTCATCTCTGTTCTCTAAATGGCTTAAGGAAAGAATAGTCTTAACTCAAGACTTTGAAGAAGGACGATATTAGATGCTGCTTTTAGCCACTAGAAGGAGTGGAAGTGATTCATGCAGTTTTCTAGGAAATAAGGACACTAGTCAAGCAATTTGCCTAATAGTGAGATAAGCCGAGGCACAACCTTAGAATACAGAGTGGAGGAAAGGAAGGAGAGCATAAGAACTAGAACAGGCAATCAGCCTTAACAATTGGCAAGTGCCAAGGAAATAAAAGAGGTAAGAGAAGCAGCCTAGGAGCAGGAAGAGGATCTTCAAGAATTAAAAATTAGAGCTATCAGTTCTGTCTCAGGGAATGGTAAAGATGGGGTCAACAAAATCAGGAAAGACTGGTCAGAGAACAAATTTTTAGCAGTAGGCAGGGAACAGTACTGCCAACATGGGGTAAAAACTGCAAGTCCAGATTGGCTGCTGAGCAGAGACAGGATGCAGTGCCCAAAGATCTCTGCCAAAAACATGAAGCATGAAAAATGATATATATAACATATATATGTACACACACACATACACAGAATAAAATTATATTTGAATAACTATATTGCCACATTGGGATGCGTTTTCATTTGTTTTTGCTTTTTGAAACATTTACGAGATCCAGTGTGGCTTGTGGAGGCAGAAACAGTGGAGACAGTACTTGTCACACAGTTTGAGAACCTCTAGAATAGCCAGAGGAAGAGAAAGAGAATGGGTAAATGTGAAAGATGATCTCCTCTCATTTGCTTATGCTCTGAAAATGGTTAGCAGAAGTGAGATTTGAACTACTAAGATGCTCCCCCATGGAGCTGACTGGAGTTTTCCTTCAAGGGAAAAATAGCTCAGTCATCACGGCAAACCATGGAACCTGAAAATATAATTGACTTAACCTTCTTTCCCAACCCTATTCCCCAAGTCTCGTCCCCTCCACATTCCTACATCAGGCATGGGCATCCTTTAACTAAATGTTGTCATTCTGTTTACTGCATGTGATGATTTATGTATGCTGCCCAACCTAGAGTGTGAACTCAGTATGTCATGCTTGCCCCAGCCCCTATCATGGTGTTGACATATGCAAGTATGTGTGGCATGTTGTATGAAATGTAAATGGATGTACCACAGAGGGGCAGGCAAATTAGTAGGAATGCCATGATTTACATGTAAGACTAGCTGAAGATGTAAAAGAGAACAGGAGATTCAAAAAATTGGAGATGACGTGTAGATATTGATCTATTCCCAAGTGATGGGGGAAGAGGCATATGGAGGAAAGGAATCAAAGATAACTTCAGCAACATAAATTTTGCCTGTTTTGTATGTCAAGTTAGGTAAGCACACAATAATGGATACAGCAGTAAGAGTAGGAGAGTAATATGGGATGATAATATGGGAAGAATAGGGAGGAAAGGAGCTTGGAACATGACATTAAGGGAAAGATAAGTAACCAGTCCCCTAACGTTAACCTGACCAAAGGGCTGAAATATCACCATAGACAACTGCTAAACAATAAGCCCAACAAATACAAATATTATAATATTACAAAACCCAAAATAAACATGTGCATTATATGTTATAGAACATGAACTATACCTGAGATCTTCGATTTCTTTTATATAACTATGAATCATATTACTAATTTCCTCATTTCCTTCACCTGGAAGACAAAATATGAAATTAAAAATTTCCTTTAAATTAAGACTTCAACAAAACAGGAGGAAAAAAAAGTCAGGAAACAAAACAATTCTTTAAAACACAATTTTTACAGTAAATTTTCTATCCTTCATTATAGAGCAGACCATAAGATAATATGATACAAAGGGAACATTTTGTTTATATAAGAATTTATTATTTTTTAAAATTAGGTATTCAACTTAAAACCACAGATTGTATACACAGAGACTGGCATTTCTATTTCAACTATGAGAGGGAATGTTCCTTGCCATCCAGAAGTTAAACCCTCATTTATCCCACCCTATCCACATACCTGCTCTGGCAAGAACATGGTTAGCCTGATCACTAACAAGCTGTGTGATTCTGGACCTCAATGCATCAACCGTCTCTTGCATGGCTTTAATTCTTACACGCAGGTTATTATTTTCAGTCTGTAGCATAGCATTCTCATGAAACATGTCATTGATGCTTTCCACACCCTCTTCATCAATTATTCTTTTACCCTAGTAAAGGAAAATATGTCCTTGTTGGCTGAGGAGCCTTAAATACAAAAGTTTTGTTTAAGCATACTCTATGACTATGCCCTTTTATCTTACCAATCCCAAGGCAAAAGAAATCCTTTCCCCTCTAGTAGAACACTCCGCAATGCATTTATTACTAAAGAAATTGTTTAGCTGGGTGCAGTGGCTCATACCTGTAATCCCAGCACTTTGGGAGGCCGAGGTGGGAAGATTACCTGAGGTCAGGAGTTCGAGATCAGCCTGGCCAACATGGTGAAACCCCGTCTCTATTGAAAATAGAAAAATTAGCCAGGTGTGGTGGTGGGTATCTGTAATCCCAGCTGTTTGGGAGACTGAGGCAGGAGAATCTCTTGAACCCAGGAGGTGGAGGTAGCAGTGAGCTAAGATCACTCCACTACACTACAGCCTGGGTAACAGAGGGAGTCTCCATCTTAAAAACAAAAATTATTGAGTAGGAAAACTTTTGCACAAACAATTGTTAGGTTAGACTGAATATAGTTAAAGACTACCCACAAAGAAAACTAGAGACTCTTACCTCCAAAAGGAAGGAGGCCACGATTATGATAACCAGAGACACGTATGTGTAAGCTAACACAAAAAGGCATTATTGTGTTCAGAACATGCCAGTCTTAGATGTATCACAAACTGCAAAGTCAAATTCATTTGCTTACTGTTTTGTACTCCATGAGCTCCATCTGAAGTCGTGTGATTTCACTACGAAGTGCATTGATTTGCTGACTAGCTCTGTCCTGATTGACCATAACCTTGTTTTTGATATTTCTAGCTCGATTGGCATATTTCAAGGTGTTTAACGTTTCCATAAAGTCTCTGTCTGAAGGGCTGACACACGCTATCATGATTGTTTGGCTGAAAGTTACAAATAATAATTAGGCTTACAGATAAAAGCAATTAAAATTCTAAAATGATCATTTTTAAACTCCTGCCATTTGAAGAGTATTTTCTCTTCAAGATACCAAAAAAAAAAAAAATGAGCAAATTTAAAAGCCCCTGTACTTTACAACTGTGTTAAAGAAAAAGATTTTGTTTACTTTCGGGAAACATATTTATATTATTTGCCTTTGACCTTGAGAAAGCACAAGCACAAACATTTATTTCTTATCTCTTTGCTAAAAAGATTTGAAGCAGCACATAGTAATTCTAAAATTAAACTAACTACAATATATTAAATTGAAAATCAAAAACCATTTCTTTCATTATTTTATTCTTTCAGTATTTTAAAAATTTATTCTTATTTAATCACCCATATCCTGACTTTTGATGTCAGCAAAGAATTGCACACAAAATCAAATCACAGTGGAACAAAAAGTGTACTTAGTATATTCTTGTGTTTCATTATATAAACTGTCATTTATGACTGAATGATCAGAACTCCAGCTTCTGGCCAGATTACACAGGAAAAGTGAGAAACATTACTTTACGGTCATGATAAATTGATTTAGCCAACAAAAATTAGGATAGTGAAATGCTAAGTATGACCCAATTATTATGTTTGTCAATGAAACAGACATGGAGATTCTAATGGACACTCAGAAACTAACTTAAAAAAATGTGCAGAAACTGCAATTTAGGAGCAGTCTACTTATCCTGGTAGAAAAATCAACGGCTGTCAATCATAATCTTAGCCTCCTAGCCTCCTACTTCCAATCTTCTCTTTCTACAATAACCTCAACACAGTACTTGTAGGTACCCTTTTAAAAGAGTTCCCATTCCACACCTTTTTCCTACAATTCTTGCTTACCCCTACTGTTACTATTATTTAATAATCAACTAAGGTATCACCTAATCCAAGAACTGAATCCTCAGTTTGTCTGTACCCTTTCTGCTTCCTCACACCTTTTGCATATCTCTTTTGCATTCATTATATTATTATTATTATATCGAAATTTTATAGACCCCAAAACTCTTACACTTTAAATTCTTAAAGGACAGGGATTATCAAGTTTTATTTATCAGTGTACTTCTAAACATATAACACAATATTTGAACCAATATTAGGTCATTAACAATTGTTTGTGGTGTGTGTCATGTGTACATAATATTCACTGGGGGTCAGAAAGTTAAAATAATTCATGCCATTTTAGTTTTCTCTTTTGATAAAGAAAATAAGGTAATTCAGTAAGCATGAGGATTATGGATGCTGATTAGAGAGTAGGGCAACTTGAAGTGTGGTCCCCAGTCTAATGCCAGTCTGCAAATTATTTTTACTTAGGTAAAATTGAGAAAAATAAATATATATTAGCCTTCTTTGACCCATAACACTTTGAGTAAGCACAGGTACATACATTTATTTCTCACTTCTTTACAAAAAATGTTTAAGTAGTGCAGAAATTGCAAATAAGCACTTTAGAAACTTCCACAACACTTGAACTTGCTGTAATCCATGACCTCCTGTCACTGAATATAGATCAGATCAAGTGTTTTCAAACTCCCATGGGGAGTCACAAATGGGACAAGCTCTGTACGGTCATGCACAATATTAACCCACCACAAATTGGAAATAGGGGAAGGACTCGCCTCTAACAAATACTTTGAGAAGCAATGGGATCACAGGCTTAAGAAGGATAGTGAAAGTCAAGAAAGAGAGAAACAGACTAGGATCAACTATATGGGGAAAAGGTCATATATTAAACAAAACCCAAAATATATACATTTCAAGAATGATTCTATTTATGAAAAACTCAAAGAAAATATTAAAGATATTTCTTTTAAAAGTTCACACAAAAACCACAATTCTGTTTTAAAGGAAACTATATTATTTAAATATTTTATTATGTTGTATACTATGCATCTTACAAATTAAGTTATACATCTGTAAGAAAATACATCACAATGTTAGCAGTAGTTACTTTTAGGTATTAGAAATATAAGTGATTTCTTTTTTTTCTTTTTTTTTGAGACAGAGTCTCACTCTGTCACCCAGATTGGAGTGCAGTGGCATGATCTCAGCTCACTGCAACCTCTGCCTCCTGGATTCAAGCAATTCTCCTGCCTCAGCCTCCCAAGTAGATGGGATTGCAGGCACACAGCACCATGCCCAGCTAATTTTTTTGTTTTTGTTAGTAGAGACAGGATTTTGCCATGTTGGCCAGGCTGGTCTTGAACTCCTGACCTCAGGTGATCTGCCCACCTCAGCCTTCCAAAGTACTGGGATTACAGGCATGAGCCACCCCACCCGGCTAGAAATATGAATGATTGTTATTCATGCTCTATACTTTACTGTATTTTCCAGAATTTTTGCCATAAACTGGTTATGATGTTATATTAAACACTATGAATGTAAAAAAGCCAGGTTGATTTTTAAAAAGACACTAAATTATGCACATAAACATATGGAGCTTATTTTCAAATATATCCTTGGTCTCATTTTTCTTTTAAGTTTAATTTGTATATACTTCAAAAAATGAAGATATTTTGCTCTCCAAGGCTTACACAAAGTACAGTGCTTTTACACTAGGAATGCAATCCTAAAATTTTAAGCAAAAACTGAGGCACACAAAGAAAGGAATTAGAAAGGGTAATCTTCTTTGAGGGGTTACCACCCATTAAGGAAATGGATGAGGAACATGAGACTATTTAGCTATTGCCTGTCTAAAACTCAACAGAAATTCAAGACCCACAGTGAAAATATCTTAGACTATTTACAAGGCAAGCAAACTTTAAAAAGTATCAAAATTTTCAAGAGTTAACTTGTAAGGGGATGACATTCATAATCTCTGCTTTGTTTTACAGTTAAGAAATAAAACAAGGAAAGGCTACAATTTAGAAAACCTGAAAAAATGTACACTTGGCCAAAAAAATGAAAACTTTTATTGTTACAATAAGACTCCTCTTAATACCGAAGATCAAACCGAAAATGTAGAACACAAGGAGGAAATACGTGAGAGTGGAAGGAAAACTGCTTCCGTATGTAGGATGTGCTGGAAGAGACATGAGTTAGGACAAATGCCAATATTACACAAAGGGAAGAAACATAAAAATGACAATGTTGTATTCTACAAAACAGAACTTTATTTCTAAACCAAATGGATTATAAACTTAAATTGATTTCATATTATCCAAAATTATTCAGATAATAGTTGTATATATGGTTTAGATCTGTGCCCTTGCACAATCTCATGTCAAATTGTAATCCCCAGTGCTGGAGGTGGAGTCTGGTGGGAGGTGATTAGATGTTGGGGACAAATTTCCCTCTTGGAACTGTATTCATGATAGCGTTCTGAGGGGATCCGGTTGTTTAAAAGTGTGTGCCCCCCCCGCCCCCGCCGTCCTCCTACTCCAGTCGTGTGAAGTGCTCACTCCCCCTTTGCCTTCCACCATCACTGTAAGTTTCCTGTGGCCTCCCAGAAGCCAAGTAGATGCCAGAATCACGCTTTCTGTAGAGCCTACAGAACTGTGAGCCAATTAAACCTCTTTTCTATATAAATTATCCAGTCTCAGCCACTTATTTATGACAGTGCACGAACAAACTAACACGGTTGTTCAAAAAGAAACTTTTGCAAGTTTAAATACTAGATTCATTGTGTAGCATCTAATAATCTTTTCAGTAAATATGATGTTAGATTATTGCAGACACTAAAATAGATACACTGTGGTTGTTGGTAACTTGTTGAATTGTGCTAAGATTGAATTTAAATGTCAAAAATGTTTCCATTTGTAAAGCCAATATGTTTACAGAGGGGAATATACTACCAAAAAAACAAGTGTTTAGCTGATGAAACATATCAGAATGGTGCAAGGTATGAGAAAGCAAGAATGTCAGTGATATTGGCAAATAACTAGCCAACACACTGTATTTCATTCAGTGGACATTAAGAAGTTTTCCCACGTATAAAAAAAATTTGAATTTTTAGAAAACTGTAAAAAAAAGTACGAATAATATTTTAATTCCTTTGTAATTACTTAGAAAACAGTATTTGCTTTTTTAACAAAATTTTATTAGGTATCTACTCTGTGCTAAGTACTTAAAGCAGAAATTATAATAATAGAGAAAGTCCCCATACTATTGACTTAATATACAAGCTAAGTGACCTTGAATAAATTACCTAACCTCTCTATATTTCATTTTCCTTATCTAGAAAATAGAATAATAATACCTACACCTCAAAGGATGCTAGAAAGATTATGTGAAATAACATACAAAATTACATATTTGAGGTTCTTAATAAGGATTAGTTCCTCATTCTATTAGTTTGCTTTATAATAAAAGCAGTTCTTATAAATCACCTTATAAGTTTACTTAATAATGAATAATCAAAACTCTGAGTAGAGGATAATAATCTGTGCATACCTGTTACCCCCAAGGGAATCCTGCAGTAGTCTTGTTAGCTTGGAATCTCTATAGGGGACATGTGTGGCCCTCTTGCTCTTGTCTCCCAAAGCACTTATTACATTGCCCAGTGCCAACTAAAAGAAAGAGAAAGAAAGACAGCAAAATGATACACATTTACTAATTATAACACCTTTAAATAAAGACAGCTTATAGAAAATAATATAGGGACATAATAGAATTCAGAATATTTGTGTTTGGTTTTGTTTTACATCTGTAACCAACATTACTGAAAATTTAGTACATATATATATTAGTACTATATATAATACCATATGTATATATTAGTACTATATATGGTATATATAAACACACGTATCCATAACTCACAAATGTTTAAACTTCTATTTAGAGGTTTTTTTTTTTTTGAGACAAAGTCTCACTCCATTGCCCAGGCTGGAGTGTAGTGATGTGATCTTGGCTCACTGCAACCTCCACCTCCCAGTCTCAAGTGATTCTCCCTACCTCGGCCTCTCGAGTATTGATGATTACAGGGCCTGCCACCACACCCAGCTAATTTTTATATTTTTAGTAGAAATGGGGTTTCACCATGTTGGCCAGGCTGGTCTCAAACTCCTGATGTCAGGTAATCCCTCCCAAAGCACTGGGATTACAGGCATAAGCTACTGCACCCGGCCTTATTCAGAGATTTTCTTTCAAAATAGAAATGTTGTAAGACTGACAACTTTAGTTATCCCTAGAATTATCACAGCATCAGGTTATGTCTCCAGAAAATTGTCCATTCATATTACAAATTCTTCTCCTCAACTCAATGAAAAAATAAAATGTTAAGTTAGTTTAACAGTGTGATGAAAACTTTCATTTTGCAATACAGTTCCCTATGAGAAAAGAAAATCTTCTTTAATCACAATAAAAACATCAGTATGATTTATCTGAACAAGGTATTCCTATGGAAGTGTATCTATCCATAGAAATAAAATAAGACAGGCCAGGCATGGTGGCTCACCCCTGTAATCCCAGCACTTTGAGAGGCTGAGGCAGGTGGATCACCTGAGGTCAGGAGTTCAAGACCAGCCTGGCCAACATGGTGAAACCCCATCTCTACTGAAAACACAAAAATCAGCCAGGCATGGTGGCATGTGCCTGTAATCCCAGCTACTCGGAAGGTTGAGGCAGGAGAATCACTTGAACCTGGGAGGCAGAGGTTGTGGTGAACTGAGATCATACCATTACACTCCAGCCTGGGTGGCAGAATGAGACTCTATCTCCAAAAAAATAAATAAATAAATAAAAATAAAAAATAAAATAAAAAAGGAAAAGAAACAAATACAATAAGATATGTGTTAGCATCCAATTATTTAAAAACTAGCCAAATTACAGAACTCTGCAGTCACTCCTCCAGCCACCCTGCTGTTTTTCCTACTGCCACTAAATTATTACCTACAAGATAAACATTATCCAAAATGTTGTTCACACTAGCCATCAGTAATGCAAACATCTACAATCATGACTTTGTTAAGAGACATAGATCATGCACGGAGTGGCAACAGGATCACATTTGTCATAGTTTCCTCTTTCCAGAGTGGCTATTGGCGTAAGCAGTGGTTATACTGAAACTCTACTAGATGTGTCTCAACATGCTTCACGAACCTAAAGAGGAAAACAAAGCAATAGCTTTTGTCTTTTCCTGACAGCATGAATGTAACTACCACAATGATTTTATCTCCTAAGAAACTCAGAACAATACGCCAAGTCCATAATCCAGGCATGCCCTTTTACACAACATTTACCCACATGGTTGGACCATCAAGATGAGTATTAGAGTTGGAAGGTCTGGCTCTCTCTAATAAGCCTTGGTTAATAATTTCCACACAGAAGGGTCATAATGATATAGGAGCAAATGCTGGGGGGTGATTAATGGGAGGAAAGCAGACACGACATATTCTGAAACTGCCTTTGCAAAAATTGTATCAGTGAGAAAAGTATGACAGTGAGGGAGATCTAACCTAATCCACTCCATCTTGCCTTTAATCTCTAAACTTCCTTTGTTCATTCCTGGGCATAGGCTGAGCTAACTATAGGAGGAATTTAGTTTATAGTTTAAAGAATTTTGAAAAAGATGATAACAGCCTTTTCCTGAAACAAGTCTTCTTCTTCCCTGAGGATCAGCACACCTTTGTAAAACTAAAAATTAGCCACAAGATTAGAAATATTGATTTAAGAGTCATGCGGCCAGAGGCCACAAGATTCCTAACCTCTCCGACTGCTCCTATGGATAAGATCATTATTGTAAAACCTAAGATTGGTATTTGAGATATTTTTCAGACCCTGCATTCTAATGCAGCAGCTGGTGCCACACAGACTGATAATCTGGCTCAACTAGTTCTATAATCCCACCCAGGAACAGAAGACAGCAAGAAGAACCCACTTAGACCACCTATGATTTCAATCTCCACTCCCCACTCCCTTAGCCCCCTCATTTGTCAAATTATACTTTAAAAAACTGTAGTCTCTGAATTTCTAGACAGACTAATTTAATAAAACTCACTCCGCTATTTAGCTGGCTCTGTTTGCATTAAACTTTTTCTCTACCGCAATTCCCGTCTTGATAAATCAGCTCTATCTGGGTAGCGGGCAAAAGGAATCCATTGGGTGATTACAACTCTGATGCTATTGGCATCGCAAGAATTTAGAGATGCCATTCCTTTCGTGCAGGCACAAATGTCAGTTTTGTAACGAAGACAATAAAAAAAATTTAATACACAAAAATTTGCTCTAAAATATTTTCTTCCTTATAATGAAGCTTTATGCTAAATCACAAGGAGTTTTCCAATCAAAATACCACTAGGTGGCATGGTATTAAAGTTAATTCTTAATATAATCTAGAAAAATTATCGTTTTAAAAAAGTCATTACTAAAAAAATTTTATTATAATTTCTAATGTTAATAAAATGACTGTCACAAAATGTTATCAAAAGGCTACTTTGAAGGTCTTCACCCATGAAATAATCTAATATTAAATTTGGGGCCAGGTGCAGCGGTTGGTGTCTGTAAACCCAGCACTTTGGGAGGCTGAGGTGAGTGAATCTCACAAGCCCAGAAGTTTGAGACCAGCCCGGGCAATGTGGCAAAACCTCATCTCTACAAAAAATGCAAAAATTATCTGGGTTTGGTAATGCTTGCCTGTGGTCCCAACTACTAGGGAGGCTGAAGTGGGAGGATCAATTGAGCCCATGAGGTCAAGGCTGCAGTGAGCCATGATCACACCACTGTACTCCAGCCTGGGTGAGAAAGTGAGACCCTGTTTAAAAAAAAATAAAAGATATAAATAAATAAATAAATAATTTGATTTTGGCAGTATATTGTTAAATGTGGAAATACTTTTTCAAATGATTTGCACATATATATATAATTTTCTGCACATATAAATTTTAGTAAAACTAAATTTATATACATGAAGATAATCTGTAATATTAAAAAAAGAAAAATGCCTACAGTGTGAGATCAGAGATTCAGTGCATTACTAATAACTGTTCTATAATTTTCATTTCTCAGTTCAGTGTCTGAAGGATTTCCTTATGGGTATTACACATTACAAAAGACAAAAGAACAACAGAAAAGCTCTGATATATTCTCAGCACAAAGCCTTAATCTTACAAGTCCGCAGTTGATAGAAATGCCTTCTTTTGCCCTCTCGCCTGTAGCTCCAGTACGCTTCAGTCTTTCCGATCCTGCGAGATCAACAAAATGGAACTTTGCAGTCAGGGTTTCAAATTCATTCATCTGTGCTGATTCAGAAATAATTTTGTTATCAGTTGCATTGTCCTGAAATTAAGAAAAATAATTGAAAATATTTTATTAATGTGATATTAAATATCCTCCAAACCTATCTTGCATTCATCCCATATAGACATAAAGACACAACCAAAGAAACAGACATAATGCCAAATAAATAATAAATTCAAAAATGTCTGCTGGCAATTAGAAATTTAAAGTCAGAAAAAAGCCGAACGGTCAGAACTCAACTATTATCAACTGAGTCTATGCTAATGAAGGGAAACCTATAGCATATAATCCACAAAAGTAAAGGGTCTCAGGTGATGACATCAAACACCATATGGCCACAGCATGCTTTTTGGTTTATCAGACATATACACAATTTTTTATTTCAAGATCTTACATGGCTGACCAGCTTCAACTTAAATAGGATCAGAAGAGGAAATTAGAAAAAAGAATGACTAAATGAACTGAATTTGACTGAAATACATTCTCACAGGAGTCATGTGGTTTAGGGATATAAAAATTAAAAGTTTAAGAAATTAGAAATAATAACTCACAGCATCTATTTGGGGACACACTCTGGTTTGACACACATGAATGGTAAAAATGGCATGGGAACGAGAGCTCTGAACATTCATCTGGGTACTGGCAGTTGTCCGGGATAAAGCACCCAACTTCAAACATTGCATCATCTGGTAAGGGAGAAGAAACAGAGGACTTTACTTAAACAATTATTTAAACAAGATGCTATACAATCCAAAGTCTGAGGTAAGGGCCAAAACCCCACTATATTAAGGGATATAAAAGATGTGGATTTTCACATCATTAGTTTAGTTACAGGCACTTTTTGAGATGAACTTCTCAGTATAATAGTGTATTATTTTTTAAATAGAAGAAAACACTGAGATTCCCTTGTTTGCCATTTGCTGACATTTGCAGTTTCCATTCCAAAACTGTTACAGTAGAACACTTTGGTACAAACTGAGCAATAACTTGAATTATTCAGGCTCTTCTCTATCTTTCCTTATTTATTTTTTTTTTTTGTAATTTTTCTTAACAATCTCCCTTTAGGAGCCATGATACAGTTCTACATAGGCTAAAGCAAAAAGTACAAAAGAATTGTGGTCTCATCCTTCACCGTCAATTGTCTGACCCTCTTTCTCTAGCTGTGAATGAAAACTATTCATAAATTGTCTTAGATTCTTTTGACACTATGACAAATAGGCTTACTTTATCATAACCTTGATATTTTTACACTAATACCCTGATTTTTAAAAATGAGGAAATAAGACAAGATTTTAATTCCATGTCATGCTTCAGGATACAAATTTCATATCTTGATCTCAAGCAGACTATCAGCAAAGTTGACTAAGTAAATAAAGCCAACTGTGCTCTGTTTTAACCACAACGTAAATATTACCTCTGATTCTGTATTCACAGTACGTGTTGTAACGCCCACAGTATAAATTCCTCCAGTTGAATCTTCATGAATTCTTATATTTGATTTTTTATTTTTTGCATCAATATCACGAGTAGTATCAAATAAGTCAAGGACCTCTTCATTATAGAGCTATCAAAAAGAAACATCAGAAATCTAATTTTAGCAGAAATTACCTGGGTAGTTGTCATAATAACACATTACACAATGTTTTCCTTCACACAAATTTTTAAAGTTCTTTAAAATTACACATATTTTTTTCAAAATAACACATGAAAACGGATGAGGCAATTATTATAACAATTATAAGTAAATGCCAGATTTATTTACAAGAGTAAGAACAGTAAGTGACTTAATCATGACTAATGGGTTGAGGACTAGCTAAAATGATCTACTAATCTTTTGCAAGAGATAATCAAATATTTACAAATACAGGCAAACCCTAGAAACATGTGCCAAAAGCAGACAAATCTTAAGGTTCAGAATATTTGAAGAATTTTTACTACTTGAGCTAAAAACATATTTCCTATTGCCCTGAAACCTTTCTTAACACGTAGAAAGACTAACACTTAGCATGTTTGCAAGGTCAGCAACAATATTAGTGTTTCTGTATAAAGAGTGGCTGAAAAAACCCAAATAACTCCTTAGAAGAGGATATACACACCTATTTTTCTATCAGTATGTTTTAAAGTTACAATGCCTAACAACATTTTGGAGGGTGAAAGGGAAGATGGAATAAGTTTCTTTTCTTCTACCATCTTTTACTTTCTTTAGAAATACATAGTTACATTCTCTTCAGTTTTTACTAAATAAGAATATCCATTAAAACCAGCAGTAAAAAAACTGATACTAATTTTTCTATTTTGTGCTAAATAATGCTGAGTAAAACGTTTCATCAATGACAAAAATGATTAGCTCATGGATTAGGTAATTTAGACTAAATACTCTTTGTACCAAGAACCCAGAATTATGCCACTGTCCACCTAAGTGCAATATTGCTCAAATCTTAGATGTCCTTAGTGTTATTTTCCTTCTATGTGACTAGATGGCCTAAATTAATCTAAACCCACCACAACCTTTGGATATTACATCAAAGTATCTGTCTTCCTATGAAAGGATAACAATTTCTTCCACCAGATAAGCACTACAACCTCAGACCTATTATCTCTCACATATTTCCCCTACTTTTAACTGTAGTCATTAAGTTCCTACCACTTTGTAAACCTATCTAAATTATAACAGTAATTGACCTTTATCTATTAATAAAAAGAAGGCTGGGCTCACACCTGTAATTCCAGCACTGTGGGAGGGTGAGGTGGGAGAATCGCTTGAAGCCAGGAGTTCCAGACAAGCCCGGGCAACATGGTGAAACCCCATCTCTGCTAAAATTACCAAAAGTTAGCTGGACATGGTGGAGCACGCCTGTAATCCCAGTTACTCAGGAGGCTGAGGCACAAGAATCACTTGAACCCAGGAGGTGGAGGCTGCAGTGAGCCAAAATGGTGCCATTACACTCCAGCCTGGGTGACAGAGTGAGACTCTATCTCCAAAAAAAAAAAAAGAAGTTCTTAAATAAACAATATTAATTGTTCTTTTACTCTATAGATACTGGTCAAGTGTTTATAATCTTAAACATCACTTCCTACAAGTAAGGAAAACTTATTTCTATTATCTAATGTTAATTTACTCAAACAACATTTATTGAGTACTATATACAAGGCACTGTACTAGAAGCCAACAGTATAAAATCATAAGTACTTATGGTCTATGAGAAGAAAATTTAAAAGAAATTAATGCCAAATTGGATTATTACCTCTAAGAATTGGGCGTTGACTTTAAAATCTGGAGGAGGAAGCCCATTTTTAATTGCTATGTGTTTTTTTTCTTCAATACTCTTAAAAAGATGTTTAACAGCTCGAGAAATAATACCCTGTTCTTCCTCAACAATGTTAACATCAAATCCTGTTCCCATTGTGTATGTTTTACCAGCTCCAGTCTAAACAAAAGAACAGAGAAAAATTAATGTTCAACTTACTTAACATAAACTTAAGAAACAAAAATGAAAGCACAACTGAATTGACATTTCTGAAAAGTTACAACTCCTACAAAAATAATACGGCACTTACTTGTCCATAAGCAAAAACTGTAGCATTGTATCCTTCAAAGCAACCTTCAATTAGTTTCTCTATACATTGAGTGTAGATCTGCTCTTGCTGGGACTCAATGTCAAATACATAGTCAAAAGTAAAAGCCTTATCTTTCCCTAGGAAGACCTGAGGCTCTCCTGGTGTGACAGATGTACAAATATGGCATCCTTCAATTTTCTCTTTGGCAAGCTGTGGTCTTATTCTGTGAGAAATAATCAGAAGAGAAAAAAATAAAATAAATGGCAGAAAAAAAGCCCTCAAAAAATAGGACTTAAAAATTCTTGGCAAAATCTTTTTTAAAACACTAATGTAATTACCTGCTGCTTATTCAGTTGAAAAGTATAAATAAATTGAATTATAATGAACAAATTTCAATATATGAGATGACTTACTTAATCCCAATGAGTTACTTAACAATTCCCCAAAATCATGAAGAAAAGTAAAATTTATCTTAAAATTAGATACTTATCCAAGTGAATACTTCTAAACTCAGTAAGAAGTCGACATTCAGTCCAATAAATTCTGCTACCATTGATATTATTATTGTTTTAGATTTTTTCTCATTATTTCCAGTGATAATAATATGGAAAAATAAAAAAGCAAGGACATTTATTTATCTTAATGTCTTGATGCCCTTTACTCATCTCTTTTGCTAACACTTCACCAGTGGTTTCTGAACTTATTTGACCATTATGTTCTGTCAGCGTAACATGTTTAAGCATGTTATAATTCCCACAGTATATATGTATACCTATTCATTTATAAATAATATTCATGTTCTACTATATTGATTTGTCATATATTGAAATACTGTCATCTCTCAGTATCCATGAGGGACTGGTTCCACAACTCCCTATGGACACCAAAATCCACAGATGTTCAAGTCCCCAACATAAAATGATGTAGTATTCGCATCTAACTTACACACTTTCTCTCGTATATTTTAAATCATCTCCAGATCACCTATAATATCTAATATAATGTTAATGATATGTAAATAGTTGTCATACTGCATTGTTGAGAGAATGGTGATACGATCACTTATAATACCTAATACAATGTTAATGATATGTAAATAGTTGTTATACTACATTGTTTAGAGAATAGTGATACAGACATGCATCTGTACATGTCTAGTACAGATGCAACAATCCATTATTTTTTCTGAATATTTTCAATCCAGTCAGTTGAATCCATGGTTGTGGAAGCCATGAACGTGGAGGGTCAACTATATATACAAAAGCAGAATTTTTAAAATAAATAAATAAAAAATAAATATTAGTGAAAGTTCTAATATCTTCTCTCCAAAATTTAGTGAATTTTTATGAGTTTGTCTTTCCTCCACTTGGAAGACCACTGCACTACACCCACCCCACATCCTCACCCATCCACTTGAATCCAACACCTTCCTGTTCTGTCTTCTCTCTCAAATTTCAAAAACAATTTTCAAATAATAAAAGTAAATATGAAAATATGTTTATAACAGAACAACCCTAGTCCTATAACAGAACAAAATCTAGTCCTATTCTGTATGCTCTATAAACAGGACAGACATCCTGGAATATACACTACTCACTTACTGTACCTAAGTTTTTAAAGAGATTCCCTACTTGCCATGGAGAAAGAGAAGCCATTTAAGGAAGAAAGGCAAGACAACCACAAATGAAAAATATAAAATGAAGGCAGGCATGGTGACTCATGCCTATAATCCCAGGACATTGGGAGGCCAAGGCAGGCGGATTGCTTGAGGTCAGGAATTTCAGACAAGCCTGGCCAACATGGTGAAACTCTGTCTCTGCTAAATATACAAAAATTAGCCTGACATGGTGGTGTAGCCTGTAATCCCAGCTACTCGGGAAGCTGAGGCAGGAGAATCGCTTGAACCCAGAAGGTGAAGGTTGCAGTGAGCTGAGATGATGGCATTGCACTCCAGCCTGGGCAACAGAGAGTAAGAATCCCTCTTGAAAAAAAAAAAAAGAAAGAAAGAAAAATATAAAATGATCAAGATAGGTCAAGGAACAGATTTTAAAGGAATCTGGTCTCATAGTCTTATTTTCTGAAAAAATAATTTTAAAAAACCCTCAGGTCAATAGAGGTAAAACAAGTTCATCTACTTATTAGAGATAAAGCCAAGGCTAGATCCCCTAACTTTAACTCTTTCCAATTCATCAAAATAAAAGTCAATAGGAAGAATAGGAATGACAATAGAAAGAGAGGATTGAATTTCTGCAAACCTGGTTTTCTAAAAGAGACTTTTATATACCCACAAAGTATGTTTTGTGAATAATATATGTTAAGTAAAGAATATGCAATTATTTTTCTCCCCTATGATATTGGTATTTAATAAAGTCTTCAGCTTTGTCTGTTTGTTGTAATGGAATGTACTAATCAATGTGGAGCTATCCAGGTAATGAGGCAAGAGCAATGCAGTGGCCAGCAGGAAACCAGAGTTTCACTACTTGTCATTCCATACATATCATGTGGTCTTCTCTCAGAGCACCGATTTCCTCAACTGTAGAGGAAAACTATGATTTCCAAGATTCCTTTTAGATCTAACACTATTTAACTGTAGGAAACTGCATTATAGAAAAGGGAATGATGGAAATAATATTTGTGTACTGTAATACATATTAAATGATATTATAACAAATAAAGAATTTCTCATAATTTCTTGTAGCTATGCACACAGACTATAAAAACAGCCCACGGTAGTAGCAGCTTTGGGTTTCTGGTTCCACATATTCTAGATGAGTGGTGTTTCTCTAAATTAATAATTTTTTTTTCCAAACTCCTCTTCTCCTATCTCACTTCATTTAGTTATGTGAAGGAAACCACAGCAAAAAACCCCAGTCCTCTTTAGGAAAAATCACCATCTTGATAGTTGCCATGCCAGAATTGGGAGAATCAGAAACAACGTCAATTTGATGTCACTTCCTCCCTCTTCCCTATTCCACCTATCTAATCTAAGGGCTACTATTTCTCTCTGAAATACTTCAGCCCACCAAGTTATTTTCTTCCCCATCAACACCACCCTAATGAAGGTCATCATTAACTCTTACTTAGAATATTGCAAAAGTCTTCTAACCAGTCTTCCTGTGTCAACTCTTGTCCTCACCAACCTGTTCCACATACTGTAATATAAGTAACTTGTAAAACAGGAAGTCGGTCAGCTCACTACCCTGCATAAAACCCTTGAGTTCATCTCTAAATCCCTCTGTTTTGCCATGCTCCATCTTTGCATTAAAGGATTTTCGTTTGGTAGCAGTGGTGATGGTTTATTTTAAGCAGTTTCACTACCAGCTATGCTCTCTCTTGTTTCTATGCCTCTAACTACATTATTCCTTTTTCCTAGACACTCCTCTCCACCCTTCCAATTCCCAACTCCTTAACCTGCCTGAACATATCTCTTTTGATATCACTTCTTTCAGAAGCTCACACGAACTTTGTATTTCAACATAAAGTTCTGTCTGCACTCAGGCTGTTCTCTCTCCTGAAAGCTACCTCATTAACTCCAGATCTCTGCTTTTTCTACCAGCTTTATGGCTGCTATACTACTCTGTGAAGTTTAACAAATCCTATGTAATGAAAAAGATAAAAATAAATATAACTCTCCAGTGAAAACAAGTACTGGGCTACTACTTAATATCAGTGTGCTATTAATTTTAGGTAAGTGATTATAACCATAGGCTAACTTATTAAAGTTAAATTTCCTTTCAACATAACAAAGAAAAACCAGGTGCCATTTGAATTGCAGATATGATAGCCAATTTTAGAATGGTAATGTCACTCAGAATGTCTTTAACTTACTCTCCTAACCTCTACTCATCTGGTTATTATTCTTGCTAATGACAAGACGGATGTCATGGATGATGCACAATTTCATCCATTTGCATGGATGGAGCAGAGAGAGTGGTTTTTAAAAGCCAACAAGATGGTGGAAGCTTTTCTCCTGGATCCAAGCAGTGGCAATTTTCCAGCAGGTCTGAGAAAGTCACACCTAGGAGGGAATGGTGTCCCACACATGCAGATTAATTGGAAGCTGACTATACTTCAAAGACTAAGGATATGTTCACTTTTTCAATTCCTTTTCAAAAATTAGTATTTTTAAATCTCCAAATCCCTAAATTAATACTCAAGTCAAGAATTCTCATATGAACACCCAACCCAAGCCAATTCATCTGCTTTGTAATTGATGAGTTTGAAACCTAGCTACAAATCTCAATTTCAAAACTTTTACTTGAGGCTATAATATAGACAAAATATGCCTCACCTTCTGTAAAAGAGAAAATCGTAAATATAATATTTACAACTTTGGATATTTTGAAATATCTTCTTTATCAGTATTTTTATGTAAAAAAATAAGACCATTAAACACAGGCATCTAATCTCAACACTGACAAATCATCAGTATTAACGTTTAGATTAACTAATGTTAATCAAACTGACTGACACTAAGAAATAACAAAGCCAAGTAGATTTTTTTAAATGGATTATTCTACAACTAGATGTATTTAAAACTGCTTTTTAAAGAAAAACAATTTTGGACAAAAACTGAATTCTTATTTCTCCATTAGCAAATGATTCTTTAAAGACAGAGAATGTATCTTATTCACTCCTAAAACAAAGTAATCCACAAATGTTTACTGACTCCTATAAACTATACTAGGTAAGAAAATAGTATATTAATGCATGATATATGATAATTACAATAATATAATATCACTGTACTCTGTCACTAGGAACTTGTTCTTGAACAAGCATTTAACCATGTTACCTCTCCGTTTTCTAATCTGTAAGATAGGGAACTTGGCTTTACCAATTCCAAGTTTAAATTCTATTTTAATTAATCCTTAAAGAAGAATAAACCGAAGTTTCCCTACACTGGCTTTTAAAAGGTTGAAATAAACTACTTTTTTCCCCCTGCCATACACTATCCACCAGTACTTTTGCTGTTTGTTCCTTATTTCTTCATGATTCCTATTGTATAGCAAACGCTGCTGTGGACATAGGGCAAGGAACTACTTCATTTATAAAAACATTATCATGGACTCATTGCTGTGGAAGGAATTAGTGAAGATTAGGGGAGATTCTGAGACTAAATTCAGGAAATGTCTTCTTTCTGTTCTTTGCCTTTGTATAACCAAAACTGGTTTTAGTAATTGAATGTATTTAAATAGGCCAAGAGGACATGTTTTGAGATAACCTAAATAAAACAAAAACTTTAAAATAAAATATTTTGGGAGAAAGGCTTATACTTGCTACCTTTTCAACTAGAGTTTTAGTCATGAAATTTAGCAAAACTGAGTTTATACATTAATTCTGTCACATACTGCTACTAAGAGGCCATTGACCACAACCTTAGAGTTCCTGCACATTCTTGCTGGGTATGCCAAGAATGCAAGACCCTGACTGCTCTTTTCATGAGTCATTTCTCAAGGTTGTGTTTGCAACAAGCAAACTTTAAGGACAAGATAATGTCTTCATGATAGAGCTGGCTTGTTTCTACTTACTATAGCAGTGGTTAATCCATAAGCTCAATGTTTCTCAATGCCCACCTGCTTGCACAGCACTCATAATCAATCCATTGGTGTATCAGCACTGCCCCCAATGGATTGAGAGGGAACGGAGAGCCAGGTCAAATCAACATGAAGCTCATATTGCTGAATGTACCATAAGTAATAAAAGTCCTTAGTCTCTCTAATCAGGAGTTTTGTATCTTCTGCCACTATTTATGATACAGTAATGGGTTAGCTTGCTAGCTTGTAAATAGAGTGAAATCTCAGTCCTTTTACAGATCTTAACACATACCAGCTGTGACCTTTGGCAAGTCACTCTCTCAGCCTCAATTTCCTTAGCCACAAAATATCTATTAAATATTGTAATATTATTGCCATATCTAAATGATAGCATCTTGAACTGAGATAATATGTGACAATGATAATATGTAGCTATAAAGTGTTGTTACAACACCACCTGAAAATTCACCAAGTCAGTTCCGTCATGAGGCACCCTAACATCTCAACTTGGGACTTCCAACATGTTGAAGAATACATGACTTACACTTTGGCTCCCCAAACTATTGCTATATTTTTTAAATTACCCTTTGGATATCTTGAGTCTCAAAGAAAATTAAATATAGACCCCCTATGTCACGAATAGAAATGTAATACAACAATGAACATTACTGCATACATGTATGCATATACATACAGATATACATACATATATTGCTATGCAAAGACAATAAATCTGGATATCTTTACACCTTCACTCATAAAAAGTTACAATCCCCAAATTAGCCTTTTCATAGTAACAAATAATCAAGTCCCAACCATCCCTCTATTTTTTTCAGTATAGGGTACAATAGAAAACAAAATAAGAATTTTTATTCTTTTAACATGATTATCATTTTTTTCTATAGACATATAACCAGTAAGGAAATTTTGTTGAGGAAGGAATAGAACTAAGGTCCTAAGTAACAACTCTGTTTAAAGCAGGGGATTAAATTATTATAGTACAATTTGTCCTTATGCTTAATTAAATTGAATTAAATGCAACTAGAATGTTGACAAATGACTAATCTGATTTGTAGCTACTGAAGGAATGTTGACCTAAGGAAAATAAATAAGTTCATGCTATCATAATTTTACAACTTCCTATAACATATGTGTGCAGAAACTTATACATTTTTTTTTCAAAATTACAAGACTAGCACCAACATCACTCATAATCTAAGCCCAAGGATGCAAACAATTGAGCTTAAATTTTTAAATGCATATGGTTTTTGTAGTACATTTCAGATTTTCTTACACTCCCACCCCTTGTATTCCTCTGTTTCCCATTTTATTAAAAACATCACAAGGGATAAACCTTTCTTTTGCTCATTTATTGGTCAAGTTATTTCCTCCTACAAATAGAAGAGGAATAACATAAAACATGTCTTCCTTTTTGCCACTAGCCATTGCTGATTTGTTGTCCTGTTAGAAAGTACTATTGTCCTTAATCAGTGGTTTCATAGATGTGACAGATTTTTCCATTACCTAAATGTCTTTGTAAACTGTCTCTCTCCTCTTTTGCTTGAGTTATTCTGATCTCATCCCCACAAGATTGTGATAGTTCTCCAGTTTACTTAATAATCTGACCTGATTCCCACTTTGTGTAGTTCTTTTACTTGCACGTAACTGTAACTAGCCCACTTGGCACGTTGGTAACCTTTGTTCTTCCTAAAGAACACCAATAAATCTATCCTCTGTACAGGTCTTTTGCCTTTCTTTATCTCATTTGTTGGTGTTTTGGATGATCATTATGTTGGATGCTACTTACTGGTGTTCAATTTCATTTCTTGATGTTAATTACATCTTACTAAATTTCTTCCATTTCCCCAAAATTAGGACAGCTATCATTTGTCATCACAACTGAGCCACTGGGGTTTTCTGGTCCCTTTTTTAATCCTCCTCTAGTTCATTCCAGTTCGTAGATACCACATTAAGGAAGCATCTGCCCTACTTTAACTCTCCACCTTCTGTTCTAGAAAAGAGTTTCTGACACACCATAAGAACTTGTTAGATCATTTGTGGACTTGCTGAATTGTTTCCGAAGAGATCAGGCACTGCATTAATAATAAGTAACCTAAGTCCATAAAAAGAAAGTCCTCTCCCTCAAATGGATCTTTAATTACAATGATGGTTGATGAGGAGAAAGGTATTTCTTCAAGGTATTCAAGAAAGACACACACCTCAGTAACTCCATTAAAGAGATTATTAATTTAGTGAAAAGCCTAAAGACAATAAAGCACAGTAATATGTTCCAGAGACTAGGAAGTACACACTTTTATGAATGACAAAGATGAAGAAAAGAACCTGTTTTAATCCATTAATGATGAACAGCTGTAAAAAGCAATCCAGAAATCTTATCCTAATCTATATAATTAGCTTTATTCTACTGCCTCATCTCTGTGTGGTCCACTGGACTCATAAACTTTATGAAGCTTATTCTTCATAAACAGATATTCATAAATATATGTATTTTCAATTAAAATCCTTAATATACAGTGTACATAGTTAATGCTTCTGGCTGTAATTTTAGACTACACTACTCAGTCTCTGGTTTACAACACCGCTTGGAAAAATAAAGATTTATTTCCCTCAAGTACAGTTCTGTAGTGGTTAACTAGAAAAAGCAGGAAAAATAGGATGATGAGCTATTATGCCATCTTCCTCTAACGTCCACACTAGTGTCTTCTACCTTTGATCCCATGGTTCATCTAAGGACACAGCACACTGATAAAAGCTCTCTCTCAATTGAGGAAACTAGTATCATTCACTGGGGGTAACATTGTGCCACTCTCTCTGTTGAATAGCAGATGTTCAAAGAACTACATTGAAATAATGCACATGGGCTGATAAAATAAAGAAGAAAATAGCCAAATTCTGGATTTTTATAAAAGTCCAATCCTATGCATCACTGTAATTTATTCTTCTGGAAACTCTGGTGCTTTCTTTAGCCTTTCTCCTGGAAATAGAAAGCCTCTCCTCCCAAAAAACTGAGGGAGTGAGGGAAGATAGTACTTTCAGTGACAACAGGAACCATCTGTCTATTTTCCAAAGTGCTCATAAAATTTCTGTTGATGCTGGTGGCTGTATGTGGTGGCATATTGATAACCCAAGGCCCACAGGAAACCTACCTTTGGTCAACAGTGCCCTGTGGAGCAGCTACTAAATGTCAAACAGTGTGTAAGACAAAAAATGTTTTAAATAAAAACAAAAACTCGAGGAGTGTAATCATGGTTGGAGGTAGGGGAGCTATAAGAAAGTTAAATTTATGGTCAATGGAATATTGTATACAAAGGATAAATGGAATAAAGATTCGCCAGAGGATAATGGGGGAGGAACAGGAAAAGCTGCATACAGGAACTATATTTTTGGGTTTGGGAGGGTGATTAAAATTTTCAAGACTGAGAAGGGAGAAAAAGTCAGTTTGTGAAAAACAAAGGCAAAACTTCTTGAAGTCTATTTGTTCCCTAGTTATGACACAGTCCTTGGAGGCAGAAGCACCAGCATAAAAGCTGTTAGAATTTAGGGAAGTTTTGTGAATATTAAGACACCACCTAATCAGGCATACCAGTTAATACATTATCCTCTTAAAATGGACACTCACTCTGCTCTCTGCATGATGAAAGATACTACCAAAAGGCTCACAAAAGACATACTAGAGAGCTCTACCAAATATTTCTTAGTTTCTTCCTCCAGATTGATCCTTCACCCATCTTTCAACTTATCTTGTACCCTGGGAGACTGACATTCATGGGCAGCAACAATGGGCTCCCTTGCCCTCAGGCTTCCGGTGAAGCTTAGCAATGGGAGGTATCAGTAGGACATTGTAGGGGAGGAGAGAAATGAGGTCAGGATATTTATTGCCCTGATTCCTTCCCTGCCAGGTTCCATTGGTGAGCTCTGTCCCTCTCCCAAAAGCCACACCTCCTATTAGGCAGCCACTTCTTATACCGCAGCTAGTGGTATAGCCATCCACCTTCAGTTACTAACACGAGAGCACTGTCTCATCTCTTGTTGCCTCCCTTGAGGCTGCCTGTTCTCCCCCACACTCTCCTAAATTATCTTGTTTCAATATATCATCTGTTTCCTGTCGAGATTTTGACCAAATCAGGTTAGTCTCAGGAAATGGTAACAATGCTTTTTTTTTTTTAAGAGACAGAGTCTCATTCTGTTACCCAGGCTGGAGTGCAGTGGCGTGACCTCGGCTCACTGCAACCTCCGCCTCCCGGTTCAAGCAATTCTCCTGCCTCAGCCTCCCGAGTAGCTGGGACTACAGGCACACACTGCCACATCAGGCTAATTTTTTGTATTTTAGCAGCTATGCGAGTTTCACCATGTTGCCCAGGCTGGTCTCGAACTCCTGAGCTCAGGCAATGTGCCCACCTCGGCCTCCCAAAGTGCTCAGATTACAGGTGTGAGCCATGGTGCCCGGCCTAACAACGCTTTTTTAAAGCACTACCACTGATGGTGTCATCGTTTTTTTCACTCCCATTCCTGAAGTCAATTTTGACTTAGAATATAGGTCCTTCCAATTCTCCAGCTTTTCATAAACAAGTAATTGACCTAGTCTTTTTCCTGGATACAGCTGAGTTTTCAATAGATTTTATTGTTAAATATGTAATAAATGATAAAGCAAAGTTTATAAAGTATCATCTTTGTTGATCAAATTACTTTTATAAATTCTCATAATAAGAAAGATTTATTTAACACTTTAGTTTCATTTTTAAAACTTAAAGGAAACTGAGTGTGGTAGCTTGAGCCTGTAGTCCCAGCTACTCAGGAGGCCGAGAGGAGAGGACCACTTGAGCCCAGAAGTTTGAAGCTAGCTTGGGCAACATATTGAGATTCCATCTCTTATTTTAAAAAGAAAGAAACTTGAAAGAAGGACAGGAGAAAATTCAAGAGAGGAGGAGTAAAAGGGAAAAGTAATCTCAGAATAAAAGTAATAACTATATGATAATTTCAACTCTCATTCTCAGGTCAATAAGTTTGTAGTACTTTCTATTTTTTTTATTATACTCCTACACCAATTATATAGAGAATTTCCAAAACTCTCCTGTAAAGCTCTTTCTAAATGAAACCACATATGTTCTTTGGGGAAAGGGAAGGGTCTCATTCTACTCTTCATAATAGTATATGTTTTATTAAAATATTTCATTATGGAGAAAGCTAGCATTAGGACTCTATAATGATAGCAATACATTCTTCATCCAGATGCATATTTTTTGTGTTTATAATCATTCTGGGAAGGAAAAAAGACTTGTCATTTCATCTTGCTGCCTAGCAATAAAAATAACATTTGAAAAGTATGGATTATATTGTGCAGGTTAAGAATCTGGTCCTAGGTAACAAACATAAGTTATTGATACCAATTTTTACCATCAAGGAAAAAAACTCCTACCACAAACACTAAAATAAGCCAAAATTCTGTCATCTCCCAAAAACCACAGGTAACACTTGTCTCAAAGCCAAGACATTAGACTATAAGGAACACTTTATTTTTTTATTTTTATTTTTTTTTTGAGACGGAGTTTCGCTCTTGTTACCCAGGCTGGAGTGCAATGGCGCGATCTCGGCTCACCGCAACCTCCGCCTCCTGGGTTCAGGCAATTCTCCTGCCTCAGCCTCCTGAGTAGCTGGGATTACAGGCACGCGCCACCATGCCCAGCTAATTTTTTGTATTAGTAGAGACGGGGTTTCACCATGTCGACCAGGATGGTCTCGATCTCTTGACCTCGTGATCCACCCGCCTCGGCCTCCCAAAGTGCTGGGATTACAGGCTTGAGCCACCGCGCCCGGCCAGGAATACTTTATTTTTTAAGGAAAATGTGGTAGGTAGAATATTAGAATTATCCCCAGTGATCCACACCCACAATTCCTGCCCCAGTGGTGGTGGAACCTGTAATTATGAGGAGATACTACTTCCAATTTAGTTACTAACCAGTTGCAGTTAATCAAAGGGAGATCATCGTGGGTAAGCCTGATCTACTTAGGCAAGTGAGTCTTTTAAAGAAGGTGAAGCATTAGACACATTTCTGCTGGATTGCAAGAAGAAAGCAAATCGTTATGTTGTGAACTACTTATAGAGAGGACTACATTTAAGAACTGAGAACGATCCCCAGACAAAAGCAAGCAAGAAAATGGGGGCCTCCGTTATAAAAGCACAAGAAACTGAATTCCACCAAGAGCAATTTAAAATTACGTATTTGGAGATTGTTTCAGTTAATAGAAGTCTGGACTTGTCAATCAACTTTGTAAAAAATTACCTTTCTTTGATTTTCAGCTTCTCTACCAAAAGTTACCTCAAGTTGTGGGGTCAGGAGGTGGAAGGTAGAGAATCAATCTGTCTTTCATCATTCTCTTAAAGCACAGAAGATTCAGCTCTTATATATTTGTAAGATTTTATTTTAAGAAAAGATAATTTGGTGTTCAAAAAAGATGTCTAAAAACCATTGCCGTAAAGAAAATTCCTGCATACAGTGAGATGATCCTAAGGAAGCATCACCTCTAAAATTCTGAAAATTTTATATTGTGATGATTATAAGAACAATTACAGGTAATCTTATTGCCAATAAAATAAAAACATGAGTCATGTTTGAAAGGGCAATGTTGTATATGTGTCTTAATTTCTCAGGTCATTTAATTTAGGAAAAAACTACTCCGATGGGGCATTGTCAGTAGATCTAGCAGACTTAGATTTTTAAAATTATTTTATAGTGTATTTCAATTTGTTATATAAAACAACTCTGATATCTTACACTGTCATGCTTGCTAAGGCAAACTAAAGAGTCTCCACAAGACTCAGGATACGAATAGACTTTTTTGTATTTAAAATCCAAATGAACAATTAACAAGCCCTCCCCCCACCAAATAAACAATTAACAGGCCATACTTTCCTAAATGCATACACACACACACACACCCCAAACACATACTCATACAATAGCATGTGTAATGAACTTACCTGTCAATGAAATTGGCACTTAAAAAATGAAACAAATGCATGGAAGTTTAACCATTAGAAAGGTTAACCATTAGAAAGGTTAAACTTCCATACATTTGCTTCAGTTTTTACAGACTGTTGTTTGCCTTTTAGAAAGCTAGCTGAATGTCATCCATGGAGCTTTACATTACTGCATGAAGTATCATAAATGGAGAATGCAAACAGTATTTCTCATACAATTCTGACCAGTTTAATTTGGTCTATTACTATTAGGATGAAATCAGAGGGAAATGAAAACATCCTTAGGAAGTGGGCAAGAGCAGTTATCTAGGAAAGCTGGCTTTCTTTCCTAGACATTTTAATACATCAATGTACTACAGAAAAATTAGAGGACAAAGTATCTTTGACAAATGTGCAAAATGCACTTAATCCTCTTCTTGAATTGAAGGTCAAAGGAAATAGATAAATGTGATCCATTAGCATGAATACTAATAGAGTTAGGAACTACATTTGTAGATTCTGAGAGAACAATTTGAGTATTAGGAATTGAATAAAAATGTCATTAGAGATTTCTGAACCATAATGAGTTGTCTAAGCCACTAGCTTCCTCCTTCCAGCAAAGGCCTAATGTCTGTAAGTAGATTATAAAGGTTCCTGCTATGTCAAAAAAATGATGTCCTAAATGACAGATATTTGAGACTAACTATAAAAATTGTTTCCAGAAAATAGAAAGAAATCCTCCTAGAGTCTATTCAATTTAACAAATAATTTATCGTGCCCCTATACATAAGTTAACCGTGCTAGTCACTGCAGGAGAAACAAAGAATAAACCTTAAGCTCCTGACGACAGGGAATTTATAATCTAATAATAAAAAATGAAGCAAATACAAAAATAACTGTATGAGTCAGGCATGGTGGGCCACAGCTATAGTCCCAGCTACTGGGGAGGCTGAAGTGAGAGGATCACTTGAGCTCAGTAGTTCAAGGCTGCAGTGAGCTAGAATGGTGCCACTGCACTCCAGCCTGGGTGACAGAATGAGAGGTCTCAAAAAATAAAAAATAAATAAATAACTGCAATTTAAAATGTATACTATTAAAACACCATAAAGAGGCTTAGAGCAGCACTTTTCAAACTTTAATATATACATGAATTACTGTAAATCATTTATAAAAACATAGATTTTGATACTGAAGGTCTGAGTGATCTAGGAGCTGAGATTCTGCATTTCTAATAAATTTCAGGTGATGATGCTGATGCTGAATTCTGAGTTTCAAAGCATGAAGGTAAAACAGATTGACGGCATCAGCCCAAGCAAGTAGAGGGAAGAAAGGTATAGTCATGACAAGAGATAACAAGGTATTTCAGAGGACTCTTGAATAGAAGTGATTTTGAGGAAAACGAAACCAAATGTAAAATGAATCAAGCAAAGAAACGTGCTTTGCTTTTTTTTTTTTTTTTTTTTTTTTAACTCATGGAGTTTTTTCACTTAAGGTAAATCCTAATAACGTCTATTGCTTTAAAAGAGCTATCTTACATTATCTGTATAGATATAAAAGAATTTTATTAACATGCCATTCCTAATAACTTAGGTGGTTTCTAGACTTTGCAAAGTCAAATACCTTGACACAACTACAATTTTTAAATTAGTGGTTCACACCATGAGCTCAGACAAGAAAGCTCAGCAGAAGCAGAAACTTGTAGACCTGGTTCTGGATTATATCCCTGATTCTGGATCATGTCTCCCACTCCCCCATCCTGGGACAAGGCTGTTCCAGATGTTGGCAGCCACATCCACAAAGAAGGGAAGCAGGATGAAGAATATAGGAATACAGGGTTCCTCCCCTTCTTAAGCAGCAAAGAACTCTTAATCTCTATATTTTTTCTATTGCTGTGAAACAACTTACTATAAACTTGGGACCTAAGATAATACATATTTTACTATCTCACAGTGTCTGTAAGTCAGAAGTCCAGGCATGGCACAGCTAGAACTCAACATCTTACCAGACTGAAATCAATGAAACAGCTGGCTGGCATTCAGTTGGAGTTCAGGGTTTTCACCCAAGTTCATTCAAGTTGTTGGAAGAATTCAGTTACTTGCAGTTCTGGACTGAGGCCCTTTTTTCTTGCTGCAAAGGGCTAGCTCTCAGCTCCTAAGTGCCAGTCTCGGCCTAGCCATGTGACACTCTTACAGTGTGTCAGTTTACTACTTGAAAACTACCAAGAAAATCTCTTGCTCCAGTCTGCTAAAATCTGGTCTCATATAATGTAATCATAGGAGTGATATTCCATCACCTTTGCCATTTTCTACGAATTAGAAGCAAGTTACAGGTACTATTCAACTCAAGCAAAGTAAGTAACCAGGAGGCAGGGATCACTGGGTGTCACCTTGGGGTCTGTTTGCCATAGTCAAGAAAGTTGTTTCTCAGAAACTGTGACATTTAATTGGAAACTAGAAGAATGAACAGTCAGTTATGTGAAGGCAGTGCACTGAAGAAGCAACCACTGAGAACAGAAGGAAGGGCAGAGAAATAGAAAAGGAGGTAGCCCTCGAAATGCCTACCACCAGCACCCATATCAGATATCTTTTCATTCATCACTGGATGCTAATAAATATGAACAAAATACATCACATGAATTTTATAAACCCAGCTACCCAAATTTCTCAACCATTTCATCCATACTCAAAGAGGTATGCATCAGTGTGAAAGATAGACACAGAAAAAAAATACTGTTTATCTTCCTGGAGTGTCAAGTTTCTATCTGGCAAAATTAATAAGTAATTTAAATATCCTTATTTTAAAAACAAATATATTTATAAAATGTGTGTATAAATGAAGAATACAACATTTATACTAATTTTTTAGATAAGAACTGAAGACTCAAAGAAATTTCCAGTTTGAGAGTACATTACACATTTTCTCTAGGACTTGAGATTATGCTATTTTGAGTCTACTCTGTACTTTATACCTCATTAAGTATTAATGAGGGAAAAAAACTCACAGGTGAAGACATAAATTTTTAAACACATGGTTTCAAATGTAATGCACATTAGCATGTTCACTGTAGTCTCTGAAGGCAAATTGCAGACTAAACTATTATAAAAGCAGTTTAAACATATATATATATATATAATATACACATATATGTGCAGTCAGGTATTAATGCCTAGGTTACTGTACTTTACAATTGTCCTACCCAATAATTAATTTTCAGGGTAGTGATAAAGGCTTTCTATTTATTTGTTCTGAGTTTAGTTTTTGTTCTTTTTCTTTGAGCTCCTATCCTATGTTTTGTGGCATTAATTGCTAATAGTACTCCAAAATCCATTTTCTCTTTTTTCCTTATTAACAAAATCTTTGCCTGGACACCCTGCACATTCTAACCTTCCTTGCAGCTAGATGTGGTCATGTGGCCAACTTCTGGTCAATGTCAGCAATGGAGTCCTTAAATGGAAGGGATGGGCCTCCTGTTTTTTTCTTTTCTCACTGGCTAGAATGCAGAGCAGTCGGGGTGCACCATTTTGGATCATGTGAATGAGGGTAATACCTGAAGGATGGTGAATCAATAAGATAGAAAAATCCCAGTACCCCAATACAATGGTACTTATTAGTTCTGGGCTGCTTATAGTCTGGTTACAAAGAAATGTAAAATTTTTTTCTATTAAACTCTTGTAATGTTGGGTCTTTGTTAGAAGAGATCAACCCATTTCCTAACAGAATTTGACAGCCAGAAGTAGTTGCCACCCTAACAGAACCTGTAATATGTGGCATTGACTTGGAGGTTGAACAGCAGATGCTGACAAAACAAACAGTAAGATGAAAAGCTACTGCCTCTTTCTAAGCCACAGCAAAACATTTAGTACGCATCGGCTACTTCTTGCCGCTCTCAGCAAAGCCCTTCAAGAGAAATAAACTCAGCCTAAATAAAGCAGTCTCATGTAGATGTAGAAGGGAATTCAGTTCTACTGAGGAAAGTCCATACCACATATAGCCTGAAATCTAAGTTGACTTTACAGTGGGGCTTTATAGGACTTAAAAGCCAGGTTCTTCTACATTCCTAATATAGTTAAAATAGGGGGTTCAGAAGACACAGACTAAACTGATATAAACTTAAGACCCTAACAGTTTCCAGCCAGACAATGGGAACCTACCCAGAAATCAAAATGGTAAAGGTATTACCTTCTTACCTAAGCATCAAAGATTAAGAAATTGGAGATTTTGCAGAACACAAAGTCCAACAATTTAAAACCAGAATTTTTAGCTGAGAAAAAAAAAACCCTATCTTTGGCTGTGGTTACTTGCATTTGGAGTTAATCTGCACAAATAGGCAGAAAACTGAGTTTTTCAAAGGATGTAGTAGTTATACACACACCACACACACACACACACACACACACACACACACACACCCCAGCTTGGACTGTAAAAGCCTATGATTGTTCAACTCAAAGACAACCTCTCAGGCTCCCTTACATGTACCAGCAGGAAGTGAGCTTTGAAAGCTATCCAACCCCAAGAAAACAGTACACTTTCCAATGCCCACTTTAAATGTGGCCATAGAGAACAACAGACAATAAAGAACCTCCCAAAGGACATAACCAGAACCATGGAGAACAAGTGATTTTCTCCTCCCCAAGGACAGTGGGGCAAGCTTGCCCAGGACACTAACAAAGACCTTTTTCTACTGTAGGATAAAAATAATCATGATTCCCACATACAGCATTTGACAGTTGCTAAGAACAAGTAACTGCTAGGTTTCCTATCTTCCCCTTTTCCAAATGGAGTGTCTTATCCTGCTTCTCCTCTACTGCTATCTTTTGGATGTGTTACCCCACCCCTACTTTTACAGTGGATACATTATCCATCATATATTGGATCCATATGTGGGGCATTAGTAGACGGCAGACAAATTAGATTTCAGATTGGATGTTCCAACCATTAGAATTCACATCAGGACTTGGAGAGAGAACCGACTTTCCATCTCTCAAGTACAATAAATTATGAGATGGATGAAACTTGGTGAGGGAGTCGAGATGCTTCATGGATGGAAAAGAGAGTGCACATGGCAGTAACTGCTAGATGTCTCCCCAAATGCATGTTCTTTTTCCTCCACAGTAATAGGAGTCTTAGGTAGGTATATGATACCCTTCATCTCCTAACCTCCTTTGCTATAGGTGGTAACATGTGTGACATGACTGAGTTCTGACTAAAAGGCTGCAAGAAGCAAAGTGATGTGCCACTTCCAGGTCAATTCTCAGAATTTGTATGTTTGTCCCCCACAAACTTCTGGTTGAAATTTGATCCCCAATGTTCGAGGTGAGGCTTAATAGGCAGTGTTTCAGTCATGGAGGTGAATCCCTCATAAATAGATTAATACCCTCCATGGCAGGGATGGGAGGCGGTGTGAGTTATCTATTAGTTCCTGTAAGAGCCAATTGTTAAAAAGAGCCTGGCACCTCCTCCCTTTTTGCTTCCTCTCTCACCATGTAATCTCTGCACAATGCTGCTCCCCTTCACCTTTCATCATAAGTGGAAGCAGCCTGAAGCCCTCACCAGAAGCAAATGCTGGTGCCATGCTTCTCGTATAGCATGCAGAACCATGACCAAATAAATCTCTTTTCTTCATACATTACTCAGCTTCAGGTATTTCTTTATAGCAACAGAAATGGACTAAGACATTCTCTCTGTTCCTCTTCCTGCTAGGCTGTAAGCATGGTAGTCTCCATCCATACACATTATATCAACATCCTAGGGACAGCAAAGCCACGAGATAGAAGGAGGCTTAGTCCCCAACACTGCAGATTCCTTACTAGCCCTGGACCGGAATAATAATTTCTATCTTATTTACACATCTGTTGTTTCAGATCTCAGAGCAGCTAAGCCTATAGTCTAACTTACACATTCTTATAAAACTATGATAAGAAATTTGTTAATTTGTTGTAAAGATATATATCTAGAATGGCTTTAAAACCCTATTTCAACTAAACTTCTGGTTAATTTAGATTGTGACTCACTATGCAAAATCTATGTTTTGTAAAACCATTTACTACCCGATACAGTGCTAAATTACCACTTATTTTAAAAAATAGGAAAACTCTAAACATACTGAAACCTCACTGAAATGAAATGCATTCTATAACAGAAATTTGTAAACACAGGTAAAAAAGCCTTGAGTTTAAAACTGGGGAATTGTTGAACCAATGTTAATGTAGCACTTCTTAATATGTAAATTTTTATTAGTACATATGTGTTTTAGAGTTTGTTAGAACTGAGACTTTTCATCAGTTAATTTTTCACTAGTTTAAAAAACCCTTTAAATTTAAATACCTGTCATACAGTCTAAGAACAAAGAAAAATAATAAAAGACTATTGTACATGTCATTAATGTTTCACAGCTCACATATGCTCTTTATGTATCTCTAATATACAAAAATTTGCTTCGTCCATGTAACAGTTAGAAATCAATAAAGGGCAATATGGAATCATCCATAACACAAATTTGTTCAAAGGAGCAACATGTAGTATAAGTTAATAAATAATATGCCCCATGGTGAGCTTGCTAGATGCCCTAATTGGCAATTAAAATATAGGCTCCCGCGCCTCTATTTTCATTGGATTCTGCTTGCCACTGTCACCAGTCCATAATACCCAAAAACCAAATCACATTCGTGAGCAATTTAAACCATTAAAGACCTTTGGAAGGTAAGACACATTAATCAGGTATCTTTTCCATGAAGCTCCAAGGCATGCCAAGATTTTGGGACCAACTGAGAGAATGTCCACCTTCTTCCAGGAGCAGTACAGTGTGTCCCTATCCATTACTCTTTTGGAGCGCAGGGCATTTTTTTTCTGAGGTATCTATTGTTATGAAGATGGATATCTTTTAAAAATTTAATTTGCAGTAGTTTCACTAATTTAATTCAGGTTCCATTAATGACTACATATTCTGAAGATTTTTATGTGATTTCTACCCTACAGACTACCCCTCTGCCCCAGACCTGCCAGGATGTCAAGCAATTTGGGAAGATCTTAACATCTTCCTCTTCTCCCCTATACAACCCCACACACTATACACCTTCCCTTCATTCTGTACATTTGTCTGTCTCCCACACACACATTTAACCAAATTGTGTTTTAGAGGACAGTATTTGCATCTCTGATTCATCTTTGTATCTCTTCTCCCATACACCTAACTTCCTATATCTAGCACTATGCTTTCCAGTAAAACCTTTACGAAGTATGGTTACTCAGATCATTACCATTACATTTTCATAGAAGTGAATGATTTAAATAAGAGTTTTTAATGGAAGGAGAAAATTCTGGTTTAAAAAGACAACAGCATTCAATTTATGCTAATAAGAAAGGGGTGAATTGTTCAAGTTTATGTGGAAAAGTAGAGACAAACGGGACTACTGGATATTAGATTTTGTTTCCTTGAAGGTAGTCTTTATTCAGAAGACTAAAGTTTATTCAAAAATAAAAAAATAAGTTAAAAAAAATGAAAACCTAGGCTCTAAACCTTGCTCTACCACAACATTGTGGTATAAATGTCATTTATGTTATACCAAATTATATTTAAAAGAGTATCAATAAGAAGATTATATATAAAGTCATACATACACTGTAATGTATAACCTACAAAAGATACTCAATAAAAACTACTTGACTGATTGCTTTAAAGAAGGAAAAAATGTACGTATTTGTTAGGATTGAAACAGATTAATAGCATTATTGGAAAAAAACACCAATATACATCATTCAATAAGTGCCTACTACATATGCCAGTCATCTTACATGCATTATTTTTATTCTATACAAGAATCCTAAGAAGTAGGTATTAATTTTACAAGTTTACATGTGACAAAAGTAAAACATTGACAATTAAGTACTAGAGAGAGCCAGAATTCAAGCCAATGTATGTCTTACTCCAAAACCTGTGAGTATTCTCTAGGTCACACTTCCTGCCTAGCCACAGCCCTCACAATAGTGGTAATAGTATAATTATTACACTTGAGTAATTATGATTAAAATCATTGAGTGTAATTATTATACTGAAGTCAGGATAGAAGGAGCCATAGCTAGAGTCTCAATGTAACACATGTTGATCCCATCACTGAAACACAACGTAAATCTGGAAGGACAAGTATCCTGTGCAAATCTATTTGGTTCCTGGGCTAAGACAGAGTTTCAATAACAAGCTCTAACAGCAAGAAATTCCAAATCTATTTGGTTCTTAAGTTTTAGGTAGCAAATAGCAAGTTTGGATACTGAAGGATTCAATTAAAAAAAAATAACTTCCTGAGTTCACACAGCTAGAGTTCAGTTGACAAGAGATACTATCTGAATGGGTTTTATAGTGTGCTTCCTATGCATTCTGCACTAAATTTGGTAGTGTATACAGAGGAGGTTTGAAACATTTGGTTCACAGCTGGGCGTGGTTGCTCATGGGTGTAATCTCAGCGCTTTGAGAAGCCAAGATGGAAGAATCGCCTCAGCCCAGGAGTTTAAGACCAACCTGGGCAACATAGGGAGACCCCTGTCTCAAATATAAAAAATAAATAAATAAAGTAATTTTGGTTCCAAAGAGTTACAATCTACTTAGAGAAACAAGTCTTTCACACCTATGTGAATATAAACACACATATTAAATCTACAATAGTGTATGAAGCAAAAGCTAAATCAAATGCTACAAACTGTAACTTTTTAAAAGAAGAGATTGATAAAGATGGAAATAATCACAAAAGCACAAATCAGGGGATAAGACACAGTAAATGCAGAAGGAAAAATCAGGAGGACCTGGGGATTAAAAAAGGATATTTCCAGCAGAAAGGTAGCATCATCGGTTAGAGCTAATTAACAGAGCTTAGGAAAAGCGCTGCCTGGCTTTTCATGAAAGAGTGACAAGAAGATTGTGACATAAATATATGTCTGGTTCTTCACACTGCCTACAGCCACAGCATGTGTCAACCATCATTCTCCCAACCCCTGTCTGTATAACTATAAGCCAGTCCTCTCAGGCCGCAGTGATGTGTGTGGTGCTTTTTGCTGCACCTAAGGAAGATTACTCTGTTTGCTCAGCATTTCCTTGAAGGAGCTTTCACAAGAACATTTTCATTTATAACCCAGTGGTCATTCTGTTGTTTCTTTGTGGCAAACCCAGCTCTTGCACACCTTTTGTCAACCACTTACGCTTTCCAGAAAGTGAAATAAATGGCAGTTAAATAAATGGAAAGGCCAAAGTGAAGTGCATGCAAGTTAGAAAAGCTTCTTCAGCTCAAGACAAGGAGGTAGCTGGTGCTCTGTTGACTGGAAGTATTTGTAGCACTGTGCACTCATATGTTCAAGGGATGAGAGAATTCAGCACCATGTGTTATATTGGCTGTCATTGGTGAGACAATAAAATAAAATTCAGATTGTGGGAAAATAAATACTATAAAGGAGCCATACCAGATGTTTACATAAAACAAGGATCGACATTTTAAAAGAAAATGTTTCTGAAATAAGTAGCATTCTAAGGAAACTGCTGTGTAAGGAACCCAGTTTTTGATCTTCTACAAATCCTTCAGCCCCACCTGCATCACCTCCTAATGTTGTCAGTTGTCTCAGCCTTGCCTGGAGGGAGGGTTGAGTTCCTGGCACTGCATAAGACCCGAAGCAGTTTGGCATCAGACCTGGTCTAACTAGACTCACAATAGCCCTTGCACTTCCCACCATTTCTAGATACAAATGAAGGGCTGCTCCATGGGGTTGCAGGATCTGGCTTCCCAATAGCTTCTGGAAGGACTGAGTAGCAGAACCCAGCAGAGCAGGAGGCAAAAGCTAGCCAATGGAAGGCAAGAAATATGAAGAAGACACAAATAAATTATCCCCTTTTCCTCCCTCCAATGGACTATTCCCAGATGAATGTTTCCATATGGGTTATCCAGAGACACCTCTGGAAAATCAGCAGGTCCTGGTGACTTGGCTGTGTTCACAACTCCATTACGTGTCACCTTGTATTTGCCATTCTGTCTTCTCTGCCTTGCTTCTTTTTTTTTTTTTTTTGAGATGGAGTTTCGCTCTTGTTACCTGAGCTGGAGTGCAATGGCGCGATCTCGGCTCACCGCATCCTCCGCCTCCCGGGTTCAGGCAATTCTCCTGCCTCAGCCTCCCGAGTAGCTGGGACTACAGGCACATGCCACCATGCCCAGCTAATTTTTGTATTTTTAGTAGAGATGGGGTTTCACCATGCTGACCAGGATGGTCTTGATCTCTTGACCTTGGGATCCACCCGCCTCGGCCTCCCAAAGTGCTGGGATTATAGGTGTGAGCCATCGCTCCCAGCCTGCCTTGCTTCATTTTTTTCCTCACCTCTGCTATACTGTTATTCCCCACCTTGGTAGAGCATAAGCTTCTAGGCACTGTTGTCTAGGAAAACCAGTCTAAGATAGGCAGTATTAAATTAACTGAGGCAATTTTTTAATGCTTTCTTAAAAGTATTAAGAGAAAAAGAATAAATTTTTAACTATTTCTGTGCTTGCAGTGGAGTGAAGAGAAAGGGAACTAATACAGGTTGGACATTTACAATGGGCCTGGCACTGAGGGTAATAACATTACATGAAATAACATCAAAATCACAATTGAGTTTTCATGTAATGTCATTTAACTCTCATAATAAACCATCTAATTTTATTGATGAAAAACAAGGAAATATAAATAGAAATAGGTGGACTTTTAACTTGTATAACACTGAGTTCAGCATAGCAATATAAGCATTGCAGCTTGGATTCAGTGTTGTAGTCAGTCAGACCAGGTCAGGCATATTCCAGAACTCAAGTATCTATAATACTAAACCAATCTGCAGGAAATCCATTAGTCCTTCTCATTTTGAATACTTGGTTTCATTTCTTTTTCATTCCTCCATTCAGATGCTAATGAAAGCTCTGTGGCAGCCAGCGCTTTTTCTAAGCCAATTCTGAAAGATTTGCAGAGCATGCAATACATAGGTCATCTTCACATCAAATGCTGCAGTCTTTGTCTGTTTACCATTTTGAAGCAGAAAATCTGTTGAATTTCACCTAATTTAAACTACATTTTCTTTAACCAAATCTTTAAAGAAACTGCAGGTGGTTCTATCCAAGCAATCCCTCTTGCTGCTTTCGGCAAATTTCTTTATAAATAATTAGATGTAAATAAAACATTGGCTTGCATTTTCGTTAATTTTGCTGTAGATTCACAGAATAATCACAAACACTTATATAGCACATAATATGTCCCAGGCACTGATTTACATAATTTACATTCGTTTACTCATTCAATCCCAAGACTTGAAAAGATCTTGAAAATCTTAGAATACAATCCCAGTGACTGCTTAAATCCCCTCCATGATAATGTCACAAGAATATACTTCACTGAGTAGAAGAGCTCCCACACTGGAGTCAGAAAACCTAGATGTACCACTTTTCATCAGGTGATTATGTAATATTTGCATGGCACTTTCTGGTGTAATTTCCTTTAAGTCTCACAGTGGCCTTATATATAGTTACAGCTCTGAAATCTTCATCTCCATCCTAATCTCTTTTCTAAAGAAGGGATGCTGAGGCAGAGTCCTGAAACCCCCATAGATACCGAAGGACAACTAAACTGTCTTTACCACATCTCTGCTCTTCCTGCACCAATCCCTAGTTCCATTAATGAGAAATGCCAGTCTTCCTAGCCTTCATCTCCCTTACCTACCTCACATCTAATCCATTATGAAGATCTTACTGTGTCTGTGTAAAATCTCTCAAATTATCCTCCCTATCCCAACTATTAGCTCAGTTCAATGTTAAGGCTTCTTCCGCCATGTTTCCATAGCACCCTGTACATAGCATTTTCATTAGAGCAATCTGTCTAGCTCTGTGTTTTCCGTGTTATAGGAGCATAACCTATGTCCTCAGTTATAAAAATCACCCACTTTTGGCCGGGTGCGGTGGCTCATGTCTGTAATCCCAGCACTTTGGGAGGTGGAGGAGGGAGGATCAGCTGAAGTCACGAGTTCAAGACCAGCCTAGCCAACATGGCGAAACCCCATCTCTACTAAAAATATGAAAATTAGCCAGGCATGATGGAAGGTGCCTATAATCCCAGCTACTCAGGAGGCTGAGGCAGGAGAAACCCTTGAATCTGGGAGGTGGAGGTTGCAGTGAACCAAGATCACACCATTGCATTCCAGGCTGGGTGATGAGAGCGAGACTGTCTCAAAAAGAAAAAAAATTACCCACTTTCTTTCTCTTCCTTCCCCACCACCTCACCTCTTCATTCCTTCCCTCTCTAAACACCCTACTCACTCCAGCAATACATACTTCTCTAATTATGCTCTAAAGAAATTCCAGAGGCTAATCTTGAAACAAACCAGCCAGAGGGCCCCTGTGGAATCCTCCGCTTAGGGGGAGTCACAAACAATTAGTCCACCATCATTGGGACAAAGTCAATATAATGCCAACCTGACCTCCGGACCAATGATTACCTAAGATAGCCATCAGAACAAGACACAGAGACCCTGCACCCTGTACCACTCCCACATATCTCCGTATCAAGTTGCCCTTTAAAAACCCTATAGTCAATTTTAAAATTTAAAATGGTACTTTAGAATGCTTTTTGGTTTGCTGGCTCTCCGATTAAACCCTGCTTTTCCTCCCACCAACCCTCACCTCTTGTGTTTGGCTTTTAAGCAGTGAGTATAGCCAAATCCGGGTTCGGTTATACCATGAGATCTCTGAGGTCAGCAAGGGTTTTCATCTTTTATTTTCAGCACAAAGCAACAGTCAAAACTTACTAAATGAATGAACAATTCAACAATTGATCTTACTAAACAAAACTTTTTATTTTTACATCCCTAAGCAGGAAGCATAATGTTTTCCTCAGATCATGAATTAAAATGGTTAAGAAATAATTATATGGATACACACATATATATACTTGTGCTCTAAATTATTACGTAATAGAAATTGAGGGGTCCTGAAAGATCACTTACTCTAACTCCCTCATTTTATAGAGAAGAAAAGTCAAGCCAGGAGAGACGAAGTAATTTGCCCAAGTTCCCAAGGAGAAGACATATTCAATGTTTTTGTCTAGACATAGAAATATGTAAATATTTACAGGATTATTCAAAAAAAACAAAAACTCGGCACAATGCAACTATTTATCAATTGGTGAGTAAATATAGTATAACCATACAATGCAATACTGCTCTGGAATAAACAGGAATGAACTACTGACACATGCAACAACGTGACTAAACCTCAAAAACATAATGCTAAGGGAAACACACCAAACTCAAAAGACTAAACAAATATTGTATGACTTTATTTATTTAGAAAATTTCTAGAAAATGCAAAATTATATAGTTAAAATAATATCCTATATTATTTTAATATAATATCCTATGATATTTTAATATATTTTAATATAATATCCTACAATATTAAAAACAGGATCTATAGTTGCCTGAGACTATTAATAAATACAAGGGAACTTCTTGAGAAGTGTTTTAAAACTGGATTTTGATGATAGTTGCACAGCTGTATCAATGTACTAAATATTTGCATTGGGTGAACTTTATGGTCTATAAGTTTATACCCCAATAAAACTGCTAAAATACTTGTTTTGGTTCTTTATAATGCATAGCATAATGTTTGTGTTCAATAGATTTTTTTTATTTGAAGAACCATAATTGATGGAAAATCATACTAAATTTTCACTTTAAATTATAATGTCTACAGCAGTGTTTTTCAAAATACAGTCAAACACATATCAGAATAATATTGAGAGCTAGGTAAAACTGTACTCCCACTTCTACCTCCGTTCTTAGCCCCCATCCAAACCACTCCCCATACTGCTGATTCACCTTAACCAACTCTATTTTTTTCCACAGTATTTATCACCCTCTAATATATTATGCAATTCATATATTTAAGATGTGATTGCCCTTTTTCCAGCAGTGACTCCCAAGGCTCCAAGACAGTAAGTACTGACATATTCCTATGATCCAGAACAGTTCCTGGCACATACTGTAGGTACTCAAGCATTTGCTGAATGAGTGAAATTTAGGTTCCTGGGCCTCATAGGAGAGGCCAAATAGACCGTTGGAGTAGTAGGGCCCTGGGATCTACATCTTCACCAGTTCCTCCAAATAATAATGCTAACACTTAAATCCACTGGCCTACAGAGTCTAGCTCTTCACACTTGGCCATAGCAACTCAAGTGGTGGCAAAAATTATCTAATGACAGGAACTATCCAGAAACGTGTAAATAGCTAAATGCAGAACTTACAGACTTAACATAATGGTAGATGAAGTGAAAAACAAATTCCTCAGATTATAAGTATGACTTACCATGTTTTGCCTCAACCACAGACACTGACACAAATCTGACACAATATTCTTAGCCAGACTTTTAAATTGTATCCCCAGGGACTCTTACATAGCCACAAGTCAAACTGACATCTAAAAAGGATTGTTCTAACTGTAATTCTGTCTGCAAACTCAAAGTAACTGACACATTCTTATTATCTATGGTACCAACAATGTTGTATTCAGCATGCTAAATATGCACTGGAGTATTCTAGGAAATTTACACTCTACATCTAAAAAACCATCATAGGGAGAAAGGACATCGAATCTTGGATTCAAGTGGCCATCCTTAGTACTGAATGAGGAAGTTCTTTTACATGAACTCATGCACAGAGATATAAAGACACAAAAAATAGGCTGGGCATGGTGGTTCATGCCCATAATCCCAGCACTTTGGAGGCTGAGGTGAGATCACTTGAGCTCAGGAGTTTGAAACCGGCCTGGGCAACACAGCAAAATCTCATCTCTACTAAAAATTTTAAAAATTAAATAGGCATAGTGGCATGAGTTTGTAGTTCCAACTACTCAGGAGGCTGAGGCAGGAGGATTGCTTTAGGCTGGGAGATAAAAAAGAAGATCAAAATACTTGAAGAGACCCAAAAAATATACACATAATTTGTATTTATAGCATACCTTTCAGACATGTTTTTCGTTTTTCTTGTTTATCTTTTCAGGATTTTTTTTTTTTTTTTTAGAAACGAAGTCTCACTCTGTCACCCAGGCTGAAGTGCAGTGGCACAATCTTAGCTCACTGCAATCTCCACCTCCCAGGTTAAAGCAATTCTCCTGCCTCAGCCTCCTGAGCATCTGGGATTACAGGCACACACCACCATGCCTGGCTAATTTTTTAGTAGAGATGGGATTTCACCATACTGGCCAGGCTGGTCTCGAATTCCTGACCTTGTGATTCTCCCACCTCGGCCTTCCAAAGTGCTGGGATTACAGGTGTGAGTCACCATACCCAGCCTTCAGGATTCTTACAGTATAGTCAGTAACTCTACTCTTTGCTCTAAAGTCATAAGGGTTTACCAAACTGCTATGTCTATAGATTTTCCATGACATAAGAGCCATCCAAGAAACATTTTGGTAGAAAAAGAAATCTAAAAAAAAAAAATGAGGTGATTTTTTTCCTGTCTGCAAGAAGCTTACCTTTATTCCATTATATTTATCCATCAAATCTTAGATTTTGCTCATTTTAGCACTCCCTATATATAAATATTTTCATTTCATTATGATAACCAAGATGAAGGAAATGGAATATTGTACAAATGAACTATTTGAGAAAGAAGCAGAACAGACATGCTTTAACTTCAGGGAGTTGAAATGTGGGGAACTTGCCTTTTCAGGCACTGTCAAAATTCAAATTTATTTATTTTGTGCCAATCACTTGAATCACTTACAGTATTTCATGAACAGTCATTGATCATCCCCCAGTTTAAGAATGGCATCTTTCTGGGAGGCTGAGGCAGGTGGATCACAAGGTCAAGAGATCAAGACCATCCTGGTCAACATGGTGAAACTCCGTTTCTACTAAAAATACAAAAAATTAGCTGGGCATGGTGGCGCGTGCCTGTAATCCCAGCTACTCAGGAGGCTGAGGCATGAGAATTGCCTGAACCCAGGAGACAGAGGTTGCGGTGAGCCGAGATCACGCCATTGCACTCCAGCCCGGGTAACAAGAGCAAAACTTCATCTCAAAAAAAAAAAAAAAAAAAAGAATGGCATCTTTCAACATTCTGAGAGCTAAATTTAAGATGAAATACAGCTTAGATGCCTCCAATGCTAACTAAATATTTTAGGAGTTCATGAATTCGCTTATTTGCCCTATATTTTCTGATCACCAAGCTAGATGCCTGGGGCACAAGATGATTATAAACAAGCAAGAAATAGAAGCATGAAAAATAATTGTCATGCTGTTTAATATGTACAATAATGGAGCCTTGTATGAAGCTTATCAGTGGTAAAAAGGGAGAGTTAAAAAAAAAGAAAAAGAAAAAACAACATTCAAGAAGGTGACCACCCAAAAAATTCCACTTGACTCTAAGTCCAGAATACCATCATCTCTCTTAAGTTACTACGATGGCCTTCTTTAACTATATTCCTTACTTGTAATCTTGCTGGAGTCATTACCTCTCCCCCAATGCATTCTCCAGACAATACCCATTATTGTATTTCTACAACATTTATCTAATCCAGTCACCCCATATTTTAAAATATTCAGTGGCTTACCACCAACTTAATAGGACAAAAGCCAAACTTTCTCATGTTATGCAATCCTGAAGGCTGGATGCTGACTTACCTCCATCAAATATACATTTCCCTTTTCTACAAATCCAATTTATCTCCAAAGTCCAGATGATGACCTCCCCAGCACTGCAGCCCACACTGACCTTTTCCTTCTCTGAATTCCTACAGCATTTATTGGCTTTATGACTTATTCTGTGCAAAATCCTATTTTGCCATACATTGCCCTTCCCTATTTCTGGAATGCATTTGTCTTCCCATATAAATTGTAAGCTCTTCAATCTCAAAACCATTCCTTGTACTTCTGTTGGAAAGACCATAAACTCCACAAATACTTGTTGAATACACAATAGCTACTATAAAAATTATTCGTTAATGGATTTATCAGGGAACCACAGCTCGAAAATGGTAACTAAAGGTAATCATCCTTCTTGTGAGTAAACATTAAGAAAGTATATTTATTATATTCTTAATTCTTTAACATGATAAAATGTTCCCTGACAGCCAGGTTAGCAGTTTTGTAGCTGGGGACCTCAGTTTTAAAAATATTTTTTATCATCCACTTTATTTTTCTTCCTTCCCTTCCTTCCTACCCCTGTGTTTCTTCCCTCTCTAGATACTGTCCCAAGAAATTTCAGAGGCTAATATTGAAACAAACATGGAGCCCCTGGGGAATCTTCCTGCTTAGTGGTAGTCAGGAACAATTAGTCCGCCATCATAGGGCTGAAGTGAAAACAATGCCAACCTAACCTCCAGACAGGGGATCACCCAAGATAGCCATCAGAACAAGGCACACAGTTCCTGCACCCTGCACCACTCCTGCATGTCTCCCATAACGAGCTTCCCTTTAAAATCCCTTAAATTTTCAAATTTAAATGGTCCTTTAGAATGCTAGTTTGCCATCTTCTCAGGTTGCTAGTTCTCTGATTAAACCTGCTTTTCCTCCCAGCAAACCCTGCCTCTAATGTCTGGCTTTTGAGAGGCAAGCCGCCAAATCTGGGTCCAATTACACTTTCATAACATTTTCAGGCAAAATCCTTATGCCTATACTATTTTTTAATAAAGAGTCCCACTACTTTGTATCTCTAAGAAAATCATTTAGCTCCCCCATTCATTCAACAAATATTTATTGAACAAATACTGTGTCAAACACTACGGAAAGAGCCCTGAATAAAACAGATAAAGTGCCAATTCTCAAAGAGCTTAGAGTCTAGTGGGTCAGTACATAGTATGTCTAACGGTGATAAGAGTGATGAAAAAAACTAAAGCAAAAAAGGAATTAGAGGGTCAGGGTTGAGGGCACAATTATGTTGCTCTTTTATATATGGTGGTCAGGTAAGATCTCACTGCCATGAGATGATATTTCAGGTAATACTTGAGCAAAAGCTTGACGAAAGAGCGGGAGCCATGCAGATACCTGGAGTAAGAGGGTTACAGAATGAGAGGGAACCACAACTGCAAATGTCCTATAATGTGAATTTGGTTTTGAAAACATGTAATTCTGCTATAGAAGATGAATAGGTATATAGTTTACAAGACTTAGGTAACACTTTTAAGATGTGTTACCATAGAAAAGTAGTCAGTAAATAAGTAGCTTGTGAGTCAGGCAGAATTCATAAGATGCATTGGGTATAAAGGTAAATTCAGTCAGCCCTCTATATCCCCACGTTCCACATCTTTGGATTCAACCAACCAAGGATCAAAAATACTCAAAAAATTAAAAATAACACAATAACAAAAACAAAAAAAGACAAATTTCTACTTTTTAGTTTTTATTTTTTTGAGACATTGTCTCACTGTCACACAGGCTGGAGTGCAGTGGTGTGATCAAGACTCACTGCAACCTCCACCTCCCAGGTTCAAGCAATTCTCCTGCCTCAGCCTCCTGAGTAGCTGGGATAACAGGAGAGCACCACCACGCCTGGCTAAGTTTTGTATTTTTAGTAGAGATGGGGTTTCACCATGTTGGTCAGGCTGGTCTTCAACTCCTGACCTTGTGATCTGCCCACCTCAGCCTCTCAAAGTAAAGGGATTACAAGCATGAGCCACTGTGCCTGGCCCAAATTTTTAAAATACAGTATAATGTCAGAGCAGTGGCTCATGTCTGTATTCCTCACACTATGGGAGGATGAGGCAAGAGGATCACTTGAGCTCAGTAGTTCAAGACCAGCCTAAGCAACACAGAAACCCCATCTCTACAGAAAAATACAAGGTGGGCATAATGGCATGCACCTGTAGTCCCAGCTACTCTGCAGGCTGAAGCTGGAGCACCACTTAAGCCAAGTAGGATGAGGCTACAGTGAGGCAAGATTACAGCAAGTTTCCAGCAAAAGAAAATGTAGTATAACAATTATTTACATAGAATTTATATTGTATTATGTATTATAAGTAACCTAGAAATGATTTAAAGTATGTGTGGGGATGTGAGTATATATGCAAATATTATGCCATTTTATGTAAGAGATTTGGGCATCCACAGATTTTGGTACCCACAGGGGGCAAGGAGGTGGGGCTGGAACCAATTAGGGATATCTTGGGACATTTGTAGTTAATAAGTCTAGTATCTATCCCTAAATAGAGACAGAATGGAAGAACCAAGAGAAAGCTACCTTGATGAGGCACTAAATATGTAAAAAGCACCTAATATTCATGAAGTTGTAAATATAATAAGGCATCTGATGCATTTAACATTCATAATACATAATATGAGATATATGAGGCACTCTATATGCATGAGGTCTTAATTTGGTTATCCCACATCTTCTCTCCCCAGGTAATAAATAAAACCCAAAGCAGCTCAGCAGGCTAATTGGCAAGCTACAGCTGAGGCCAGGCATACTTGCTCCTGGGTCTCTCTGATAGAGCCCTAGGCAGCTTCCATCTGATTGGGCCTCTCACTCACCTCAATTCTGATGCTCTCTGCTGATAATCGGCCCTGCTGAAAAGATGGATTTCACATTTCTGACAACCAGAGCCAGAAAGCATTTATTTACTAAAAGTTGAATTTATTTTACATCTTACTGAAACTAAAAGGAAAGAAGGGGGATAAATTGCCATCGCTTACCACTTACATATTTATTCCATTCACCACTTGTACCTCATGTGTATAACATTGACACAAAACTCTTTGCTAGTGAGTGAAAGCACTAATACAGAAACAAAGCAGAGAGAATGCTACACAAAAAAATTCTTCCTGGTTTTAGTGAAAATCCCTAGTCCCAAGGCTATAAAGCTATTTTCCACTGTTCACATTTTTTTTTTTTACTTATGGTTGAAAGTTATTAATGCTCAGCTTCTACTTTAGGTGATGAGAAGAGTTGACTGTCCAAGATCTTTTAAATACCAGAAGGGGAGAGTCTTTTTTTCCCCTTAAACTTTTATTTTATGTTCCAGGGTACAAGTGCAGGATGTGCTGGTTTGTTACAAGGTAAACGTGCCATGGTGGTTTACTGCACAGATCAACCCATCACCTAGGTATTAAGCCCAGCATCCATTAGCTATTCTTCCTGATGCTCTCCCTCAACCCCCAATGGGCTCCAGTGTGTGTTATTCCCCTCCATGTGTCCATTTGTTCACATCGTTCACCTTTCACTTACGAGTGAGAATATACAGTGTTTGGTTTTCTGTTCCTGCATTACTTTGCTGAAGATAACAGCTTTCAGCTTAATGATAGTCTGGATAAAGAAAATGTGGTACATATACACCACAGAATACTATCCAGACATAAAAAGAAAGAAAAGGGTCTTTAACTGCTGCTACTTTCTTGCTAATTCCAGCAATGTGCTGATAGTGTCAAGAACTATCACTAGGTCCAGAAATAGAGAAAGGCTGGTTTAGGCTGAGGTTCTAGTGACTATCTTATTTTTAACCAAAACAAAAGAGAGACATGTACTGCCAGGATGTGTAGTTCTGATAGTGCATCAGAAATCAGGACAAAAAATCTAAAGCAGAAAATGACCAATTATACCAAAGGAGAAAACCATCTTCTGCTGAGGTTTTACAAAGGTTCCTGGAGACAGGTGACTTTTATACAATTATACTCATGGAAGCCAAACTAGAAGATTAATTTAATCCAAGAGAATAAATATTGATTGAACATCCACTCACTGAAAACCTCCATGCTTGACACATGTAAGACACAAAAGTAAATAAGCTAAGAGTTTGCCCTCACAGACTCTGCGTTTAAAAGAATACAGACATGTTCCTTTAAAAATGCAAGATAAAATAAGTACCACAAAAGAGAATCATAAGTGCTCTAGGAACCAAAAAGAACTACTGTCAAAAGGAAATGAGGTAAAGGCCAGACACTATATAATAAGCAAAGAAAAACAGAAAATTCATAAGGAATACTAACAGCAGAAACCTGCAGTTTTCAAAAGAGCTAAAAGATTAGAGAAGGATACAGAAAAATAGAACTTGTTTCCTGGTCGAAAGCAACAAAAATAATGAATGGAGAAATGGAGCAGTAAGGAAACAAAATTCTCAAAGTAAGTTCTTTACCTAATTGCCTCGTCTTTTAAAAAGGCAATATTTGGGGGGAAAAATTCTAGGCTGAAAAATGCTTTAGATGAAATTTTAGCATGCCAAAGATTAAAGGGTGTTCACAATAAAATGTTATCAACAACAGTAGAGGCCAAGTTCCCATGATTCTGCAGATACTTACTGAGGCAAAATCACAATGTGACCAGAAAGAACTTGAAAGTGCATGGGAGGAACGCTTGGCGAAGCACCAAAAACTGAATCAAAACCAGTGCCCAGAATGTCTATCGAAGGCATGTCTTCATGAGAAGTGTTTAGTGTTGCCGCCTCTTAAATTCTTCTCCAACCTTTTCAAGAAAAAGTATTTTGATAGACATTTGCCTTTTAGAAATGGGATTTGAGGATTGGTAATGAATGCACTTAACAATATATATAATGTTTTTTAAAAAGGAGAACTGTAGAAATACATGAAAACCACAGCTTATCTAAAACTTCATTTGAACCATTGATTCACTATGATTCCTTATCAAACTAGTTACAAGTTGCAAACATGCAGAGAAGTAGACTAAATACACAGCATACATGCATTCTTCCTACTCCTACCAGGCAGGAAAATTAAATATATTGACAAAACAAAAATGAAATCAAACAAAACTGTGGGCTATCAAAACTGCGTATTTGGACATTCTGGGTGATTGTCAAAAGATAATCTGGCTCTAAGATAAAAGGGTGATTGTGTCCCTTTGGAGATTTTATACAATTAGAAAGTGACACCAAAAAATTTATTTTATATTACACAAAAGGATATCTTGTAAACATATAGCAGAACAGTAAAAATCTTTCTGAGCCACCACAACAACTTGGGTAGAGCAGGAGTTGGTCAATATCTTTCTAGAAAGAAAGGCAAGGAGAAAGCCATAATAGCAGTTTAAAAGTTTGTTAGGTTTAGAAACATTTTTCTAAGATGTCCTCTAACGTGTTCTAAAATATTTCTACAATAAATAGTATACTAGTCTTGGTGGCTCATGCCTATAATTCCAACTACTCAGGAAGCTAAGATGGGAGGATTGCTTGAGGCCAGGAGTATGAGACCAGCCTAGGCAACACAGCAAGATTCCTGTCTTGTACATACCTATATTCATCTATAAATAATTTTTAGATAATAAAATAAGAGGAGCCCCTTTCTCCTCTACTTAGAATTTAATTTTACCCAGTAACATACATTATATCAAACTTGTCCCACCCGCAGCCTGTAGGCCACATGCGGCCCAGGATGACTTTGAATGTGGCCCAACACAAACTCATAAACTTTCTTAAAACATTATCAGGTTTTTTGGCAATTTTTTTTCTGTAGCTTATCAACTATTATTAGTGTTAGTGTATTTTATGTGTGGCCCAGGACAATTCTTCTTCCAGTTGACCCACAGAAGCCAAAAGACTGAATACTCTTGCATTGTATTTACTGAAAAAAAAAACCTATATATAACTAAAAACTGTAAAATACATCATAACACATTGCAAGAGAAGAAATTACTACCATCATATGATTGTTGTGCTGCTTCATGAAGCAGTATTTGGCATCCGCTTGTGAGAAGTGGCACTACATGAACTCATGATTCAAGAATGTGTGTCATCCTCACTTAAAAGTCAAGAGCCCCAGTAATAAACCTTTCCCACTTTGAGACAAAAATACACGTCGAAAACCTTTAAACACCCCTTGACAGAAAAAACCTAAAAGTCATTCATTTACCCATTCAATCATTTATCAAACAATGAATACCTAGGTGCTCTATGCAAAATAGTAGACTAGGCAATGAGAATACCAAGATATATAATACACAGTACATGCCCTTATGAAACTCACAGTCTACAGTTTGGAAGACAAAGCATGTTCACTCTCTAAAAATGCCAAAACCTAATCAGCATACTAAGTTTTTAATCAGAAAAAATTTAATCATTTCTGATGATACATATGTATATACATGTAAGTGTGAGATATATACACATACATATTTAAATATACACACATGCTTTTTTAACTCTTCAATTTTACATAACTTATATAGTTTTATATGGAAAAAGCATAGGCCTGGAAGTCAAGACTTATCTTCTAGTGAATCTCAGCAGTTTATTAGCTACGTGACCTAGGGCATGTTACTTAACTTTCATTAGCCTGTTTCCCAGTGCATGAAATGAAAGTAATAATACCTGTTTTACCTACCTTACAGGCTTTTTATGAAGATAAAATGACAATAGATGTAATAGTGACTATTAAACTGCAGAACTCTATGCAAATATATGTTATTACAATCCAAAACATGAGAACTCATTATTTTAACTTTTAAACTATTAAAATAGCTAGAATACTTTCACGTAAGTTTTTAAGTAAAACAATTTCAGCTTAGTAGCAGTCTTATTTTATTTTTTTTTTTTATTTTTTTTTTTTAGTGAATGAGAGGTTCTCATATTGCCCAGCTTGGCATTGAACTCATAGCCTCGCCTCTTCAAGCACCAGGACATCTGGCCGGAGCCACTGTGGCTCCCACTTCTTTTAAAACTATGTTGAAGACAATGAAAATTAAGTTAATGTTGAAATTAATGTTGAGTTAATATGAATTAAAACTGATTAATGTTAAAGAACTGGTACCTGTCAAAACTTTCTCAAAGGACCAAATGCATCTTAATCACCTGGATTGATTAATCTCATAGACTGGTAATTCTGAATTTTAGTGGGTTTAGGAATCCACATATTTATCAAGCACCCAGGAGATTCTTTTTATTTTTATTCATTCATTTTATAGACAGAGTCTAACTATGTTGCCCAGGCTAGAGTGCAGTGGCTATCCACAGGCACAATCACAGTACTCTACTATCTCCAAGTGTACTACGGCCTCCCAGACTCAAGTGATGGTCCTGACTCAGCCTCCCAAGTAGCTAAGGTAAGGGAGATGAGTCACCATGTCTAGGTCTAGGAGATTCTTAGACACACTAAAATGTAAGAGCCACTGACATATGGTGAAAGACTACCTCTTCCAAATGATCTTCATAACAAATAAGATGAGAAAATAATGCTGACTTGATTAGAAATAAAAATAATGTGGAATAATTACTGTATTTTCCAGGTCCTTTAAAAATATTTTTTAATAAAAAAGGATAACGCATTTGGGGTATTCATTTCACTACTGTAAATAGTGCTTAAGATAATCTGAGTTGTTATTCTTTTCATAACTAAAAAGTACATCCACAAGCCATTGAGAAATATACAGTAATAATTGGGGACATTAAATATAAAAATCCTTTACCTTGAGATAACACTGTTTAACATAAATGCCATCTACTTTCAATGTAAATACTACCATCATGTTTCATTATATACATAGCAATGTAAAAATACATAATCAATCATAATCAATGAAAATATGCTTTCTACAACTTAATAGTAAATGAGACTTCTAACATGTTCCAAAACAGAATTTTATATAAATACTATATCAAGAAAATAATGGAATTTTAAGAGTTCTTTGTCTTGACAAATTAAATATAAAATTAGTGATACCTTCATACTATTTCAGCAGTATCAACACTATTTCAAATTGTATACATTCTTTGCTAAACTAACGCAAATTTCAAATGTACAATGTTAAACAAATTCTGTCTATGGAAAGTAAATTTTCCTAAGGCTTTTCTTTTTTTCAAACTAAAAAATACATAGTAGACAGCCACTAAAGTGTACAAGGGAGAATTTAAAGCTATTCATGTGGTAAAAACATATTTGAAGGCCAGATGGTATGGCTCAGGCTTGTAATCCCAGCACTTTGGGAGGCCGAGGCCGGCGGATCACCTGGGGTCAGGAGTTCAAGAGTAGCCTGGCCAACGTGGTGAAACCCTATCTGTATTAAAAATACAAAAATTAGAAATAAACCAGGCATAGTGATGGGCGCCTGTAATCTCAGCTACTGGGGAGGCTGAGGCAGGGGTATTGCTTGGACCTGGGAGGCAGAGGTTGCAGAGAGCCAAGATTGCATCATTACACTCCAGCCTAGGTGACAAGAGAGAAACTCCATTTCAAAATAATATATATATACACACACATACATATATGTATACACACACACAGACACACACACACATACAAATATATTTAAGAATTTATTTTTTAATTTAATATTAAATGCTATTTTTAAAGTAAGAGATTAACTAGAAAAATGTATGCAATTTATTTTTCAAAAATGTATTTTTGCCAAAATAATTACAACATTTAAAAAGTGTCTTTGTAAGAAAAATTTTGTTTATGTAAAACAAATTTACGGTCTTTTGCAAAATTGTTGCCATCTTACAGTAAAACTACAGTGGAGAAAATATTTAACTAGTAACAGTCAAATAAAGCACTGTTAAAAAGCTTCATATAGTTCTTTAAACACTCCTTAAATTAACATTTAAGAAACAAAAACCTACACACACTTTTCCTTGCAGCTGCTTTATAAAAGTGTATATAAAGATCCAAAACAAACTACTAAAAAAAGCCCTACATTATTGTTGCAAGTTTCTTCCTAACAGACATTTCTCTGTTTGAAACAGAAGGCTGCCTGTTCGCTGAAATGACTAAAAACACGAAGTTGGTCATTCTTAACAAGGCTATAAGAAAAAAATATGCAATAAGAAAAATAATAAAGTCACCCAGTAGTAGACAAAATAGTAACAGGACAGTTACAAACCCATCATTATATGTGTGACTAACATTTTATTTTGTGTAGAAGAAAATTTCCCCTTTAGCTCATATGTAAAGCGTGTCTTCGCATATTTCCTTCCTTGCCACCCTTCACGTTCAAGTCAAAGAAAGCTTAAAACATTCATAACATATCTGTAAATTTCAACCAAAATTTGAAGTAACAGAACAGAACATGTAAAAAAAAAATGAACAAAAAAAATGTATTACTCTATTCTCTAAGAGTACCCCACTTTGCCCCACAAAAAAAACATACAAACACAAAATAATGCTTTCAAGTTTTAACAAATTTTCAAGCAATATATTTGATATATTATGTAAAAATGAAAACATTTCAAAGTCATTACAATGTGATTATACCTCTTTTGTGGGTAACTATAACACTGTGTTATATTCAGACAGAAATGGACACATCAATGTCTCTAACCACCCAATGCCACAAGAAGTAGAATCAACAGATAAGAAATTCAAAGGCTGTAAATAAAAGACAGCACAGTGTTGGAACCAGGGAGATGCTAAATGATTCTCTATTCTTTTTGCATCTGCACATGCTTTAAAGTCCAATCAATGCTTATCTCTCACTAAAGCCAACCATGTCACCCAACATGTTCACTCCCTCCTCTGAAGGGATAAAGCCTGTGTTCTAGGTCATTTGGCATTTATCATTTGCTTACTTATGTATCCTTTTCCCTGTGTATCATTTAACTTGGCAGGTATACTCTAAGCTTTTCAAGGGAAAGGACTGTTTTCTTCCTTTCTTGGCTTCACCATGTTAATTCATCTTTTGTTCCTTCTCACAGACATCAAGCTTCCTGCCCCCTTTTCTCATCTACCTCCAGAATCTCCGCTTTACGTGTATGACCACAAATTCAAACAGGCCCTCAGCACTATCAAAGGACTTATTCATAATCTCAAATCAACCCACTCTCCAAAATAACTAATTCACTGCTTCTTCTCCAATACCTCCAAACTCATGCTCAGCTAATTCCTTTGTTTTTTACTTCAGTGGACAAATACAAACTATCAGAATAAACTTCATCTTCCTACTCCCAAATCTACTCATATACTTTGCTTTCAATACTGTTAAAATAAATGAACTCTCCCTGCTCCTGTTAAAGATCGCTCTCTTCACTTACGGACTACATTCCACAATTTCCCACTTATTTGAAACTTTGGTCCTGGAATTATTCCTTCCGGCTCCTGCATTGTTAATTCTTCCCTTCCTAGTAGATAATTCTCAGCATACAAACATTTTAGAATTGCATTTCTCTCTTTATGCCAGAGATTCCTCATTTTTACAGTAGGGGTCAAAATAGTACCTACTGTACAAAATTACCGTGAAGTTTCTTGTAATTACAATTATTACAATGTTTCAAAGTTATCCTGGAACTTCATGTCTCCTTCTGGCTTCCAGATTTCTCTAAAACCCTTTTTGACAATCTCAAAACAATGGCCTATTCTTGCTGTCTTAAATTCCTCATTCTCTCCTGTACCTCCTTCACTCAGGCCTTTGTCTCTACCCATCCCTGAAAACACACTGTCGAAGGCATTAACCACTTATCATATGACCAAATCCAATAGTCTATTCTCAATCCTCAATAAGTGATATATCAAACACTTACAATGCTACCAGAAATATTCATTTAATCCTTCCAGTAACTCTGTGAGATAAATACCATAATTACTCATTTTAGAGAAGATAAAATCAAGTCTGTTATAAGTTAAGTAACTTGCTCAAGATCATACAGCTTACTCAATCTCTCGGAAAGTCCTAGAGAAAAACCCATTATCTTTTTAACAAATATTCCCCTACTCAATGTCTTCACAAGCAACAAGGCACTATCCTCATGTTCCTATTCACAATGACTCTCAACCTCTCTTAACCCATGCCCCATTCAAAAAAAAAAATTTCTCTCTATTGGCTTTTTGCATATTATTTTTAGCATAAAATCAGTGGCATCAAGGCATATGAATAGAGAAAGGAAAACATGACAAATAAGAGGAAAAAACAGATAATGTTTAAAAATCCTCAAATGATCAAGATGCTGTAGTTAGCTAATGAGGATGTTAAAATAACTTACAAACACATTAAAGAATGGAGAAGATAGAATATACAAAATTTATTAAAACAGCAGTCCCCAGCCTTTTGGAACCAAGGACTGGTTTCGTGGAAGACAATTTTTCCACGGACGGTGGGGGTGTTAGGCGGAGAAGGACGATGGTTTTGGGATAACACTGTTCCACATCAGATCATCAGGCATTAGATTCTCAAGGAGCACGCAACCTAGATTCCCCACATGTGCAGTTCACAATAGGGTTCACACTCCTATGATAATTTAATGCCACCACTGATCTGACAGGAGGCAGAACTCAGGTGGCAATGCTGGCTCAACCACCGCTCACTTCCTATTGTGTGGCCTGGTTCCTAGCAGGCCATGGACTGGTACCAGTCTGTGGCCCAGGGACTGTGGAACTCCAGATAAAAAGATAGACAATTTCAAGAGAAAATTTAAACCTATAAAAATAGTTAAATGCATAATCTCAAACTAAAAAATACAGTATCTGAAATCAAGAATTCATTGAATAGGTTTAATAGCATCTTAGATAAAGAAGATATGTTTGATTAGCTCAAAAACAGATCAATAGAAAATATCCAATCTGAAGCATGGAGAGAAAGAAGAAGAGAACAGAGCATAAGGAAGAAGTGGGATGCTCTCAACATATGACACATGCATAATTAGAGTCCCAGAACAAGAGAATGAGGCAGAAGCAACAGTTGTGGGGGCTTTTGTTTTTGCTTTTTTTGAGACAGTGTCTAACTCTGTCACCCAACCTGGAGTACAGTAATATGATCACAGCTCACTGCAGCCTCAATCTTCTGGGCTCAAGTGACCTTCCCAACTCATCCTACTGAGTAGCTGGGACCACAGATGGGTGCCACCACATCCAGCTAAATCTTTTTTTTTTGTCTTAATGGTCTCCCTATGTTGCCCAGACTAGTCTCTAACTCCTGATTTCAAGCAATCCTCCTGCCTTGGCCTCCCAAATTGCTGGGATTACAGGTGTGAACCATCACAACCAGCCCAAAAGCATCATTTGAAAGTATAATGGCCAATAATTTTCCAAAACTGACAAAAGACAAGCTCAGAGATTTAAGAATCTCAGTGAACCCTAAGTAAATAAGAGCCAGGTGTGGTGGCTTACATCTGTAATCCCAGCACCTTGGGAGGCTGAGGCAGAAGGATCACTTGAGCCCAGGAGTTCAAGATCAGCCTAAGCAACATAGTGAGACCTCATGTCTACCAAAAAAAAAAAAAAAAAAAAGTTAGCTACTCAGGAGGCTGAAGTGAGATGAGCACTTGAGCCTGGGAGGTTGAGGCTGCAGTGAGCTATGACTTCGCCACTGTACTCCAGCTTGAGTGACAAAGCAAGACCATGTCTCAGGAAAAAAGAAGAAAGAAAAGGAAGAAAAGAAAAAAGGAAGAAAGAGGAAGAAAGAGAGAGAGAGAAAGAAAGAAAAGAAAGAAAAAGAGAGAGAGAGAGAAAGGAAGGAAGGGAGGGAGGGAGGAGGGAGGGAAGGAAAGAAGGAAGGAATGAGGGAAGGAAGGGAGGGAGGGAAAGAAGAGTTTATGGTAAGAAGTATTAAATATTACTAAAGATAGACAGGAATATTTCATAATGATAACGGAATTGTGATGGAATGTCTATCATCTCATCCCAGTTGCAAAATGGCCATATCCTGATATCTGGAGCCTGTGAATATGTTAATTTATATGACAAAGGGGGCTTTGCAGATGTGACTACATTAGGGATCTTGAGATGGAGAGATTATCCTGCATTATCTCTGTAGGACTGATCTAATCACAAGAGTCCTTATAAAAGAAAAGGCCATGTAAAGCTGGAAATAGAGAAAACTGAAGAAGCTACTCTGCTGGCTTTTTTTTTTTTTTTTTTTTTTAAACAAAATCTTACTCTGTTGTCCAGGCTGGAGTGCAACGGCGCAATCTTGGCCCACTACAACCTCTGTCTCCCAGGTTCAAGCAATTCTCTTGCCTCAGCCTCCCGAGTAGCTGGGATTACAGGCACCTGCCATTATGCCCAGCCAATTTTTGTATTTTTATAGAGACAGAATTTCACCATGTTGGCCAGGTTGGCCTTGAACTCCTGACTTCAGGTGATGTGCCCACCTCAGCCTCCCAGAGTGCTGGGATTACAGCCTCTGCTGGCTTTTAAGATGGAAGAAGGGCCATGAGCCAAGGAATGCAAGAATTGCAGCACTAGAAGCTAGAAAAGGAAAAGAAAGGAATTCTCCCCTAGAGCTCTTGGAGAATCTTAGTTTTGGCCCAGTAAAACCAATTTTGAACTTCTGACCTCTAGAACTATAAGATAAATTTGTGTTTAGTCACTAAGTTTGTGGTAACTTGTTCTAACAACATTAGGGAACTAATACAAGGATCAATAAAAGAAGAAAATATAATGAAACTGAGTTTATCTCCACCCAATAACATCAAATCTAAAATCTAAAAAGCAAAAACAGGTAAGCCCATTATTATAGTTGCATAATGGTAACTCACTACTCTTTAGTAACTAATAAAGCAGACTAAAAAAAAAATCAGAAGAGATATGAAAGATTTAAGTGATACTATTAGCTATCTTGACCTATTTGACTTTTATGACACTATACACAACCACTGTAGAACACACATTCTTTTCAAGCACACAAGTAACATTTGCTGAAACAGACCATATGCTGGGCCATAAAGCAACTCTTACAAATTCAGAGAACTGAAATCGTACTAAGCTTTTTTGCTGACCACAGAGGAATTAAACTAGAAATAAACAATAGAAACATCTAAATAATAATAATAAGGAGAAATAAGAAGAAAATAACCAAAAGCAACCTCTATATTCTGGAAAACAAGACAGTTCTCTCTCTCTTCATCTTCTTCTGCAAAATTCTCCCCTGCAAAGTTCTCATACGCTGGAGGAATGGGGGGAGGGAGGGAAAGAGAGAGAATGCTTCTCCCTGTCCTAAAATGTCACCACCTTCATTCAGATTCATCTTGGTCTTTATCACTACTTGCCTTTTCTGTAAAGCTTTTCCTTTTGCCTTTCCACCAATTCCTGCCTCTTCAAGGCCTAAGTTAAACATTGCCTTTGACATAAAGCAGTCCCTAATTGCTTTTTGTCCATAATGATCTCAATTTTCCCTCAACTTTTTAACTAGATATTGTCCGTATCTCTTTTAGCTCTCAACCACCTCTTATTCTGAAGTATTATTTAAATATTTTATGTGGGTAAACACTAATTCTTTAATAAGAATGCCAACTGTTTAATGATATAATTTATACCTTATACCTTGCTACTCATAGACAGGAGCATCAGCAAAGGAGTTTGTTAGAAATGCTAAGTCTCAGATCCCACCCCAGACCTACCAAATTTAAATCTGCATTTTAACAAGATCCACAGGTGACTGGAGTACATATTTAAGTTTGAAATGTTATGCCTTATAGTGATTCTTTCTAATCCACCAGAATATAGTGCACATTGAAGTAATTTAATAAATACCATTCAAATTGATTTAAAAATATAACATGTATGCTGCTACATTTATTTTTCATTCTTTTAAAGACAGGGTCTTGCTCTGTAACCCCAGCTAGAGTGCAGCGGCATGGTCATGGCGCAGTGCAGCATCAATGTCCTAGTCTCAAGCAGCCCTCCTGCCTCAGCCTCCCAAATAGCTGGAACTACAGGCATGCACCACCACACCCAGCTAATTTTTATGTGTTTTATCTTTATGTGTAGAGATGAGGTTTTGCTCTGTTGCCCAGGCTGATCTTGAACTCCTGGCCTCAAGTAATCTTCCCTCTTCAGTTTCCCAAAGTGCTGGGATTATAGGTATGAGCTACTGTACCTGGCCTGCTGCTACTTTTTTTTTTTTTTTTTTTTGAGATAGTCTGCTTCTGTTGCCCAGGCTGGAGTGCAGCGGTGCCATCTCAGCTCACTGCACCCTCCACTTTCCGGGTTCAAGCGATTCTCCTGCCTCAGTCTCCCGAGTAGCTAGGACTACAGGTGCACGCCACTGCACCCAGCTAATTTTTGTAATTTTTTTTAGTAGAGATGAGGTTTTCGCCATATTGGCCAGGCTAATCTCAAACTCCTGACCTTGGGTGATCCGCCCGCCTTGGCCTTCCAAAGTGCTGGGATTACAGGCATGAACCACCGTGCCCTGGGATTACAGGCGTGAGCCACCATGCCCTGCCTGCTGCTACATTTTTAACAACCAAAGAGTACAGAATAAATTTAAGATCAAAAAAATGTATATTCTCAATAAGCATAATGATTAATGGTATTTTAGTAGACACTTGTAAAATCCAAGCACATGGCAACATAACATGACCACAAAAATCAAGGCTTATGTTTCTCCTGCCTGTTGTCTAGATATTCTGCAAAAGATATTTAAATGTTTGACCAGTCACTAAGAACAATGACCCATGATGAATAGCAAACCGAATGGTTCTTTATGCCTACTCTACCATCAAGTGGATGAAAGGACTTGTTGAAAATTAATTAGCACCCAGGTGTGGTGGCTCATGCCTTTCATCCCAGCACTTTGGAAGGCCAAGGTGGGCAGATGGCTTGAGCTCAGGAGTTCGAGACCAGCCTGAGCAACATGAAACCCTGTTTCTACAAAAATATAAAAATTAGACGGGTATGGTGGCATGTGCCTGTAGTTCCAGCTACTCAGAAAGCTGAGGTGGGAGGATTGTTTGAACCTAGAAAATAGAGGTTGCAGTGAGCTGAGATTGTGCCAGTGCACTCCAGCGTGGGTGACAGAGCCAGACCCTGTCTCAAAAAAATAGAAAAAAAATTAATTAGCAATATATCTATTAGAACTAATGCATCTCCATAATTAGAGTGGTAACTCTTTACAAATACCTACTTTTGAACTACCTAAGTCCCACGTCAAGCCCTCAAAGATATGATACTTAATTTTGCTTTAAAATGCTACACTAAAACTACTTCTAGATTTTAACAAATGTTATACAGTTTACCAGAGTACCAAAAAACTCCCATGCATTTATGAAATTTAAAAAAAAAAATCTCATTTAAAAAAAACAAATATGAATTTACTCTTCAATCATTCTGGAGGACCTATCCTAATAATTTTGAAATTTGAACTTGAAAGCTCCTGTTTTAGTGTATTTCTTTTTTGTTTTGAGACCATTAATATAGTAAATCTTTTAGGAATGCCTCCTCTGTTTTTTAGGTCAAACATCATTTAATTACCTAACTTAACTTCTTTAAAAATAAAAGAATACAGCACCTGAATAACTTTAGTCACATAAAGAAAAACTAAAATGTTGTTATCTTGACCCTGTAGTATCTAAAAATCTTTGTTTCTAGTTTAAGCAGATAAATTAGTAGCTTATATTGCATGCCTAGGTTCTCACACTCATTTTGGAAACAACTGGTCAATTCTTCCCTCCTGCCCCTACCTATTGAATGCTATTCCACTTAAACAAAACATCAACACCTAATCCTTTGAGTTCCTTTGACCAGGTGAAATACTTAAAAGAGGTTTCTTGGGGACAACAAGAAAGTGTGTCAGACAGATGCCTACTGTCATACCTAACTTTTTTGTTCTAAAAGAACAAAATCAATTCTGACAGAGAGCAATTTCGAAGTTCTACAAGGAATCATTAATTCATATTACTTTCAAAACTGTGAAATAGTAACTAAAAAATGATATACATATCATAGAATACAAAAATGTACTCAGGGCCAGGCACGGTGACTCACGCCTGTAACCCAGCTGAGGAAGATCACTTGAACCCCGCAGTTGGAGGCTGCAATTCACTATGATTGTGCCACTGTACTCCATCCAGGGTGACAGAGCAAGAACTTGTCTCTAAAAATAAATATAAAATAAAAATGTATTCAGGTCACCTCCTCTTTTTTTGCCATAATAATAAGACGGTCAAATGTGACATATGGAATTAAAGCTCTATTAAATTCTAAGTATTTATCTCATAAAATTGTTTTCTAATAAAAATAATGTAGTATTTGAGGCCTACAGTCCTGACAGATAAGATGAACAAAATGCCATTTTAAAAAATTTACTTGTTGAAGCTAATGAAAGTTTTGCACCAACACCCACAAAATGGGCATAAACATATGTTTCGGTTTCACAAAGGGTTCAGACGTATTCTAGTTTAAAAGTCTGGAAATCTGACTTGATTTTTTCTTTTCCTTTATATATTAACAGAATTATTTAAAATCATTTTATATACTTAAGATGTTTCACTCAATGAATTAGGCATAATTATTCTTGCTGTTACTAGGGATGGTCATATAAAGATTATGTTTTACCCAACTGTCCTTTTTACTTTCTCCTCCCGAAGAATTTATTCAATGACAAAAGGGCAGCTGTGCAGAAAGCAGACCAAAAATACTCACTATGAAACCATTAATGGCTATTACAATACTGTCTCTAATACTTTATTATCAAAAGATCTAGCTGACATTTGGCTGACAACCATGTACTACAAACATAATCTGAAAACCATCTTTAAGAAAAAGTTTAAAAGCTTTAAATGGCTCTTAAAGAATCCTACACGGTCTTGGGAAACATCTCATCCAGTTAAACATAAGACCTAAAGATCAAATAGATACACTAGTTGTTGACAATTAGAGAGTTCCAGAAGCACCATACTATGGGAAGAAAGCCATGCATGGAGGCTGGTAAAAACAGGCAGGTCTAGCAGTAGGCAGATAACATTAGTAAAACGAGGTTAAGCGGCAGGCAGTGAAGTCTAAGCAGATATACAGTCGGCCTCAGGAAAATAATGTCAGCGGGTAGCAGAGACCCAATCAGAAAGCTTTTTATTTATAACAAAAATTTAGAGAGTCACTCAACAAATGTTTATTGAAGGACTTATGAATTAATTACTGTTTTGAATACTGGGGATCTAGTTTTCAATAAAATGATGAAGACCTACTTACTATACACAAGGGTCTGTGCTAAACAAACATTATGTGATTAGAAGTGTTATGTTTTGGCCGGGCGCGGTGGCTCACACCTGTAATCCCAGCACTTTGGGAGGCCAAGGTGGGCAGATCACCTAAGGTCTGGAGTTTGAGAAGTGTTTTGTTTTTTGGGTTCTTTATATGGAATGAGCTATTAGATAAAAAAAAAAAGGGCAAAGCAAAATCAGAATCAGACTAGGACTGAGAAAAATACCATCAAAACACTGCAAGTAACTGTTCGAGGTCACTGTGGACAAGCTTAATGAAGTTAGTCTAAACGTACCTGAGAAACATTGCAAATATTTTTTAGGAAGTCTTTTCAACAGAACTGAGTTCCTGGCCTTTCCTTAAGTCAATTTTTTTGTTTTGTTCTGTTCTTATATTTAAATTCAAAATCAGGATGGAAATTTTTAGAAGTCTGGTGGAGAATGTTTCTTTAAAACATAAAAGATTTTAGCTCCCTTATATCTGAGAAGATTTCTGTGACCTCATCTTCCACTTCCATAACCTGGCAAATCATTAGAAAAGACACTTTAGTAGTATCCCTCCCAATCTGCAGGAGATACTTCAAGCTTCATAACTCAGCTTCACATTTCGTTACCTCTTTGACTTGACTTTAACTCCTCCCACCTTCCCCTTTCCCCACCTTCTTTCTATTCCAACTGTGTTGGTCTGCTTTCTATTTCTGAAACACGCAAGGAACTTTCCACTCCAGGGCTATTGTATTTGGATTCTCTCCGCTTAGACAGCTCTTTCCCTAAATATAGGCATCACATCCTTGGGCCACTCTTTCAGGTACAAATGTTATTTTGTTGTTGATATTAGTTCAAAGGAAAGCTTAATGATGAACTATGCAGTAAACAAAGCTAGTAACTAAGGTGCAGGGAGCAACAAGCCAGAGTACAAATTATTGGAACAGTGATACCACGCATGGCCAAAAAGTTCAGTTCCTGGAATCAAGCTACTGAAGATCCAATAATAAAGTTCTAATTTATTCATAAAGAAAAAAATAAGTTTATACCTATACCAAGTACTAGAGATGAAACAATAAAGGCAAGACAATGTTGACCTTCTAAGCTAATGGAGCTCAGGGTAGCCCAGCGTTTAAGAACAGGCTCTGTCCTAAAGTTCTAGGGCAATGATAAATCTAACTCCAAAAAGTAATATGCAGGGGCAAGAAGACAAAAAGATCAGTAGAGATGTGTTCAAAGCAATACTTTAGGAAAGAATAATATGATAGCAATGAAATAGAGAATTCGAATAGCTGTATGAAATGGCAGAAGGGCATAATAGTAGGAATATGTGATGGGAAGTCAGAAGACCTGGTTCTAGTCACTGCTCTTTTAATTAATATTCTTTGATACTCTCAAAGTCTCTGGTTTGTCATCTTTAAAATAGAAATAAAAATAAGCTGACTAAAATGCTCAAATAAAAAAACTTGAGGGCCAGGCGTGTTAGCTCATCCCTATAATCCCAACACTTTGGGAGGTCGAGGAGGGCAGATCATCTGAGGCCAGGAGTTCAAGACCAGCCTGGCCAACATGGTGAAACCCCATCTCTACTAAAAATTCAAAACTTAGCCAGGTGTGTGGCACTTGCCTGCAATCCCAGCTATTTGGGAGGCTGAGGCAGAAGAATTACTTGAACAGGGGAGGCGGAGGTTACAGTGAGCCAAGAAGGGGCCTCTGCACTCCAGCCTGGGTGACAGAGTGAGATCGATCTAAAATTAAAATAAAATAAAATAAAAACTTGAGGATTCACTCTCTAATCTGCAAGGAGCCATACAAATGTTAGCTATTACTATCATTTATTAACAGACTACAGCACTAACTCAGTCATAAAATAGTAAACACTAGAAATAGCATGAAGGCCATGTGAAGGGCTAGGAGTGGGGCCAGAAGAAAAGTGCAATATTTAAGACATTAGCAAGAAAGAAGCAACAGGATTTGGCTACAACAAGGGGTATAATTTTTTTAAAAAAATTTTAAACTGTACTGTAAGTACAGTTTAAGCTGTAAGTTTCAAACTTACAGTTTAAAATGTAAGTACACTGCATCAGAAGATAAAGTGTTAAGGGAGAGAATGATAGAAAAATATGGCGGTACTAAATTGGGAGGTAATAAAGAATCTTGAAAAATATTAAGTATGAATACAACATCTAATAATGCCAGAATCACGTGAAGAGGATAAAAAAATTCTTAAGTGGATACGATTTCGTTCAGTCATGATTATATTTTCCAATACTAATGATAATGACAATTGTAGCTTTCAGATTTTACCAAATTTGTCTCTATTTATATTATATTATAAAACAGGCAAGGAATGAAAACATATTAGCTGACTACTTTTTTACTAGTAAGGGAACAGATATGTGAGGCTGTAGCGTACAAGGAAAAAGATATGGCTTCCTTCATCTTATTGCCTATTGAGTTCTAGAAAGGATACAGCCAACAGAGCAATACCAGTAACACCTGATTTGTGGTCAGATCACCCTGGAAAGATTTGCTCCATAAAATGGTCATACCTTACTGGTCTACATCATTATGACACTATTATACTTGGTCAGGCAGTCAATAATTTAAAATCTGAACTAGGGCAGTGGCAAAGGAAATGGAAAATATATATATTGTTGATATAAAAGACAGCAACAAATACATCTAGATTGTGAATATGAAATGACAAGAAGCTCTACCACTTACATTTTACTAGTGGGAATCCAATTTGGTCCAACTTCTAGGCAATGTCTAATTCTGTCATTTAAACAAGCAAAGAATTGGCTGGGTACAGTGGCTCACACCTGAAATCCCGGCACTTTGGGAGGCAGGTGGATCACTTGAGCTCAGGAGTTGGAGACCAGCCCAGGCAACATGGCAAAACCCATCTCTACAAAAAAAATGCAAAAATTAGCCAGGCATGGTGGTGTGTGCCTCTAGTCTCAGCTACTCGTGGCCCTAAGGCAGGAAGATCCCTAGAACCTAAGAGGTGGAAGTTGCAGTGAGCTGATATTGCACCATTGCAGTGAGCTGAGATTACACCACTGCACTCCAGCCTGGGCGACAAAACAAGACCCTGACTCAAAAAAAAAGAGCGAAGAGTAGCTATGGACAGAAAAACATTCAGAAAACATTGATTTTGTAAGGTCTAATCTATATCTGGACAGAGATAATTAGTAACAGTTTTGAGACCTGCCCAGTTAGTAATTCAGTAGGAATGACCCATACACAGCAAGTATTATGTTACGTGATGAAAACATTGCAAATATTGTTCAATACCCTCCAAAAATGCAAATGCCTTTCCTGTTACTTGGGTAACTGATAAATAAAAACAATATAATGGTTCTTAGAATTTTCTATGAACTCATTATCTGTTGTTCCTAATATCTGATTATGATACTTTACCTGGGCACATAAACATCAGTGTTTGGAAAATACCAGAAAACTATAGATGCAACAGAAAGCAAGAGCTGAAGCCATTTAATTCAGAATGTTTCTCTACGAGTGGTGACCACTCAAGCTTCTATAGTAGCATCAGAGAGAATTTACCATTAATAAGTTAAAGGAAGGTCTAGTTTTGCAATAAGAGGAAGTTGCTAAATGACTAAGACAAATGATGATGTTGCATGATTGTGTTATAAGAATACCCACAAATCACCAAAAATGTAGCATTTATGTGATACAATTACTACAGCCCCACAAACATGTTACACTGGCCTAACTGCCCTTTGTTTCAGTGAGGAATTAACATTTGTTAGGCAATTACTATGTGCCAGGAACTATACTTAGAATCTACATTTGTATTTTATTAATGTTTGCTGTTTGTTCAGTTACAGTTTCTCAAATAGTGGTTTTGTTTGGTTTGGTTTGGTTTTCTCTTAAGCCCAAAAGGCACAGTATCAAACTTGCATGTAAATTTGGTTCAATGGCTGGACTCATACAAGTAAATATAGTATTTGTTAAATGAATTAATAAAACTTGAAGAAATGAATAAATGGCATTAAATGGTAGGACATGGAAGGGTATAGTATGGTACTGGTTCTATTCTGAAAGCTCCACTTACAGAAGTACTCTGCTGACAAGTTCCTAGAGGGTGTAGTTCTAACAGTAGAAATGCCTTGGAAACAGATTCATAAACTTTAGCACCAGAAGGAATCTTGGTGGAGATCCTTTAGTCTAACTCTCTCATTCTAAAGATGATGCCTAGAGAAACCATGTTATCTGCCTAAAGTTAACTTATCTAGTTACTGTAAGATGCAAGGCTCAACCCTGGGTCCTGTAATTTCCATTCCTGTAGTGTAAACAGTTCCTTTTTGCTACTCCCTTGAGGGTTCACTGAAGCTCCTATGTGAAGAAACCATATTGACCAATAATGTTTACTATGGAATCACTACGAGTCTACACAAAATACTCGCGTTTACATCAAGATAGGGAAAGGATTTTTTTTATTGCCTCATAATTGCAATAAAATTCTCAAGAAAAGTTGCTAGACAGAGTCTCACATGATTTGCCAAAAGGTAGCCAAACTGGCCCTTCAAACATAAGCCCTTTATCATTCATCTTTAGGCTACACAAGATAAGGCTAAAGATTCATGTCAGGGATATGTTGAAGAAATTCCAAATTACAGAGAACATTGTTTTTTCTCTTCCTCACCAAAGTATAAGGAAGTAGAATATCTCTCCTGTGTCCAAACTAATGAGGGCTCAAGGTTTTACTTTCAGAAATTGAAGACCTAAAAGAAGAGAATTCTGGCATCTCCATTCTGCAGAACTCAAGCACATCCCATCTCAGTATGTCCATCTTATGGAAGACAGGCCCATCTCAGAGTGTCCACCTGTAGAGGACAAGTGAGAGAGTTCTGGAAAATACCTCTGGAGTACAGATGTATATATAAACACAGAAAAATGGTATCTGCCTCTCACCTGGAAAAGTCTGAAGATAGAAAATTAAAAATATATATATGAGAGGGCAGTAATTCAGCAAGCGAGCTGCACTTTTGCTGTTTGACAAGTCACACATGTTATTCTCTCATTGCCCCAGTGGACAAAATGAGAGTAGCCTGAGAATATGCAATTTCACTGGAACTTAGCTAAGGAAAGTTGACTACAGGGGCAAAGGTACATTTGCTGAAAGAGGCTATGGATATATGAAGAGAGTAAATAGAGAACAGGAGCCAGGGGATTCCCAGGAGGCAGAGTAGAGCTCTCATCACAGATGCAGCAAGGAAGCTGCCCTCCGGAGGCTTTACAAAGAACCCAAGGATGTAAAGGCCAGCTAATGAAAGCAAGAGAGAACTACAAAGAACTTCAAGCAGAGAACTACAAAGAACACTAAGTCAAAAAAAAAAATCTGCTCCTCTTCCTCAAATGTGTCCCCAGTCCATTTTGAAGACCCAAAAAAAGCAAAGTGACTATGGAAGGAGGAATGAAAGAGCAAATTGAAGCAGAGTCAGTGAGCAAGGGGGGTCCCCCTTCCCGGCTGTAGGTCATTAAGTCTTCAGTCAGGATAGAGCTAGATGGAAAGAAAAGAACAGCAAATTGAATGTTTTTGGTTTAGATTAGGCAATACTCTAACTCCTGGAAATGAGACCATTCTGAAATGAGCTGAAAGTAATGACATCTACCCATGAGGCTGAAAAGAAAAAAAAAATTAGACAAATCTCGGTTGAAGCATAAACCCAAATTTCCCAGCTGTAACCTACCAAATTCAACCCACTCAACAAACCAGTTATACAGTCTTCAGGAATCAGGTTTGAAAGAGCAACTTAATGATCTACGGAAATGCTCTTGCTTACAAAAATAAAAAGTAAACTGAAAATTGAAGGAAAACTGGATATACAATGGGATTCAATTTTGGGTATAGACATGTGTCACTTAGTGACATTTCAGTCAATGACTGACCGCATATACAACAGTGGTTTCTTAAGATTATAATGCCGTGTTTCTACCATATATTTTCTATGTTCAGATCTGTTTAGGTACGCAAATGCTTACCATTGTGTTACAACTGCCTATTGTACAATGTTCAGTTCAGTAACATGCTACACAGGTTTGTAGCCTAGGAGCAAATATGCTCCATCATATAGCCTAGGTGTATAGTAGGCTATACCATCTAGGTTTGTGTAAGCATACTCTACTATGTTCACACAACCACAAAATTGCTAATGACACATTTTTCTGTGTCATTAAGAACATATCCTGGTTAAGCAAAACATGACTATAAGATTATATTAAAAATGTGATAGGCAGATGGCCAGGCACAGTGGCTGAAGCCTGTAATCTCAGTACTTCGGTTGGCCAAGACAGGCGGATAGCCTGAGATCAGGAGTTCAAGACCAGCCCTGGCCAACATGGTAAAACCCTGTCTCTACTAAAAATACAGAAGTTAGGCAGGTGTGGTGGTGCCCAGCTACTCAGGAGGCTGAGGCAAGAGAATTGCTTGAACCCAGGAGGTGGAAGTTGCAGTCAGCCAAGATTGCACCGTATATTTTAAGTTGGAGTCTTGCCCTGTCACCCAGGCTGGAGTGCAGTGGTGCAAAGACATATATATATATATACACACACACACACATATATATATCTTTGTACATATATATGTGTGTGTGTGTGCGTGTGTGTATATATCTCCATATCCATGAGGCTGAAAAGATAAAACATCAGGCAAATAAATATATACATACATATATATATAATAGGCAGAAATAAAATAACATTTTTTATATGTGTATGAGTGGTGAAATTGTTATAAATTTTCCAAAATGAACAAATAGTACTTTTTTTTGTTGGGGGGGCGGTGAAAGGCAAACTCTCACTTTATCACCCAGACTTAAGTTCAATGGCTCCATCACAGCTCACTGCAGCCTCAGCCTCCCCTAGCTCAACCGATTCTCCTGCCTCAGCCTCCCAAGTAGCTGGGATTACAGGTACGCACCACCATGTCCGGCTAATTTTTGTATTTTTTTAACAGAAAGATGGTTTCACTATGTTGCCCAGGCTGGTCTCAAACACCTGAGCTCAAGCGATCCACCTGCCTTGGCCTCTCAAAGTGCTAGGATTACAGGCATGAGCCACCATGCCCAGCTGCAAATAGTACTTCTACAATCAGAGAAAAATTGTTTACTTTTGCAAGTAGCCTTGTGAAAAAAATATAAAAATTTTCCTACAGTCTTTTCATCTTCCTTTCAGTGTGACTATTGTTCTAAATTTTGCTGCCAAAAGCAGCTGTATTAATAATATCAGATGATAAGAACTACAGTTCTTGAATTTCAGGGCCAGAAAGATAACTAGTCAATATAATATTTGCCCAAGACTGTCAATAAGACAAGACAATAAAACAGTAGGCTACTGCTACAAAAATATAAATTATCAACTACCTTTCTGCCTCCTCTCAGTGGTGTCATGGGGTACCTCAAAGCTTCAGCCACTTTTTTCCCAGTTACCAAAATTTTTCCAGCCCCTAGCAAAACCAGCCATCTAGAACCTTCAAGTTGTTCTTTAGACTGAAATACGCCAAAAGTTCATCAAACTGCTGTTCACCAAAGTCTTCACCACAAGTGAAAGCTTCAATATAAAAATGTTCATTCAACACTGCTATAAATATCCTCTAACTTGGCTCATTGTCTAGCTTTCATTTCCTTCCTAAACACTTCTACTGTGTGTTGAAAATCATCATCTGCCATCAGCAGGATAGGGTAGTTATTGCCTGGAACATGGAAGGGAATGATACCTAACACTGCCGCTTCCAACTCTGTGACCAAGGCCAAGTTGCTTAACTTCTCAATTTCCTCATTCATAAAGTGAGACTAATAATAGTACCAATATTATAGGATTATTGTGAGGATCACATGAAGTAACATGCATTTAGAGTTGGAAACAGTTTTGCTTCTGGCACATAGTAAGTACTTGATAAATGTATGAAAATGAACTATTTTTATAAGAAAACTCATCTATACCCTCAACCTAAAGCTTCACCTGCCCATGCCCTGAGGACATGGCTTCTACTGAAGTGCTCTCAAGTAAGGCTATATTTTCGTCTACACCACATATAAGTCGGTGCCCGGAGATGAGTTTTTTTTCTTGCTCCCTAATGTAGTTTCCAACATCTCTCTTCTATATTTTCCTCCAAAGATCCCATATTCTTTGAAGCACATGTCATCAGACCTTACGACCCTTCAAAACCCTTTATTGCCGTATCTGGACACACTGCCTCATCCACTGATCTCAAGATCCACAGTCTTCTCCTCACCACTAGTAGTCCTATTAGCATTCTTGGCAACTTCAAATCCCCATAGGTGTTACATTCAACACTATAATTCCACAGTTTCTTACCCTCCTTAAAACCATTCTCGTTTTTGTTAAAAAAAAAAAAAATGCAGTCAGAAGAGAACTATTTCATCTTCCTACTCACACATCCAACAAATTACATGCATTGTTTGATTCCAGTTTCTGCATCCTTGCCTAGCATTCTGCCATTAACCTACTGTAATCAAGCACTCCACTAAAATAGCTCATATCTGAGTCATCAATAACTTAACTCCTACCAAAGCCAATGGTCAATTTTTGCTCACATCTTACTTGACTTCTGAGCAATGTTTAAAAGCAACTTTTAGAACTACATACTCACTGCTTTTTCCTACCTCACTACTACTAACTGCTCTTCTCCAGTATCCTTAACTAGATCTTCTCTTCTTGGCCTCTAAATGTTAGAGTGTTCCAGAACTCTTTCCCCATAAAACTTCTCTAAATTTCTCCTCTTCATAGATGAATGCATTCAGTGTCATGGCTTCAACCATCTAAATGCTGTGGACTCTCAAAAGTTTATCTTCAGACCAGACATCTTCCCTGTGATCTAAACTCATATGTAAAATAACTGACTTGACATCTTTACTAAGAGGTCCAATATGTATAACAATTTCAACCCAGACAATATAGAACTATTAATCCCACCTCCCAAAAAATCAATTTCACTTGAAAGCCCCAAGCCTAAGAATCTACTTGATCCTTCTCTTTTCATCACACCCTTTGCCAGCAAGTCCTAACAGTTCTATGTCCCCAAATATACTTTTCACGATTTATACAGCGATTTTTTAGCCCAAGCCACCTTGATGTCACTCGTGGATTAGAATAACTGCTTTCTCACTCATCTCCTACCTTTTCAACTCTTATTATACAACCTACCTTGTACCTAGCAATATGAGTTATCTTCCAGAAATGCACAATAAATCATGTCACATCTCTCCTTGAAGCTCTCTGAAGATTTCTCACTAAAACTGAAGTGTAAAATTTCCACCCTGAACTACAAGGCCCTTAATGATCTGCCTCCTGCCTACCTCTCTAATCTCACCTATCTTTGCCCTCTGTTCTATTTTCTATATCTAGCTATACTGTCCTTCTCACCATTCCACTACATGCCAGTATATTTCTCAGCCCGTTTTTGCTTGCTTTTGCTAAGAATGCTGTTCTCTCACATCCTCTCATGGCTCACTTTCCAATATTCAGGTCTCAACTCAAATGACTCCTCCCAACCAAGGACAACTTCTATCAAGCATATTTTTTTTCCTCTCTACAGTATATATCAATACCTGGATTTAAAAAATATATATTTATTGTCTCTATCCTCACCAATGGTTAGCTCCTCGGGAATGAAAGCTCTTGTCTTGCTCTCATCTGTACCCTCAATACCCAGAACTCCCTTCAAGGCACACCAATGGCAGTCAAATGGTTTTTGACAGACTGAATAAAGTCTCTGTAAGAATAATCAGAAGTAAATTATATTTTTCACCTCTGGTGTTGAAGACCAGAGCTGATATGCCTGCTAGTGTATTAAGCATCCTGACAGAGGACAAAGAAGTAAAAGAGCTTATCCTTGTTTTTGAATAATTCACAATGAATTGGAGGAGGAAGGAAAAAACAACATAAGCCCTAGATACTAAAGATAACAAAGCAATCTATAAGTCAACTTACTCTCATATAATATAAATTATACTTACAAATACTGAGGTGCTATAGTGTTGAGAATATGGTAGAATTAGGAAAGACGTCCTTAAAGAGAATAATTCTGTGAGGCATATATTATCAATATCCTTTTACAGATGAGGAGACAGAGGTTTAGGCAGATTAAATAATTTACCCAAGGTTAAAAACTAGGAAAGGAGTCAGGTTCAAGCAAGTCTCCTAATGTCAGAGCCCATTTTCCTCAGGAAATCATGTTTATGCCACTTCCTTATAACAAGAGCTGGCTACTCTGAAAGGTACATTTAACAGAAGTTAAAATTGGAAACAAAAAAAAAAATGGAGCTGTCAAGGACAGCTAGAAGTCTATGCAAGATTCAACAGCAAAACTCCACCAATAATAAATGTTTAACATGCCTTGGGTCTTTGGGTCTTTGAATGATAAAACGGATAATCAGTCTACTGGACACAACAGGCTGGTACCCACAAGACACTGAGACTGATGAAATGAAAGCACACGAAAAAAAATAGTCAGTTAACAAAGGAGTTATAAATTGTAATCAAAATATTTTTAGAATTGGAATATCTTAGGAAACTTCTGTAGAAGCTTTCTACCTCTCTAAAATCCAAGATATCTACCCTAAATGGATGTTATTAACTAACTGTGTGAGAAAAGGATGTTGCGGATATGTGTGAGTATACACACATGTACACACTTGTATATGTGTACTCATGTCCTTGCTTGTGTGGATGAACAGTTGTCAATAAATCTTTGCATTTAATATACGTGATGAAAATAGGAATAAATTAATGGAGAGGGATTTATAAAAATAGAATGAGCATGGAAATTAGAAAAGCATTAGGGAAGAGAAAGTAAATAAATAAACCAAGGGGGCTATGTCAAAAATTAGGAGATCGCAAAGATAAGATGTCATGGGACTTATATTATTAAGAAGCATTTACATTATTATTTTGGAAATTAAGGCCAGGCATGGAGTCTATAATTAAGGCGTCTGAAATTAAGGCCTCACATCTGTAATCCCAGCACTTTGGGAGGCTGAGGTGGGCAGATCACTTGAAGCCAGGAGTTTGAGACCAGCCTGGCCAACATGGTGAAACCCTACCTCTACTAAAAATTTTAAAAAAATAAAAATAATTAGCTGGGTGTGGTGGTGCATGCTGGTAATCCCAGCTACTTGGGAGGCTGAGGCAGGAGACTCCCTTGCCTGAACCCGGGAAGCAGAGGAGTGAGCCAAGATTGCACCACTGCACTCCAACCTGGGCAACAGAATGAGATTGTTAAAAAAAAAAAAAAAAAAAAAACAGGAAATTAAGACATCATTTTACTGTCTGAGAAAGTAGCTAATGTGATTACAGTGGCTGAAGGAGCAAACTGGTAGCTTGCACATAATGTGTTCATACCTCATTTTTGGCATGTTTCATGGGAGAGCCATCAGGTCTTGTGTAGACATGCAAGGCTCTCCCAACTGGACTGAGTTCTTCAAGGGCAAAACCCAAATCTGAATCATCTTTCATTTCCCCAACAAACCGTGTTGAGTGCACTTGGTCTAGTGGGGCTCAGTGACTAATAAATTGAACTGAACCAAATTAAAACACAGTGAATGGATCCAAGCTAAAATGAATTAGAATGGTCAGAGATGGAGGTTACTTATTATCCTTAAAATTTTGTTTCTTTAGATATCAGAATACTTCAGTAACTTCTGCTGTGCCTACAATGAACTTGGAGCAATAGCTTTCTTTTTACATTTTTACTAACTACACTTTCCAAAAAGCCTGTAAGATACTCAGCAAAAGTATTATCCACTTTCCACACAAAAGGATCTGAGTCATAAAGAGGTGTGACATTATTTTTCACAGGGTTACTTTTACACCACTACCACCTCAAAGGGAGTCAGTGAAACAGAAGGGATTTGAACTCAAAGTCCAACAGCATTACTTTCATCACCAAAGTTCATTTTAAAATATTCAATAGTAAAAAGAAAATTATATAATGTACAAATAAACATATTTGATAGTCCAAAAGAAAAGAAAACCACAAACCACAAAGATGACTGCTATTGCATCTTTTCTGTTTGTTTGTTTGAGACAGAGCCTGTCGCCCAGGCTGGAGTGCAGTGGTACAATCATCTGGGCTTACTACAACCTCCACTTCCTGGGTTCAAGCAATTCTCCTGTCTCAGCCTCCCAAGTAGCTGAGATTACAGGCACTCCCCACCATACCCAGCTAAGTTTTGTATTGTTAATAGAGATGAGGTTTCACTATGTTGGCCAGGCTGGTCTCAAGCTCCTGACCTCAGATAATGCACCCACCTTCGCCTCCCAAAGTCTAGGATTACAGCCACATCTTTTTCTTTTTAAAGGCAAACAGAAAACATGGTTCTCTTCACAAGGTACAGAAAACAATTCAAATATATAAGCATCTGTTGTGCAGTATTGGTAGGGATGATTTTAAAGAATACTCATTCTTCATCTATTTCTACTATTGTGTTCATTATCTTAATAGCTTATATGTGGATGATTCTTCCTTGACAAAGACAGCAAATAGGGCTTTCTTAGTCATCCTCAATAGTCCAGTTAACTGTCTACCACAAATATTCTAGGTCCATCTGTCATCACAGTATTTCACTTCACAGTACATCAACTTTTGTGAAGGACTCAAAAGGTATGTATTTTAACAATTCAATCAAGTTTGTTTTCTAAACAGGTTTATCTTAAAAAGTGAAGTTTGTTTTCAGGATCATTTACGTTTCAGACCTCATTTGTTGATACCTTATCTCTCAGAAACTTGTTTTTTAACACAAACAGAACAGTCATCTAGTCAAAGGTTTCAGCAGCTATTATTGTGTCAACAATCAAGACCCAATTATTGAGTAAGGTCCTTAAAAAAAAAGTCACAAATAATTGTTAATTTTTTTTCTTATTTAACCCTGGTAATTAAAATTTTTGTAATATACAATATGACTTATAACTACAAAGAGGAAAAGTAAAATTAATCAAATTAGTAACTTCTGCTAAATTAGCAAAGGAACTGTCACTTCAATCTTTAAAAATGACTTCAAATTGGACATGACACATGGAAATAATGAGATGTTCACTTATACTTTATATATAAAGTGTGTGTGTGTGTGTGTGATCACTTATGGGGTCTTAATAAAAATTTTGTTGGTAAAAGTAGGGGTGTGCTCAGATTAATGATATACTAAGCAATATATTTAAGAGGTTTAAGGATTAACATACCAGTGAGCTCACCTTGTCCGCTAACCAACTAGAAATAAATAAGTATCCCCCATGTCAAAGATAAGCAGAAAAGGAATGAATTTCCATTAGTATACATACCAACAGAGAACAAAGATTTAGAAAATATTTTATTCAAACTGCTCTAGAAAGTATGATCATGTCAGTCTTGACTTTCACAACTCAACATAGTTATTAAAGATAAATCAAGATTTTTATTCTATCATATAAATACAATGCTGACAGCTTTGACTGGTAATATCAAAGTCACATATTATCAAATATAAACGTACTATTATCATCCCTTTTCTTCATAATTAAAGACAGACATAATAAATTATAAAAAGGGGGCCCGAGTAAAGACTAGAAAGAATCTCTGTTAAATAAATAGATTTTTGCAAGTTAATCCCAACTAACATTTCAGGATTACTATGTGCCAGGCATTATTCTGAGTGCTTTATGCCAATTAATTCTCATAACGATCCTATGATGTTAGTACTCTTATTACCTCCACTTCACGGATAAAGAAACCAACCAAGATGAAGGTAGGGTTTTACAAACAAGAGCTCACCAAAGAAAACCCTACCTTAAAGTGATTTTAAAACAAATTATGGTTAGTTATTAGATATTACCTAGAAGAGAAAAAATAAGAGTTTCAGGTAGATGGAGAAAGAGGAAAACAGGAGATAGAAGGAGGAGAAAAAAGAAGAGGAGAGATCAAACTAAAAGAGAAAAAGGAATCTAAGGTCTTACAAACATTTCTAAAGAACAGTCTAGCAATCTTAACCCTGTGAGATCAGGATTCACCCTATTTTATACATGAGAAAACTAAGGCTCATAAAAGTTAAGTGGCTATCCAAAATTCTGAACTCTAATATTTGGGACTCTAATGTCCATGGTTGGCTGGGCACAGTGGCTCATGCTTATAATCCTAGCACTTTGGGAAGCTGAGGCAGGAGGATCTCTTGAGCTCAGGAGTTTCGGACCAGCCTGGGCAACACAGCAAAACACAAAGACCCTCTCAAAAAAAAAAAAAAAGAAAGAAAGAAAAAAAAAACTCTAAAAAAGTAAATAAATACAGTCCATGGTTTTTTCCATAAGTCATGCTACAAAAGAAAATAAAATTAAGGAAGGGGTGAGGATGAGGGGGAGAAACAAAATTAATAGGAATGTCAAGTTAAAAGGAGAGTGGAGATCAATCAACTCTTAGCAGCTCCTTAATAGCTATTGGGATGAGACAGCATTGTTGCCACAAAGCCTTGATGCTTTTACTCTAGAATGCAGGGTTGCCACAATGATTGAACTAAGCAGCCACAATGGCAACTTTATTTCAAGAATCAAGAATCAATTCCCTTCATGCCTTCATACATTCTTCTTTTTTCCTTGGTTCCCATCCCATGCCAGTGACGCTGCTGTGAGAAATACAACCACCAACTCACCTAGATGTGCCAGTCCTATACTGAGCAATTGCAGAGGCCTAGCCTAACCCAGCACACAGTCCATGGGCTGTTTTTTTTTTTTTTTTTTTTTTTGAGACGGAGTTTCGCTCTTGTTACCCAGGCTGGAGTGCAACGGCGCGATCTCGGTTCACCACAACCTCCGCCTCGTGGGTTCAGGCAATTCTCCTGCCTCAGCCTCCTGAGTAGCTGAGATTACAGGCACACGCCACCATGCCCAGCTAATTTTTTTTTATTTTTAGTAGAGATGGAGTTTCACCATGTTGACCAGGATGGTCTCGATCTCTTGATCTCGTGATCCACCTGCCTCGGCCTCCCAAAGTGCTGGGGTTGTTTTTACCTAAAGTAAAATATCAAGCTATCACTGTGCATATACGTATGGCCAGAGCAGAAGCCAACAAAATCATTTTATTAAGGCAAAGGTACAGATAGTTCAGCATTTTCCACTCCAAATGGCAATCAAGAGAACCACAGAGGAGGATTTTAAACTTCAAGGTTTCTTCACAAACCTATACATTCTTTTTGACCAAAATGTCATAGGAGCAGCTTAAAAATCTTTGTCATTGTGCTCGCTTTGGCAGCACATTTACTAAAATTGGAACAATACAGAGAAGAGTAACATGGCCACTGTTCAATGATGACATGCAAATTCATAAAGTGTTCATATTTCTATGCACTGCATGTCTGTATCAAAACATTTCTGGTACCCCATAAATATACACCTACTATGTACCCATAAAAATTAAAAATTAGGAAAAGGAAAATCGTTGTCAACAACCAATATTAAGAAACAGATCAATTTTTTTTATTATGAACATTAATATATTTTATACCATATTGAGAAGATTCATTCAACACCTTAGTAGATTTTATGTTTTGGTGGGTGTGTTTCAATCCCATACTACTATGATTTGAATGTATCCCCAAATTTCATGTGTTAGAAACTTAATACCCAAATTCACATGTCGATTGGGGTTAGGGCCTTTGGGAGGTAATTAGGATTAGATAAGGTCACAGAGGAGGGCCCCCATGATGAAACTCGTGGCTTCATAAGAAGACTTGAGCAGACACACACCCTCCCTCTCACCATATGGTGTCCTTCAACACAGTAACATGCTGCAAGAAAGACCTCAAAAGATGCATCAGATGTCAGCACCCAGAACAAGGAGCTAAATAAATTTATTTTCTGTGTAAGTCATCCCTGTTGGTATTCCGTTATAGCAACAGAAAATGGACTAAGACACACACTGAAATCACAGCTTCTAGAGTCCGTGTGATTTTAGTCTCAAAACATTCTAGGGCCTCCAGGTTGAATGGGGTAAAGTAGAAAGCTGGACAACTAGACCGGATGGCATGGGAGTGAAGTAAGGTCCAGAGATGACCCAGAACAGATCAGTGCCAGTCCACGTAGACAGGTGGAATAACTCTGGTGGCAGTTCCGAGTTCTGCACAGCCCACGTGAGTTGAAGTCGACCCCAGTTGGGACAAAAGGAGACAAGTTTCCCTCTCCACAGGGACGGGGCTTTCAATAATTTCACTTAGTCAAGTGGGTTTGGATTCAAGATACCAAGAAAGAGATCTAAATCAGGAAACCAAGACAGAAGCCAAGTCTGACAAGTAAAATAGGAGGTTAAAGGGAAAGCTATGATCCTAAAAGCACAGGAATAATTGAAAGTAAGTCTGGAGCAGCCAAAAAAATTCACACTAACGAGTTGGTGGAACAAAAACTATTGCTGTGATTTACTTGTGGCTTTATTTAGGACTGACCCAGAAACTCAAGAGGGTCTGAGTTTGTCCACTTGTGGCACGAAGAACTTCACCTGAAAAAAGTTAAGCAAGACGGGAATTCAAAGAAAACCTGATGTCATAGAACACACACTTGTGAAAAATTATGATTAGGTTATATTAAGTTAATAAAAAATTTAGAGCCAAAGCTAACTAAAGAAACCGTACACTCAAAAACAAAAACCAAGTCTGCTACAGAGGCAAAAGAAGATCCAATTCCTCTCATGTAACAAAATAGATAAGAATATGATCAAGGACAGATGGAATCTGTTGCCAATCTAAGGGCAAGTTAGCAAACTAAAATTCAAAAGCCTCATATTGTATTGCCTAAATTGACACTTGAAAATGTCACAGATGCCACAGTTGGATTAAGGAACTTTAAATGGCATGTCAAACAACCAGGAATGAAATCTGCAATCTCATGTTTAATTAGCAGTTGACAACCTCCACTTCAGAACAGGACAGATGAAGACTAACAGACCAACAGGCTACTCAGAGAGAAGTGTTTTGTGTTGAACTCAGGTGAAAGCAAGCAAAATAAATACCTTAGAAACTCAATGATTTTCAAGAAACATGAAATAGTTATGGACTTGTGTTTGATTTACCATCAGTGACTTGGAATAATGTGCTGGGAAAATATCTACTTCATCCTAATACATTATGTCTTTACATAGCTATAGGTAAAAAGTTAAAATTAAATATCAATATATCTTCTTCTGGAAAGCATCCTCAGTACCGTAATGCTTAACCCTATATTCTGGGTGAGCAGCACTATTTGCCCTCATCAATTCCAGGAAATAGTCTTTGATAAAGTCAGTGTTCATCAGTAGAAATGAAAACAATATAAATCATCAAAGGAGACAGCATAATTCTTAGAAAAACAAAGCTAATGCCCTTATTAAACAATGAAGTCATTCAATTAAATCAATGGTTGACATACTAAATTTAATACATATTGTACTGAGTTGCTGAAATAAAGCAGATGGTGTATAATATTTAGCATGTTACTCAAAATGTCCTTCCTTAATATAAAGATGAACAATTTTTTTTTTTTGAGATGATTCTCATTCTATTGTCCAGGCTGGAGTGCAGTGGCATGATCTCCGCTCACTGCAACCTCCGCTTCCAGAGTTCAAGTGATTCTCCTCCCCCAGCCTCCCAAGTAGCCAGGATTACAGGTGCCGCCCACCATACCAGCTAATTTTTGTATTTTCAGCAGAGATGGGGTTTCACCATGTTGGCCAGGCTGGTCTCGAACTCCTGACCTCAGTTGATCCACCTGCCTCAGCCTCCCAAAGTGCTGGGATTACAGGCGTGAGCCACCACGCTCAGACCAAGATGGAGAAATTCTTATGCTATATGCTAGAGGGGTAAATGTCAAGCTACTAAAGGGTATCAACATACCAATTACAACAATTTCAAAAAACTGTCAGTATACATATAAAAACAGACTAAAAAGAAATATAGCAAAATGCTAGTAGTAATTATATTAGGGAACTATGACTGATTGTTTTTCTCATCTTTTCCTGATAATTTTTCTAAAGTGATTAACCTATTTTAATAATAGAAAAAAAACTGAATAAAAATAACTTTCTTATGGAATTACATACTGATTTTGAGATTATTAGACAGGCTTACAATATATATTTTCAGAGAGGCTTACAAGATATACTTTCTGATTCTAAATATCAGTCTTTTTCTAAAATGCCTTCAGGCAAGTTTTTATATAAGCTTTAATAATAAGTATTGCAGGCACACTGCCCTATTAGCTCTAGGTAACAGGAAAAAAATTTATCAAAAAAGTTAATATACAATTAAAATTTTTATATTATTACTTCTGCTCCTTTTACTCAGTTTATCTCTTATAGTGCTCTTTAATCCACAGCCTAGTTTAATAATTTCTTGCCAAGGTTGATGAAAGGAAGTAAAAGGAAAGCATTAGCAATAGTTCCAGAAATCTGGTGCAACCTAATTCAGAAGGAAAATTCATATTTTTACTATCCACTTGAGTTACCATTCTCTTACATTAGGTTAAGCAACTAGTAAAAAGTATAACTCAAAACTATTATTAATCTCAAAAAGTATATGGTAGTAACTTTACAAACACTAAGAACTATGCTAATTAAAAGCCTTTGTGGGAAAAGAAAGAATAAAAATCGTGAATTCTAATAAAGTATAAAAGGAGGAATTTGATAGAGTAGATCAGTATGGTATGTGATTTACATATTGAAAGCAAAAAGAAAACTGGGAGACTGGATAGAATGCGGTTTTTGGAAGTATTTAAATATGCTGTTACATCACTTATAGTGGTGTAAGAGATGCTTAAAAAGCAAAAGAACAGACACCAAATACAAACACCTTTAAAGCGCCTTGCAAATTTAAGTTATGGGTTACACCTCAGAGAATAACTAATCCAGTTGCTAGAGTCTGGAATATAACCAAAATACCCATGGTTGGTATCCTAGTCCATTTCATGGTGCTATAACAAAATACCACAGACTGAGTAATTTATAATGCACAGAGATATATTTCTTACAGTTCTGGAGTCTGGGAACTGCAAGGTCAAGAGGCCTGCATGTGGCAAGGTCTTTCTTGCTGCATCATCCTAAGAAATGCAAGACAGCATGCACAAGAGAGCAAGAGGGGGCTAAACTGTTTCATAACAAATCTTAAGATAACGAAACTACTCCCGCAATAATGACATTAATCCATTCTGCCCTTGTGAACTAATCACTTTTTCTTAGGCCCCACTTCCCAGCATTGTTACATTGGGAATTAAGTTTCTAACACATGAACTTTTGAAGGGACACATTCAAACCATAACAGTTGGTTATACCAAATTCATCTAATAATATTACTACCTCTTTCACGTGGTTGTCTCTTGATCCTTTCCCAAATCCACTGAGGTAGGAGAGAATTACCGAGGGAAAACTTAACTTTATAGTAAGAGTCTAAACCAAAACAGTTTTCTAACCATGCAATGCTCATTCTATTATGGCACATTGCCTTCAATTACTTTAATGCCTCCAGCTCATGTGATTCCAGTACACAATGGACACTCAATAATTATGTATTAAATGAATGAATTTTGATCCAAGAAAGTAAGTAAGAAGCAATACAATTGGAGCTAGAGATGCTCTGTGCCTCATTAGTACCGTGTGATCAATATGTCACATCATAATAAACTACAGCTTGACTCTCCAAGGTCTCTTGTTCCCACTTACTGAAAGATAAAAACTTATTTAGAACAAGTCCTAGCTGACTTAGTAGCTGTATCAAATAATGTGAGTATCTACTCTGAAAAAATATAATTCCTTCATCATATTGAGAAGTCTATGATGATATCAGGCCTGAGTGACAGGCACATCTCTCCAAAGTTAAGAATAAGTCAAATCCAGTCTCAAAAGCTAACATCTTACTACACACTAAGAGACCCCAAAATGGGGAATAAACCTTGAGCTGTCCTTGAATTTTTTTTTAGCCTCTGGGTGGGTCCGTGATCCCCACCACTCCACAACTAAGTTTGAACATTTTCCTTGGTTCTTTCCTCCTACTGAAGAAGCAGATGGAGGTGCCCAAGTAGACTGACCCTGGGGTTAAATCCTGAATGAACTTTATTACAGTCTTGGCACTTAGATATCTACTTGTCTCAAGTCAATAGCGCAATGTCCTTCACATGTTCTATGGTAATAGTGCTTAAATATTATTTGCGTTTTTGAACCTTTTAAGCCATTTCCTATTGGAATTTCAGAGGGAGAGAGAGAAGAATCATATATGGCAGGTCTAAGACCCCAAATGGCAGAAATTTTTCTGCATGACAGCAGTCTAGAAAAGCTTTGTGTAGATGTGGGATTTAGAATGCTTTCTGGGTGACAGGACTCCATTACAATCAAAATATATTGTATTCTAAATTTCCTTCTGAAATAAAGTCTGGTTAAGAACCACCAATTTAGTGAAGTAACACTCAAAAGGAGGTCTTTTTAAATCACTCAGATTTCTGCCTCCATCGTCCATTCCAGATCCCCAAAAATATGCCTCACTCCACCCCACCTGCACCCCACACTCCAGCCACCTTCCCTGTAGTGAGGTTGTTATTACTGCAATGTGCCATAATCCTTCAGTCTGTTCAAGTAAAGTATTAAGAACCAAAGTGGGAGGAAGCAGGGCAGCCACATGTCCCAGGCCTAGAATTCACAAAAGAGCTTCTATTTACATGTTTAAAAGTATTTTCAAATTAGACTATAAACAAACTATATTTCTCTGGTTGTTATGAAAGCATTAATGTGCTACAAGCAAATGTTAAAAACAGTCTACATTTTTTTATAATTCAGTTCTGGCATTTCTTCATATTTTAATATACCAGAAACCTCAAAATTAGACCTGAGCTTCTACCCCTGGGGTTCTTCTCCCTTTACCTCTGCGAGATCTCTGTTAGAATCACTGATGAAGTTCCTACTACTGAGGTGCTCCTAAAGCCAAAATAATGGGCTGACAGTGGACGGCCTTATCTAAATGCCAAACTAAAATTATCTAAGGAATGCTCAAGGGATTAAAATTGTAAGTTATTTTAATATAAAGATTATTTCTTAGATGTATGTTAGCAATACACGAAGTCCTAAAAAATCCACGGCACTAATCAAGAAGACTTGCGCTGCTAGTCATGTGACCTCTACCAATTCCTTTATAACTTCTCTGGGCCTCTAACGTCTCAACTATCTCGAAGAAGGGGTCTCAATCAATTAGTCCTTTCAAGATCGCTTTCAACTTTAAAACCGATTTTGTCAATAATTATAAGGGTTTACTTCATAATCTTTTTTTTTTTTGACAGGGTTTCACTATGTTACCCAGGCTGGAGTGCCCTAGCTATTCACAGGAGTGATCACAGCACATTGCAGCCTTGAATTTCTAGCCCCAAGAAATCTACCCACCTCAGCCTCTCAAGGGGCAGAGACTACAGGCACACACCACAGTGCCAGCTTTAAAAATTTTTAATAATTGCAAAAAAAACAAAGGACAAGGTAACCTCAAATATGATTCTGAAACCTTCAGAAAGATCTCATAATAGTTGTATAGTATCATGAAAACTGTCCCTTTGGCTTGGCTGTCATTTGCTTCGAATAATGCCTGAGCCACAGGAAAACTATTTTAACACTCTGAGAAGATTAAATAGTTAATCCATTGGGAAACCAAGTTGAATCCACAAATCCCCTTTCTAAAGAGAAGCACTGAAAATAACAACAAACAACTTTGTTTCATTTTGAATAAAACTGATCTAACGATATGCAGTAAACAAATACTACTATCTGCCATGCATTTTCATTGATATGCTTTCCTTCCTAATCTGAAACTCAGATTATGTCAGGCCACATGTGATTTTGACAGAAAGCAACCATTTATAAGTCCAAGACTCATCTTTGAGCTGTAACATGTCTTGGGGAAAAATATTTATAATAATGAATATTCCACGTCAATTTATTTGAGTAGGAATTGATGAGAATTGGAAGATACGGCATATTATAATATTAACTGCTAAGATAATTTCTGCTTTCATGGTTTCACTAAACTGGAATTTCTAGTGCATCATTCACTACCCCATAATTATGCATCAAAATATTAACCAATTAGCAGGTAAGATGGCAAGAGCTCAAGGGGTAGTAATAATTAGACATGAAACCTGAACTTCCATCAAGTCCCAAATAACAGGTCCACTACTTAATAAACCATATCTGAAGAACAAGTACCGACTCATATTCTGTAAATGAAATTATTTCATTGACTTTCTACTTGCATTATCTGCTGGTTTTTCAGTCTACTCGCTTTCATTTCCATTATTTCCTCCTCCAAATACAAAGACATATAAGTAGGGCATGATATAAGTAATATCCTCCAATGCATGGCATTTTGTATGAAATGTTTGGAAGCAGGGCACAGTTTAAAAAAAAAAAACTCATTGTGAGAAATGTATGAACTAAAAAGTCATTGAGGAAAATAAGAGAGAAATAAAAACTCAAATCTAACTTTCATTTCTGGTGTGTGCCATTGATTCTGTTTTGTGTTCATTCCAACATATTTCATGTGTTTAAAAAGCATTGTATTGCTAGATCTAAGCTCCATGAAAACAAGGACAACATGTGTCATGTGTGTTGTGGTAGGAAAGCATCTGGAACATAATAGGCACTTAGAGATTTGTTGCATTAAGGATGAAACAAACAAATAACCAAACACCAAATAACCATCTATTTCCATAAAATAAATGAATAAATGTTTTTCAGAGGTCTTGCTTATTTGCCCCCGTATTTTTTGAACATTAAATTATTTCTAACAATTTACGTCACATGTATATTTAGAGTTTGAACTTAAAAGATCCTTATTAAGTAAAATGTTTTTAAAACATTTGGAAATATGTTTCAGAGCACAGCAATAGATAGCAGAAACCTGAACTTGAGTTCCAATTCCGTTACTTGGTGGCGAATAAACCTTGAGACTCATTTTCTTCTCCGTAAAATAGAGATGATAATAGCTGCCCAGGCTATCTCACAGAATTTTAACATAGAGTAAATAAAATATTGTTCATTTGTGTTATAACCAGAATGGGACAAAGAGACAATTACAGCCTACATGTTTCTTCCTCAGTTACAAGGATACCTAAAGAAATTATATAATTAGGAAAGTCAAGTTAGAAATACTAAAATAGTTCTTTCCTGTGAATATAGAGGCATCACTAGTGCCTGCAGTTTGACTAACAACAACTAAAATCACATTTAACAGACTGCACATGAAAAGTTCTTACAACTCTTCATATCTTTAGGTTGCCATGTCAGCAGTGGGAAAAAGAAAACTATAGTGAGGTCACATTGCAAATAAGTGCTAGTGACATACCTAAAACTGAACTTCTGACTGTCCAAATAGCCTCTAAGCCTGCTGAGCAATGCTATTCCTTAAAGTGCTTTGGTAAGGTGAAAACCCAGCAAACAGAAACACAAATTAGACCACATTACACGCTAATCCAAACTCAGTGTCAAGGATAGGCACAGTTCTCTGATAAAACCAGGCAAGGAAATTTCGGTTTCTACATACAGAGAATAACATAAAAACACAAAGGTCCTTTCTGTATCTCCATTTTCACCAAGCTCTTGACATATTTTTCAAGCTAAAGTTCTTGAAAAGGAAAAACATTTCAAAGTTGTTGTGTCAGCAGAGGTAGAGAAGAGAAAGGGACACATCATCTCATCACGTATTAGATTCAGAATATGAAATGTTTGACTTTATCATTTTTAGTTAACTATTCAGATCAATTCAGTATACTTAGATAATAAGAATAGATTCTATATTGTAATTTATTGTTCATTTTTGTTGGCAACATTTATCTAAGCAATCCATTCAACTTACCACATTTTCTAGGAAATCAGCTACCTTATTATTGAGTCTAAAATCCATACCTTCCTATACCCAGGCACTCCGAGGAAAAAAAAGTGTTGCTGTTGAATCACATCTTACATGTATATATACTTGTGTGTGCATATGCATATCGACTCTAAAACCAGACACCAATATGTTGGTATTTTCTTAATCTAAGGATATGATTAGCCCATGATGGGGTGTCTGTGAAGTTTTATTCGAAATGTATTCCTCACATTTTTAAGTTATAGTGCAGCGGTATCCAATAGACACATATACTGTGAACCATATATAGTTTTAAAATTTCTAGTAACCATATTTTTAAAAAGGAAAAAGGAATAGATAAAATTAATTTTAATTATAATTTATTTAACTCAATGTAAATAAAGTATTATCATTTCAACATATAGTCAATATAAAAATTGAGATATTTACATTCATTTATTCAGAGTAAGTCTTTGAAAGCCAGTGTGTATCTATTACACTTACAGTCCAAGTATTTCATCAGAAATACTTGTATCACTATTGTGATTTCAAAAACTTTACAGTTGAAAAAGTAAATCCAAGTTGGTTGAAGCATACTTAAAAGTTTCTAATAACTAGATGAAGGACGAGTTTTTACATTTACATTTTAACTCACTGAAACGAAATAAATTAAAATTTTTGTTTCTTAGTAGCATTAATTGTAATTCAAGTGCTTAACAGTCACATGGGGTTGGATAGCAAGTGTTGTCATCTGAATCCATATCTATCTCGAAGAAAGAAACCCCACAGAGCATCTCAAATATACTGCCAAAGGGTATTTTGAAATTGAATAAAAATTTTTCTCCCTAAATGAGAAACTTTCTGTTTAATGTCTTTTTCCCAAAGCCTTATACAATCCATTCACTTACTTTGAGAAACATACAATAGCATCAACAGCTTTAACATGCTGATCAGCCTTTAATAAAACATAAGCACCTCTAGGATGCATTTCCACAATTATATTATTGATTAAAGGAAAATAGCAGGTCAAATGCTTCTGTTGATTTAGCATATAGACATACAATTTTGTACTGATTTATTTATTCTGCTGAGGAAGGCTGTCACAAACTGAAGGGTAGGATAACAGGATGCTGGAAAGATTAAATAATTTGAGGAATTTTTTTTTTCCTTTTTTCCCACCAAATCTCATGTTGAAGAGGAAACATTTTAGTTACATTCAGGTCCTTTCTTAGCTCTATCTGTTCTAGCAGTATCAGAATATGAATAACCTCTGAAAGCCATTCTTTTGTAACTGAACTTACACAAAATCAAGAAGATGCAATTGACCCAAAGCTAAGTGAAACTTTGCAAAGCCATGTTCTTGCCTCTCACCTCTGCAGAGTTAATGGTTAAGAACTCGGGCTATAGAGTCAAGCTCTCTGGGTTGAAACTCTGGTTCTTTCATTTGTTACCAATTTAACTTTGGGTGGTTTACTTAATCTTTCTGTGCCTCATCTAAATGACCGTAAAAACAGGACCTAAGTGACAGATTGTTATGATGAGGAATAAGTAAGACTTTACATGAGATAAAACATCTTAACGTGCAGCACTAACCCTGGCACACAGTATAGGTCAAACAATTATCACTACTTTTAGCACAGAAATCGGGATAACAGAGATGAGGATATGTCTTCAATAAATATTGGTTATAAATTAACAATATAAGTCCAAACACTTTATAAACACTAAAGTGCTATATGATAGAAGCTAATTTTATCCTATATAAAATAAGTTTACAGGGTAGCTCTGTTCAGAGAACAATGTATTTAATGAAAGAAATCCTGGATTTAGCCAGGCGCAGTGGCTAATGCCTGTAATCCCAGCAATTTGGGAGAGATGGTTTGAGCCCAGGAGTTCAAGAACACTCTGGTTCCATAGCTACAAAAATTTCTAAAAATTAGCCAAGCAAGGTAGCACATGCCTGTGGTCCCAGCTACTCAGTAGGCTATGGCAAAAGGATTGCTTGAGCCCAAGAGATTGAGGCTGCAGGGAGCTATGATGGTACAATGACACTCTAGCCTGGGTGACAGAGCAAAACCTTGTCTCAAAAAAGAAGGAAGGAAGGAAGGAGGGAGGGAGGGAGAGAGGGAGGTAAAGAAAGAAAAGAAAGAGGAAGGAAGGGAGGGAGGGAGGAAGGAAGGAAAGGAAGGGAGGGAGGGAAGGGAAGAGAAAGAAAGAAAGGGAGGGAGGGAGGGAAAGAAAGAAAAAGAAAGGAAGAAAGAAAGAAAAGAGAGAGAAAGAAAGAGAAAAGAAAAGAAAAAAGAAATCCTGATTTCAACAAATTGAATCTTAGCAATGTGGCTTACTAAGTTATATTAACGTTTTTATAAAGCCCTTCCCCCAAAATCAAACCCACATTCATTCACCTAAAAAGTCCTAACATACACACCGAAACAAAATACAAGTCGTTTATCAGTCAACATGGCTCTGCTTGCCTCCCTTGAAAGCAGCACTGGATTTAACAGAATGGTCAGTAAACTACTTTGTGATACGCTAAAGAATTCACATATAAAAACCTCAAATCTCTAAAAACAAATTATCTATTTTCACTAATATTTTATGCAACTTCTTCACCTTCCTTCCCTGATCAGATCTCCTAATAAAATTGCCTCTTACTGGGGTGTTTTTTTTTTTTTGAGACAGAGTTTGGCTCTTGTTGCCCAGGCTGCAGTGTGATGGCAGGATCTCGGCTCACCGCAACCTCCGCCTCCCGAGTTCAAGCGATTCTCCTGCCTCAGCCTCCCGAGTGGCTGGGATTACAGGCCTGCGCCACCACGCCCAGCTATTTTTGATTTTTAGTAAAGACCAGGTTTCTCCGCATTGGTCAGGCTGGTCTCAGACTCCCGACCTCAGGTGATCCGCCCTCCTCAGCCTCTCAAAGTGCTGGAATTATATTCGTGAGCCACCGCGTCCGGCTCTTACTGGGTTTTCTATCTTTTCCCTTGCCCTTTCTTTGCCCTAGTGCAGTCATTAACTGGTATTAAAGGGCCAAAAGAGAGGTAGTGGCCGTGAATGAGAGAAACAGACTAACCTAACAAATGGATAAGTAGCCTTAGAATAACCAGGAAGGACTAATTAAAACTTCACAAACTTTCTAACAGGTGATTCTGACCAGTTGTAAAACAGTCACCTCCCTGGGTGGTAATTTCCTCATCTGTAAAATGAAGGTACAATTAAAAAAAAAAAAAAAACAACTTTAAAACTCACTTTTTTCTTTAAGTTAATTAAAGATACAGCATATACAAAGCAGCCATTACTATGTCTAACCCAAGATGTGTCACAAAAATAGTAACTATAGAAATGCCTCGAGGAGAGAATTTTAAAAATAATTTTCTGGAAAGAATAGACTAGGAGATTGTTAATAATTTCTAATTTCTTGGAGTGCAGATTATTTTTGTAATCCTTAAAGCATAAAGAGATGTGAATTAACAGTAGACGCTCAGAGCTGTGAAAGCCACGCACTTACACTAGGATGAATGCTTCATTAATTTTTCACACAGTATGATGATGTTGCAATTTTCCATGAGCAACTATCAGAGCTTTCCTTCTTGATATGTATCAAAACAGCCTAACTTACATTGAATACTCGTGCCTGTCATTGACTGAAATATAATTTTGATGTACTTAGCATTTCCAAACTCACACCCTGGCCTGTGTAACGTTACGATGACATTGTATCCACCCTGCCTAACGTCAGTATGTTTCACCCAGTCACCCATTTCACCCTTCCTCTGGCTAAAGAGTTTTCTTCCTTCTGTAGACCTCTCTCCGGTGGATTTTACCTTAAATACTACTCCCATTCCAACACCCAAGAGGCCAGATCTGTCTCCTCTACCCACACGCGGGGGCATATCTAATCCCCGTGATGCTGAAAAAGACGTCCCATTTGCACAGACATCAGAGCCCGAGTGGGCGCGCGGCGGGCCCTGCGGTCGCCGGGGCTGTCAGATGCTTTGTCTCCTGCCTGGGAAGGCCGGAGCTGCATGGACACGTATGACAGACACTCTAGAACTAATAAAAAAAGAACACCTCGGCCCCGCGCAGAGGCAGCTCCACCCGGACAGGCGATCGCTTAAAGCGGCCAGACCTGAGGCGACTGAACCGGCGAGGGGACGGAGGGGAGTGATGATGGCTTTTCCCTCCGGAGGAATCAAGACGCCCCCCAGGGACCCGGCGCCGCGCGGCCGCCAGCCACCTGCAAAAGCAGACGGCGTGAGGGTGGCGCGGTCTCCCCGCCAGCACCCGGCCGCGCGTGCCAGGCCGGCGGGGACCCACTGCCTCGGTTTCCTCAGCCGCAGACCCCGGCAGGGAACGCCCCCCAGGTCGCTCCACCCGGCAGCCGGTGCCCAGGGCCACAGCCAGGTCCTTGCCTCGCCCTCAACCCGCCGCCCGCCGCCCGTCCTCACCTGACAGCCACCCGCACGGAGCTCTCGTCCGGGGCGCCCAACATGTTGGCGGTGGGCGGCGACCGGGCCTCTGGGCCTCCTCACCGTGGAGCTGAGGCGCCGCCGGGGCCGCGGGGCTCGGGCGCAGTAGGCTGGGGCGTCTGCTGGCGGCCGGCTCACCTCCGCCGCGCTCCAGCCATGTTGGGCGACTGAATGGAAAGGTGGAGGCGGCGCTGAGGCAGCAGGAGGAGGAGGTGATTCACGGCTCGCGGGCGCCCGCCCCTTCCCCCCGCTCACCCCCCAGGATCTGGGGCGGGGACGGAGCGAGCCTGAACTGCGAGCGCGCCGGGGGAGAAGTCAGCAGGCCGCCGGCGGCCTCGGGGCGGCCGGGTGAGCGCGCCCTGCCCCCTCCGGTGGGGACGCGGCCTCTCAGCGGCGGGGCTGGGCACTCCACGCCCGCCCGGGCGCTCCGGGCTCCTCGCCCCGCACTGCGTCAGCCGCGGCCGCGCAGCTCGGCCCCACCTCGCCCTCCCCCAGCCAGCGCCCCGCCCTGCCCTCGGCGGGACACTGCCTGGCGCTGCTGGGCAGGGAGGCGAGGGGGAGGGATGCCCGCCGCCGGCTGTCCTCGCCCGAGGGCGACCAGCCTGTGCGCCCTTCCAGGCTCTTCTGCGAGAAGGAAGCAGCCGGTGCACGCGCTGCTGCCAGGTCCCTTCTCCAATCCAAGCTTGATTCAGCGGCGCGCCGGGAGCCAGCCAGCTGCTGCTCCGGTTCGGCTTTGTGTCCCTCGCATACCCTTATTGTCCCGTCTGCAGCTTGGACTTTGACCCCCTTCCCTAGCCCCCAGCTGAACGCCCCCTCCTCCCTCCCCGGAGTCGGTCATCCATGCTAAACGGACTCCCCGGTTTGTCCACTGTCTCTGGGCAGCTGGGCTGTTCCACAGACCATTGCCCGTTTACCAGCTCGGGCGGGATATGGAAATGATCTTCTCGAGACTCCTGAATGCGTTTCTGTTCAACCATTTGTACCCTGGTAAATGAACTGCACCCTGGTACTGCCAAGTGTTCCCAGAACCGAATATCCACCAAGATCTGCTGTGTAGTCAATGCTTCCAAACTGATTTTCTTTCCCTTCTGGCCTTTGAAAAGCACCTCCCAATCCCGGGATTCTCTCAACATTGACCCATTGTGGTTTCTGTTTGTCACTATTGTGCTTCCACATGCCTTCAGATAGCTCTGTGGAAACAGCCTTTATTAGCTTTGCCACAGAGTATCTTTTGTGGACTGCTCCATACATCTCTATAAACAAACATGTGGTTTCATACAAAAATGGCATCATAGATTAAATGGCACTATCCAAATAAAGGCACTACCTCAAGTGCCTACAATCTACAATCACACACCTAATCATCTTGTTCAGCAGTGATATAGCAGCGTGGCTCAGAGAAGGCAGCGACACTTTGGGGAAAACACTAAGTGTTTGATGATTTAAACCCAGGGGAAGGCCAATGGGGCATATAAGAATAGATAGTTTTAAACTTATTCTGTCCTGTAATTTTACTACCCCTAAATCTTATCAGACATGTAACTGGGAGGTAAAGAGGGCAGAGATGCTGAGTATCCTTCTATAGATCAAATTGGTGGCAACGCTCTTCTCTGATTACTCTTTTTTGGGAGACCTTCCCTAGCCTCAAAATTTATCCGTTGACAAATGAGAGCTGCATTTCACCCTGCCCTGGCAAGCCCATATCTGGGTGGATCTGGACTGGCCTCCTTGCTTCTTGTGTTGATGAAAGCTTCAACGAAAGCAAGAATGGCCCAGCACATTTAGCAAGAAAACTAAACAGAAATTTCTATAATTCAAGATCCTCTTTAAAAAAAAAAAAAAAAAAAACCTTCTTATTTTATTTTATTCTTTGACACAGAGTCCTGCTCTGTTGCCTAGGCTGGAATGCAAAGGTGCAATCTCAGCTCACTGCAACATCCTCCTTCAGGGTTCAAGTGATTCTCATGCCTCAGCCTCCCAAGTAGCTAGGATTTCAGGTGTGAGCCACCACATCCAGCTAATTTTTGTATTTTTAGTAAAGACAAGATTTTTACCATGTTTCCCAGGCTGGTCTCACTCCTGACCTCAAGTGATTCACCCGCCTCAGCCTCCCAAAGTGCTACCTCACCTGGCCCAAAAGAGTTCTCATTTTAAATAACTATAGTATTCATATATGTCTCGATAAGGGGGTTCACAAACACAAATGCCTACAGGAACCAGGCAGGTAGAGCAGAGAGTGGAGCAAGGTGAATACTATGACAAACATGAGGACTATGATAAAATAGAGACATGGGCCCCCTCCAAAGGTGGTGGCCATCCTCAAATCTGGCTGAATATTGCCTTGATGAAATGCAAATCCAATGATGCCAAGATTTTTGTTTCTTGTATGCATGTTGTTCTCGAGAAAGAGAGAAACACAGATATTTATGCAAAAACTCCTTAGTTTTAAATACCAACAACTAATTCAGCACAATATTTACATTTGCTGCAAACCTGTCAAAATATGTCTTGGGCCAACTTTAGTCCCAAGCCACCAGGCTGGAATTTCTGGACAAAACATTAGCACCAATAATAGCTGTGGCTTTGAGTTCATATTGCACATGGTTTCAGGAAGAGGCAGTGTAAAAATTCAAATTCTCATTAATGACCTACTCAGTAACTTTTCCCCAAATTTCTAAAGTTGTAAAATTAACATACTATTTTATATTTAGTTCAAATTCATTTATAGCTGCTATAGCACCTTTCCTTATAACTCCTCTAAATAATCTTAATTTCAAGAAAGTTCCAAGGGCAGAGCTTTTACTGCAAGAGTGGTTTAAGTCCTATTCCAATCATTGACTCAATAAATATTTACTAACTGATTATATGAAAACAAAGTGAGGGACACCAGTGATTTAGAGAAGAATAAGACAATGTCAGTTCTTACAAAGAGTTTACTGTCTAGCACAGGAAGATATATTTTAAAATGCATAAGTGGAATAACAGAATTTAGGAGAGAAATATGATGAATTTGACCTGGAAGGGTAATGAATTCTACAGATATAAACTGCTAGGGATGGTCTCCCTGAGTCCACTCTTGCCTTCATTGCAGAAATACTGTCTTTTTTTTTTTTTTTTTTTTTGACCAGGCTGTTGACCAGGCTGAAGTACAGTGGCGTGATCTCGGCTCAATGCAACCTCCTCCTCCTGGGTTCAAACGATTCTCCTGCTTCAGCCTGCCGAGTAGCTGGGATTACAGGCACACACCACCATGCCTGGGTAATTTTTGTATTTTTAGTAGATACAGGGTTTCACCATGTTGGCCAGGCTGATCTTGAATTCCCGACCTCAGATGATCCACCTGCCTTGGCCTCTCAAAGTGTGTGATTACAGGTGTGAGCCACCATGCCTGGCCAGAATAATATCCTTTTAAACATAAGTCATATATGTCATTTCCCTACCTGAAACCTTCCAATGGCTACTAACACAAATGGAATAAATTGTTCTAGACTTTAAGACCCTCATACTCTGCCCCCACCCCCAACTCTGACCTCACCTCGTGCCACTCTGTGCCTTAACAACTGCTTTTTGGTGAGACTGGTCTTCTTCCTACTTTTTGAACTCATAAAGTTCTTTCCTGCCTTCTGGTCTTTGCATTAGCTATACCCTCTCCCAGGAATGTTCTTTCTCCAGACCTTCCTATGTTTTGTTTTGTTTTAATTTCTAGGTTATCAGCTTAAATGCTGTTTTCTCAAAGAGGCCTCTCCTGATCATCGAATCTAAAATAGCACCCCCACAGAGACCAGCTACAAGATTTGCAACACCTGGTGCAAAATGAAAATGTGCGGGATCTTGTGAGAAAAGGAGGATAAAAATGGTATGAAAGGTATGAAAATAGAAAGCTGTCCCCTTCCTTTAAGCTCTCTCATGTATGGTGTTTTTAATTTGCTATTTAATGTCATTCTCCATAATGAAAAGTTAAAGTTTTAGATTTCCATGACTTTTACCATTCATCTTTACATCGTCCAATGCTGGTTTTAAGTATCAATAGAAGTGCATTCTAACTCATGCATGGGATTATAGAAATCATACAACGTATTTCATAGTTCATACGTGCACATGTATTTTATTCTTAACAGTAGAAATGTGGCACAAAACTAACTCAACAGTTTTTCATACACACATATTCTACTAACATTTCCTACCTTTGGCTTACAGATCAGTAAGGAAGAACTGAAAAGAAAGGAAGCTATTCTGTCCTGTCTTTCCCTTTCCTTTTACTGACACACATCTTTCGGCTCTGTGTGCCCACCCAATTCTCGCCTTGAATTGTAAAAATCCCCATGTATCAAGGACAGGACCAGGTGGAGATAATTGAATCATTGAGGCAGTTTCCGCCATGCTGTTCTTGTGATAGTGAATGAGTTCTCACGAGATCTGATGGTTTTATGACGGATTTCTCTCTTGGTTTGGCACTCATTCTGTCTCCTGCTGCGCTGTGGTGAAGTGTCTTCTGCCAAGTTTCCTGAGGCCTTCCCAACCATGCGGACCTGTGAGTAAAGTAAACCTCTTTCCTTTGTAAATTACCCAGTCGTGGGTATTTTTTCATAGCAGCATGAGAATAGACTAATACATTTACGTTATCACTTTGGGAGTTAATGGCTTCCTGCATTACTACAGGAAGTAATGCAAGAAGAAAAGAATAAGACTGAATTCTTTGGTCATCTTTCATTCATGCCATTACCTTCTTTTTGCAAAAGTGTTAAAGCAAACTAAATATGGACTGAGAAGGATTCCATACTTCTATATTTGAGTCCTTGTGGATGAACTGTAACCTAGCTTAATAGACAAAATTGAAAACCTAACTTGGTAGTATGTACCTGTAACAATAGCTAAGTGTTGGCCAATCCCAGTGGGCATACTTCAACTACTCATAGACTGCAGAATGTTCAAACTGTATTCAAATAAGGCAAATGCCAAGTTGTAACCAATCTCACTGTTTCTGTATCTCACTTCCAATTCTTGTACATCACTTTAACTTTTTTGTCTATAAATGTGTTCTGAATACGAGGCACTCCTGGAGTCTCCGCTAATCTGCTGTGATCCTGGGGGCTGCCCAATTAGAAAATTTTTCATTGCTCAATTAAACTCCTTTAAATTTAATTCAGCTGGGCGTGGTGAAGCACACCTGTAATCCCAGCACTTTGGGAGGCCGAGGCAGGTGGATTACAAGATCAGGAGTTGAAGACCAGCCTGGCCAATATGGTGAAACCCCATGTCAACTAAAAATACAAAAATTAGCTGGGCGTGGTGGTGCTTGCCTGTAGTCCCAGCTACTCGGGAGGCTGAGGCAGAAGAATTGCTTGAACCTGGGAGGCGGAGGTTGCAATGAGCCAAGATTGATCATGTCACTGCACTCCAGCCTGGGCGACAGAGCAAGACTCCATCTCAAAAAATAAATAAATAAATGTAATTTGGCTGAAGTTTTTCTTTTGTCAGAAGCAAGTTCTGGTTTGAGAGAAGCATGGTTTCTAAATACATCAGCATCTCTGCTTCCTCGATGGAAGACGTAGAACATGTATCTCATATGGCTTTGAATCTCACTGAACTCCCCATGATGGTGGTTCAACCAGAATTCTATGCTCAAGAGGGATCACAAATGCTACATAGAATGGCATGGCAAGGAAGAGGACATGCAGGTTACACATATGTCTTCTGCTTATTCATATGTCACAGTGTCTTGTGAAACCACACTTAAAAAACACAAGTCCAAAGATAAAATTAAGAATTTCAAGACAATGACAGCCGAATTATTCAGAGTGTGGCCCTTCTAAACAGAAGCCTCTGTGTAACTGCACTGATCTCTTGCCCATGAAACTGACCCTGTATGCCCAATTACATGCTATCATATCAGTATTTTATTTCTTCATAGCCCTTATCACTAGCTGATCTTTTCTTGTTTTTTGTTTATTGTCTGCTTTGCTGCATTTGAATAGAAATCCAAGATAGCAGGGATAATTTCTGCTTTATTCACAGATATTTCTGTAGTTACTTCAATAGTTTAACATGTAATTTAATGTCTGACACATATTAGGAGTCATTAAATATTAGCTGGAGGACTATATGTCTTTGGGCAAACATGAGCCCTTTCTAGTCTCAGTTTTTTATAAGTAAGTAATGTACTTCCAAGCTTATGCAGTTGTTTGGGGGTTTAAAGAGCTTTGGTTATCATGTAAATCACAGCACCGGCTCCCAGTAAGTGCACATCCAAATCAATTTTATAATAAATACTTTTATAAATACAGTGTTTTTTAAAGCAGGCACTGATGCTGCAGCTGCACCTGTCTAAGGTACATTTGAAAGAAAGATTCATTGCAACATCTACTGTAAGGCAGCCAAAAAGAAACAGGCAGCTGAAAAGAAGCTACAACAGGCATTAGGGTAACTATCTCACCGGTTTTCTCCCTCTAGGCCATCTACCCTGTGTTTTCTAGTTTCCACATTCTAATCAGTCATTTAAAGTTATTTGACTCTTCCTTTTGGCTGCTAGCAGAAAGATTAAAAGAAAAAGATCTGATTACCATTTTGCATGCAAACAGCTGGCTTTGGAAAAGCATGCCTAGACAACCATCCCTTCAGAAATATTTTTGGAAAAATCTTTAGCAAGCTAACCTTTAATGCCACAATCAGAAATATCAATTTTCCTTCAGTGATTGTGTGTGTGTGTGTGTGTGTGTGTGCATACGCATTTTCCCCACTAACAACAATGAAAAGCATTGACATGCGTAGGGCTCTTTGATCCTGCTACTGCACAGAGCTAAGTGCCCAAAAAGTGTTACTTCACTTAATTCTCTCAACAGCCTAGAAGGTGGGTACTATTGATTGATTGAGACAGGTTCTGGCTTTACTGCCCAGGCTAGAGTCCAGTGGCATGATCATGGCTCACTGCAGCCTCAACATCCCAGGTTCGGTGATCCTACCACCTCAGCCTTCTAGCAGCTGGGATCACAGGTGCATACCACCATGCCTGGCTAATTTTTAAAATTTTTGTAGAGTCGGGCCTTGCCATGTTGCCCAGGCTAGTCTCAAACTCCTGGGCTCAAACAATCCACCTGCCTTCACCTCCCAAATTGCTAGGATTACAGATGTGAGCTACCGCACCCAGCATTGGTAGGATTTTTATTCCCATTTTACATAAGAGGAACTAGAAGGCTTCCCAGTAATCTGTTAAAATGTTATCTATATTTCAGGTCCAATTCAAAACCACTTCTTTCTTCAGCCTTTTCCTGAGTTTACTCCTCTCCTGAACCAAATGTATCCTTTCCTTCTGCCAAATTTCCACTGCATCTTGCTTATCTTTTTGTTATTGTGGTGACAATCACTTTCTGACTCCTCAATTAGACTGCAAATTCCTAAAAGGCAGTATTTGTGGAAAACCCAGAAGGGCAGCCAATACTTACTTGTTAAATAAATAAATTGGTGGTTACCAGCAGAAGGCCATGCTATGCTTTGGTTTCCACACAAAGCAAGTTTTCAGTGTAGATAATCTGCTGCCTACTGGTTGTAGTTATCAGAGAGACTATTTCCAAACCATAATGTCTATTTAAAGTAGCTTTCAAATACTCAGAAAGAAAAGTAGAGCAGTTTCTGGTAACCAGCAAATGTAAGCAAAGCTCCTATAATTTTGGAGATAAAAGACATTTTACAATTCTCTATCCTATTAATTTTGCAAATTAGGAAGTTATATTAATTTTGTGGAGAGGAAAATTGACCACCACACCAGTTCCATCTACTTCCCAACACATGGACACGCACACACACACCACAGTAAATTAATGGTGGAGATAAATTAAAATTCAGGTATTCACACCCTTTTCTGAGCTCTTTGTCCTTCACTGTTAGTTTCATTATCGTTTTATTTTGGGGACTTAGAAAATCTCAGCCTGTACTACAAGTGTTTATATATGAAGAATATGTGCTGAAATAACAATGAGATGATCTTAAATTCTAACAGTAGTAATTTATCTCATAATAAAAGCAGTTTGTTAACATTTTATGAACTCATTTTTAATGACTCATAACATTAAAAAATCAAACTTTTAACTATATGTGTATTTTCTTCTTTTTAATTTTTGTTTATTTTGAATAGGATGGGAGTTATTTCTGGATGGAAGTAAGGGTTAAAGGAAATTTATTTTCCTTCTTTGCATCTTTTTATACTACTTGAAATTTTTTAAATAATTAAATCACTTCTAAAAAGCTGTGAAATTCTAAGAAGAGAAGCAGCTCAACTTTTACTTATTAAGAATAAACAATTAGATAAAATTTAGATTTCATCATTCACATTTAAGATCAGAGTTTGAAATCTAACTGAATTTAGGGACCTGGACCTGAGTTCCCTATGTACGGGGAATTCAAAGAATAAAGCCTCCCCTCCAGTGCTTTGGACATTTATTGAGTTTGCAGCATATGTGTATTGCAGACAGCTTGATTACCCTCAAAGTACTGGCCCAGTTAATTGCATTCAAATGCAAATTAAAGCTATTCAGTCATGCTGGTTCTGAGCCAAAATCTCAAGCCAAATTTGTAAAAGGAGTATGTTTTTTCCTAGCTGTGCAAGACCAAACTTGATAGGCAGTTTGGGATAGTCATTCATTAGAACTTCATTCTTTGTGTGTGTGTGTTTTTTTTTTTAATTTTATTTTTGAGTATATAGAACTGAATCACTGAAAGATAACTTTATTAGCCATTTTAAAGAGAGATCATTTCACCATTTACCACCCCCTCATCTTTTATCTTTTATTTATTCATCAATACTGCTGTTCTTTTCTCCTATCTGTTGGAGTTCCTGCCTTTTTTTTTTCCTAACCATTTTCTTTTCTTGTTACCTCCACATGGATACTTATTTTCATGGTTCTGGATACCCTAAGCCAAAAGATTAATAAACCCCTGAATTTTTCATCCATATTCTATTTTCAAAAACTTCTATCAATTAAAAATACGAAGTTCTCTTTTTTTTTTTTTTTTTTTTTTTTTTGAGATGGAGTCTCGCTCTGTCTCTCAGGCTGAAGTGCAGCAGCACAATCTTGGCTCACTGCAACCTCTGCCTCCCAGGTTCAAGTGATTCTCCTCCCTCAGCCTCTCAAGTAGCTGGGATTAAAGGTGCGCTTCCATGACCAGCTAATTTTTGTATTTTTAGTAGAGACAGGGTTTCGCCATGTCAGCCAGACTGGTCTCAAACTCCTGACCTCAAGTGATCAGCCCTCCTAGGTCTCCCAAAGTGCTGGGATTACAGGAATGAGCCACCACGCTCATTCTGAACTAGGGATCCTAATAGTGAATACAATAAAAATGGAGAAGTAGGCCTTATAAATGAAAGACATTCTAAAAGGAAAAATTAACAGGAATTAGCAACACAGGAGAAGAATGATAGGAGATTAAGCTATTAAACTTCCTGCCATTGAAAATCCTCCGTCATAGGCTAGAAAAACACTCCATGAAGACACTATCAAAAAAATGAAAGCATCAACTAAGGAGGATGAGGGGGACATGTGAACTAAAAGGCGTCTTAAAGTGCTTCCAATCGGAGATTACAAACTTTTTCTTTTTCTTTTTTTTTGAGACGGAGTTTTGCTCTTGTTACCCAGGCTGGAGTGATTACAAACTTTTAGGTGGTTTTAAATAATATTCCTAAATCTAGGCAATTGAGAGAATAATGATATTATTAGCAGAAACAGGCAAGTCCAGTGGGAAGAAAGGAAAGCTCATCTGGTAGAAAAGAGAAAGTATACAGTAGAAACAACACTTGGGTTGGAAGTAACATGACAAAAATAAACGCAGAACAAGAGCATCAAGGCACTAGACCAACCAAAAAGAATAAAAACAGAGAAGGAATCAATGGATCTATCAGATCAACATAGCTAATTATAACCATGAAATAGTAGTTTGAATAGGACAGGGGAAAGAAAAGCCCAGGTGTCCAAAGAACTAAGAATTGGTAGTAGGAAAGCAAGGGGGCAGTTCACAACTACGAAAAGCTCACTAATGAATGTATTAAAGTAATCAGTCTAAATTCCATTTCCATTTGTAAATTACTGAATCAATTTAAGTGTTATAGCACATAAAGGATCCCATATTTAAAACTACTTTCATTGGCTTGTCTCCTTTCTACCCCTTGTGTCTTTGGGCAAATTCTACACGGTCTTGAAGATATTCTTAGACTCCTCCCTTGCACTTACTCTAGACCAAAACACCTTTTGGATACTCAAAATGTATATTGGTATAATTAAAGTATTAATTTATTTTAAACTTATTTGTTTAAACATGGCTTCTCCACTAGATTGTAATCTTTTAAAGTAGATACCATGGCTGATACATTGTACTTATAACTTCAAATACAATGCGTATCACTTGATACTGGGTATCAAATCTTTATGGATGACCTAAAAATGTCTCTTCTGGCAACCTTGTCTTTGAATTATAATAGCTATTAAGAGTTGACTGGTCTGGTGCATTGGTTCATACTGTAATCCCAGCACTTTGGGAGGCCGAGGCAGGTGGATCATTTGAGGCCAAGAGTTCGAGACCAGCCTGGCCAACATGGTGAAACCCCATCTCTACTAAAAACACAAAAATTGCCAGGCGCAGTGGCTCACTCCTGTAATCCCAGCACTTTGGGAAGCCGAGGTGGATGGATTGGATGGATCACTTGAGTTTAGGAGGGGTTCAAGACCAGCTTGATTGACATGGTGAAACCCCATTTCTACTAAAAATACAAAATTAGCCAGGCGTGGTGGCGCACGCCTGTAATCCCTGAGGCAGGAGAGTCGCTTGAACCTGGGAGGCAGAGGTTGCAGTGAGCCGGGATCGCACCATTGTACTCCAGCCTGGGCAACAAGAGTGAAATTCCGTCTCGAAAACAAAACAAAACACAGCCACACAAAATTAGCCAGATGTGGTGGCATGTGCCTCTAATCCCAGGTACACCAGAGGCTGAGACAGAATTGCTTAAACCCGGGAGGTGAAGGTTGCAGTAAGCCAAGATTGCGCCATTGTACTCCAGTCTGTGCGACAGAGCAAGACACTGTCTCAAAAAAGCAAAAACGAAACAAAAACAGTTGACTGTGCTTGATTTTCCCAAGATACTGTCTACTTTTAGGGCACCAATTTAGATAAATGTATCTTGGACTTCTTTGTAGGTCCTCCCTTTCCAGTTTCTAAATTTTGAAGTTCCCAGGTCTTGTCCAAAGTCCTTTTTTTTCTTTTTACACTTTCTCCCGTAGCTCAGATTCAATCTATATGGGGGTTACTAGCCATTCGTATTTCATTTTAAACAAAAAGTTTAAAAGTAAAAAATAAATACGTGTTTAAGAATAGAAAGCTTCTCAAATAATGTAAAGAAAGAAAACTATTTTTGTATGGCTGTACAATGTGTTTGTGGTTTAAGCTAAATGCTGTTATAAAAAAGTCAAAAAGTTTTAAAAAATTAAAACATTTATAAAGTTACTGTAGCCTGAGAATGCAATGTTTATGAAGTCTACAGTATTGTGCCGTAATGTCCTAGGCCTTCACATTCAATCGCCACCCACTGACTCACCCAGAGCCACTAACTTGTAGTCTTGCGAGCTCCATTTATGATAAGTGCCCTATATATGTGTACCAGTTTTTATCTTTTATACCATATTTTTACTGCATATTTTCTATGTATAGATATGCGTAGATATACAAATGCTTATGCCTACTGCCTTCAGTATAGTAACATGCTATACAGGTGTGTAACCTAGGAGCAATAGGTTGTGCTATACAACCTAGATATGTAGTAGGCTGTACGGTCTAGGTTTGTGTAAGTACACTCTATGATGTTTGTACAATGGCAAATCACCTGAAGATTTTTTTTTTTTTTGAGACAGAGTCTCACTCTGTTGCCCAGGCTGGAGTGCAATGGCACAATCTCAGCTCACTGCAACTTTGCTTCCTGGGTTCAAGCGATTCTCCTGCCTCAGCCTCCCGAGTAACTGGGACTACAGGCACCTGTCGTTACACCTAGCTAATGTTTTTGTATTTTAGTAGAAATGCGGTTTCACCATGTTGTGCAGGCTGGTCTCAAACTCTTGAGCTCAGGCAATCCGCCCACCTCAGCCTCCCAATGTGCCAGGATTTCAGGCGTGAGCCACTGTACCTGGCCTGAAGATTCATTTTTTAGAATGTATCCCCATCATTAAGTGACACATGACTGTGTATACACACACACACACACACAAGCGTAGCTGTGTACATAAATGTATTTATTTTCTTCATTTTAAAGACAGGATCTCACTCTGTCACTCAGGGTGGAATGCAGTGGCAGTTACAGCTCACGGCAGCCTTGAATACTTGGGCTCAAGCAATCTTCCCTCCTCAGCCTCCTATGTAGCTGGGACTGCATGTGTACTCCACCATGCCCAGTTAATTTTTTATAAATTTTTTGTAGTGGCTAGGTACAGTGACTCATGCCTGTAATCCCAATACTTTGGGAGGTTAAGGCAGGTGGATTGCTTAAGCTCAGGAGTTCAGGACCAGCCTGGGAAACACAGCAAAACCCTGTCTCTTCAAAGGAAAGGCTGCATGTGGTGGTACATGCCTGTAGTCCCAGCTACTCTGGAGGCTGAAGTGGGAAGAGAACAATGGCTTGATCCTGGGAGATAAAGGCTGCAATGAACAGAGAATGGGCCACTGCACTCCAGCTTGGGTGACAGAGCAAGACCCTGTCTGGAAGGAAGGAAGGAGCAAAGGAAGGAATGAATGGAGGAAGGAATTATTTTTTGTAGAGATGGGGTTTCCCTATGATGCCCAGACTGGTCTCAAACTCCTGGCCTCAAACGGTCCTCTCACCTCATCCACCCTAAGTGCTGAGATTACAGGCATGAGTGACTACACCCAGGCTTAACTTATTTAAAAAAAATATTGACTTACAAAAAAGTTGCAAAATAGAACACAGAATTCCCATACACCCAGGTTCCCTAATATAACAACTTATATAAGTTTACCTTAATTATCAAACCAGAATATTAGCATTTGTTTGCAAAATGTCCTTGTTCTGTTCCAAGGGACCGAATCTATCCTCCTTTATATTTAGCTGTCACGTCCTCTTAGTTTTCTATCTGTGACTGTTTCTTTGTCTTTCAAGACCATGGCACTTGGAAGAGTACTGACCATTTATTTTGTGGAATGCCTGTTAGTTTGAATTTTTCTGGTGTTTTCTGAAGATTTGTTTGAGGTTATGCAGTTTTTGCAAGAATATCAGAGAAGTGATGTTGTACCCTTCAAAGTGCATCCTATGGAGAGGTACATAACACTCATATGTCTTATCACCAATGGTTAATTTTGTTCCCATAGCTGAGATGTTGTCTGCCAGGTTTCTCCACTGGAAAATAATTTTTTTGGTCTAGGTTCATTGATACACATCTTATGGGAAGATGTGTTGAGAGTATGATCATCTTTTTTCCTTTTTTCTTTCTTCATTTCCTTTTTTTTTTTTGAAACAGAGTCTTGCTCTGTCATGCAGGCTGGATTGCAGTGGCGCTATCTCGGCTTATGGCAACCTCTGCCCCCCAGATTCACGTGATTCTCCTGCCTCAGCCTCCCGAGTAGCTTGGACTACAGGCGCATGCCACCACGCCCAGCTAATTTTTGTCCTTTTAGTAGAGATGAGGTTTTGCCATGTTGGCCAAGCTGGTCTTGAACTCCTGACTTCAGGTGATGCACCCACCTTGGCCTCCCAAATTACTGGGATTACAGGTGTGAGCCACCACACCCAGCCTTTTGTCATACTTTCATCCATTAATTTTAATATTTGTCAATTATTTCTTGTCTGTAACAATTATTACTGGAGTGTTCACCTAATAGTGATTTTCTATTTGCATCATTCCTTCTATATTTATTAATTGGCATACTCTTATTCAAAGAAATAGCTACTCTTTCTCCCTCATTTACTTATTTATTTATTCCATGCTTTATTTATGTCAGTATGGGCTCATGGATATAAATTTGTTTTATTGGTTATAATGTATTAGAATAAGAAAGCAGATAAGGAGGGAAAGGGAAAATGAAGAAAGGCAATGCTAGTCTTCAGAATATTCCTGACAAGGTTCAAAGATCACTTTAGTAATACTGCAAACTTAGAAAATTATGTATGAAAAGTATTCTATGATAAAATATGTTAGAATTTTAGAAAGAACATAAAACTGTGGTAAGTTTTTAAAAGAGTACTTACATATTTTGGTTATCCAATATTAAAATATAAAGATAGAAATTTTATTTTTGTAAGGCATAAAAAGAACTATTAACTCAAACTTCAAGCCATTGCCAAAACGAACGCATTATGTTCCTAGGAAGTGCCTGACTCCAGCCTATCCTCTCCTTAATTCATCCCACACATTAGCATCTATATACCAGAACAACTGTCAAGTTATCTGTGAATTCTTTTCCTATCATTAAGATTTTGGAAATATTTATCTGAGTATTTTAAAAAAAAACTATTTGGTAACTGTATAAAATCAAAATACTAGTAGTGTTGATAGTGGTGAAAAATCCACATGGGTCTGCAGCAACCTCAACTCTTGCCTCCTCAGAAGAAAGAATTCAACCGAGGGGCATAAGGCAGAGTGAGAAACCAAGACAAGTTTTACAGCAGGAGTAAAAATTTATTGAAGTTTCAGAACAGGGCTGGGAGTGGTGGCTCATGCCTGTAATCCTTGCACTTTGGGAGGCTGAGGCGGGCAGATTGCCTGAGCTCAGGAGTTGAAGACCAGCATGGGCAACATGGTGAAACCCTGTCTCTACTAAAATACAAAAAAAAAAAAAAAAAAAGTTTCAGAGCAGGAACAAAAGTAAAGTACAATTGGAAGAGGGCTGAGTCAGTGACTTGAGAGATTCATGTGCATAGTTTGACCATTGACTTTTTTTAAAAAAACTGGTAATCAATTTATTAATATAGTTGACTTCAGTATCTGTGATGCTGACTTCCACTTCAACTCCTGGCTCAACCCTGATGGAAGTAATCTGCTTAACAATCTCAGAAGGACTGTGCAAATCAATGAGTCCCTTGTGGATACTCATTTGGAAATGATTCCATATCTTAGAACCTTCACCACAAGGAGCTTTTCTTGTAGTGATTCTCAACGCTTTGGTACGCATTCCAACTGGTCCTTTCACTTTGAGATTCTTTTCCTTTGCTCCTCTGATCAAGTCAGCATACACCTTCTCCAGGAATTTTACGTTGTGGCTCCTTAGAGTGATTCAAATTCAGTGAATTGCCACCTTTGGCTCCACGGGTGTTTTTCCAGTATCCTTAAAAGCCATGGCTGAGGCGGCTTCCTGACCGACTTGTTCCTCGGGGACAGCAAACAGCGGTGAGTTAGGAGCAGAAGTGTGCAGACCAAGATCCATAACAACTACAACCGGGTCTTCCTCAAAATGCTACTTGGGGTTTTACACATGGGTATCCTTTGGGATCTTCCCTCATCTCTTCTCCCCTGATTCTTCCTTTGGATTCTTCTTTGTCCACATGTGCAGTGAGCTGCCAACACTCGGGAGGGGCTGCAGCACAGTGTGCTCCTGATGTTGTGCACATGCTTATTGAGGCGTTTTTCTCTTACCAGTTGAGTGTTCCTATAATGTCATATACCAGTTAAACTCTGCCATTTTGCCTCTTAGTGCACCTACGTGAGCTCACTCACCCAGCTCCTGAGATCTTATCAAAGGCTGTGGATCACCAGTTTCAGTTGTTTCTATTTGTTGAGAGACTGCATTTCCCTGGTGCTGGCTGCAAACAATTATTATTTCAGAGGCAGTTTAACCACCACCTGACCATCACCTGATGGTGGCCTAACATTCCTGGTGGTGGGTCGGGTGCCCTCTCCTGCCCTGCTCATGTTTCCTTGACTACCTACTGTAACAGTTTCATGTACTATATACACATGCATTTCTCTAAAACACTTCCACAAATAGCGATTTCTTACTACTCCTACTAACTTGATAAGGAATCCACAGGATAACATAGTTTCAAAATTGAAATGAAAGTATAGTTTGGTACTTATGTTTCTAAGACACTCTATTTGCCATCTTCATACCTGAAATGTCCGTGCTATTTTCACAATTTCCCTATCCTGGTAACAGTTTGAGCCTCCTGTTTAAACTTACTTCCACTCAGATCACTTTCGTAATTCCTGTTCTTTATTAAGTTCATGTCTTCTCAGTGTATTATTTTGTCTGTCCTACTTGGCACTAAACTCCACTCACTTGACTATAACCTCTAGCGGAGTATGGACCCCGCATGCTGTTCCCTACTTGGTGTCCAGTGCTTTCCATAAAACAATGGCATAAAGAGGATGCTTGATAACTATTTACTGAACAAAAGGATGAATAAATGGCAACTTCTTCAAGCCCAAACATTAACTAACATGAACATTAGCTATGGAAACACTAGCTGCTCTTGGAACATAGTTTTATCAATTAAGTGGCAGCACATTTTACTTCACATCCAGGGTTAGATATGCCCATAGGTTTTATTTTGATTCTACTTATTTTAAATCTGTGAAGCAGTTCAAGGTAACATACAAAAAAAAAAAAAAAAAAAGGGAAAGTTTTACCACACCAAATATCTATTATATTCTGGACTGAGATGTTAAGACTCAGAAAAAGTCTAAATATAAATGAATATAATATAAACAACATTCTAAATTCAAATACAAGTAAAATTCTATGGGTTTACATACAAGAGTGTGCAAACGTGAAACAATGCATTATTTTTATTGCTTGTCACCGCTTCTTATACTCCTCATTAATGCATACTTAATGTTTTTATTTGGCAACATCATGCATCAATAATTATATTCTCTGATTATTTTAATTTCCTAATTAATCTAAACACCAAATTATTTTGTTTTGTTTTTACTGGCGGGTGGGTGGAGTCCTTTAAAAATGTCATGTCTTGACAGGCTGGGGCCTCCTACCTCCTACTTCCCACCTGGGACTATAAGCCTGAGATAGAGGCCAAAGCCCAGATGACAGTGCCCAGGCCACGTATGTGAGGTCTCTGGTACTATCTCCAGAATATGGCACAAATCAGATGCTGAAGGAGATGAACTTTGAGAGGGAAATTCACTTGGTAACCATGAAGAAGAATGGCTGCAATGCTCCTTACTCTCCAAGCCACAATGGGTGCTATGCAATGTGCCATTCTTGCTAGGAAGTAGAGTCAAGTTACTGGTATCCCCAAATCCACAAAGTGCTACTGCCTGCACCAGGCACACTGTAGTAGCACAGCTTTTGCTTTCTCACAAGCTTAACTTCAAGGTGGCGGATGAGGACAGCTCCAGACTGCACAATGTTGCTTTGAAGGGTCAAAAAGACCTTTGTTCTTCCCTGAAACTCAGATCAACCCTAAGGCTGTCTGGGTTGGAAAGGCATGAGCAACATGTGACCTGATGCCCTGTAATAGTACCTGTTATGGACTAAATATATGTATCTCCTTCACCTCCCCAATTAATAAGTTGAAGTCCTAACACCCAATGTGATAGTACGAAGATACAGGGTCCTTGGGAGATAATTAGGGTTAGATGAGGTCATGAGGGTAGGGTCCTCATGATAGGATTAGTGCCTTTGTAAAAAGGGTCACTAGAGACCTTGCTCTCCCTCTCTCTGTCTCTGTCTCCCTACACATGCACAAAAAGGTATGTAAGGACATAGCGAGAAGGAGGCCATTTGCAAGGCAGAATGAATAGGCCAGCACTTTGATCTTGCATTTTCCAGCCTCCAGAATAATGAGAAACAAGTTTATACTGTTTAAACCACCCAATCTAAGGTATTTGCTATGGCAGCCCAAGCAGACTAAAACAGATTTAGGTACCAAAAAGTAGGGCACCACTGTGACAAATATCTAAACTTATTCGTGCAAGTGGCTTTGGAACTGGGTACTGGGTAAAAGCTGGAAGAGTTTTGAGGCAAATGTTAGAAATACAGGCATTAGTGATTCTTGTGAGGTCTCATTGAAGTGAATAACCTGTTATCAGAACTAGAGGAAAGGCAATCCTTGTTATAAAGTAACAAAAACTTGACTAATTGTGTACTAGTGGTTTGTGGAAGGCAGAACTTGCTTGCAATGAAACTAGATATTTAGCTAAGGAGATGTATAAGTAAAGTGTTGAATGAGTGGCTTGGTTCTTCCTGATTGCTTATAGTAAAACGTGAATGGAGAGAGAGGAAGTAAAGAAGGAATTGTTACACGCACACAAAACCAAAACTTGAAGCTTTAGGAAGTTCTCATCTGACCATATTGCAAAAAATAAGAAAGCATGTTCTGAAAAGCACACCAGACATGTTGCCAGACTATCACTTGTTAAAGAGTTTATGGAATTATACAAAGCGAAACACTGCAAGTTTGAGCTGAAGGGCATAGAGATGGGATGAAATAAATGGAGGCTTTTAGACCTCTTGGATTTGATAGCATGGGATGATAGTGCCATTTGGCAGCAAACATGCACTGTTCATCAAGAAGAGGCAACAATGACCCCAAAGGTGATTAAGAACGTGATCAAGGCCAGTGTCTTAGTTTCCACAAGCCAAAAGATCTCTGCCTGAGCTGTTGGGGTAAAACCCAGACCTGGAACCAAAGAGCAATACTGCCACCATAGTGCATCCGGAGAACAGAGCATCGAGCAAAAGAGGATTATCCTCAAGCCTTAGGAGCTAATGAAATTTGCCTTACCAGGTCTTGGGCCTGTCACTCCTTTCTTTCTTATGAAATGGCCCTTTTTGAATAGAAATGTTTATCTTATGGCTGTTCTACCACAGTATTTTGAAAGCATATAACTTTTCTGATTTTATAGATTCACAGCTGTAGATGAAATTTGCCTCAGCATGAATCATACCTCCAGTTTCACCCACATTTTATTTAGATGAGACTGAACTTTTAGACTTTAGAGTTGATGCTGGAATGAGTTAAATCTTTTGGGGCTATTGGGATAGAATTAATGTATTTTTCATGAAAGAAAGACATGTATTTTGGGGGACCAAGAATGGAATTTAGGGACTGAATAGTTGTATCCCCTACTCCCAAATTCATATGTTAATGTCCTAACCCCCAATGTGATAGTATTTCAAGATGGGGCCCTTGGGAGATAATTAGCATTAGATGAGGTCATGAGGATGTGGCCCTCATGATGTGATTAGTGCCCTTATTAAAAAAGGAAGGAAGACCAGCTCTTCTCACTCTCTCTCTTTCTCTCCTACTCATTTGTGAGGAAAAGAGGGAGATCCCTCCCTCCATACACAAAAATTAATTTCTAGGGTATAAAATACCCACATATAAAAATCCAAACTATGTAAGTATTAGAAATAAATACAAAATATATGATACAAATCAAAAGTTCTATAAAAGAAAAGCTTGACAAGTTGAGTACATAAAAATTTTGAACTGCTATAAAAAAGACAAACATTAAAAATAAGTGACAAAGCAAAAGATTGCTATATATGTGTTACAAAGGATTCATATCCAGAATATGTTTTGTTTTGTTTTTGAGACAGGCTTTCACTCTGTAGTCCAGTCTGGAGTGCAGTGGCGCAATCATGGCTCACTGCAGTCTCCACCTCAGTGGCTCAAGGGATCCAATGTCAGCCTCCTGAGTAGCGAGGACCACAGGTGTGCACCACCACATCCAGCCAAGATTTAAATTTTCTGTAGAGAAGGGGTCTCCCTATATTGCTCAGGCTGGTCTTGAATTCCTAGGCTCAAGTGATCCTCTCACCCTTGGCCTCCCAGAGTACTGGGATTACAGGTATGAACTACTGCCCCCAGCCCCAAAATATGTTGTAAAGCTCCTGTAAATCAAAATGAAGAGACCAAAAAAAGTTTAAAAAATGAGCAAAAGATATGGGCTGACCATTCACAAGAGATCATACCAAACAACAACAACACAAAATGGTGCTTACCCTTAGTAGTAATTAGGAAAATGCAAAATAAAGCAAAAAGTCAATGGCAATTTTGACCCTTTAGATTGTTACTAATAATGGCTTTCTCATAGAATCACAAATGTTGGCAATGTTTGGTGCTCTTGTGCCAAACACTCTTCTCAGTGTTTTACATACATTAACTCATTTAATCCTCACAGTAACTCTATGATTAGGTGCTATATTGTCATCCACATTTTACAGTTGAACTGAGGCACAATATTGTTTAGTGACTTATACTGATGTCTCACAGTTAGTAAGTGGCTCCAGAGTCAATGCTCTAACCATTTCTTTACATTGTCTACCAACTGGTAGCAACCTTTCTGGATGATAATTTGGCTCTAATGAAAACTTTTAGGTAAATACACATGCAGACACACGAACTGTCAATTCTTGAGTAATCTGCTCTCTGGAATCAGAGGACTTAGGTTGGAGTACGAATCCACCTAATTTCTATCAAATTCAAACAAGTCACTTCACTTCTCTGAGTTTCAGAATTTTTATTGTATTTATTTATTTTTATTTTTATTTTTAGAGGTTTAGGGAGTGTAAGTACAGGTTTGTTATGTAGATATTTGCATAATTTTCATTTTAAAATGAAAATTCTATATAGTTGTATTGTGAAAATGAAGAGATTATATATATTATAAACAGTTTGCCAATCAAAAACAGTTTAAGACATTCTCATCTTACTGAGTTTTTGTACTTTAAGAAAGCAGTGGTGTTTGAGTTTTTGAATTTACTGAATACAGATATTTCAGTGGAAAGCTAGTAGTCTTTCTTCTTTTTTTTTTTTTTTTTTTTTTTTTTTGAGACAAAGTCTTCCTGTGTTGCCCAGACTGGAGTACAGTGGTGTGATCTTGGCTCACTGCAACCTCCACCTTCATGGTTCAAGCCATTCTCCTGACTCAGCCTCCAGAGTAGCTAGGATGACAGGTGTGTGCTGTTATGCCTGGCTAAATATTTTTCTTTTCTTTCTTTCTTTCTTTTTTTTTTTTTTTACTTTTTTAGTAGAAACAGGCTTTCACCATGTTGGCCAGGCTGATCGTGAACTCCTGACCTCAAGCGATCTGCCTGCCTTGGCCTCCCAAAGTGCTGGGGTTACAGGTATAAGCCACTGTGCCTGGCCAGTCTTTCTGAATTTGATGAGCCTATAATTGAAAAAAAAATCAGTTTTGGAGTTGGTCATTAGCATTCTCAGGACCAACTACTAGACTAAGGATTCAGTAGGCACTGGGAGTGGCAGATGACAAAGAAATAGGACTCATAGTGCTTTCCCTTCCGAGTTTACCATTTCCTTGTGATTACACAACATACAGACAGGCAAGAGCTTAATATTAACAAAATAGTAGAGATGATGGGGGCTTTCAGTGCAAACTAAATACATACAGCCAAGTCCTTGAAAGCAGAAAGTTTCTGGTGCTCAATAAGACCTAATTTATAGTTCTGGCTTCTTCAGTTCCATAAACTAGAAATCACACTACCTACCAGGAAGGATTATTCTCAAAATCAAATTAGTGTAAATAAAATGCTTAGCACACACAGTGTCTGGCATAAAGTTAAGAGCTTCTGCTATTGGCTGCAAAGAGAAGTCAGAAATAAAAGAAGAGTGAGCACAGTTCAGAAAATCAGACAGTAATTTAGTGAAGCGCAGTGTCAGAAAACATTTTCTAGAAGAAATATCTTTCACACAGGCCTTTTTAAAAGAGGAAAAGTAGAAATGACATTTTCCAAAATATTTGCTTTTAGCATGGGAGTCTTTACATGCTGAGACAAATTAATCTGAGAGTGTGGTAACCATACTAGCAGCCAAAGTTTAAAAATGAGAATAGGAATTTTGATGATGAATATAGGAAAAGTAAGTTGCACTGTTTCAGCTATCAATTTACATCCGTATACCAGTGCATAATCTGTTATAAAATTCACCACACTTTCAAAAAAGGAACGATAACCTCTCTGATTAAAAAAAAAAATCAGATTTTTACAGAAAAAGGCGATATTGATGCTTTATACAATTAAATTGAAGTATTTTCTATCTAGAGGTAAAGCAGCAAGCATAGCCTCAAAGCAACTTAAATTCAAAGTTGCATTTTAAAAAAGTTAATTGACTTTATTTTTTGGAGCAGTTTTAGGTTTACAGAAAAACTGACTGGAAAGGACTAAATTGCCGTATACCCCCTCAACGTTCTAGTTTCCCTATTATTATTTCTTTCATTAGTGGAACATTTGTTACAACTGATAAACTAATATTAATACATTATTTTTAACTGAAGTCTGTAGTTTACTTTAGCGTTGATCCTTTGTAATGTACAGGCATGTGGTATTTTATTCTACTTCACTTTATTGTGCTCACAGATATTGCATGTTTTACAAGTTGAAGGTTTCCGGCCACCCTGTGTCAAGCAGGTCTGTTGGCACCGTTTTTCCAATACCATGTGCTCACTCCGTGTCTCTGTGTCAGGTTTTGGTAATTTTTCCAATATTTCAAAACTTTTTTTTTGAGAGTTTTTATTATTTTAATTATTTTCACATACAGAAAACTGAACAGCATACATTTAACCCAGTTTGGTGGCAAGTTCTTTAGCCTTTGCCTTTTCCAACTTGGCGATGTGAGCCACAGATTTGGGACCCAGGACATTGCCTTCCCCATGACAGTGACACTCATCATATTTGCTATTGTAATTGGTACTGATAGCTTCTGCCAGCTGAGCCAAAGCTCCTTTGTCTTCCAAGTTAATACGTGTGAAGGCGACAGTGGTTCAGGTCTTCCTGTGGACTCAATGTCCCAGTCTTGCCTTCCCCTTCATAATGCAGACCCCCATTTTATGACACAGAGCAGGCAAGAAGACAGCCAGCTCGATGGGATCCACATCATGTGCAGTCACCACCAGCTGAGCCTTCTTGTTCTCCACCAAGGTGGTGATGGTGTTAACTCCTACTCAAAGGACAGGTAGTGGGGACATCCCCTTTGCTAGCAGCTTTCTTCTTAGCCTGGGCCAACAGCCTCTGCTTCTTCTCTTGCTTTATCTCTGGTCGGTACTCACGGGCCAGCTTAAGCAGTTGGATAGCTGTTTGGCGGTCAAAGGCCTGGGTGAACTGGTTAATTACAGGAAGTTATAGAGGATAACTCTTTGCCACTGCAAACTGATACAGCGGGATCATTTGACAAAGAGGGTGAGATCCCTTTTAGGCTGGATGTCCCATCCAATGCCAAAATTCTTAGACTTTTTCTCAAACGGGATTTACCACTTTCTCGGCCTCATACTCCTTCCCAATGGCAGGTTCTGGTCCAACCTTCTTCACTTTGGCCTTTCTTTCATTTTGGCATTTTGAGCAGTGGAAGGAGTCATTATTATTATATGTATTATAGTAATCAGTGATCTCTGCTGTTGTTATTGTAATTGTTTGGGGGTTGCCACAAACCACATCCCCATAAGATTGCAGATTCAATCGGTAAATGTTGTGTGTTCTGACAGTTCCCCTGACTGTTCGTTCCCCAACATCTGTCCCTCTCCTCAAACCTCCCGGTTCCCTGAGATACAACACTATTGAAATTAAGCCAAGTGATAACCCTAAAATGGCTCCTAAGCATTCAAGTGAAAGAATGAGTCACATATCTCTTATTTTAAATCAGGAGCTAAAAATGTTTAAGCTTAGCGAGGAAGCATGTTGGAAGCCAAGATAGGTCAAACACTAAGCCTCCTGCACCAAATGGCTAGCCAAGTTATAAATGCAAAGAAAAACTTCTTGAAGGAAATTAAAAGTGCTTTTCCAGTGAACACATGAATAGAAAGTGAAACAGCCTTATTGCTTCATGTAAGACTTACTGCTTATACAGAGAAAGTTTTAATGGTCTGGCTAAAAGATCAGTCCAGCCGCAACACTATCTTAAGCGTAATCCAGAGCAAGACCCAAATTCCCTTTGATTCTATGAAGGCTGAGCGAGGTGAGGAAGCTGCAGAGGTAAAGTGAGAGGCTGGCAGAGGTTAGTCCATGAGGTTTAAGGAAAGAACCCATCTCTGTAACATAAAAATGCAAGGTGAAGCAGCAAGTGTTGATACAGAAGCTGCAGCAAGTGATCCAGATTTAGTTAAGATAATTGATGAAGGTGGCTACATTCAACAATAGATTTTCAATGTAGGTGAAGATGCCATCTAGGACTTTCATAGCCAGAGAAGAGAAGTCAATCCCTAGCTTCAAAACTTCAAAGGACAGGCTGATTCTCTTGTTAGGGGCTAATGCAGCTGGTGGCTTTAAGTTGGAGTCAACATTCATCTACCATTTCAAAAATCCTAGAGCCCTTAAGAATTATACGAAATTGACTCTGCCTGTGTTCTATAAATGGGACAAGAAAGTCTGGATGACAGCACCTTGGTTTAAGCATGGTTCACTTAATATTTCAGCCCACTGTTGAGCCCCACTACTCAGAAAAAAGGTTCTTTACAAAATATCACTGCTCATTGATAATGCATCTCATCACCCAAAAGCACTGGTGAAGATACACAAGGAGATTAATATTTTTATGCCTGTTAACACAAGATTCATTCTGAAGCCCTAGATCAAGGAATACTTTTGACTTCTAAGTCTTATTATTTAAGTTCTACTGTGGGTAACATACTATTGAAAAGCATTACATGGTATGGAGAAATCTTTCTTGAAAGGAAGTCATTGTGGCAAACTTCATTGTTGTCTTATTTTAAGAAATTGCCATAGCCACCAGTGTGATCAGTTGGCAGCCCTCAACACCAAGGCAAGACCATCCACCAGCAAAAGTATTATAACATACTGAAGGGTCAGAGGATTGTTGGCATTTTTTAGCAATAGAATTTTATTTATTTATTTTATTGTTTTTATTTTACAGATGAAGTCTTGCCATGTCGCCCAGGCTGGTGCAGTGGTTATTCACAGGTGCAATCCTGGCATACTGCATCCTTGAACTCCTTCACTTCAAGCAATTTTCTGGAGAAGCTGGGATTACAGGTATGTACCACTGTGCCCAGCAATAAAATATTTTTAAATTAATGTATGTACTTTTTTTACACATGATGCTATTACACACTTAGTAGACAATAGTATAGTGTAAACATAACCTTTTTTTAAGAGACCAACTCACTTTGTTAACTTTGAACTCATAGGTTCAAGTGATCCTCCTGCCTCAGCCTCCCGAGTAGGAGTGGGAGTACACACACATGCCACTGTACCCAGATAAACATAATACTTACTCATTCATTCATTGATTTACTGTCACCCAGGCTGGAGTGGTGTGATCAGGGCTCACCGCAGCCTCAAAGTCCCGGGCTCAAGTGGTTCTCCCTCTTCAGTGCCCCCTTTGGCCATTCTTCTGTAGGTGGGACTGCAGGTGTGTGTCACCACGCCCTGCTAATTTTTTGTTGTGGTTTTGTTTTTGTTTGTAGAGATGGGTTTTTGCCATGTTGCCCAGCAGGTTGGTCTCAAACTCCTAGGCTCAAGTAATCCACCCGCCTTGGCCTCCCCGGGTGCTGAGATTACAGGTGTGAGCCACTGCACCCTGCCAAACAGGTTTTCTTTTTGTTTTTGTTTTTGTGACCAAGTCTTGCTCTTGTTGCCTAGGCTGGAGTGCAATGGCATGATCTCGTCTCACTGCAACCTCCACCTCCCTGGTTCAAGAGATTCTCCTGCCTCAGTCTCCCAAGTAGCTGAGATTACAGGCACCCACCACCACTCCCAGCTAATTTTTTGTATATTTTAGTAGAGACAGGGTTTTACCATATTGACCAGGCTGGTCTTGAACTCCTGGACTCAAGTGATCCACCTGCCTCTGCCTCCCAAAGTTCTGGGATTATAAGTGTGAGCCACCATGCCAGGCCCAAACATAACTTTTATATGCATTAGAAAACCAAAATATTTGTGTGATTCACTTTATTACGATATTTACCTTATTGTAGTGTTCTGGAACTAAACCGACAATATCTCTGAGGTAAGCCTGTACCTTGTATGGATTTTGACAAATGTCCAATTACATATATCCACATTATAGTGTGTGAAAGGAAAATAAATCTTGGAGGCTGAAAATTAATAAGCTAGAGGGAAAAGGCAAGCTGGGAACTGCTTAGGGCAAACCTGCCTCTCATTCTATTCAATGTCACCCCTCTGCTTACTGAGATAAATGCATATCTGATCTCCTTTGGAGAGGCTAATCAGAAACTCAGAAGAATGTAACCAGTTGTCTCTTACCTACCTATGACCTGAAAGTCTCCTCCTGCCTTTGAGTTGTCCTGCCTTTGCTTCAAGTTGTCCCACCTTTCCCAGACAAGTTCACCTTACATATGTTGATTGATGTCTTATGACTCCTAAAATATATAAAACCAGACTGTGTTCTGACCACCTTGGGTACATGTATGTTCTCAGGAACTCCTGAGACTGTGTCAAAGGTGCACATCCTCAACCTTGGCAAAATAAACTTTCTAAATTAACTGAGACTTGTCTCAGATATTCAGGATTCACAGTGTTATACAGTACAGTTCTACTGCCCTAAAAATCCTCTATACTCCATCTTTTTATCCCTCCCGTCTTTTCCATGAACCCCTGTCAACCACTCATCTTTTTAAATTGTCTATAGTTTCACCTTTTCCAGAAAGTTACATTTTTAAAAGCAAAATATTTGTGAATCACATCTTTGCTGAGAAACCTATGTAGCCAGCTACCACAAATAAACAATGCTGAAATACAGGAAAATCATTTTATAAATAGTGAAAGGTAGATGTCATTTAATGTCAACATCATCACAAAGAGCAATAAATGAAACTACTAATGTAGAGTATTGAATAAAATTACTCCTGTGCAGAAAACAAAGCAAATGTTAACATATGTGTGGCACATATACGATAGAGAAAGACTTGACAGTTTTATTTTGCTATCACACAAATCTTTGCCATTAGTGGAGAGATTTTCATTTTGTAATGAAAAGTGCCTTTCAATACCTTTGTGATGCAAGAGGTTTACCAGTGGAATAGAACAGGTTTACCTGTGCAGAACAGACATCGTTTCTCATTTGAAATCACAGCCACACTCACAATTTTTCCCATTTTCAATACCTTGGAGGCATGGAAATGGAAATGAAAATAGGAGGACAGAAAAAAAGACAATTGAAACTGCCAATCAGATTTCAAAAGGAACCAAATAGAGGTTTAGAAATGTAGATATAATAATTAATATTAAAAAACCAGTGTATGGATTAAATAATAAATTATACATAGCTGAAGAAATAAGGATGAACCTAGAAAACAGATCTAGAAGAATAACAGAATATAGCACAAAAAGACAAAGAGATGAAATATAGTTAAAGAGATCTTAAGAGATGTGAAGAATAGAGTGAGAAGACCTTGTGTATGTTTTATTCAAGGGGACAGAATGATTACAGAGAATGAGAAAGTTGTGGATTGATTTTTATTTATCTTATGATCTTTTGGCTTTCTAAATATAAACATTGTATGTCTTGCAATAATTCATGAAAATTGTAATCTATTATCTTTTCAAATATTGCCTCTGTTGGTAGTAATGCTTTCCAGCATTTATTTGTTGGGAATGTTTCTTTTTTCTGTTCCCTTTCCCTTGAAAGACAGTTTCACTGAAATATAGAATTCAACATTTGACAGTTGATATGGTTTGACTGTTTCCGCACTCAAATCTCATCTTGATAGCTCCCAGAGTCCCCACATGTCATGGGAGGGACCCAGTGGGAGGTAATTGAATTATGGGGGCAGGTTTTTTTCCATGCTGTTCTTGTGATAGTGAATAAATTTCACGAGATCTGATGGTTTTATAAAGGGCAGTTCCCTGCACACACTGTCTTGCCCCACCATGTAAGACACACCTTTGCTCCTCCTCCATCTTTCACCATGATTGTGAGGCCTCCCCAGCCAGGTGGAACTCTGAGTCCATTAAAGCTCTGTTGTTGTTGTTGTTGTTTTGTAAATTATCCAGTCTCAGGTATTTTTTCTTGCAGTATGAAACTGGATTAATACAGCTGGGTACGGTGGCTCACACCTGTAATCCCCGCACTTTGGGAGGCCAAGGTGGGTGGATCACCTGAGGTCAGGAGTTCGAGACCAGCCTGACCAAAATGGTGAAACCCCGTCTCTACTAAAAATACAAAAAATAGCCGGGCGTGGTGGCACATACCTGTAATCCCAGCTACTCAGGAGGCTGAGGCAGGAGAATCGCTTGAACCCTGGAGGCAGAGGTTACAATGAGCCGAGATTGTGCCACTGCACTCCAGACTGGTGACAGAGTGAGACTCTGTCTCAAAAAAAAAAAAAATGGATTAATACAACAGCTATTTCTTCTCAGCATTTTGTAGATGTCATTCCAATATCTTGTTTTCCATTATTGCTCTTTGGAACAGCTGCCAATCTAAGTGTCACTCATTTGTAGATGAGCTGGGCTTTCTTTCCTCTACTTTTAATAGCATATTTTTGTGATGATATTACAAAAAGAAACTCACTAAAGAAACTTAGGGGTAGGAAGCAATCTCAGAAATTTCTGTGATGTGAGCAGAATGATGAGCAAAGAAAAAAGTAAACATAATTAAAGAAAAAAATCAAATGTCTAATTGTTGGAATTTCAAAAACCAGGATAGAATTAAATTCTTACACCACATTCTCTAATTATAATGCAATTAAGTAGAAAATAATAAAAATAAAATAATTTCAAATATTTAGATATTTAAAAACACTTCTAATAGAAATTTGATAACATACCTAGAAGCATAATATAAGTATTATAAAAACTACTTATCAGAATTTATAGAGGTAAATTTATTTTAAATTTAAATGTTTATTATAATGAAGGAAAGCTGAAAATTAAGGACATAAGCATCTAATTTAACAAATTAGAAATAAAACCCAACACAATAAATTCTAACAGAAAAGATGATAAATGTAAGACAAGACATAAATGAAAATAGAAAAGAAAATGGAGAGTTTTAACAAAGACAAAATTGGGATGATTAATATCTTTTTTTTTTTTTTTTTTTTGAGACTAAGTCTCAGTCTCTTGCCCAGGCTGGAGTGCAGTAGCATGATCTCGGCTCACTGAAACCTCTGACTCCTGGGTTCAAGCAATTCTTGTGCCTCAGCCTCCTGAGTAGCTGGGACTACCAGCACATGACACCATGCCCAGCTAATTTTTTGTATTTTTAGTAGAGATAGGGTTTCACCATGTTGGCCAAGCTGGTCTTAAACTCCTGACCTCAGGTGATTCACTCACCTCAGCCTCCCAAAGCAGGATTACAGGCGTGAGCCACCACACCTGGACTGACTAATATAATTGATAACTTCTAATAGAGAAGATAAAGAGCACAACTTAAAAAATTAGGAATTAATAAATTAACAAAAAACATATAGCAGATTTTTTTTTTTTTTTTTTTTGAGACGGAGTTTCGCTCTTGATACCCAGGCTGGAGTGCAATGGCGCGATCTCGGCTCACCGCAACCTCCGCCTCCTGGGTCCAGGCAATTCTCCTGCCTCAGCCTCCTGAGTAGCTGGGATTACAGACACGCGCCACCATGCCCAGCTAATTTTTTGTATTAGTAGAGACGGGGTTTCACCATGTCGACCAGGATGGTCTCGATCTCTTGACCTCGTGATCCACCCGCCTCGGCCTCCCAAAGTGCTGGGATTACAGGCTTGAGCCACCGCGCCCGGCCAAGCAGATATTTTAAAAATATTGTGAACAACTTTATGGTGTAAAATTTGAAATACTGAAATACAGGTTAAGACAGATTAATCTCAAGAAAAATATAAGTTACCAATCTAAAATAGAACTCTATAAAATTATGACAAGAAATAGAACAGCTATATGGCAATGTAGCAGTAAAAAAAAAATCAAATCACTAGATTGAAATAGTCCCATAAAGAAAACTTTAGGCTGAAACAGTTTTATGAGTTCTACCAATCATTTAATGAACATATAATTTTGATTTATAAATACATATTTTCAGACAGTATAAAAAGGAGGAACACTCCCCAACTTTTTAATAAAATTGGTATGAGCTTGATAGCAAATTCAGATAAGAATACCCAAAAAAAAAAAGAGAGAGAGAGAATTTATAGGCTGAATCGTCCTTCTGACTAAAGAATAACTCCTAAATGAGATAGCAAACTAAGCCGTATGATGTATAATTAAGGCTGATATATCAAGTTAAAGTCGGTTTTATTACAAGAATAGTTTTGCTTGTTTAGAATATCTATAGGAAAAGTCACTATTATCATGACAGATGCAGAGAAAGCATTTTATTACATTTAGCAACCATTCTTGAGAAAAGCATTCCATGAAATATGAAGAAACTTCCCTTAATTTTGTAAAAGATATTTTCACACACACAAACATAAAATACAGCAAGTGTCATACTCAATAGTGATACACTGGAAGTATTTCCTTTAACGTGAGAAATAAGAACGGATACCCATGAATGACATTTCTTTTCAACATTGTTCTGGAGGTCCCAGCCACTGTAATCAGGACATAAAAAAAGAAAGAAAATGGGCCAGGTGTGGAGGCTCACACCTGTAATCCCAGCACTTTGGGAGGCTGAGGCAGGTGGATCACAAGGTCAAGAGATCGAGACCATCCTGGTCAACATGGTGAAACCTTGTCTCTACTAAAAAATACAAAAATTAGCCGGGTGTGGTGGCACATGCCTGTAGTCCCAGCTACTTGGGAGGCTGAGACAAGAGAATCACTAGAACCCAGGAGGCAGAGGTTGCAGTGAACCAAGATCATGCCACTATACTCCAGCTTGGCAACAGGGCAAGACTCTCTCTCAACAAAAAAAAAAAAAAAAAAAAAGAAAGAAAGAAAATGTACCAAGATTGTAAAGAAAGAAATAAAATTGTCATTACTTGGAGCTGATTGTTGATATTGAAAACTTAAGGTAATCTTTAGACATTGTCAGCTAGAAATAATTGTTAGTCAATTGCCTTTCTACATGCTGGCAACATGTATGATAAAACCGATAAAAATTTTTATTAAAAAGAAAGAAATATGTGACCTCAAAGAAATACTCACATTTTATAGACATTTATCTGTGACAGAGATGGTCCAGGAGCTAAGTGAAGAATGGAGAAACTTTCCCATAAATGGCTTTAGAAAAGCTGTGAATAAGAAGAAAACATTAAAAAAAAAAAAAAAAAACCGATGAAATTGGACCCCTATTTCACATCATACTATAAAAGACAAAATTATGAACATTTTAGGCGATAAGAGATAGTATTCATGATATCAAATAGGGAAGATTTTAAAAATAAGACTCTAAATAGTAGTAATCATAAAGAAAAAGGTTAATAAATTAAGCGACATTGCAATTATGAACTTCTGTTCATCAAAACACACCACCAATTAATCTTCCTTTATCTCAAAGTGTTTAAAGTTTTGCTGAGTTAAAAAAAAAAACCTACAATATTAAGTGTGAAGATAAGCAAAACCCGAGAGACTCTGTCTCAAAAAAAAAAAAAAAAAAAAACCCTGGAGAAATGTGTTTACATAAAACTGACAATGGATTAGAAGGCAGAAAACATATTCTTACAAATTACGTAGAAAAAGTCAGAAAATTATACATAGAAAAATGATTAAAAGATATGAATAAGTCTTAACCTCAATCTGGAAACATCTTAAATATTAATTGAGAGTCAAATAAATAAAGTATGTCACACTAGGCTGTTGGAGAGAAATTTTTAAAAGTGAACTACAGCCTTGGGTATGAGTCAAAGTTTCAAAAAATGATGTTAATTTAAAAAAATAGAATGCTATGGTAAAATACACTCAGAGTGCTTGTCAGTAAATCTTCTTATTTTGTTGTTTTTTAATTTCCTCATGGACTTTATGTTGTACAGAAGTTAAGATGTTTATGCACTTGAATTTACCACTCTTTTTTCTTTATTTTCTCTAAGCATTCCCCCCATACTTCAAATTGTTGAGTCTGAAATAATTGGCTGTCCCTTTTCTTGATTTAATTATAAAACCACTGCACACAATTCTTTGGAAATGTAATTGTGTATATTGCCTAGGATAATGTCATGTACATAAGTATTACTGAAAAACACTCTCAAATTCTTATTCCAGTTTTACTCCTTTCCATCTGAGGTTGTCTAAATATTTTTTTAACTCAAAACTTAAAATTATATTTGCTTTGGCACCTCTCACTAGTGAATAAAGCTAATGCAGAATTAAGTTTTAATCATAAAATATTCTATATAATTTTTACTATATCATTAACAGGTTTCAAGCATTAAAAACAAGTCACTGGTAGAGTAGTAGTTGCTTCCTGAAGATCTGAGAGATAACAACAGACATTTGAACCTCTGTATTTGAAAAAAAAAAAAGGACTCTTTTGTTCAGTCTAGAAGCTCTAAAATTTCCAGGCACCAATCAAAAGGGATATTTTCCATCCCTGAGTGACACCTGAATACATGTCATTCATAACAAAAGGAGAGTTTCAATGTGTTCAGGCAGGAGATTAAACAGACTTTTCAGAAATGAACAGAAGTGCCTATAATTTCGAGCTCAGTTAATTTAATCTGTTACCAGAAGTCTGCTTTCTTTCTTGTTTTCTATTTAAGCCATATTCTGCAACAGTTTTGACAAGAATAAAGTCAGCCATTTTTTCTGTAGCCTTGACTATATGTTTTAATTCCTATAATTACTCTTATAAAAATCCATAGTTTGATATTTTCACTTGCGTAAGAAGTTAATGATATTATTTCTTAGAGTTTTGCTGTTAAAATTAATGAATATGCTAAATGCATGTAGTTCTAAAAAACATCTTCCTGGCAATAAGACTTAGAAGTAAAACTATAAGGGATCCGTGCAAAAGAGCATGTAACTGAGAACTAAATCATGAAAGACATTTTCCAAATTGTTGTAGGAAATCAGTATAGAATGGAATGAGGAAGTGGAATTATGATTCCTAAGCTGATGCTCTACAAAATGTTTTTCAATTCAAGAGGACGTCATAGGAAGAATCGAACGGTCTATGTAAAGGGATAGTTAAGAGTTGCACACATAGATACAAGGGAAAACTTCAACCTGCAGTATAACCATAAAGTCCAAAGTGTGCTGCTTTATGCGTGATTGAAGGAGGAAGAGGAATACTGGCTAGGGACTACAAAAAGATGTTAAGGATGAATCATGGGTGCTTGGTAGACAGAACTGGAGAGATGACAGGAAACAATAATTACCCAAAGGCTTGAGGTCAAAACCAAGATTAGTATCTGGACTGTCTGATCCAAATTGGATAATATCCAGGGAGAAAATCTGATTATGTCATACCCAAGCCTAAACTTCTTTTATAATTCATCAGTATCTTAAGATAAAGTCCAAACCCCTTAAAGTTCTATCTGGCCCTCTATGTTACAGACACAAGTTTTCTTACCATATATATTCATCTTCTAACTCTAAGGAAACCTGAACTCCAGCCACTCCAAACTTGCCCCACGCCTTGTCTATGCTATGTTCTTTGATTCCTTCATTTCTGTCTTGTATAGTTTGTACTGCCTGTTTGCTCCTACTCAGCTAACCATCTTACAGACTTCTATTTATTAAATCCAACTTCAATGACTCCACTTAGGAGGTTTTTGCTATTCTGCTAGGTGTGGCATTTCCTCTTCCATGATTCTGTGACATTGTTCATTCTGATAGTAATTATTTACTTATGGATCCCCTTCTCGCTCTACTTGGAGCTACTCAAGTTCAAAGATGATATCCCATTCACATTTATATTTGTGTTTGGTTTCAAGTCATATGATAGAAAGATCTCTGTATTTACAGTCATAATACTTCACTTTAAAAACTAAGTATCTGAGAAATTGGATTAATCCTTGAGGAGCTATATTTATCATTTGGATTCTCCAGAAGGAAGTCTCAAAGGCAGGCCTTCATGTCTTCTGCTAGTCTAGTGGTACATGTCTCCTCATTATAAAAATCTAATTTGACGTGATGCTGTCAGTGAAATTTGATAGCGACATTGTAACTTATGATTTATTCTTAAGACTGTTGATCTTCAGCTTTATAAAAGTTATTATCTCTTCCAATATTGTAAAGTGTAAATTATTTGAGGATATTTAATTATGCTATAAAAGATAAGAGAACAAGTGGTATGGGTGAAACTCATAAAAAGCATAAAGTGTATACAGTAATTAAACTATGAGCTTACGATTTATAGGTGAAGCTCACAGAATGTGTTAAGTATAGATGAGTAGACAAGTGGCATGTAAAGACAGGAAAAATTACAACGTAAAAATATCGAGTAAATTAGTAATCTCTAAGACATGCCAAAGACAGTTAATAAAAATATGGTGGGAAAATGTTACTTAAAGATAGAAAGACATGTAAAGACCAAGTCATGATCATGATATAGCTGGGTCATGAGAACATATGATCCTGTTCTGGCCCCACATGCTCTTAACCCAAGAAACACAAATGAACCCCGGAGTGGCTCAGCAGGCTAATAGGCCTGGTGTACTTGCCTCTGCATTTTCTAATAGAGCAAGTGTGTATTGGCCCTGGACATCTTCCACTGGTGGGCCACTTACTCAAGTCTGAACTATGATTCTCATAATCACGTCAAAAGCTGGGAAAGGACATACGAAGGCTGCATAAGGGATTCAGGTAGTGTGGTACCCCCGCTTATAACCTGTTCTAAGTGTGTGGACCCACCGCATCTCTTTTCCCTGGTTTCTTCACACTGTATGATTTAATAAACTGTAATGTGAGCATCTTAATTGTGTCTGTGAACCTTTCCGTTCCATGACCTCTGGGTTATCTTGCCTGGTAGTATACTTTGGAGGCTATCACTGCATCAAAGTAATTCTCTATGTGACAAGTAGAACAATAGTTTCTATTGAACCATTTGGATTCATATAGCTCAGATGAAACGACTAAATGAAAGAATAAATGACACAAACCAAAAAGATAACCTTTTCAATCAAGAACAAAAATATATGCTAGCTAAATAATTGTAAAACATTTTTCAAAATTCACTCTCATTAAGGAAATAATTAATCAGTTTAAAACTAAGAGCTATCGGCCCTGCTGCAAACATTCAAGAAAGGTGATAGAATGGAGTTGGTGAACTCCTAACCTGGGAGGCTGAATATGAGCTCCAATCTGGCTTCTGTAGATTCCTAGACGGGTAACTTAATCAGATTGCTTAACTTTACTGAGCCTCTGTTTCTCATTTGACAAATGGGGGCAAAAAACCTGTCAGGATATTTTACAGATATAATTAAGATTTTTAATCAGTTGGCTTTAAGTAAAAAGGATTGCCCTTGATAATGTGTGTTGTCTTCATCCAATCCATTGAAGGCCTTAAGAGCAAAAACCAAGATTTCCCTGAGAAGAAGTAATTTGGCCTGAGTTTCCAGCCTGTAGGCTTGCCCTGCAAACTTCAGACTGGCCAGCCCCAACAATTGCATGAGCCAATTTTATAAGTGTGTGTGTGTATATATATATATATATATATATATATATTCCATATTTTATATATATATACATATATATATATGCATTATTGTTTCTATCTCCCTGGAGAACCCTGACTGATATACTTTCCTGTCTCTATTTCAAATTACTATGAAAGTTATTCAAAAACTGAAAAATGCTATGCCAAAGTAAGCTATATCTTCCCAAAGGTATCTCAAGTATTTAATTTGAATTGATGAATGTAAATATATGTATTTTATAATTTTACAAAATTCTTCTTATAAAAGCACTCTGTAAACAATACAGTGCATAGAAATGCCAGTTTTCGAAAGGGACGATACTGAGGAAAAGTTGAATGGTGTTTATAAACAGTCGCTTTTAAGTACTTTATGAATCCTAATTTTACAACAAAGTTGAAAGAGAACAATGCCAACCTTTTTTCTCATTCTCATTCAATATAATTAGAATACATTGTTGATTTTGATTTTAGAAAAATGCCTCTTTCATCAACCCTTTCAGTAAAGGTGAAATTTTACAAAATTCATTTATTCTAAAGATACACAGAACCTTGCCCTTCATTACCAGAATCCATCATTTTAGTCTTTCATTGGTGTTTCACTATAAAATCTGCCATTTTGGTTAGTCTAGCCCAGACAAGCAGTGATTGTTCTGTCTCAGTGAGCACATCCTCACATAAAAGCTCAGCTATGGATTCCACTATTTGTTCTACTGAGTTCACAATGAGCAAATTACTGAAATCTCCTGTACCCTCAGTTAGCAATCTAGTTGATCAGCCTTTGAGGATTGTTAACCAAGCAAATTATTGTTGCAACATGCCTCCCCATCATCACTCCTCTACTTTCCACAAGCCTCGGATCAGAATTAGTCTTACTACTTTAGAGACGTAGCTCAGTTTGCTTTACTGCAATCCTTATTTATAAAACTTGGCTCAATGGCTTCAGCTTTACCCCCAAAATTAAACTTACCTTCAAAGGGTAAAGTTCTGACCAGTAGTAAACATTTTAAAATGTAATGCCAATTTTGAAGACTATTATTCCAACAGCTTTTTGAAAATTATTTGTAGCAGTGACCTCAACAGATCAAGTAATTGAGGCTGATGATATACAGTGATGATGTGAAAGAGAAAAATGTATATTTGAATGTTTATGTTTTGATTGGGTTGTTGAAGAAAAATCAGCCTTAAATCCACATCCATTATTCACTGATTTTGATTTAACTATAAAATCCATAATCTTTTTTTAGGCTTTGTACCATCAGTACCTAGCACAGTGCTTGGTATATGAACTGTGTTTATGATCTACAGATAGATATTGCAAGGATAAATGTGTCTCATTATTTTCTGATTTATTAGGGGTGGTAAACTTAGGTAATATACAACATTTGGCCTATGACAATTACCTGGTATAAATTTCTAAACTAAAAATTAGCTGCCCAAATCTTTAAAATCTTTAAAAGGGAAAAAACTTGCTTTTGACTTCAAAGTGAAAAAAGTCAAAGTTTGAGCAAAAGCTAAGCAAGGACACCTACATGTCTCTTAGATCTGTTGTCCTTTGCATATACCTCTTGGTTTAAAAAACAATACAGGAAAGAAAAAGAGATGATCGGGAAGAGAGGGAGGGAGTGCCAGAGAAGTGAGAAGCGTATTTACTTCTGTTTATTCTATCATTACGTTGAGAGAATACTCCTGTTGTCTGTGTACCAAAGCAATTTCCCCCACCCACATAGAAAACCTTGGTGATTCTTCAATCATGGCTAAATGCCAACCTTTCCATATTAGTTGGAAGAAGCTTCCAGATGGTTTCCCTAAAGAAACTCATTGTGTAAATCCAGATGATAAGAGTAGTGAGATTGTTGGGACTTCTCTTTCATCAATGAAGTTCCTTTATAAGCTTATAAAACTGTATCTGCTCGATTGCATGTTTTACACAGAACAGACCCTGCCATAGTAAGTGCCATAAATGGGGGTAGATAGTAATATTTTTCATTCTCAACATATTGGAATGTTGACTTTTCCAAATTCCTCATGCAGCATGATAATAGGACTTTAAAATCTCATATTGCAGCCTACTTTGGCAACCCTTCTAGGAGCTGTCAGGCCAGTACTCCACTGATAGAGTGATTTCATCAAACAAGGTGGGGCCTTATAAAACATTACATCATCTGTACACACTGAGCCAGGGAAAGATCTTCTCACATGGTACCTCCAGAGTAGGTTGTCCAGGGAACATTTCAATGACTCAAAGCCATAATGATTCTACCCTTACTTGAGAAAGTATTTTGTGAACTATTCATCTTGCTCTTAGGAAATACAGACATACTGAATTTTGAGCTGCACGAGACACTTGAGATCATCAAATTCAACACCTTTGTTTTTGCAGCTAATCCAGGATGTAATTGGTGGAAGAACTGGAACTAAAACGCAGGTCTCCTGCTCTTTCTACTACCTGACACTGATTGTTAATTATTTAACATTAAAAAATGACTTTTATTTAAGAACACTCTTTCCTCCTCCATCTGTAATATAACAAAGGATGTGCTTTCCAAACAATTGCTCTCATGCCAGAAAGTCCTTCAGTTTATATTTCTTTTTTGATATTATAGTATGTATCCATTTTTTTAAATATGTAAAAAAAAAAGGTTTTCAGAATTTCTTCTAGGAAAATTGTCATTTGGCAAAAATTTATTGTACTTAAGTTTTTAAAAATACAACAAAGTGAAATTAATTTCACTCAATGAAATGTCAGTTACTCATTTTGGGAATATAGCTTAAGACCCCTATTATAAAGACATAGCATAAAATGTATGGACACTAAGAAATGCCTACATGTTTTTAAATTGTCACAGGTAACTTTTTTATTATAGAGTAAACTAACAATCATCTTCTTCCAGTAAGTGTGGTATATATAATTTTGTTTCTCATAAGCAATTTGTGCAATGTTAGCCATCAAATGAGTTCCATCTTATTTCTTTGGATTGTTCATATAAAGTCCAGTATTTTCCCCAAAATGACTCTTTTAGAATTTTCTAGGGCTCTCCACTTATGAACAGCATCTTATTCGTTTATCCCAAGAGACAAGCAAAATCTCTCTGGATAGTTTCCAGGGAATTAATTATCTTCTTTGTGCATAGCCACTATCAGGCAAGTCCTCCTCTTGGAATAGTATTGAATCTCAGTCTAGCTCATCCCCCTGTAACCTAGAATGACAACTATAGGTTTGGAGTCACAGTACACCTGGGTTTAAATGCTGACTCTGCTGCTTAATGGCTCATCAACTTGGGCAAGTGAGGGAAACTCATAGTAGCTCATTGGTTCGGAAAATAACGCCCACTTTTCAAGGGTGTTGTAATGATTACATAAAATAATATGTGTACACTGATCCCAGAAAATGCCTAAAATAGAGTAAGTTCTGAATAAATGGCATTACTTATATTATTTCCCTTCAAACAACATGTTACTCCTGCCTTCCAATTTTTCAGGTACTGGCAGATTCTCACATTTCTAATGACCAAAACAATGCTGACAATTAGGTGGTTATATTTTCTCAGGTTACTTTCTAAGCTAATTTACCTTCTTTTTTAATTTTTGCAAATAACCCTTAGTTAATCACATTTGTGGCATGTGTTCACTATGGTAAGACTTTTTCAGCCTATTTTTCCCATTCCAGAAGACCAGAATTCTTAATTATGTATTATTTCTTTAACCATGTAGACAGAGATTTCAGAGCTCCTTAAGGTGAATTAAACCTACTACCATCCTTGCAGCAGAGCTTCCTTATTTTAGACTGCTGAAATGAGGGCTAAGCATTTTATCACAGAGCAAATAACTGGCAAATCTGGATGTGGAAGCCAACAAGCTAGAATACCAGCTCTTTGTGACACTGAAAGAACACTTCCATTGATTGAGTTCCTCTTCTTTGAGGTTTCAACAATACCTTAGTGAGAATTTGACCAGAGATGAGAGCACCTTCCTGTACTGAGATATGATGCATCCGCACACTCACAGACAGTTCTCTATTGACTTTACTGTAGGAAAGGGAAGCCTGGCATGCCTCTTCAGAAGGGCAAGCCAACCTAATCAACAACTGCACTAACTCCTAGCTTTCCTACAGAAGCAGCACTGTGCCCACGCTGCTTAACCATTTCATATTTACGGCGTTGGCTGCCTGCTCAGAAATAAAGTAGGTAATAATTATCCAACTTAATTTAGCTTTATTAGATAACCTGATTTTGCCTATTTTCCCACATCATTAGCATAAGTTATCTGGCTCAAGGTTCAATATATTGCTTCTTGTCATAAGAATAAAAATGTCTCCATATTCTTCAGTACACAGTGAATGTAATGTTTTAATATTTGAAAGTTATTAATCAGAGTGATAGAAATATTGAAATAAGGAAAATTCTCATCTACCAAGTTTAACATATACATCATATACATTATTCTATACTGCTATATGAGTGTGTGCGTGTGTGTAAAATATACTGTTGAGGTAAATTTTGGATTAAGGCAAAATTTAATCCTATGATACAGATTACTTATAAAGAAATCATACCTATGAGAGTTTACATACCATTATCTTGGCAGTTTGAATTTGAGCTCTTCAATAATTAAAAATATTTTTGCTCCTGGTGTAAGCTCAGTTGTTGAATATGTATTTTTAAAAGGAAAGAGATGGTGCTGTTCTGCTATTATTATTTATCTCAATCTTCAGCTTGCTTGTCTTACAAAATCAAACACTATACTATGTTTCTCTTCAGTCTTGGAATAAAAAGAATTTAATCTAAAAATAACATAATTCATGCTTAGTGGTTTGGAGGTTCTGAATTGCCCATTCTAATATATAATCAATTTTATTTCACTGTATAGGTGTATGTTTAATGACAAACCTGTAGAATTTCTATGATTATTTGTTCCTTGGGATGAAAGTCTATTTTGATTACACCATAAACATTTTTTGATTATTCAAAAATATTGAGATAGAAAAAAGAACAAGTTGAAATAGTGCTCTGTACAGCTCATACTCGCTCTCGTTTAATGCTATCCAACTGTGAAAACAGCACCAAAGAGCATGGTTTTCTAGCTCGCAAACCAGACACAGAAATGTTCCCCAGTTTAATACAAATACATGATTCAGAAAAGGAAATTGCTGTGTCAGATGTTTATATTTCCCAGTCAGATTGTTTCCTGCTTTGGAAATCACTGTGCCCAGTCAATCAGGCCTGAGATGGGTCTGTTCAGCCTTTGCAGGGGAATTGGCCAGCTCAGAGTGAAAATACTTTCCAAATATTTAGGTGGGATTAAAGCTCAGTTTGTAAGACATTCTAGTTACCTAAATAGAAAACATTTTTGCTCTTTTCCTTCATATAAAGATGTTTATTTGTATATGTTATAATTTTTAATTTTTTCATACTTTTCACAGCAATAGTACTTTGAATTTAAATTTCCATTTACCCTATCAATCATATCAACTCATTTCTAATAAGGTGAGATGTTATTTTATAGTTACAGGATATTCCTAGTTACTTCCATTAGTAGAAGCCCAAGGTTTTGGAAATCACATTTTATCCAGTAACTTAATTTTCCCCAATCACATTTCCTATATAACCTGCTATTAATAAACTAATCAATCTAAATTTTATCTATTGCTCCAATATTTATTACATTAATTGCTTTGTATAGCAATTAATTAACACTCTAACCTCCCTTCCTCTGGTAAATGCACTGTGCCTTTTTTTTCTTTTTTTTTTTTTTTTTGTAATTTTGTAGACCTCTTCTTCTGACCACCTGTTTCTAGCAGAAGCTGCTAATTTACTGCCCAACCACCTCCAGTCTCAGTGATTGGACCAAAAGAAGCTAAAACAGTCATTTCCCAAGATTTTGTAATTTAAGACAGGAAGGAACCACATAAGAGGAGGTATTTGTTTACTAGTGGTATATACTAATTTGGAAATTGTATGTGGACTATTAGTAGCTTTTGTTTTGTTTTGCTTTTCTTTGTTTTGTTTTGTTTTTAGGAGATAGAGTCTTGCTCTATCACTTAGACTGAAGCGCAGTGGCGCGATCATAGTTCACTGCAACCTTGAACTCCTGGGCTCAAGTGATCCTCCTGCCTCAGCTTCCCAAGTAGCTAGGACTACCAGGTCAGTGCCACCATGCCTGGCTAATTTTTAAATTTTTCTTTTGTAGAAATGTGGTCTCGCTATGCTGCCCAGGCTGCTCTTGAATTTCTGGCCTCAAGTGATACTTCTGTGTTGGCCTCTTAAAGCACTGGGATTACAGGCGTGAGCCACCATGCCTGGCCTATTTAGTGTTTTTATGAATTGATTTAAAAATTTCTCCTTGCGTAATATACAATGGAACCCATTGTTACATATGCATCTTATATATAATATGGAATTTAACATTTCTAGGTAATCAAACATGATTTATGCTTTTGCCGCTAAGTTTGTAAAATTTCTTTGTTCGAGAGTTTGATTAGTGTTCTCAGTATGTCACAAATATTCTCTCACAGTTTTATTCACTCACTTTTGCCCAAGTACCAAGCAGTAGATCATTCAACTCCACAATGTTAGAAAACGGCAATTGTTTTGTGCATTAATTCTGGAAAGGAGCCATTTTTAATGAGTAGAATTCAGTGAGAAGGAGATAATTTATTTGTGGCAGTGTTTTAAGTCTCAGGACCACCTCCTGAGAAGTGGGTGAAGGCAGGAATATTCCTTTCAACTGTTTAAAAAAGAAAAATACATTTGTGCACCTGTCACACAGCTATAGTGACAGTTTAACAATGCATGCAGGAACTGTGCTCAGCAATTACTTGCTGTACATGAGGTGTAAATGCTTTGCTGCTTCAAAAATTCCTCTGCAAAGCATCAGGTCTAACAACATCTTCAGTGAGCTTTTTAGTGAGAGACTCAATATTGTCTGTCATCTTTTAAAATTTGTGTAAGGTAATAAAAAGTAGCTGATTTCTAAAGGCAGAAAAACTCGTAAAATCTCACAGAATGATAATTGTCAAAAGGATAATTTTTTTAAAGTGGTGTGTTCTTATACTGGAATGTTACTCAGCATTGCAAACAAAGCACACATACATATAAACATGCATACCCCTCATAACCACAATGGTGAGCAAACGTATTAAGACAGGAAAGAAAACTATTAGTATATGTTCATTATATTATATATAGTTCAGAAACAGGGGTGATAGGGTGTCCCCTCCCAGATCTCAGCTTGAACTGTAGTTCCCATAATTCCCTCCTGTCATAGGAGGGATGCGATGGGAAGCAACTGAATCATGGCGGCAGGTTTTTCCCTCTCTTGCCTGCTGCCATGTAAGATGTGCCTTTGCTTTCCTTTTGCCTTCTGCCATGATTGAGGCCTCCCCAGCCATGTGGAACTGTGAGTCCATTAAATCTCTTTCCTTTATAAATTACCCAGTCCAGTATGTCTTCATTAGCAGCGTGAGAACAGACTCATACAAGAGGTATGTATGTAGGTGGTAAAAAACACCTTAACAAAAATGAGACAATCGTTATCATGTAGTCATAATAGTGGTTAAGTTTAGGACAGGAGAATGAGTCTGGAAGGAAGGCACAGGATGGGAGTCTCCTGGGTCACTAGCCATGTTCTATTTCCTAACCTGTATGGTGGTAACAATCAGTGTTTGCTTTGTAATTTTTCATTTTTTTCTTGCATTGTTCTTTAAACATTTATGAATGTATTTTATTTTTCAGTAAACATATGCTAAACTCACTGTCATAGTTAATTGCAGGTATCTACCTTTTTGAAAGTATCAAATTATTTTAAAACTGTTACAATTGAGATTGTTCATAAGCTCATGGAATCTAGATGTGAAGGTACAGATTTTTAGTGAGCAAACTAGGGTGTTACCTTTTAGTGATGAGAGGAAATCCTTAATTTAAAAATGTTGGCAGTAGATTATGGTAAACATACTTAAACGAAAACAAAATCACTTATTCCCTGAGGGTTTGCATAAACTAGACGACATATTTTTATTCCAGAAGTGCTTTAAATATTTGTTCTGAGTGTACTGTCATTTTCTTCTACGTGTCATGTCAAATAAAAGATTAATGGAGGTGTTTGTAGATTTGGAAGCTGATACTGATCATTTGGAAGCATTTATTAAGGACAAGTTAGCACAAATATTCTCCTACCAGCACTAAATTCAAACCAGTTGTAAATAGTTAAGCAGAAAATGGTTCAAATATTCAGAACAATCTTTTTGTGCTATTATAAATTGGAAGGTTTTAGAGGCTTAATAATCAGATAATTGTACAGTAAGAAGGATGATTCCCACTCAATCATGTCTAAAACCTGAGGTTGATATGTATGTGTGTGTATGTATATATATATTATACTTAAGGAGGTGAACCTGGATACATACGAAACCCACCATAATCTACAGTGTGACTACCCTTCCTAATTAATGCCCTGTCAATTTAATGCCTGTTACCCTCCCCATCCCACTGAATAATTGATGGATATTAAACTGCTCGATGTTTTTTATTTCTATGCCTTCAGTTGTTGTGCAAAGGCTCTTTTGATTATGAGTTAGAAAAATCAATGCAAGCTAGGTTAAAAGAAAATGAATTTTTAAAAAACTTTAAAAACAAAATTAGAAACATATTATATACTCAATTGACAATTCCTAATCCATAGAAGTAACTACTATAAACCTTTGGTTATGTGCAGAAACAGAAAACCAAATATCACATGTTCATACTTATAAGCCTGAGCAACATAGTGAGATCCTATCTCTAGAAACAAAAAATTAGCTGGGTATGATGGTGCATGCCTGTGGTCCCAGGTACTTGGAGTCTGAGGCACGAGTATCACTTGAGCCCAGGAGGTCAAGGCTGCAGTGAGCCATGATCGTGTCACTGACTCCAGCCTAAGCAAACCAGCTGAGACCCTGTCTCAAAAATGAAACAAAAAAGCAAATGGGAACAATAGACCCTGGGGACTCCAAAAGGAGGAGGGAGGGAGAGAGGGAGCAAGGGAACGGCTGAAAACTTCCTAATGGATACTATGTTCATGATCTGGCTAATAGGGTCAATAGAAGCCCAAACCTCAGCATCACTCAATGTACCCTTGCAACAAACCTGAATGTGTGCCTCCTGAATGTAAAATAAAAATGGAAATTTAAAGAAATCTGTTATGGATCATTCCAGATTTTATACATACATGTACACACACCAACATGCACTCAGTTTTTCTTCATATGGTATGATGTCATCTATGTTGCTCTTCCAATGGCTTTTTCATTTAGTGGACAACTTTCCAAGATAGTATTAAAGAATAAAGTAGGTATCTACCTTATTTTGTAATACTTGCACTATTTTAATGGACATTTATGACAGTTCCCATTTCCAATGGGAATTTGTGGTCATTATCCTGAGATTATCACACAATCCAAGGAAAAGCTAAACAACCATCAGCAAGAATGAATGAACCAAGGCAATTCTGCAGCAGGAATTCTTTGTTTATTTGTTTGAGAAGGAGTCTCACTCTGTCATCCAGACTAGAGTGCAGTAGCCTGATCTCAGCTCACTGAAACCTCCATCTCCTGGGTTCAAGTGATTCTCCTGCCTGAGCCTCCCAGGTAGCTGGGATAACAGGCACATATTACCATACCAGCTTAATTTATTTTTGTATTTTTATTAGAGACGGGGTTTCACCATGTGGACAAGGCAGATCTTGAATTCCTGACCTCAGGTGATCCGCCCACCTCGGCCTCCCAAAGTGTTAGGATTACAGGCATGAGCCACTGCACCTGGCCATCAATCCTTTGATTCTCCTTTCAGAGCTCTGTGATCAATACGCCTTTCCGTTTAAATTCTCTAGAGTGTCTCAGATTGGTTCAGCTGGGGTCAGGTGCTATTCCTAGTCCAATTAGGTTTGACCAGAGAACCAGGGTCATATGGGGGGAAAAAAAGGCTGCCAGGAAGCAATACCTAAGGTGGAATGCTGGGCCTATTACTTGATTTTGTCTTTCTGATGCTTACATGGTCTTACCAACTTCATAGAAATAAATACGACAGGCCAGGCATGGTGGCTAACGCCTGTAATCCCAGCACTTTGGGAGGCCAAGGCAGGCCAATCACGAGGTCAAGAGATCGAGACCATCCTGGCCAATATGGTGAAACCCCGTCTTTACTAAAAATACAAAAATTAGCTGTGCTTGGTGGTGCGCACCTGTAGTCCCAGCTACTCTGGAGGCTGAGGCAGGAGAATCACTTGAACAGGGAATCGGAGGTTGCAGTGAGCCAAGATTGTGTCACTGCATTCCAGCCTGGCGACAGAGCAAGACTCCATCTAAAAAAAAGAAGAAAGAAATACGACAAAGTAGTGTTTAGAACCTTCTACAATACGTTGTCCTTTTCCCACCTTGCCCCTTTACTTCAGTGTTTTCCTGGTACTAGATGCTAAATGCAAAGATCATGTGTTGTGACGGGCCCTGAAGTTGAAGTTGAGAAAGGGCCAGCCTGCGGAGCTGCAGGGAAGGTAGGGACTGGCAGTCTGTAAGAGACCTGAGTCACAGGTCCTTCCTTTTTCTCCAACACACTCACCCGCATTGCTTTCTCAAGTTCCAGACCTACGTGTCCAAGTGCTTACCAACATCTCCATTTAGTCATCCAAAGGACACTTCGGATCAGCATTTCCAGCTGAACTTATCTCCTTCTCACAAATTTATCTCCTTCACTTTTTCTGGGTTACCTCAGTTAAGAGAATCTCCAGCCAATTCCTTTCTCATCCTTGCTTTCCAACCAGGTCACTAACTTCTGTCAGCTCTTCCTCCTTAAGGCATCTCAAATATTGCTTCACTTTTCTCCAGCCCATTACAACTGCCCTTGCTTAGCTAAGACAATTACAACCTCTAACTCATCTAAGCCAGCTCCTGCCTTTGGTCTTGTTCCCTATAATCAATTCTTGACCCTGCAGCCTGTGTTAGCAAAACTGATCACTCCTTATCTTGCAACTAATTTCTTTTCAGAATAAAGCCTAAAGTCTTTAGCATAGCACAGCATAGAATGACATTGCATAGCCTACAAGGCATTTCATTAATTGTCTGCTTCTTCTATTCTAGTCTTTCTATTCTCCTCCCTCATTAACCTTTCTCTTTATTTTCTCGTAACTCCCTGATTTCGTGTTTGTAGAGGTCTGGTTCTGAACCTTGACTAGACATTAAAATCACATGGAGAGCTTTAAACTATCCCACTGCCAAGGTCATCCCAGACCAATGAAATCAGACCCTCTGGGGGAGAACCCCAGCATCATCTGTATGTTTTAAAGTTCCCAAGATGATTCTGATGTGCAGCCCAGTTTTGGGACCTTTGCAATTTGGTGCATATGTTTACTTTCTCTTTCTGACCAAATTTGCATCCATGTCTTTATTTGTTCTTAGATCTTCACATCCCCTGAAAGCTGCCCAGTACCTACTTACCCTACAGATTTCATCTCACAACCCACTTATACTGGGAAGCCTTTGACCATAGAGAATAGGTTATGTAAATAGATGTAGAATTTTGAACAATGAAGTCTCACAAATCTTTAAATTCATGTTCATAAATTATTTCTTGAGCCATCTGATATCTATGTAATAAACATTTTTGAAGACTCAAGTGTGTTTGTCAGGCCAATAATACACTTATATTCATGAGTTAGCTACCACTGCTGGGGTTTGTACTGTGAGTGGTGGCAAGTCTATATGGGTCTGCAACAACATAAATTCTTGCCCCCTCAGAAGAAAGAATTAGACTGAGGGGCATAAGGCAGAGTGAGAGACTGAGGGAAAGTTTTAGAGCAGGAGTGAAAGTTTATTAAAAAGTTTAAAGCAGAAATGAAAGAAAGTCAAGAACACTTAGAAAAGTGCCAAGCAAGCGACTTGAGAGATTCAAGTGCACGTTTTGACCCTTGAGTCGGGGTCTTATATGTTGACATGCTTCCGGGGTTGCATTACTTCTCTCCTGATTTTTTCCTTGGGGCAAGCTGTCTGCATGGAGTGGCCTGCCAGCATTTGGGAGGGGCCACATGCACAGCGTGTTCACTAAAATTGTGCGCATGCTCACTTGAGACGTTTTCCCCTTATCAGTCCAGTGTTTCTAGAGGAAGGTCATATACCAGTTAAACTCCACCATTTAGTACATATGCTGGAACTCACTATCCCAACTCCTGAGATCTTATCAGGAAGCTGCTGGTCACCAGTGTCAGTTTTTTTCTATCTATTGGGAAACTTCCTTTTCCTGGTGCTGGCTATGACAAATTAATATTTTAGAGATGCAGTTCAACAACTACCTGATCGTCACCTGATGGCTGCCTGACATTTCTGGTGAGCAAGCCTTCTCCTGTCTGCCCTACTACCTCCTGTAACAGTGCTGGGTGAATTGTCTACATTATTTCATTTAATCTTTTTAACATCATTAGGAGGTACTCAAATCCCATTTTGCTACTGAGAAAACTGAAGTTTTTGGACAGTTTAACAAATTTCCCAAATACATACTGAAGCTACAGTATAGATATGTATATGGATTTTTTAAAACCCAAAATATATTCACCAGACTTTTAAAAAATCAGAACGTTGTAAATGTAAACATTGAAATCTTTTAAACAAGAAACCTTTTTAAGTTGATATTTTTAAAATTTCTGATACCATGGAACGAACTGTTTGGCTGGATAGCAGAAAAAAAATAAATAAAAACGTTGGAAATAATAACTAATGATGTTATGACATATACCAGTGTTTCTGATAAGCACATAAAGATTCAGAGAACAGAAACTAGAGATGAGCTTATTTTACTTTAAATTGGAAAACAGTTATTTACTCTTTCAATGTGAACTCAAGAGGGTGCATTTCAAAAGCAATAGTTAGAAACAAAAATTTGAGCAGGATTTCTAGAACTTTTTTTTGCTACAGATACCTCTGTATCTACTGCATGGTTGGCAGACATTAAGGTTTTAGAACCACACCCTTTTCTTTTTTTTTTTTTTTTTTTTTTTTTTTTTTTATTGCATTTTAGGTTTTGGGGTACATGTGAAAAACATGCAAGGTTGTTGCATAGGTGCATACGTGGCAGTGTGATTTGCTGCCTTCCTCCCCTTCACCCATATCTGGCATTTCTCCCCATGCTATCCCTCCCCAACTCCCCACCCCCCCGCTGTCCCCCCCACTCCCCCACAACAGACCCCCATGTATAGTGCTCCCCTCCCTGTGTCCATGTGTTCTCCTTGTTCAACACCCGCCTATGAGTGAGAACATGTGGTGTTTGATTTTGTGTTCTTGTGTCAGTTTGCTGAGAATGATGGTTTCCAGGTTCATCCATGTCCCTACAAAGGACGCGAACTCCTCGTTTTTAATGGCTGCATAATATTCCATGGTGTATATGTGCCACATTTTTCCTGTCCAGTCTATCATCGATGGGCATTTGGGTTGGTTCCAGGTCTTTGCTATTGTAAACTGTGCTGCAATGAACATTCGTGTGCATGTGTCCTTATAGTAGAACGATTTATAATCCTTTGGATATATGCCCAGTAATGGGATTGCTGGGTCAAATGGAATTTCTATTTCTAGGTCCTTGAGGAATCGCCACACTGTTTTCCACAATGGTTGAACTAATTTACACTCCCACCAACAGTGTAAAAGTGTTCCTATTTCTCCACATCCTCTCCAGCATCTGTTGTCTCCAGATTTTTTAATGATTGCCATTCTAACTGGTGTGAGATGGTATCTCAATGTAGTTTTGATTTGCATTTCTCTAATGGCCAGTGATGATGAGCATTTTTTCATATGTTTGTTGGCCTCATGTATGTCTTCTTTTGTAAAGTATCTGTTCATTTCCTTCGCCCACTTTTGAATGGGCTTGTTTGTTTTTTTCTTGTAAATCTTTTTTAGCTCATTGTAAATTCTGGATATCAGCCCTTTGTCAGATGGGTAGGCTGCAAAAATTTTTTCCCATTCTGTTGGTTGCCGATTCACTCTATTGACTGTTTCTTTTGCTGTGCAGAAGCTGTGGAGTTTGATTAGGTCCCATTTGTCTATTTTGGCTTTTGTTGCCAATGCTCTTGGCATTTTGGTCATGAAGTCCTTGCCTACGCCTATGTCCTGAATGGTTTTGCCTAGGTTTCCTTCTAGTGATTTTATGGTGTTAGGTCTTATGTTTAAGTCTTTAATCCATCTGGAGTCAATTTTAGTGTAAGGTGTCAGGAAGGGGTCCAGTTTCTGCTTTCTGCATATGGCTAGCCAGTTTTCCCAACACCACTTATTGAACAGGGAATCCTTTCCCCATTGCTTGTTTTTATCAGGTTTGAACCACACCCTTTTCATCCACTACTCCTTTCTCTCTCTGCCTCTCCCCACGTCTCCCCTAAAATCACCTCCTCTAGGGGACCAACTGAGTAACTTAAGGAGGGAGATTACCTGTTTACCTAAGATAGTTGGCTCTTAACTCTGACTCTTAACTCCCCTAAAATCACCCCTCCCTACCTTTCCCCTAAACTCCCCTAATCGCTCTCTATTTTCCAGTTTGTTCTGTGTGTTCGCCTCCTGTGTAATTACCATAAATAATCAGCAAGATAGGACCTGTGTGGTACAAGTGCCATACCTTGGTTGTGTTGTGAGCAACCACTTAAAGTGGTGGCAACCTAAACATTTGCACACTTCTCACCACGGTGTCAACAAGTAAATCCAACCGGTGAAATTTTGGAATACCTCTTCATGGTTAATAACTGACCGGAAAGTCACCTGCTGTCAGTTGAAGTGTTGACTGGCTAATTGACTCTGTATGCTTAGTATGGGTGTTTATAGCAGCTCAAAATGATTTATTCAAATTAAACAAAAAAAAATTGTTCTGTCCTATGGAGAACTGAGCTGGGGAAAACAAAAGGCTTTGTTTAGCTGTAAACCATAAAAACAGAGGTATGGTACTTGCTTCTGCCAAGGCTAAAGTAAAGCAATTAGCATCATGACTTGAGGGGTCACAAGATCCAGAAAAGCAACATTGTGGAACTTTCTTAAGCCAGATACGGGGGGGGGTGAGGGGGGGGGTGGTGTTGCAAAAAGTCCACAGGAGTCCTCAGTTAACAGTAAGGTAGGCAGGAAAAGCTCCCATTATGAGTTTCTTTGGTCTATCCTCTGTCTTCATTGTTCTCAGGCCTTGAATAGGTGTTAATCCTTCCCTGCTTGTGTTCTATTCAGTATTTCTCAGCTACAAGAGAGTTTTTCATTCCCTTTCTTCCCAAAGAAAGTGTGAGGTTATTCAGCATGTTATAGTGAGCTGCCAGTGTTAGAGAGATACCAAACTCTGATTTCCAAGTCACTAATACCAGCCCCAAACCTGCCCCCCCCACCACACACACACGAGGCCAAGGTGTGCAAAAAGACAAAATTATATCAGTGGATGGAATAGTGTAAATCAGTCAGATTGCTAACTTAAATACCAAGAAATTGAGAGTCAGAAAGGTGATTCATTTGTTCAAATTCACACTACTTATTGGCAAACTAGAATAAGATCCAGATCTCATAGTTCCAGTCAAGCGTATTTTTCTACTCCTAATTATTTATTTTAGTAAACTAATTTTGTTTACAGAATTTCTTAACACCTTTTGAGGTAGGTAGTGACACCTTGGTTATCACAAAACTAGGGGTAGACCACAGCCAAAAAGAAGCACAACTATTTAGTATAATTTTTAACTTAATTTTATACTGTGCTTCTAAACTTTACTGATATCAGGTTTTTTTTCAATATCTGGGTTTTGGTGGCACAATCTGGATTATTTATGTCTTGTAATTTTGCAATGTTATTTCAAAGGAAAATGCATTTTCCTTTGATTTGTCACTATTACTCTTTCCAGTATGACTAACTATTGCACTATGTGTTTTCAAACAAGGTGGCACGGCTCCTCTAGAGGAACAACTGAGTAACTTAAGGAGGAAGATTACCTGTTTAACTAAGTTGACTCTTGACGCTCAGTGTGTTATGCAGTTCTCCTTCCTGGCCCAGGAAGGTGCCTTCGAGAATAAACCCAACTGGGCCTAATCCATTTTGATAACCTTTCTTAAAAGATCTGGCTGGGCAAGGTGGCTCAAATCTGTAATCCCAGCACTTTGAAAGGCTGAGGTAGGAGGATTGCTTGGAATTCTAGATCAGCCTGGGCAACATAGTGAGACCTAGCTCTACAAAAAAAATTAAAAAAAAATTAGTGGGGCATGGTGGCATGCACCTGTATTCTCAGCTACTTGGGAGGCTGAGGCAGGAGGATTGTTTGAGTCCAGAAGTTGAGGCTGCAGTGAACCATGATCATGCAATTGCACTCCAGCCTCGGTGACAAGCCAGTGGGTGACCCTGTCTCAGAAAGGAAAAGAAAGAGATCTGGCAATTGCTTTATTTATAATTCTTTGTGAAATATCAAACAAATAACTTCTCTGCTTTGGGTGCTCTGACGATGTAAATGTCATGAAGTCAAGGCATAATTGTTCTTACTTGGCAGCACTTAATGGCATATCTATGACATGCCACTGAGTGCTAACTCTGTAAGCACATGTAGTAACTATATCCCAAATTGCAATTCCAGGATACACTGGATCTTCAGTGTCCAGGATACCCAACAGGCACCACCACATGTTACTGTACTCAGCTCCAACCTATGCCCTGGCCAATCATGCTATTTCTTCAACCTCAACCTGAACTTTACATTGAGAAATATATCTACCATTTTTCCTCCTTTCTAGGTTTTAATCTAACTAAAAATATTGGATGCCCATCTTTCAGACAATGAGCTCCTTAAAACAATCACTATGAGGTATTTAACTTTGACTTTCCAGTCACTGACAGCCTTATTATGCGGATTTAATAAATGTGAATCAGGTGAATGAATAAATAAATAAGAAATGAATGTTTTTAGAATCTCTCCCATATAAAGATAATCCTGTTGACATTATGTCTTAATTATGCCCATTTTTCTTTTCTTCGATAATTCCTTGCCCTTTCCCTAACTGCAGCTCTCTTCATCTTTGTCTCAAAATACATCATCCCTTTTCTGCTATGGTCTAAGATTATAGGGAATTGTAAGGCTTGTAGAAGATGCTGGTCTCACATGTCAAAGTAATAAGGTACTGGTTGACAGGCCCCAATAAATTATTAGATGTTTATTGGGGGGCAATGATCAGGTTCCAATTTGCTAGCAAAACTGACACAGTTCATTAAGAGATTAACTAAGGCCAAAACATTGAAAGGGGGCACATCATTTCAAAGCTGGGAGGCTAGAATGGAAATCAGTGAGGAAACGAACTGGAAGAAGACTAAGAGTTATACTACGAGGTGGTGTTAAAGTTGATGTGAGCTTCTAAACACAACCACAGAGGCAGCTCATACCTTCCCTGACCCAGCCCCCGTAATGAGCTCTGTATTGTTGATGGTTGCTCAGTGACCACACTCCTTTCCACATGCCTATCTCAGTTGCTTGTAAAGGATTTGTGGTTTCTCGTTTTTTTTCTTTTACCTTTTAGAACTGCCTTTGAGATTCAGTTATTAATCACAATCCAAATGTCAACAAATGTACTATTGTTTTGAAAGCTGAACACTACTCAAGATGGCCCAGTTGCCATAGAGAATTTTGTGTTATTGACCTGACAAACCCAAGGACGGTGTCCGAGTTAGAGACTTTAAATGTATGGATCCTTCACCCCAACACACCTCTTCTAGGAATTTAACCCAAGGAAGTATTCAGAAACATGCTCACACTGATGGCTCATTATTTACAAAACTCAAAAACTGGGAACAATCTTAGCATTATACATCCATACGAAGGACTGTTGTCAACTAAAACTTAAGTTGTAATAGGATATTCTCATCATTATTATTAACATGCTATTTAAACTATGTGCGTGTAAGTACATACATAACAAATAACTCGACGGATGAAAGCAAAATGTTGACAGTGGTTATCTTTGGGTAGTAAGATTATGGTGAACTTTGTTTTATAACTTTGTAGTTACTTGGTATTTTCTAGGTTTCTGATTAGAAAATATATTATTTTTGTAACTAAAAACATTAATAAAATATAGAACAGGCAAAAGAGATAACTTACATGCTGGGAATTCAGAAACAATGAAATTTTTTTCCTGCTTCTTTAAAACTACCTTTGGAATAAGCTTATTGGTGTCTAAAATTTCACATTTAGAGATATTTCTTTCTCCCTTTTTTTTTTTTTTTTTTGAGATGGAGTCTGGCTCTGTCACCTAGGTCAGAGTGCAGTGGCATGATCTCGGCTCACTGCAACCTCTGCCTCCCAAGTTCAAGCAATTCTCCCTACCTCAGCCTCCTGAGTAGCTGGGATTACAGGCACCCACCACCACATCTGGCTATTTTTTGTATTTTTAGTAGAGAGGTGGTTTCACCATTATGGCCAGGCTGGTCTCTAACTCCTGACCTGAGGTGATCTGTCAGCCTTGGCCTCCCAAAATATTGGAATTACAGACGTGAGCCACTGTGCCCAGCAGAGATACATTTCTTTGTCCTTACTTTGCATCTTTTGCTAAAATGAAAATACAACTAAAAGGGGAAACATTAATTCTATTAAGGATTTATACCATCAGAGACCCGTGTTTTTAAGCTTCAAGTTTATGAAATTAGTTTATTAGGTCTTGGCTTAAACACAAAATAAATGAAATAAAATAGAATTGAAAATATCTAAGTTTTTCCTTCTTAGTAAGGGAAGGAATTATTTAATGATATTTTAATTTCAATCACATAAGTATATACTGGGACATGATGTAAAATATATCCTTTATGAAAAAAAAATATATATATATCCTTTATGGAAGAACACAGTCAAAATAGTTTAGAAGTCACTGCCATAGAAGGAACACTAGATCCTGTCCTGAAAATGTGGCAGAGATACCTGTGAAAGACCACTAGGTGCTTCAAATAGATAAAAGAGAAATCTCTGGGTTTTAAGGATGCAGAAAGGGAGATGAAAGCATCAAAGGACACAATTTGTTCTGTGGTTCTTCTTGGCTCTCCTTGACCTCCTTTGGGAGTCTGAACTGTGGCGCAGAGCTCTACTCAGCAGTTTCCTGGAAAAATGGATCTGCTGCTGCTGTTACACTCATAGTGGATGTTTTTGTTTGTTTGTTTTTTGAGATAAGGTCTTACTCTGTCACTCAGGCTGGAATGCAGTGATGTGATTAAAATTCACTGTAACCCCTCACTCCTGGGGTCAAGTAATCCTCCCACCTCAGCTTCCCAAGAATCCAGGACTACAGATGAGGGCCACCATTCCTGGCTAATTTTTAAATTTTTGTAGAGATCGGATCTCTCTATTTTGCCAAGGCTGGTCTCAAACTCCTGGGTTCAAGTGATCCTCCTGCCTCAGCCTCTCAAAGTGCTGGGATTACAGGTATGAGCCACTGCACCCAGCCCATGAATAGGGTTTTTATAGTTAGTAAAGTTTAGGACTCTAGGATCATTGTAATCCAGTGGGCTTTTCAAGATCTTACTATCTGCTGTTATTTAAACAAAAAACCAGCTACTTGCTCTGTCCTGTGAAAGCAGTATAATCTTTACAAGCTACTGGAAGAATATTTTCTAACAACTGAATGCTCAAATATATTGATACATTTTCAAATAATACAAGAAGAGAGATTGTAGGCCTTCTTTCACCCTTCTAGGATCCAAGATTCTAAACAGTTTGGGAAATCACAATTTATCCTGCCTAACTATTCTGTACCAGTGGATGGGTTTTCATTCTTTTTCATACATTCTTTGTTCCCATAGCATCCAGAATTTCTCATTCAAGCAAAGGAAACTGAGAAAAAAATACATTAAGTTGTACATGATTTTGTGTTACCTCTTGAATGGGTATTTGCTTTGGAAAGAGGACCTAATAGTGTCAAGAAGATACTTAACAGAAAGCAATAAATGCAGCCCATGACAGGCAGGTCAGGAAAAGGTCTATAGTAGACACTTCTCATGTTTTGACATTTATTATTTGTGACATCCTTCCTCAAGTTAGAAATCTAGGCCACAGCCAAGCCACCTTGGCTTTGCTAATCATGTGTACTTATGTGAAACTCTCAATTTGAAAAGAATAATGTGAAGTGATTGGGGTCTTAAAGGTAAAATTATTCTGTGTCCTTGTACAAGAAAATCAAAAAGCTACTAAGTAGATAAGTATATAGAAAAAATTAAGCTAGATAAGTAGATAGCATTCCTTTAACCATTAGTTATAGTGCTTTGGATTCATATTAAAAACAACATAAAATTTACATAAAAATTACAAAGTTATATTCCTTTTTTTTACTACCGAGTTAATTTAAACAGAATTTATTGTAAAGCTTCATACACAGAGATCAATAAATACTTCTTAACCAAAACAATAAATGGCTTATAAGGACAACTCAGGGTCATGAAAGCCAGAATGGAAAAGATGTCTTCCCATTTAAAGGAAATTTTCATTGATTCAATGGATCTTCTATCATAACAGCCAGTTTTGCTGGGCTGTTGCTTCAAGAGTTCTATTAAATTCACAAATTGTAAGAACCATGATACAAACAAATAATCCATTCATTTAAATTTTACATAGAAAATGGCTGACTACAAGTACCTGACACTCACCTCCTGCACAAATAAGAACTAAAATAAACACGCTTCAAATGCAGAATCTAAGGGAGAATACTGGAATTTAGCAGAGGAAACACTTGAAACCAGGAAGAAGAGGGACCTAAGGAAATCTGCTGGTGCAAGATCAGCTGGGAGCCCAGAGAGACTTTTCAGTACAGGGAAAGGGTAAGTGAGAGATCCCCAGTGGTCTGCATTCCAACTATGGACTCTTGCTCTTCTAGCCATGAGGGAGCTCCTTGACTCTTGTGGAGTCTGAGGCTAGTATAGGAAGCTGCCTGGCATCTGCATGACAGTGTTGCTCCAGAGAGAGAGCTCACGTTAGGTCCCACACATGCCCTGAGACCGAAACAGCTGCAGCACAGCACCATTTTGAGAGCTCAGCCCCCAGCAGAGTGCATCTTCCCTGAAGTCCAGCATCTCCTGCATGTACTACTCCTTGGAGCCCCACTGACATCCCCTTGTGCCTACCTGGAGGGCTGCAGTAGGATGATGCTGTTTGGACCCAGTAGTGTGGCCTGGTCCAACACTCTGTCCAACACAGTGTCCTACACTCTGGGGAATGGGTGATGTAGCACACCTTGTAGCTGCTCCTGGGACAAAGAGAGCCAAGCACAGGGTTTCCCTACCCACTGCTGCTGCCGCCATCACAGCCACTGGAGGCAGAAGTACCTGATCTCCAGAATTTGAAAGCCACCTGCCTAGGACCACTGCCACTGACAGTAACATCACCCCCTGCCCCTCATAGGAGAGGGCAGCAGTGTACTTGTACATGGCCTGATGACAGGCTCCATCTGCCCATCGCCACCTGAACTTGCTGCCCAAGGACCTGGGACAGCCCCATTCTGTACAACACAACCCATATACACCACCAGGGGGCCTGAGAACAAGCCCTCCCAGCCCGGTACCACACCTCAGTTCCCAGGCATGCCACCTGAGGATCTCCCAACTCCACTGGCTGCCTCAGGTGTGTGTAGACCACCAGGAAATCTAACAACAGGCCCAAAACACCTGCTGGGACCCAAGCATGCTGTCTGGAGGCCTGAAGATCTCCCCACCCCATCTACCATCTTTGGCGTCAGTGCACTCTTTCCAGGGACCTGAGGATGGGTCCACCCAGCCAATTGCCATCACCCCATACACACTACCTGGGGGTTGAACATTGGCCCACCCATTTAATTGCAGCCATTGATAACATCAGCATGTGCTGCCTGGGAACCTGAGTATCGTCTTGCTACTGCTACTCCCATTGCCCATGCCATACATGCTGTGCAGGTACCCAAGGACCCATCCACGTGCCCGACCCGCCAATATGGCTGTCACATCCAACCAAGCTGTCTGGAGGCTCAAAAATTAGTCTGCTTGAACCCACTAACGCTGGTACCTGCATATGCCACTTGGAGGCCCAATGACAGGCACAATTGGCCTTGTCACCACTGAGTCTTGAGGACTGACCCTCCTGGTATCCCTGTCTTTAGCAAAGCCTCACTACAGCCTCTGCTAACAATGGCAGCCTAAGCCACTGAGAAAATCACAGACACTACTAATTATATTTACAACTGAAGAAATAATAGGGATACTACATGACTATATAGACACAGAACCAAAGTTAAAGTGTCCTACCTAATAAATGTCCTACCTAACCAATGCCATCCACAGATCTTCAGGAAAAAGTCACCTCCTATGAAAGCCACTTAAAAAAATTTGAAGAATCCACAATTATACAAGATGTGCAGATATCAAAAAAAGGATACCAAAAGAGAACAAGAGTTTCTGCTTGGTAATCCAGAAAATTCTTCTGGATCTTGTCCAAGATCATAAACGTGATACTTCTACAAGTCTGAAGGAAACACAGCATTACTGGGCTTGGGGTGCCCCGTAAAGCAGATACAGCTTAGATAACAACTCCCAAGTTCTTCAAAATATCTGGAATGCCTTCCCAAGAAGGATGGGCACAAACAAGCCCAGATAGTGCAGACTATAACACATACCTAACTCTTCAATGCCAGGACAACAAAGAACATCTATTAGCATCAACACCATCCAGGAAAACATGACCTTACCAAGTGAATTAAATAAGGCATTAGAAACCAATCCTGGAGAAACAGAGATATGGGACATTTCAGACAGATAATTCAAAATAGCTGTGTTAAGGAAACTCAAAGAAATTGAAGATAACATAGAGAAGGAATTCAGAAATCTACCAGATAAATTTAACAAAGAGACTAAACTAATTAAAAAGGATCAAGCACAGATTGTGGAGCTGAAAAGTGCAACTGGCATACTGAAGAACACATCAGAGTGATTTATCAACTTAAGAAAGAACTAGAAACAGAAAACCAAATACCACATGTTCTCACTCATAAGTGGGAGTTCGGCAATGAGAACACATGGGCACAAGGAGGGGAATATCACACCCCGGAGCCTGTTAAGCAGCTGGGGGCAAAGGGAGGGAGAGCATTAGGACAAATACTTAATGCATATGGGACTTAAAACCTAAATGATAGGTTGATAGGTGCAGCAAACCACTATGGTACATGTATATCTGTGTAACAAACCTGTACATTCTGCACATATATCCCAGAACTTGAAGTAAAATAAAATAAAAAGAATTAGTGAGCTTGTAGACAGGCTATTTAAAAATACAGTCAGAGGAGACAAAAGAAAAAATAATAAAAACCAATGAAACACACCTACAGCATCTAAAAAACAGCTTCATGCAAATCTAAGAGTTATGGACCTTAAAAAGGAGGTAGAGAAAGAGGCCTAGGGATAGAAAATTTAATTAAAGGGATAGTAACAGAGAACTTCCAGAACCTTGAGAAACATATCAGTATACAAATAAAAGATGGTTACAGAACACCAAACAGATTTAACCCAAAAAAGACTACTTCAAGTTATTTAATAATCAAATTTCCAAAAGTCAAGTATAAAAAAAGAATCCTAAAAGCAGCAAGAGAAAAGAAACAGATAACATACAATGGAGCTTCAATACATCTGTCACGAGTCTTCTCAGTGGAAAGATTACAAGCCAGGAGGAAGTTACATGCCGTATTTAAAGTGCTGAAGGGGGAAAAAAAAAAAAAGGTTTACACTAGAATAGTATATCTAGTGAAAACAAGCTTCAAACACAAAAGAGAAATAAAAAGATTCCCAGACAAACAAAAGCTGAGAGGGTTTATCAACACCAGACCTGTTCTACAAGAAATGCTAAAGAAAATATTTCAATCAGAAAGAAAAGGACTTCAGTAAGAAATAAGGAATCACCTGAAGATACAAACTCAATGGTAATCATAAGTAAATAGAAAAACACAGAATATTATAACACTATAATTGTCAATGTAAACTACTTTTATCCTAAGTAGAAAGACTAAATGATGAACCAATAAAAAATAGTAACTACAGGCTTTAAGATATAGTGCATGCAATAAGATATAAATAGAGATAACTAAGTTTAAAAATGAGGGGATAATATTAAGGTGTAGAATTAGTAGTTTTCTTTTTGCTTGTTTGTCGTTTCATGCAAACAATGTTAAGTTTCTATCAGGTTAAAATAATGGGTTATAAGATAGTGTTTGCAAGCCTCATGTTACCATGTTTTTTTTTTCTCAAACCAAAAAAACATTAATGGATACACAAAAATTAAAAAGCAAGAAAGTAAATCATATCACCAGAGAAAATCACTTTTATTAAAGGATGACAGGAAGGGAAGAAAAAGAGAGAAAGAAAGGAAGGAAGAAAGCGAGGGAGGGGGAGGGAGAGAGGGGGGAGTGGGGAGGGAGGAAAGGAGAGAGGGAGAGAAGGAGGGAACACCTCAAAACAACCAGAAAACAAATAACAAAATGGCCAGGAGTAGGTCCTTACTTATCAATGATAACATTGAATGTAAGTATACTAAACTCTCCAATCAAAAGACATAGAGTGACTGAATGGATGAAAAGACAAAAAAGATTTAAAGATTTAAAAAATCAGAAATGAAGAAGGAGACATCACTTATAAAGACACACATAGACTGAAAAGAGAAGGGTGAAAAAAGTTATTCAACGCAAATGGAAACCAAAAAGAGCAGGGGCAGCTATACTTATATCAGACCAAACAGATTTCACAATAAAAACTAAAAGAAGAGGCAAAGAAGGTCACCATAGAATGGTAAATGGGTCAATTCAGCAAGAGAATATAAAAATTTTAAAGATATGGGCACCCAACACCAGTACCGAGACATATAAATATTTTTAGAACTAAAGAGAGAGAGAGAGAAGCCCAATACAATAATAACTGGAGACTTCAACACTCCACTTTCAACATTGGACATATATTCCAGACAGAAAATCAAAGAAGAAACATTGAACTTAATCTGCACTTATAGACCAAATGGATCTAATAGATATTTACAGAACATTTCATCCAATGTCTGTAGAATATACATTCTTTTTCTCAGTACATGGATCATTCTCAAGGATAGACCATATGTTAGGTCACAAAACAAGTTTTAAAACATTCAAAAAATTTGAAATAATATCAAGCATTTTCTCTGACCACAATAGAATAAAACTAGAAATTAATAACAATAGAAATTTTGGAAACTATAGAGATACATAGTTATTAAACAGCATGTTCCTGAATGACCAGTGGATCAGTGAAGAAATTAAAAAGGAAATTGAAAAATTTCTTGAAACAAATGATAAGAGAAATACAACATATCAAAACCTATGAAATACAGTGAAAGCAGTACTAAAAGGGAAGTTTGTAGCTATAAGTGCCTACATCAAAGAAGAAAAACTTCTAACAATGTATTCTGCAAGATACATTGTTAGATTTTTTTTTATTAGAAGTGCCAACATCAAAGAAGAAAAACTTCTAATAAAAAAAACTAACAATGTATCTTGCAGAATTCAAAAAGCAAGAGCAAACCAAACCCAAAATTAATAGAAGAAAAGAAATAACAAAGATCAGAGCAAAAATAAATGAAATTGAAGAAAACAATATAAAAGATCAATTAAACAAAAAGTTGTTTTTTTTTTTTTGGAAAGTTAAAATTGGCAAACCTTTAGCTAGACTAAGGAAAAAAGAGAGAAGATTTAAAAAATCAGAAATGAAAATGGAGACATTACAGCTGATAGTGAAGAAATTCAAAGAACTATTAGTGGCTACTATGTGCAACTATATGCCCATAAATTGGAAAATAGAGAGGAAATGGACAATTGGTTAGATATATACCATCTACCAAGATTGAACCAGGAAGAATTCCAAAACCTGAGCAGACCAATAACTGAGGTCAAAGCTGTCATAAAAAGTCCTTCAGCAAAGAAAAGCCTGAGTCCTGATGGCTTCACTGCTGAACTCTACAAAACATTTGAAGAACTACTATCAATCCTACTCATAGTATTCCAAAATATAGAGAGGAGGGAATACATCCAAACTCATTCTATGAGGCCAGTATTACAATGATACCTAAACCAGATGAAGACACATTTTAAAAAAAGGTAAACTAGGCTGAGTGCAGTGGCTTCACACCTATAATCCCAGCACTTCAGGAGGCTGAGGCAGGCAGATCACCTGTGGTCTGGAGTTCAAGACCAGCCTGACCAACATGGAGAAAACCTGTCTCTACTAAAAATACAAAATTAGCCAGATGTGGTGGCACATGCCTGCAATCCCTTCTACCTGGGAGGCTGAAGCAGAAGAATCTCTGCAAATCAATCACTGTAATACATTATATGAACAGAATGAAGGATAAAAACCATATGACCATTTCAATTGATGCTGATAAAAGCATTTGATAAAATTCAATATCCCTTCATGATAAAAACCATCAAAAAACGGGCTAGAAGGAGCATACTTCAACATAATGAAAGCCATATACAACAGACCTACAGCTAGTATCACACAGGATGCAGAAACACTGGAAACCTTTCCCCTAAGATCTGGAGCATGACAAAAATGTCCACTGCCACCACTGTTATTTAAACACAGTACTGGAAGTCCTAGCTAGAGCAATCAGACAAGAGAAATAAATAAAGGGCATCTAAATTTGAAAGGAAGAAGTTAAATTGTCCTTGTTTGCAGGAGATATGATCTTATATTTGTAAAAGCCCAAAGACACTACCAAAAAACTATTAGAACTGATAAACAAATTCAGTAGAGTTGCAGGTTACAAGACAAAAATTAGTACATACAAACATCAGTAGCATTTCTATATCCCAACAGTGAACAAGCTGAAAAAAAATTAAACTGTAATCTCATTTACAATCACCACAAATATAATTAAATATCTAGGAATTAACCAAAGATGTGAAAGATCTCTGTAATAAAAACTATAAAACACTGATGAAGGAAATTGAAGAGGACACCAAAAAGTGAAAAAATATTCTGTGTTCATGGATTGGAATAATCAGTATTGTTAATATGTCCATACTACCCAAAGCAATCTACAAATTTAATGCAGTTACTATCAAAATACCAATGACATTCTTCACAGATATAGAAAAATCAGTCCTAAACTTTATATGGAACTGCAAAAGACCATGAATAGCTAAAGCTATTCTAAACAAAAAGAACAAAACTGGAGGAATCACATTACCTGACTTTGAATTATACTACAGAGCTATAGTAATCAAGACAGCATGGTACTGGCATAAAAACAGACACATAGACCAATGAAATAGAAACCAGAAACAAATCTACACACTTACAGATAACCCATTTTTAAGAAAGGTGCCAAAAACACACACTGGGGCAAAGACAGTCTCTTCAATAAATGATACCAAAAAAAAAAAAAAAAAAAACTGGACATCCATGTATAGAAAAATGCATCTAGACTTCTATCTCTTACCATATGCAAAAATCCAATCAAAATGAATTAAAGGCTTAAATATAAGACTTGAGCTATGAAACTACTACAAGAAAACACTGGGGAAAATCTCCAGGACATCAGAGTGGGTAAACACTTCTTGAACAATACCCCACAACACAGTCAACCAAAGCAAACATGGACTAACGGGATCATATCAAGTTTAAAAGCTTTTGCACAGCAAAGAAAACCATTAACAAAGTGGAGAGACAAACCACAGAATGGGAGAAAATATTTGCAAGCTACTCATCTGACAAGGCATTGATAACCAGAATATATAAGGAGCTCAAAGAACTCCATAGGAGAAAATGTAATATTTTGATCAAAAAATAAGCAAAACATTTGAATACACATTTCTCAACAGAAGAAATACTAATGGCAAATGGGTAAATGAAAAGATGCTCAGTATCATTGATGATCAAAGAAATGCAAATCAAAAGTACAATGAGATATCATCTCACCCCACTTAAAATGACTTATATCCAAAAGAGAGGTAATAACAAATGCTGCTGAGGATGTGGAGAAAAAGGAAGACTTGTATGCTGTTGGTGGGAATGTAAATTAGTACAACCACTATCGAGAACAATTTGGAGGTTCCTGGAGAAACTAAAAATAGAGCTACCATGTAATCAAGCAATCCCACTGTTGAATATATATCCAAAAGAAGGGAAATCAGGGTATCAAAGAGATATGTGCACTCCCATGTTTGTTGCAGCACTGTTCACAATAGCTAAGATTTGGAAGCAACCTAAGTATCCATCAACAGGTAAATAGATGAAGAAAATGTGGTTCATACACATAATGGAGTACTATTCAGCCTCCATTATAAAATGAGATTTTGTCATTTGCAACAACAAATGGATGGAAATGGAGATCATTATGTTAAATGAAATAATCCAGGCACAGAAAGATGAACATCACATGTTCTCATTTATTTGTAGAATCTAAATATCAAAAAAACTGAACTCACGGACATACAGAGTAGAATACTTACCACAGTCTGGGAAGGGTAGTGAGAATTGTTGAGTACAAAAATGTATATGTATACTTAGAAAGAATGACTAAGACACCCTACTTGACCACACAAGAAGGTGACTATAGTCAACAATAAGTTAACTGTATATTTGAAAATAACTAAAAGAGTGCAGTTGAATTGTCTGTAATGCAAAGGATAAATGCTTGAGGTGATGGATGCTCCATTCTCTAGGATGTGACTATTTCACATGGCATGTCTGTATCAAAACATTTCTTGTACCCCACAAATATATACACCTACTATGTACCCATAAATATTAAAAATTAAATGACAAAAAGGGATAGATACCATAAAAATACATAAAACAGAAAACCTAGAACGGAAACATTTAATGAATAAAACAAAAATATAACCAAGAGCTTCAAAAATAGACTGGATCAAACAGAAGAAAAAATTTCAGGACTTAAAAATGGGTCTTTTGAAATAGAACAGTAAGACAAAAAAAAAGAGAGAAAAAGAAAAAAGTACAAAATATTGAATAAAGCCTATGTGACATATAGGATGCCAAAAAGCAATCAATCAAAAGAGATTAAGACATCCAGATATCTGATCCCCCAATAGAAACAACCCAAAAAGGTCTTCAAGGCACATTATTGTAACATTATTGTAACACTGTAAAAGTCAAAGTCAGATAATACTAAAGACAGTAAGAGGAAAGCATCTAGTCATATATAAAGGAAACCCATCAGACTAAAAGTGGATTTGACAGCAGAAACTTTATAGGTCAGGAGAGAATGGGATAATATATTCAAAGTACTAAAAAAAAACATATTAGCCAAGAATATGACCACCAGCAAAATTAACCTTCAAAAATAAGGGAGAACTAAATATTTCCCAGACAAGCAAAACAGAGGGAATTTATCACCACTAGATCAGCTCTACAAGAAATGCTTAAGGGAATTCTATGCCTGGAAGTGAAAGGATGATATCTACCATCATGAAAACAGACAAAAAATATAAAGTCACATACAGAACAAACACACATATGAAAAAGAGAAAAGACTCAAATGTTACCACTATAGAAAACCACCAAACTGCAATGATAATAAGAGAGAAACAAAGGACATACAAAACAATCAGAAAACAATGAACAAAATCACAGGAACAAGTTTTCCTATATCAATAATCTTGAATGTAAACAAACATTCCACTTAAAAAATATAAACTAACTTAATTTTTTTAAATGACTGAACTACATGCTGCCTACAAGAAACTTAATTTGCCTATAAAATACATGTAGATTTACAGAGATGGAAAAGGTAGTCCACATTAATGAAACTCAGAAGTAAGCAGCACTAGCTATAATTATATCAGATAAAACAGACTTCAAGTTAAAAACAGTGAAAAGAGGCAAAGAAGGTCATTATATAATGATAAAGAGATTAATTCAACAGAAGGATATAACAATTCTAAATACAGATGCACCCAACACCACAGCACCCAAATTCATAAAGTTAATGTTATCAGATTTAAAGGGAAAGACTTCAATACAATAATAGTTAGGGACTTCGACACCCTGCTTTCAGCATTAGACAGATAACCTAAACAAAGAATCAACCAAGAAACATTGTGTTTAAATGGCGCTTTAGACCAAATGAACCTAACAGATATTTACAGAACATTTATCCATAAGCTGATTAATACAGATTCTTCTCATCAGCACATGGAACATTCTCTAGTATAGAACATATGTTAGGCCACAAAACTAGTCTCAACACATTTTAAACGACTAAAATGATATCAAATATCTTCTCAGACCATAATGAAATAAAATGAGAAATCAATAACAGAAAGAACTTTAAAAACTGTATAATATGTAAATTAAACAACATGCTCCTGAATGACCATTGGGCCAGTGAAGAAATTAAGAAGAAATTAAAAAAAAAAACCCTTGAAACAAATGAAAATGGAGACACAACATACCGAAACCTATGGGATACATCAAAAACAGAGCTAACAGGGAAGTTTATAGTAATAAATGCCTACATAAAAAAATAGAAAGATTTCAAATAAACAACCTAACAATGCACCTCAAGAAACTAGAAAAGCAAGAACAAACCAAACCCCAAATTAGTACAAGGAAAGAAATAATAAAGATCAGAATAACACTTAACAACATTGAGACTAAAAAACATACAAAGGTTCAATGAAATGAAAAGTTGTTCTGTGGAAAAAAAAAAAATAGTAAACTACTAGCTACACCCACCATTAAAAAGGAGGTAAGACCCAAATATACAAAATCAGAAACCAAAAAGGATATGTTACAGCAGATCATCAAAGACTACCATGAACAGCTAGATGCTAACAAACTGGAAAACCCAGAGGAAATGGATGAATTCTACTTATGGACACATAAACCTACCACGATTGAATCAGAAAGAAAGGGAAAACCTGAACAAATCAATAAAATAGTGAGATTGATCAGTAATAGAGTCTCCCAACAAAGTGAAGCCCAGGACCAAAAGGCTTTATTACCGAATTCTATCAAACTTATGAAGAATATCTAAAACCAATTCTCAAACTATTTCACAAAATTGTAGAGGAAGAAATTCTTCCTAATTTATTCTATAAATTGATAAATGTGCACAGAAATAATAAATGTTGGGTGTGATAGATATTTTTAAAACTGAGTTGATTCTTACATGTCGTTTGCATGTAATAAAATATCACATATGCCACATAAATATGTATGAATATATATATTAATAAAAAATTACACATCAGACAATTTAAAATCCTTATTCTGTATGCATCAATGTGTGTGTGTGTGTGTGTGTGTGTGTGTGTGTGTATGTGTCTGTGTATGTGTGTTCCAGCTTTTCAAAAAGCTGGAATCAGTATTTTGATTTTTTAATTCTAACAGATATAGCAAAAAGTTTCAGAATTGTCTTATTACCTTTTGCTCTTAATACAATGTGTTATGTGGGGGAGTTTTTGAGAACAGGCTTAAGCCTTCCAAGGCCCAGTAGAACACACAGTTAAGTATCAGTGACTAACATTTGTACTTTAATCATGATCATAACAATTTAGGACACATTTTTATTAGCTACATCTACTATAAATCTCACCAGCTAAGAATCTGAGTTTTGGTGCCACTTATGAACAAAAATGGTTTCTTTTGGCTTTAACATTGCAACGCACAGAATAGAAGTATGTGTGTGTGCCATGATACTTTTTAGATATATATCAGATTAGCATAATAATTCATTTTAAAGAAAAAAAGGGGGAAAGTATACATAAAAAACTCTGACCTAGAATACATTTTGTCAACTCAAAAAATACCAGTTTTCAAGGTTTTGTTACCAGTTTTCTGGAGTAGAGGGCATTTAAAAAATTGCTTTTAACAAATTTCTTTGAAATGTTTGCAAAACTGCTTGGAAAAGCTAAGATAAAATTTCTTAAGAAATAAGCTGAAAAAAGAAAGAGCAGTAGCAAGACTGCTGAAATCAAAACGTCTGCTCAGAGTCAAGTATGAAGTGGCATTAAAGAACAAGAACTCTAAATTTGAACAAACTGGAGTTTTAATTCTAGGTCCATCATTTGATTTCTGTGTTATTTAATCTCTGTTCTTCAGTTTTCTTATTCTTAAATCAGTAAAATATGTTTTAATATCTCTCAGGATTTTAAGTATTTAAATGAAAAGTACTTTATGTAGTATATTGCATATAATAAACGTCAGTAAATGGTGATGATCTTGGTGATAATGATGATACTGTTTTGGAGAAAGCAAGGCAAGAATAGGGCAGTGTTTTCTACAACTGGCTCATCAATTCTCAGGCTTCATCCTCTTCCTATTAAGGCAGAATTTTAGAAAGATTTTTTTTAAATCTCCTGGTCAATGTGTTAATAGGCTAATTTTGAAGGCCATTGGAATTTTGTATAGGTTGCTGGCATTCTACTGGCTTTTGTGATGAGAAAGACATCATAACTGCAAAATATCTCAAAGTAACCAAGTAAAGAACTTGTGGGTGAATCATTACCTGAGCTCCTTCTTTGTACCTGTGTGCGTCTCTAGACCTGGTGTGGAGGTTACCCTCCAGCTACACACAAAACTAGTATGCTAATTTAAATAATTTCTTTAATGAAAAAATAGACCCGTGTTAACATTCTCTGTAAGGCTTATAAATTCATTGAAAAAGTAAATAACTAAGCCTATGTTGATTCATAAACAATATCTCCAACTTCTGAAAATATCACTGAGCTATGAGCAGACTGAGACTCAGTGAGACCTGAGGCACAACTTGCAGACTCCACTTACCTTCATGTTTCCATTAGTGGTTCTCGAAGCCTACTCTGGAAAGCTGTATGCCGCCAAGTGGCCACAACCCTAACCCTGACTCTGCAGTTTTCTGCTCTGGCTGGCAAGGCGGATTCATGGACATTTCCAGGTATCCTTAATTGGGTAAGACTGAGCTCTGGGACGTCAATGAATGTGAATTGGATTGGAATGTAGAGAAAACAAATGAAATTCCTTCACTTTTAAGAAATGGCAGTGAAGATTCCTGAATCCCTTCCCCAGTCCATGTAATGTATTTATTTTAGGTACTTTTGTAACACTCCTTTTCTCTGGACTCAATGTTGATCACATGTTCTGACATGTATTCTATAAAGAAGCATCACCTCCTGTGACACACTCCAGATTGCCATTCAGAGTAAGACATTGCAGTATATGATGCACGATTTTAAAAAATCAATTTGGTCTCTGGGAGACTGACAGGGGGAAATAGAATAACTTAGCAGAACTTTTTGGGGCACAGTAATGACAAGACAGTAATAATAATAATGTAACCCTTATGTAACACTTTGTAATTTATAAAAAGCATTGCAAATGTAGTCTTACATTTCTAGGTTTGAGAAACCTTGTTTTATTTAGTTTGATATTTATAATAAAAAATCAAACAAAAAGGGCAATATTAAGAAATTACTTGCCTAAATTTATCAACTATTGAAGCTGCATTTTTATTTCCAATTCTTAATTCACTTCATTACTTTAAGTCTAATATTTTCACTGTTAAGGTGATTTGATCACAATTTATATGTAGTAGGAAAACATTAGCTGACTGAAACCTTTTGGTGTTGTTCCAAAACTAAATGTAATAGTTCCTTTAAAGAGGGTTTTACTGAATTGGGTGGAGGAGCTAATTAACTAAGGCCTGAAGTAGGAGAGAACATCTTATTACTGATCTTAATGTGTCCACACAGAGGTATTATTTATTGGTTTCAACAATCCTTTCTCAAGTGGTAGTTAGAAAAAAATAAACTACTATATTTAACACAAAGATCATATTTCAAAGTCTTTTTCATGAGGAAGAAGAGCAAGTGGAAAGCTTTATATAAAATCTTCAGCCATAATTAAAAAGGTAATAATAAAATTCCCACTGAATTACATGGGAGGACGTGCCAGTTCAATAATAATTACATCGTGTGTCTTAATAACACTCTAAAATCACTAATTAGATAATCCAAATGTCTTTCCTATGCGGTAGGGTGAGTACTGTCAACTTTGTTTTGTCAATGAGAAAGCAAAAATGCCAAGTGGTTCCATGACATGCCCAAAGCCATACAAGTGAGTTATGGCAAACTGAAATAAGAATCCTTAGCTCTGATTCTCTTATTCCTAGAAATTATTAATCTTTTTTTTAACCAGTTTTTGGGCTAAAACATTGTTCTTTATGTTTTACAATTATTATTATTTCTGATTAAGTGTTTTATAAAAAGCATGTCATCCCATTGTATGTACAGCTCCTTTCTTCTGGTGAATTTAAGAACTTGCAAGACATTCACTAGAGTGTCTGTCAAGATTGTATGACCATGCATCTATTTTCTGATTGGTATAGCAGGGAATGAAAGAGAGACATAGAGAAAATAATGAGATTTACATTATAGGATATGCATACATATACAAATACATGGGTATGTTTGCACATATCTTAGATTATAAAAACACACATACACTCTATGTGACTCATAAAGTCTCTCCGAATGTACTAATGACTCTTTTGAACTGAAATTACTGGGGAATGAAATAAAGACACCCAAAAACATTTGTGGAAATAAACTAGACAAGAGCTACCAGCTATCTTAGTCTGAACCAAATATAATAAAAAACTATTTTGGTTCTGGTTCCATTGTTGACATACTCCTTTAACCCCATTATCTCTCTGATGATACCTAATCAGAGAAGTAAATATTGCTGTATTAATAGATTCTTATACTGCTGATAAAGACATACCTAAGAATGGGTAATTTATAAAGAAAAAGAAGTTTAATGGACTATCAGTTCCACATGGCTGGGAAGGCCTCACAATCATGGCAGAAGGTGAGAGGCACATCTTACATGGAGGCAGACAAGAGTGAATGACTGCCAAGCGAAAGAGGTTTCCCTTATAAAACCATCAGGTCTCTTGACCCTTGTTCACTACCACAAAACAGTATGGGAAAAACCACCCCCACGATTCAATTATCTTCCACTGGTTACCTCCCACAACATATGGGAGTTACAATTCAAGATGAGATTTGGGTGGAGACACTGCCAAACCATATTATTCCACCCCTGGTCCCTCCCAAATCTCATGTCCTCACATTTCAAAACCAATCCTGCCTTCCCAACAGTCCCCCAAATTCATAACCCATTTCAGCATTAACTCTAAAGTCCACAGTCCAAAGTCTCATTGAGACAAGGCAAGTGCCTTCCATCTATGAGCCTGTAAAATCAAAAGCAAGTTAGTTAGTTACTTCGTAGATACAAGGGAGGATAGGGATAAATACACCCATTCCAAATGGGAGGAATTGGCCAAAACAAAGGGGCTAAAGGCCCCATGCAAGTTCAAAATCCAGCAGGGAAGTCAAACCTTAAAGCTCCAAAATGATCTCCTTTGATTCCATGTCTCACATCCAATCACACAGATGTAAGAGGTGGGCTCCCATGGTCTTGGGCAGCTCTACCCAGCTTTGCAGGGTACAGACTCCCTTCTGGCTGCTTTCCCAGGCTGATGATGAGTGTCTGTGGCTTTTCCAGGTGCAGAGTGCAAGCTGTCGATAAATCTATCACCCGGGGTCTGGAAGACGATGGTCCTCTTCTCACAGCACTATGAGGCAGTGCCCCAGTATGGACCCTGTAGGGGCTCCCACCCTACATTTCCCTTTCTCACCACCCTAGCAGAGGTTCTCCAAGACGGCACCGCCCCTGGAGCAAACTTCTGCCTAGGCATCCAGGCATTTCCATACATCCTCTGAAATCTAGGCAGAGTTTCCCAAACCTCAATTTTTGACTTCTGTGCACCCACAAGCTGAACACTATGTAAAAGCTGCCAAGCCTTGGGGCTTGCACCCTCTGAAGCCACAGCCTAAGATATACCTTGATCCATTTTAGCCATGGCAGAGCAGCTGGGATGCAGGTCACCAAGTCACTAGGCTGCACATAGCAGAGGGGCCCTGGGCCTGGCCACTGAAACCCATGAAACCATGTTTTCTTCCTAGGCCTCCAGGCCTGTGATGGGAGGGGCTGCTGTGAAGACCTCTGACATGCCCTAGAGACATTTTCTCCATCGTCTTGGTGATTAACATTTGGCTCCTTGTTACTTATGCAAATTTCTGCAGCTGGCTTGAATTTCTTCTCAGAAAATGGGTTTTTCTTTTCTATCTCGTTGTGATGCTCCAAAATTTCCCAACTTTTATGCTGTTTCCTTTTTAAAACTGAATGCTTTAAACAACATCTAAGTCACTTCTTGAATGCTCTGCTGCTTAGAAATTTCTTCCACCAATACCTTAAATCAACTCCTTCAAGTTCAAAGTTCCACAAATCTCTAGGGCAGGGGCAAAATGCCACCAGTCTCTTTGCTAAAACACAGCAAGACTCACCTTTACTTCAGTTCCTAACAAGTTTCTCATCTCCATCTGAGACCACTTCAGCCTGGATTTCATTGTCTATATCATTATCAGCATTTTGGTCAAAGCAATTAAAAAAATCTATAGGAAGTTACAAACTTTCTCAAATTTTCCTGTCTTCTTCTGAAGCCCTCCAAACTGTTCCAACCTCTGCCTGTTACCCAGTTCCAAAATCGCATCCATGTTTTTGAGTATTTTTACAGCAGTGCCCCACTACCCAGTACCAATTTACTATATTAGTTTGTTCTCATGCTGCTGATAAAGACATACTTGAGACTGAGTAATTTGTAAAGAAAAAGAAGCTTAACGGACTCACAGTTTCAGGGGTCTGGGGAGGCCTCACAATCATGATGGAAGGTGAAAGGGATGTCATACACAGAGGCAAAGAAGAGAGAATGAGACCCAAGTAAAAGGGTTTTCCACTTATAAAACCATTAGATTTCATGAGGCTTATTCAGTACCACAAGAACAGTATGGGGGAATCACCCTCCATGATTCAATTATCTCCTATTGGGACCCTCCCACAACACGTGGGAATTATGAGAGCTGCAATTCAAGATGAGATTTCATGGGGACATGGCCAAAGATCACTGGTTTCAGAGTCCAAGAACTGGTGTTTTTAAGGCCCGTCTTCACCATATAAACTTGGGGGACCTCTTTAACAATTCATTTTCCTCAGATGTAGCATTAAACAGGTTAGGGATTGCAACAAGATGTGTCCTGCTAAAAATCTGCACATAGGCTACTTACGGATACATGGTTGGCACTGGGGACCCTGTTGAACCACTGGGCCCCTTTCTTCATCCTAATTCCCCTACTTCTTCATCCACCATGAAGCTTCCCTCTTACTACATCATGTGGTCTGAGGATCCCATAAGATGATGCACAGGAATTCTTTATAAATCTAAGTGGGGTTGCGGGGGGCGGTTAGGATGTAAATATCTGTTACCAAAGGTGAAGTGGTATAAAGTAAAAACCAGAAAGGGGTGCAAAGTTATGACCATGATAGCCAATAAGAAACTACTACGCAACTGCCAAAATTCCTGTGGCTTCCAAGATGAAGCATATATTTTGATTAAACTTGGATATAATTTGGTTGTAATATATTAAGTCCCTAGTAGACATGTGCATTTTCCATACGCAGGGCACAAATCATTTTACTGAATTTTTAAAAACACATTATACCTTGTTTAAAACCTCTAGGAATAAGGGCAAGATATGTTTTGACTGCTCATCTATAGCTGCCAAATTTCCTCTCAGAAAACTTCTGCCTTCAATGATGAGAATCAGTGGAGAAAGTTTAATTTTATGTGGCATTTCCTTCCCTTTTATTTAGATTTAAAACTTTATAGTAAAGTAATAATAATAGCAAATACTCATACCCATATCTGTGTGCCAGATTTTGTTCTAGGCACTTATGTATCACGCCACTGAATTTTTACAATAACGCTTTTAATACGCCAATTTTCCTCGTTTTACAGGTGAGAAAAGTGAAGCCTGAAGTTGCACAGCTGGTAAGTGGCAGGACTGGAATTCGAATGCAGGTTGTTTGGCTCAAGTTTGGGTTCCTAAGTGCTTCATGATTCCATCACTTTGTACAAAAATAACATAACCCTCCACATCTGATCAATGTTAACATTTGGCATGTTCAATGCAGATTACTTTCTTCTTTGGGTGGTGGCAAGATTATAAACAGAAACAGTTGACCAATACTTTGTGCCCCTTCCTGAACCCATTGTTCTTAACAGAGCATTTCCAATGAACCAACGTTAGTCAGGAAAGCATTAGTTTCTTCATGAGTGGCACAGTATGTCTTTGAAAATTCATGCCTGAAAAATCCCATAGGTATATTTGAAAATACAAGTTTTAAAAATTTAATTATGGGTCAGATGCTTTAAAATGCTAACATGTTCCAAATTTTGCTAAAAATGTATTCTTCATCAGACATTTATCTTTAATTGAAGGAAAAAATATGGATAGTATTGTATGGGATTCATAACCAATACTGCCTCATTTTTTCACAATACATCATCATAATAAACTCTTTGATTCAGTTATCTTCTTTCAAGGTATGCATTCTCTTATGGGCTTTGCAGTGGTATTCAACAGCAAGAGTATTATTGTCAGTGCTTTTGTATAATTTAAATAGTGGATTTAAGAGTTAAGATTTAAGAATTTCCATAATACCTCTCTGTTCTGTATAGCAAATAGTTTTCTTGCATCAAAAAATAAAATCCACATTAACCTTTAAAATAAGATTGTTAAGATGTGTTGAAGCCCTTGATTTGCTGTCTTTCCTAGTTCTTTTAAAACTCTGGTCAAAGTAATTTTAGCATGCTGCCAAGCTACAGCAAAGTTTTATTGTGCTTTATTTATTTATTTATTGAGATGGAGTTTCGCTCTTGTTGCCAGGGTTGGAGTGCAATAGCACGATCTCAGCTCACTGCAACCTCCGCCTCCCAGGTCCAAGTGATTTTCCACCCTCAGCCTCCTGAGTAGCTGAGATTACAAGCGCCCAGCTAATTTTTTGTATTTTTAGTAGAGATGGGGTTTCACCATGTTGGGCAGGCTGGTCTCGAACTCCTGACCTCAGGTGATTCACCCCCCCTCGGCCTCCCAAAGTGTGGGAATTACAGGCGTGAGCCACTGTGCCCAGCCAGTTTAACAGTTAGTTTAATATCTACAATTTAGTGACTTCTGAATGTGAAATAAAAACTTACTTCTGGAACACATAGATTCAAGCAGCATCTTAATCACATATGTTATCAAATTATTCAACAAGTATTTGTCAAGCTTCAATTCTAGGCACTTTTCTAGATATGGGTATACTGGCATGAACAAAACCTCCTGCTCTGTGGAGCTTACATTCTAGTTGGGGGTAGGAGGGTTGCATTTTTTTTTTTTTTTTGAGACCCAGTCTCACTCTTTCTTAGGCTGGAGTGCAGTGGTGCCATCTCAGCTCACTGCAACCTCCACCTGCTGGGTTCGTGATTCTCCTGCCTCAGCCTCTCGAGTAGCTGGGACTACAGGCACATGCTACCACACCCGGCTATTTTTTTTAATTTTTAGTAGAGATGGGATATCATCATGTTGACCAGGCTGGTCTCGAACTCCTAACCTCAGATGAGTCACCTGCCTCAGCTTCCCAAAGTGCTGGGATTACAAGTGTGAGCCACCATGCCCAGCTGAGGATTGCATTTTGCAGGATTTTTCTGTCATCAGGAGAGTGGTCAGCTCTGTCTTTGGTGTCCATTAATAAGGTGAGTTACTTTCTGCTGTGGTTTGAATGTTTATGTTCCTCTAAAATTCCTGCATTAAAACCTAATCACCCACATGATAGTATTAAAAGATGAGGGCCCTTGGGAGGTGATTAAATCATGAGGGCAAAGACTTCATGAATGGGATTAACGCCCTTAGGAAGGAGACTTGAGGGAACTGGTTAGACTGTTTTGATCTTCTACCAGAAAAGGAGGAGCAGTTTATTTTGTAGCTTCTTGCATGGCAGAAAGACTAATGTGAGGAAGTTTTGAAACAGGTAAATGCTGCCAACCATATTTTTAAACAGTACATAGTTTAGGCAGGAGTTTTTAATTTGCTCTCTCTCGATGGACTTCAGGGATCAGTAGAACCCTTTACATTATAAACAAAATTTTATGTACATCTGCATTCCTCTCTTGGATCACATTATTAAGGGAGCTCAGTCTTTCTTAACTAAGGCCATTGTTGCTATTTTGGGTGGAATAATGCTTTTTCATGAGGGGCTGTCCCAGGTTTCAAAAGACATATAGCGTCCTTGGAAGTCTGTATAATACATTAAATGCAAGTAACAACCTCTAGCCTTTGTGACAACCCCAAACAACCCACGTATTCTCAAACGCCATTTCAATCCAAGCAATTTGGATTGAAAATCACTGAATGTTACATATTTCCAAAGAAGATTGAGGAGCGTTGTTTTCCAAAGTTTTGATTACCTCATTGCTGAAAGATTTTTTCTTGCTTATGGGATGATCTACTTATAGAGAATAGATGAATGGGACTGGAAGCCTCAGTTAGGTGGACTAACAGGTATTATGGGAGTATCTGAGAAAGGGAAGAAGTGTAGAAAGAAGGCATCAGAATGAGGTATCTGACTTTAAGTTCAGAAGTTCAAGTAAGATGATGACAAAGTTTTACTGTGTCCATGGAAGGGAATGGCTCATGTGGGTGGAGATGAATGTCATTAGAGATGAAAAGGTCAAGGAATAAAATGACCCATGTGGTTAGATGAGTTATTCATATGCGCATTGAAAAGACTCAGGGCAGGTCTTGAAATGAAAGAGAATTGTGCTAGGTAATATAACTTTAAAACGTGAAGCTGACATCTGACATTTGAAAAGCTGTTTAGGATCTCCAGTAATCATGAAAATACAGAGTAAAGAATAATTGGGTTCTGGTTTTTTTGCCAGGTTACCTACTGGGGACAGAGGAGACAAATTAACACTCATGCATTACTGTAGGAAATGCTATGATCTTTTTGGAAGACGATCTGGCAATGTATATTAATTCTTCTATTCCACTTTTGAGAAGCTGTTCTGAAGAAATACACTTACCAGCATGGAAGCCACATAGACAAAGCTGTTTATTGCAGTCTTGATAGCAGTATGCTAAAAATCTGGAAACAATTAAAATACCCATTAACAGTGGAACAGTGTACCACATTATGAAATAGTAGCACTTACTAAAAAGAACAAGTTAGAAACAAGTGTTTTCAGAGAAAATATCTATAATATATTAGGTAAATATTTTTTAAGTTACAGAATTATGTGGAGTAAACAGAAGTAAATAAATCCTATACCTGTTAGTATAAAAATAGAGAAAGCTATGAATGCTTACCAATTTGTTCACTTGGGATATAAGATTGAAGAGAAGAGAGATTATGAGTGCTTTCTTTCTACATCTTGACTTTTTTTTAACCTGTTTTAAGTATGATTATTACTTTTACCATTGAAAATAAACTATCATAATGAGCAAAACAATCCATTTCCTCAAAAGAAATTACAATTTTTTAAAAGGATAATAGAAGTATACATGTAAAGTAAAAGGCAGAAAAATTGATGATCCCTGAATGAGATCAATGAATCGAGTGTCTTGAGGACATAGTCTAAACAAAGAGCTCTTAGAATTTTTATCATACCTCATAATATTTCTAAGGAAAAAACACCTGTTCACATTTTAATTCAGATGATGATGTAGAGGTTTTTTTGTAGTGAGATCTGCCTTGTGGGAAATTTTCTTCTTTAACCCTGCGTTAGGGGTATATTAAATTTTTAAAAATTACTTTAGAATATCAAATCTCTAGTTTTATAATAATTATAAAACAGTCTTTAGAAATTAATAGGCACTCCCTAACATATGTCTTGTTTCATTGCCCGAGAAGTATCCTTAAAACTCTTCTCAGTGTTTCTAGATACTGCCTGGAACCAATGCAGTGTTTGATAATACACAGCCCATCTCTAGCCTTTGGCTATAGAGGCAGTATGACATGTTATGAAAATAGATAAAGAAAAATAAGAAACAGAAGTCACATGATAGGAATAAATCTCAACAAAAGTGATAAAGAATTGCTGCATGTGAATAGCGTGCTTTGCAGAACCTGGGGTATAGAAGCCACTCCTTCAGCACAAATTGTTATAGTATTACTGTTTTCTTTTCTCCACCCATTTTAAGCTAATAAATTATGTCAGCAGCTATAAACCTGGGAGTCATCAGTGAACTCCACCCCTTACTTCCAGTTTCACAAGAACCATAAGTAGGTGAATAGGTGTGCAGTAGGGTGGTGGCCCTGCCACATCCATCATGCCCCTGCCAGTCCAGTTGTTGAGCCAACAGGAGGCTGCAATGCTATAAGGAATAAAGGACAACTTCTACCCAACTTATGATCTTCAGTTCTGCACAATTTGACACTTCACTTGTTACATGATATTGTAAGAGCATTGACATTGGAATCAAATCCCAGCTTTAGAGTTTATAATTGTATGATTTGGAATGTTATTTTCCCCTCCCATCATCAGTTTATCTGCCAGTCAAAATAGGGCTTATACCATCTTCATAGAGTTTTTGTAAAGATAAAGTGAGAAAATATGTGAAAAGCTCCTAGTACAAAGCATGCTCTGAAAATGTTGAGTCTAAGCCAGGCATGGTAGCTCACACCTGTAATACTAGCACTTTGGGAGGCCAAGGCAGGAGGATTACTTGAGCCCAGGAGTTTGATCAATGTGGGCAACAGAGGGAAAAAGGAAGAAAGAAAGAAAGAGAGAGAGAGAGAGAAAGAAAGAGAAAGAAAGAAAGAAAGGAAGGAAGGAAGGAAGTGGAGGAAAAGAGGAAGAAAGGGAGGGAGGGAGGGAAAAAGAAAGAAAGAGAAGGAAGGAGGGAGGAAGGAAGAAAAAAAGAGAAATAGGGAAAGAAAGGAAAGAAAGAAAGAGGGAGAAAGTAAAGAAAGGAAAGGAAAGAGAAAGAAAGAGAGAAAAGAAAGAAAGAAAAGAAAAGAGAAAAGAAAAGAGAAATCTCCTCAGCCACCTGGCGCACACTCCTTGATGCTGGCCTCTCGTTCAGTGCTTGGCTCACTGTCTAGTTCACTTACCTCTGTCCTTCCTGGCCCGTTTGCTTCTCTAAATGGATTCTCTTTTCTCTGGAACAATTTTTCTTTCTTAAATATACTGCCCCTTTAAAGTTATAGCCACTAGAGGGCTATAAAACAAGATACAATCCACTCTCCCTGATCACATTTGGAATCAGAGGGTGGGATCAAGTAATCATAAAATGTTGAAAAGACTTTAGAAAGCATCTAATCTAACTCCTAACTTTAAGAATAAGGGGACTAGATATTTAAACAAATACAAACGGGTAATTGTTATATTTTTCAAATTACTAGGCCTCTCTATAAATCTATAGTTAAAAAATAAATTTTACATTCTTTTAAAAGTTTTTCTTCAAATTACTTATTTAAAAAGACATATGTGAGGGCAAATAAATCTCCATTATTATCAAAGGTAGTTTATAGATCATTTTTGTTAATTCATTTCAAATAAAGTCCAAAATTAATCTACATGTTCACCATATTCAATTAAAAGTGTATAATCTCTAAATTTGAAATATCTTAGATATATTTTATTTTTTGCTTTAACATTCAACAAATTGAAATTTGTCTTTACTTAGATATCCAAGCAACTTGATGCTGTAATCACTTAATTTTGAATACCTATTCATTCTAAAATATACACAAACTATGCCAAGTGTTCATACTTACCTGGAAACTAATATAAAATATAATACCATAATTGATAAAATAGCCTTAAGTAAATACTACATGCTATTGAAAGTATAGATTAAAAATTTAAACAACGAAGAATTGAGACCAGGCACAGTGGCTCATGCCTGTAATCCAGCACACTGGGAAGCTGAGGTAGGCAGATCACTTAAGATCAGGAGTTTGAGACCAGCCTGGCCAACATGGTGAATCTCCGGCTCTACTAAAACTACAAAAATTAGCCAGAAATAGCTTCAACCTAGGAGGCAGAGGTTGCAGTGAGTGAGCTGAGATCATGCCACTGCACTCCAGCCAGGGCAACAGAGCAAGACTGTCTCAAAAAATGAATGAATAAACGAATGAATGAATGAATGAATGAAAAATACATGTAAAATACACAGTCTAGAAAAAACTCTATATATTTGCTTCAGAGTTTCTTCTAGACTGTGTATTTTAGAGTCCATATGTCCAGAAAGACATTTTTTATTTTACTTTTCTTTGTTCCCTACATTATTCTCACTTTAAACAGAATGTCACTTTGATGTTTTTGAGAACATATCCGACCCTAGACAATTCTACCACAAAAATTCTGGTGGCAGTGAGAGTTTTGTCTGTGTCTTAGATCTGCACTAAAGGGCCCTGAGCAGCCAGAAGCTCCCAAATAACATCCACCAAATATGGAAGGTTCAAATATATTCTCATGCTTAAGTTATATTTTAAGAAAAGGCACACATAAGCTGTTCATAAACTGGTTCTTACAATTAGCAAAATTAAGCTAACACTTTTATACACATAGAACAAGCTAAATTCTGATTTTTAACAAGTGACTATACCGTGGAATTCTTGACTTTAGTAAAATAGGGAGAAGAGTTTTGTTGTTTGTTAAACAGATTTATATTTAGGTGCTTAGAGCACTTTAGGAATCATATACAAGCAACTTAATTGGACAACCTTGAGAGATAAGCTAAAGAAAATGTTCTCTCTCCATCCCTCACATGTTTACTTTTCATTTTATATCCCTGTGTTCCATTTTGATTGAATGTGTGTGTTTTTTGGCCAGCAGCATCACCTTTATAAAAAGGACCAAATAATTTGTTTTGCCTGAAAATCTGGTTTGAGCCTTGCATTGTAAACACTACCCATGATAAAGTGTTATGTATATGATATCATATCTTTGTTGTCAGGTAGGTGTGACTAATACTGGACTCCCCAGGCTACCCTCCCATTACCAAATGTGCCTAAACTTGGAGGCTTCTTCAGGCCACCCTGTCTCTGTGCCCCTCATTTCCTGAGTTCTCTTTTTTCCTCTGTGTGCACTCAATCCACTGATGATGCCCTCTGGCTCTTAGGAGATTGTGCAAATTTCGTAGACCCCCTCCTGCACTCTAGACACACACAGGCATTGCACCTACCTTTTCAAAAGCTCCACTTGGATATCAAGCAGACACCTAAAATTAAACTGGTCTGAAACTGAACTCATCTTCCCTCTAAGGAAGGCTATGCTCTACCATATGGTAGATATGCTCTACCATATCTCAGTTGATGGTATGTCCAGGCTTCTAGTTGCACAAGCCTATAACCTGAGTAAAAGAATGACTGGAAAGTAGAGTGTAACCCATAATGCCAGATACCTAAAAACTAAGATAGGTTTGGATATTAGGATTGAATACATCATAAAATCATTAAAATGATGTTTGAAATGTTTAAAGATAACTCATTTTAAATCTATGATTTAGATTTTTGTTGAATCCAACAGACTCAACAGAGTGACAGATTAAAAATGTACACTGACCCAGGCTTGCCAGTCAGCGTGGCCAGGGGCCCTCTGCCAAAGTTAGCAGTGGCCCCCATAAGCCGGCAACCTTTGCATTTATTTAGTACAGATTAAATGACAAAGGTATCAAGTAAACACCATTAGAGGGTAATTAACATTGTCGACCCCGCTAATAAAGAGCAGTTCTGCCCATGAATGTTTGAAGGTCTTCCTTAGTACCACATGAATAAACGAGGTATTTAGATAAACTCCTCTACATTCCCTTGTTATCTGCTCTATGCGATTCTCTCAAGGTAAGAGGGTTAGGCTGCATTCAGCCATAAGCTTCTTCCAAGGCTTTTGCAAAACCTTCTGACCTTCCAAGAAGGTTTGACTTTTCTAAAATTTCTGCCACCGTTCTGACCAATCATCTACAGATTTTTACATTTTTGTTTCTTTTGAATATATCAGCATTTTACAAGCTAAAAAACAGAATCAAAATAAAGCCATCTGGTCCTCCAGGGATTCAGGAATCCATGCTGAGTCTTATAATCATTATCAGAATGACATCATAAAACGAGGTGCTAGCAATAGGGTTATAAACTCGGAATCATAACCACTAATCCACATTTTTCATTAGAAAACAACCAAAAGTCCAGTCCTTAAATGCATGATCTACAGAACTTCTTGATTTACAAAGGACAAAGTGATCCAAATTATATGTTGTCCAGCCTATTGGTAGACCAGATCCAGAGCTGTCCACGAACTGGTGTTTGCATTTTAACAACTTGCTCTGTGGAATAAAAAAATTCCTGGTTGCTATCAATAAGAAAGCAAGTAAAAAATATTACAGGCGAATCAAAATGAGGCAGGAGAATAGGGTCGGGAGGCAGGTAACCTAAGAACTTCCTAGAACTGAGTCAAATGGAAACACCAGCTATGACAGGAAATATCGTCTTCATTTACATAGGGCATATAGTAAGTAACCAATGGAAACATCTAGAGGGTATTTAAACCCCTTAAAATTCTGTAACAAGCTCTTGAGCACCTATGCTTGGGCCACTCTCACACCGTAGAGTGTATTTTCATTTTCTTTCTTTCTTTTTTTTTGGAGGGGGATGGAGTCTTGCTCTGCCACCCAGGCTGGAGTGCAGTGGCACCACCACAGCTCACTACAACCTCCGCTTCCAGGGTTCAAGTGGTTCTTCTGCCTCAGCCTCCTGAGTAGCTAGGACTACAGGTGCCCACCACCACGCCTGGTTATTTTTTTATTTTGTATTTTTAGTAGAGATGGGTGTCACCATGTTGGCCAGTCTGGTCTCGAACTCTTTGCCTCAAGTGATCTATCCACCTTGGCCTCCCAAAGTGCTGGGATTACAGGAGTATGTACTTTCATTTTGAATGAATCTCTGCTTTTATTGCTTCATTTTTCCTTGCTTTCTTTGGGCATTTTGTCCAATTCTTTGTTCAAGACGCCAAGAACCTGGACACCTTACACCAGTAGCAAACTCACACTGATACTTATTTTTCCAAGGTCTTCCACTAAAACATGATGGTAGAGATAAGTATAGGGGATAGAATACTTAGATATTTCAAAACTCTATTACCTTGTATTAAGAAATTAGACATACGCATTCTTCTATTTGGTATAAGAACAAATTGACAGTGAAGACTAAACGCTCAACTGTAGAGAGGGTAGTGACAGCAACACTTTCTACTACAGAATAACCTCTCATTTTTGCAGTTAATATATCGATTCTTCCATCATACATATTCCTACTGAAAAACTTGTCCAGAGCTTTTGCCAGGGCCGCAAGATGGAAAACAGAGCATGTCCTAATTAGCTAATTATAAGCTCAGTTAATATCTTTGGGATGGGCCCATAAAAATCTAGCTATTGTCTTGTTAAACACATGAAAACTACAGGGTTCCTTAGTCCTTTAGCTATAGTTTCTGCTTAATATCTTAAAGTTGGGGCAGTCCCACTGAGACTCATCTCCTCAGGGCTGAGGTGGGTGCTAGTCTTCAAAGGCTGGAATGCCATTGCAGGAGCTAAAATCTCAGCAGAAGTGCCAGAATGCCAATGAGCAGGACTGGCACAATACCATCTGCCCCACCCTGGCTGATGTAGTGGACCTGCAGGAGTGACTCTATGATAATGAGAAAGGCACTAATCAAAAACAGCACAGTGCCAAGTGTAATGCCTTATAAGGAATCATAGGAGAGCTTTTCTTAAACTCAAGGTCAATGTAGCCATTGTGCTGGGGACGCTTGACTATTTCACTTTACTACTGACACACTGACAGCTACATTCAAGAAGCAGATTCCAGTTTATCTTGCCACGAGTGTTTCCTGCCTTCTAATTTTCCCAAAGTCACACAGAGATTAAGTAGAAGAGTGATGACTCAAATCTCGGTTCACCTGATACCGTAGCATTGCCTCTCCCCTTCCTCTGTGGAGCATTGCTCCAGGCTTCCTGTGCACTGAGAGCTCACTCACAGTTGCTAATACTCAAGGCCACATAGTCTGGCCCACTTAACAGCCGGCCATCAGCAAGGGCTGTTGTTGTTTTTAATAATCCCTTTAGAAAACGTTTTAGTGGCTCTATACCAATTCTCTGATACTTAACCTTAATTCTTACTTTTAGCCCTTACACATAGAGAAGAGTGGTAATTTGATTGATTAATTCTTCCATTCTGAGAACTAAGCTCTGATTTTTCTTATCTTGCTCAAATTCCCACCTAAGGGGTCTGGTGAGTTATACTCTACAAACCATAAATTCTTATCAGAAAGCTTGTTTTTTTTTAATCCTATATATCCTGACTCACTTTCTGATCTGACTCTGGCATAACATGATGTAATGAAAAAAAAAATAAAAATACCCCAAAACACGTTTCTTTGCCTTATTTTGAAATGGCCCTACAAAACTGTCCTTTGTGGAAAAAAATTTGCCTCTGTAAAGAATCTCTCTTAACATAGCTAGATATTTTTCTTCCAGGCCCTCCCAATTCTGAAGGGATGAACTGACGGTCTAGCACTTTTTCAGTCTGAATAGGAAACATTTCTCATGTATTCTCTCTAAGGGCAGCCACTATGAGACTTCAAAAGAACCTTGGTCTCCACAACCTTTATCTTAACCTGAACATTTCCTTTCTCTGATCCCAGGTCTTTAGACAAACTCAACCAATTGTCAATCAGAAAATGTTTAAATTATCTATATACCCTCCCTTCCCCCAATTGTGCTGCCATTCTGGACCAAATTAAGTATTTCTTAAACGTATTTGATTGATGGATCATGCCTCCCTAAAATGCATAAAACCAAGCTACACCCAATCACCCTGTGCACATGTTCTCAGGACCTCCTGAGGGCTGTGTCATGGGCCATGGTCATTCATATTTGACTCAGAATAAATCTCTTCAAATTTTTTACAGAGTTTCACTCTTTTCACAAACAACTGAACAAATATTTCTTGAGTTCCTACTATGGTCCAGGCAAAAGGCTAGGAAAATTTCTAGAGCCAAACAAACAAAAACAAACCCCATAGTACTTGTCCTAATGAAACTGACAAACTAGCGTGAATAGAAATGGAAGATTGGAAATGTTAAAAAGTAATAGCAAAACTGCAGTTACTTTTACACCAACCTAATAGATGTTAAAGAAAAGTAAAATTACATCTGCGATACAATTGATACAAAGAAGGCAGTGCTGTGATGAGAATTAAACAGAAAAGAGAGTTTGAGAAAGCTTCCCTGAAGAATTGAAGAAAGAACATTAATCTGAAAGAAAGAACGAGTAAAGTTGGTGAGGGGGCAGCTTTCCAGGCAAGTGGAATGACCCATGAAAGACTCTGTGATGTGAGGAGCATCTCCCATTTCAGGAAAGAAAAAAAGGACCTGAAGCACAGAAAGTGTGGTTCAAGAGGAGGCTTCAGGACAAGGGAATTCAGATTATGTATGGGCTTGTGGACAAAATAAAGATTTTCGTCTTTCCCAAGAGTTACTGAAAGTCATTGAGAGAACAATCACAGGATTAGATTTGCATTGGGAAAAGGTCACTGGCTACTGTGACTGGGATGGATGGACCCAAGAGAAATGTGTGCACACATGCAGCACGTGACATGGGTAAAAATGTTCATAGCAGTATGCTGCTCTTAATAGCCCTAAACTAGAACCAGACCAAAGGATTATCGAGTGGAGTAAATAAATAATTGTGCAGTAAAATTATTACCATATAATATGAGAATGAACAAACAATTACACACGACATGAATGAACTTCATGCACATAACATTAAGTAAAACAATGCAGAAAGATATAAACAATATGATCCTATCTGTATAAAGTTAAAGGAAGGCAAAACAAATGCAGTGTTAGAAGAGAGGATAGTGATTACACTAAGAGTAGGAAGGGCTAGTAATGGAAAGGAAAGCAACATAGGGTAGACCTTTGCAGTGCTGGCAAATGCTCTATTTCTTAACCTGGGTGGTGGTTAAACAGATTTGTGATAACGCATTGAGCTGGATGTTTATGTTTCATGAAGTTTTTAGAATATGTGTAATATAACATTTTTAAATATTCAAGAAATTTTAAAGAATAAGTTGGTAGAGTTATTGAATGGATGTAGAGAGATTAGTTAGGAAGCAATGGCGACAGGCCAGGTCAGAGAAAACAGTTACGCTTGAACCTTGCTAATGACGGTGAAGATGGAGAGAAGAGGACTTAGTCAAGGGCTGTTATTTAGGGGGCACAATGAACAGGATTTGGTGGTGAATTGGCTGTGGAGTATGAGGGATGAGGAGATGTCGTGGATGATTCCTAGGGTGACTGAGTTAGGTAGGAAAAGGGGCAGTCCTATGTTTATGAAAAGGGACAAAGTATAGAATGAATGAGGATAAGGGTAAGGTTTTATATTTGGTGGCAGAATTGTAAAGGGTCAGTCGATTAGCCATGAGAAAAGAAGGAAGGGAGGGCTGGACGTGTTCAGAGAGCAGGAAGAGTTTGAGATGAGTTGTACAGAATGGAACAGTGAGTGAACTAAAGAAACAGAGGAGGATTGCTGAATGGTGCTGAGAACGCTTTTGAAGGTGATCATCATGAATTTATAGCGAACTTGTTCCCGCAGCGCTCAGCTTCTCTTGTCCAGGTACGAAGAGAACCAGTGATTAGGGTCACACATGATTGAAATTTTGCCAGATGGGTATGATCAGTATAGTTTTAAGACAATATGATAAGTCAAAATATCAATGAAAGATTGTGATAAAACCCAATTTTCCATCCCATCTTAAGGACAGAGAATTTTCAATATTCACCTGCCCAGAATTCCCTGAGAACATGGAAATTTACCTGAGAAGATGAGAGAGAGATGAGTGTGACATTTGGACTCTTGGTCATAGGTGATAGGTCTCCAGAATTACTCCTCTCCTCTCTAAGCACAATTTCCATTGCCACTGCAGTCACATATTACTGTCTCTCTTTCCTTTTCTTGTCTATTTCTTATTATTTTTTTCCAAGTCCCTTGCTTTCTTATGTCCTTTTCCTTTGTGGGGATTGTACGAAACATGTAAGCATGAAATAGACACATTAAAATTGTGTAGGAACACCAGCAAATTTGGGTCTGGAGAAACTGAATTGAAAGGAACTTAATGTTTCAGCTTTTTGAACACATTATTTTTACATACAACCCAGGCTTTAGTAACCAGTAGTATCCATTGCAAAGACAGAAAGTCCATACAATTATAGCAACATGTCATCTGACATTTGGAACCTTGGCCCAATCTCAAAGAAAGCAATTTTATCGTTGGCATGTGCCTATCTCCTTTTTCCTTTCTTCTGTTAATACTTTATTTACCGATTCATTCAATCATTCTGTTACTTATTCCACAAACATATATTAAATAACTACTGTGCATCAGATACTGAGCATTAGCTCAGTATCCTCTATCAATTCATAATCCTTTTGAGGACTTGAAAAGACATTTCTCTAAAGATGATATACAAATGGCCAACAGCATATGAAAGGATGCTCAATATCACTAATCATGAGAGAAATGCAAATCAAAACTACAATGAGATATCACATTATACTTATTGGGTTGGCTCCTATCCAAAAAGTAGAAAATAACAAGCGTTGGTGAGGATTTGGGGAAGTTGGAGCCATTGTGCACTGTTGGTAGGACTGTAAAATAGTGCAGCCACTAGGAAAAATAGTACAGAGATCCCACATACACAAAAATAAAAAACTCAGCAATTCACTTCTAGGTATATATCCAAAAGAACTGAAAACATGGTCTCAAAGAGATAATTGTAAAACCATAATCATACAGCACTATTCACAATGGCCAAGAGGCTGAAGCAACCCAAGTAAGTGGTTAGGCAAAATATGGTGTATACATACACTGGATTATTATTCAGCTTTAAAGGGAAGGAAATTCTATCACACACAACAACAGGGAGGAATCTTGTGGACATTATGCTAAGTGAAATAAGCCAGTTACAAAAAACAAATACTGTACAATTCCACTTTTATGATGTATCTAAAGTTGTCAAATTCATAGAAACAGAAAGTAGACTGGTGGTTACTTGAAACTAGGAGTTGGAGGAAAAGAAGAGTTTAATGGATATGGAGTTTCAGATCTGCGAGATAAAGTTCTGAACACCCGCTTCACAACAGTATGAATATACTTAACATTACTGAACTGTACACATAAATATGTTAAAGATGGTAAATTTTACATTATGTGGTTTTTACCAAAATAAAAAAGAATTCAGTAACTTAAGTCCTCAAAATATTTACGCTGGTTTGTAATAAACTTCTAAGGGGTTGTGTGTGTGTGTATGTGTTAGGTTACAGTAAAATATATGTATAGAAGGTCCCTGTGATTGACTTATGACTTTTCAACTTTACTGTTGTGTGAAAGTGATATGAATCCAGTAGAAATTGTACTTCCAGTTTCCAATTTTGAACTTTGATCTTTGCCTGGTTAGAGATATGCAATATGATTCTTGCACTGCTAGGCAGCATCAGTGAACCTCAGTTCCCAGTCAGCCACTAATCAGAAGGTAAACAACTAATACTCTACAGTGCACTGTGCTGCTAGATGATTTTGCCCAGCTGTAGGCTGCTTTAATGTAACTGAGCACGTTTAAGGTAGGCTAGACTAAGCTACGATGTTTTGTATATTAAATGTACTTTCAATTTATGATATTTTCAACTCACTATGTGTTTATCAAAATGTAACCCCATCTTAAGTCAAAGAGCATCTGTATCTGCTTGGATCTACATTCACCTCATTTACCTATACCCTACCTATGTGAGTCTTGAAAACTTGTCTCATATAAACAATGAGCCAGCCTAAACAAAGGGACTTTAACAATTGCTTCATCAGTCTTTGTCACTCTGGAAATATCAGCATCTGCATGTTGAAAAATGTCTCATTGTATTAGTTTTCCAATAAGATGTCACCTGACTATAGGACGACTTTTGCATCTTCCCAGGTGAGTCCTCAGACAATTCTTTCGTTTTATACGTTTGTAGGTCCAATGCATTTTAATCAAATTTAATATATAAAAATTAAATATACTTCACATATAAGGTTATGCCTTATTTATATGAATTAAACTGACTAAAATTTAATGATATAGCCAAGTTAATATTATTTCATGTTTATCAATATTTCATTGCCTCATGAATACATAATCTATTTTTAGGTATAATATTAAATCACATAAAAACTCACAGGTGAATACTTAATCTCTTGGTTGTCTATATCAGGTCATAAGTACTGAGACAAGTTACATAACTTTAAATATGTTTAATTTTGGAATTCTTGTTTACTATACAACTATAATTATTTATTTTGCTTTTTAGAGTTTTCCTGCTATGTTTATCTGCATTTTGTGGTAACATAAGAGAATTACTTTTTTACTGTATAAAACTGGTTCATTTTCCATGATCTGAACTTGAGAAGCTATTTCTTAGGTTTTAAAACAACATGCTAAATATATGGGACCATCTACTGGTGAAGGATGATATAGTCATATAGACTGGTTTTATTGGAACTTGTAATAGCCCAAGTTGAGGATCATGAGGACTGTGAAGCCCAAAATTGTATAATCAGGAGAATCCTGCTGCCAGAATACACTTACTACTTAAATTGCAACAGAATTGTCTTAGGTAGAAAATATAAGAGCTGGGAAGATACTATAAAACAAGTAAGTCGTTTATATGGAGCCACAACATCTAACAGGCATATATTTGTTTAATATCTATATACTAAAGTATTTGATGAGGGCTCTGACAAGGACTGTCTTGTTAATCTCTGAGTCCTAGCACAGTAACTGGTGCCTGGAAGTATCAATAAGTATTTACCAAATGAGTGAATGAATAATGACAACCAGGGTCTCAAAACTTTTGAAAATTTGCCTTATGTTCTCCCTTTCCCAGAGGACTACACCCATAATTTATAATAAAAACAATACAAATATAATGTGTTACATAAATTCCATTTTTACGTGAAAAATGCATCTGTTTGGTTAACCAGAACCCTTGAGTCAGTAAAAATTATACTAATACTTATGTTAAAAATAGTAATAATGAAAAATGACCTAAAATAATTAAAAGGAAGGATATGTGGAGTTGCATAGGCTTTATAATCAAATATTTCTCATTTCAAATTTTAGCTCTATAGTTTGGCTATTGGATGAGGTTGAATGAATTGCTTAACCTTTCTCTCCTCATTTTCCTCTTTTACTAAATTACCATGTTGTGAAGATTTAGTGAGTCTGTATATGCAATGCTTTGTGCCTACTTGGTAAATATTAATAATAAATACATCGACTGACTTTTTGTCTGACTGAAGGCATTCACTTTCCTAATTTTCAATGGTCATAAGCATCTTTGAACAGGGACCACATTTTATTTAGTAATAGAACTTAGCACACTGCCTGGCATAGGGTAGATACTTGATAAGCGTGTTGTATTAATAAAGAAAATAAATATTTAAATAATTATTTGGTGGCTATTGTCTATAGTTCTACACATGGTTACATACAATACAATGTATAAGTAAGGTATACATAGACATATACCCAACATGGACATTTAAAGTATAGAAATAGGGTATTTTCTACCAATGAAATAATTTGTAGTTTCTTCGATTAATCTAATCTTTTTCTTGATGGTTAAGAAATTCATAAGGAATCATGAACTCAAGTAAATACACATTGGATGGAAATTGTATTATAATGTACTCACACACAGCCACAATCTCATTTAGCTACATAATGATTTTTACAATTAAGGACATTTTTCTCATTCATTTTCGTGAATACAAATCTGGTTTATAAATAGGCAATTGGTTTTGAAAATTTCACAATATAAAATGTAAAGCAGCCCTGAACTTGGTAATCAGGAAAAGCATAACAATGAAGAAGGAATTGGTTTTTAATAAAAATATTTTATACATCCACCTGAAAGCACTCATGTGGCAAATGTTAGAAGTTCAATCCCAAAACATATTCAACATATCTAAATCTATGTCATCAGAACCGTAAATAGCCTAGGTTATATGAAAATACCTTTCACTTCTAAATTAGGACAATTTTGCCCATAAAGTAAGTATATCAAAATCATCTTTTGAAATCAATGATTTAATATATTTACCATCATTTTATGCATATATCAGAAGTGTGTAACATTCTCTGGATTTGGGTTTCAGTGTGTAACAGATTTTTCTTGACTTACTGAATCAAAAACTATTCCAAACAGATTGTAATAGGCCGAGTCTATTGCCAAATATGAAATTATACTTGGAACGAATGTCTCAAATAAAAACTAACATATTCATTTATGCCTGTACTGACATTCCAAAATTTGAGACAAAAACCAAATTTCTATCAAGAGAAAACCATTCCCATTGTAAACAAAGGTAAACTTTAGTTTTAAGGTATATCATTCTTCTTGATATTATTTGCTAGGGATTATTATATCTCATCCTGCTGACAAGAACACAAACTGTTTTAGACTCATGCTTGGCATAACATTACATGCTGTGGAAATATAATGCAACATTTTCATAGAATGCAACTTATTTTCCAAGTTTAGGAATTAAAGAATACACATTTTATAATCAAGCTCCATAAACTTACAGCTTTTTTTTCTGACCAAAAATATCAAATGTTTGGGCAAATAGATACAACATGGTAAAAGCAGTTTGAAACTTGAAACACTCCTTTTTCCTTTCCTCATCTGTTTCTTGCTATATTCAAAAATGGCTAGTTTCTCAGTATTTTTCATGTTTTTCATAAAATATAACTATAAGAATAGTAAAATATGATATATCCATTGAATCATTTGGAAACAACTGAATGGTATATAAATACAAGTTCAAAGCAGAGATGTTTTCCCCTCCAAGTTAAGGTCCTGAAAAATAAATTTAGAAAACAAATAGGCACAAAAAGCTCATGGAAAACATGTTCGTATTAGAACTTTAACATTTAAATTACAGTGTATATAGTTTTTAATGCAGAATTTTAGACATCTTTGAATCCTGTACATTATAAATAATAAGTCTTTCGTCTTTAGTTCATTGATAAAATATATTAAATAATGACTAATTACAAATCTAATATTTGTTTTGGCGTTCTTTTCAATGTTTCAAAACACAAAATATCAAGTTTTTAAAAAGTATGTTTTATTTTTATATTATGAAAATTAAGGCATGAAAATTATACACGTCTTTCACATGAGGATTTTTCATTTTCTTCTTATACCTTTAACAGTTAAGAAGCTTGCCTCAGACTTTTCCCCTTACAGCAGTATAAACTGGATAACTACTTTTGTAGAAAAGATTAATGAATAATTTTTAACAAGGTTAAGTTTTGGTTCCATGCCTCTTAAAAAAATCTTTAAAACCTGCCTCACTTTTCTAGCGGGAAATATTAGTAACTGATGAATAAGTAAGTGATGATACTAACAGAAAATGTTGGACAAATGTACTGATTATAATTTTATATTGCATTCCTTCATGTAAGTTGGTTACGTTTATTGACAATTAAAAATGCACTCGTTATCATGGTAGAATTGAAAATGTGGAAATGTTATGATGTTCTATAATGACCATTATGAATGACTTCCAGGTACTCTATCACCTGAGAAGGGCTAAGAATCACAGAGTTGACATCTATTATGGCTGTGTCTCAACAGGCAATAAAATTCTAGGCCGCTAACAACTGATCATTCCAATATTCTTTTGGCCTATCAAAGTGGTGTCATAGGCAGCAAGAGATTGAAGTTTCAATCTTAGCTTTTGTACTTCCAACTCCAGTGCACACAAATAGAATAAGATCTATTTCATACGACTAGTCCATGCAGATTATTTCTCATTATGTTCAATAAATATTAAATTTACCCAAACCATAATTATTTGCCCTTCTGATTGCTGATGCCTTAGAGGTATATTCATATTGAGTAAGAGTGCATAGTTGCTGAATTATTTGCTAACTTTCTTGGTTCATTTTAAACCACAGAACGATGATCTTTGCACTTTGTACTTAATTTTTATTTCTTGTAAATAACAATAAGACTACCATTACCAAATTTATTTTATTTTCAACACCTCATCTAACTTTTATTGCTATTATAGCCTAGTTTGATTTAAAGGATAATAACAAAGAGTACTAAACCAGGGAGTAAAGAAAACTTCATTTGATTTCTGGATCTTTCCTTAAATAAATTGCACAATTAGGGCAAGTCTGAGAGTCAATTTTCTCAAAAGCAAAGTAGGAAAAATAATATCTGTCTCAAAACATTGCCACAAGAATTAAAGTGAAATGATGTAAATGGAGATTGTAAATTATAAAGCACTAGTCCAATGTATGTGATTACTGTGATTCTCAGAATCCTTAAATTCTATTATATCACTGCAATTCTTAAAATGTGGAATCTCATCCTTGGGCAAAAAAACAAGCTGTGTATTTCTGAATTAGAAGTTACAATAGATAATTCTACCAAGTAAATGATCAGGCTGAGACAAACATTGTTTGGATACTCCTTTTCTGTATTGGCAATTCTCTTTTTAAAATTAAAGGGCTTATTAAAAAATATTTCGGATTCCTACTAAAATTAATTCATCATATGTCCTCATTAAGATGTTTAAAGTCTAAAATTTTAAAATATGGCATTACATTTTAGCCGTGCTTTTTTCTTTGAACCACTGCCATTAAAACAATTTTTATATTGAAATTATTTATTAAACTGTCAGCTATTTTGTTTAGTTGGCCACTAGCAATGATCAATATGAATTCTAGCTATTAAACCTAATATCAACCATAAATGGACTAAATGTTACTCTAAGTTCTAATTTTATGCACTTGGTATCAACCCAAATGCTGTTCTACTTTTTTCTTTTCCAGAATATCTCCCATGTTTGTTAAGAACTTCAGACACATCACATAGACATAGTAAATCTGGTATTCATCATGAATTCACCTAGAAAATCCTGCTTTACAAGTGTATTAGGCCTTCACTAGGAATTAGTATAAGTCATAATGACTGATCTTACATAATGCATTTGTTTGTTTTTCTTCTGAAAAGTCAGATCATATACTTCCTTAATGCTAAAATCTTACAAAACGTGTCTTGCTGCCTTTTTTTAATCTGTGCTTAGCTTAACATACTTCATGCAATATAACAGAGTGTCTTTGAGGCTTTATCTAATAATTAACTTTTAAGATGTGTCAAAACAAATTAAGATGTCTCATCTTCATTTTTAATTGTTTTCAGCACTGAGTCTTCTCCCAAAATTTTACATAGTTCATTGAGTCTCTGCTGCATTTTGGGAATTCCAGCTAGTTGAGATTCTAGCTTTTGTTTTTCTTCACTCAATGTCAAACGGATAGCAGTATCCAATTGTTCAAAGCGCCAACCTCCTTCACCATCAAACTGTAATAAATGTGTATGGTATTTCCTGCATAATTAAAATGAAATAAAATTATTAGCCATAATTTTGAAAAGTCATTTTAGTTGTAGGTTTATCATCCAAATTGATACTCAGAGGCAAATTTTAAGTAGGTGCTGTTTTACATTTGAGTTTTAAGGACATCAAGAATTTAAATACTGTGATTTTTTTTAAAAGAAAATATTATTATATATTTTTTAATATTCTGGATGTATATTAACTATAAAGGAAGACATGCTGTTGCATGTATTTAATTTATCTTCATAATTCACTATGACTCCTGAATAAATAGTAAGGAATACTATTTATGTATGGGAGTAAGGAAGGGAAGCTGAGGAAAGAAAGTCAACATTCAAAGGACATAGAAAAACTAAGGAAAATAAAGGAAATACAATAGCAATTCATTAATAGAACATCCTCTGAGAATGAGTTCTTCTACATAAGTAAAATTTCTCAATAATTAAAGTTTAAAAAGATTTTTTAAAACAACTCTTTGATAGAAGAAATATTTTAAAGATACTTCCACATTTTTATATAATTTAATTTCTTTCTCGTGGCATAGTTTCATAATTAGGAACTTCACAGAGGTACAGAGATTATTTTACTGATAAGATAGGAGATGATCCATCTTGTGCTAAGGGAGGTTGAGGCCACCATTTTGTGGGCTATGCTATGTCGGGGATATTTGGTGAGAGAAATATTGGCAGAGCTGGTCCTGCATGGCTAAGTCACCTACATTTTGTTACTGCCGAACTGGCCTATATTCTTATGTGTCCTCCATTTTTCTGCCTTCCCTTATAGTTTTTCTCATTTCTTGCTTCCTTTTAAGATTTCATATATCATTATTAACTATGATTGGTGGGATTTTTTCCAAGCAATTTCCTCCTGCTTTTTAAAAAATTGAGATATAATTCATATACCATAAACTCATCCTTTAAAGCATAAAATTCAGTGATTCTTAGTATCATCACAAGCTCATGTAACCATCACCACTAATTTCAGAACATTCTCTTCAACCCCAATATAAACCTGTTACCCATTAGCAGTCCTTCTCCATTTACCTTTCCACCCAGCCCCTGACAACCACTAATCTCCTTTCTGTCTCTGTAGATTTCTCTACCATAGATGTTTCATACACATGGGATTATAGAATATGTGGCCTTTTGTGAGTGACTTCTTTTACTTGTAAAAATGATTTCAAGGGACAGAGGGTGGAGAAAGATGGTGGAATAGGACTCTCCAGTGATCATCCGCTTGCAGGAAAACATCAATTTGAACAACCATCTACACACAAAAATACCTCCACAGGAGCTAAGGAAACCAGGTGAGAGTTCACAGTATCTACTAATAGAATAATAATAAGAAAATAGTCACTGAAGTGGGTAAGAAGTGCAGTTTTACATTCCTCAAGTCACCCATCTCCCAACCACAAAGTACACAACTCAGAGAGAAATACCATCTACTTGGGGGAAAGAAAGGGATGTAAGCATAAGACTTTGCATTGGAACACAGTACCAGGGCTGCCCCAGTAAAATGCAGCACTGGACAGACTACTACAACCCCTCACTTCTGCTAATACCTGCAGACTGAGCTTCTGAACCTGCCTCAGGGCCAGACAGAAACTTGTAGTCGCTGTCAGACAAATTCAATTTCTGGTTTGCATCACCACCGACCAACTAACTATAGAAGCTATGGGCTCCAAATAGCCCACAGTGGCAGGCAGGACTGAGTGGCTGGGGGTTCAGATTTCACCTCAGCACTGTGCCAGCCTTAATGGCCAAGGGATTCCACCCTGGCACTGCACCATCTGTCATGGTCCTGGGCTTAAAGTGTTCCTGGTGTTGCAATAGCTGCAGCAATCACTATCTTAGAAACCGTAGTAGGCGACCTGCCTAGAATTTCTGGATAGGCTTACTGTTGAATTAATTTCCCAGACAAAGCCAGACTGTGCAATCTGGAATAAATTTATAGTTCTTTATTGTGTAGACATCAACTCATGACCACAAGGAGCAAGAACAATCAGGAAAATGGGACTTACCAAACGGACAAAATAAAGTGCCAGTGACTGACTCTAAAGAGATAAAGATGTATGACCTGCCTGACAAAAAATTTTAAATAGTTTTTTTAAAGTAAGCCCAGTGAATAATATGGTTTTTCTGCATCTCCACCCAAAATCTCATCTTGAATTGTAATCCCCATAAGCCCCCCGTGTCAAGGAAGAGACAAGGTGGAGGCAATTGGATCATTGGGGGTGATTTTCTCCATGCTGTTCTCAAAATAGTGAGTGAGTTCTCATGAGATCTGATTTTGTTTTTATAAGGATTTGGTAGTTCCTCCTGCATTTGTTCTCCTTCCTGCTGCTTTGTGAAGAAGGTGCCTTGCTTCCTCTTAGCCTTCCACCATGATTGTAAGTTTCCTGAGGCCTTCCCAGGCATGCTGAACTGTGATTTAATTAAACCTCTTTCTTGTATAAATTACCCAGTCTAGGGCAGTTTTTTTATAGCAATATGAAAACAGACTAATACAGTAAATTGGTACTGGTAGAGTGGAGTACTGCCATAAAGATACCCCAAAATGTGGAAGTGACTTTGGAACTGGGTAACAAGCAGAGATTGAAAAAGTTTGGAGGGCTCAGAAGAAGGTAGAAAGATGTGGGAAGTTTGGAACTCCCTAGAGACTTGTTGACTTGCTTTAACTAAAATGCTTATAGTAATATGGGCCATGAAGTCCAGGCTGAAGTGGTCTCAGATGAAGATGAGAAACTTCTTGGGAACTAGAGCAAAGGTGACTCTTGCTATGTTTTAGCAGAGACTGGTGGCATTTTGCCCCTACCCTAGAGATCTGTGGAACTTTGAATTTGAGAGTGATGATTTAGGCAGACAAAATTTCTAAGCAGCAAAGCATTTCAGATGTAACCCAAGTGCTCTTAAAAGTGTTCAGTTTTATGCATTCACAAAGAGGTGGTTTGGAATTGAAACTTATGTTTAAAAGGGAAGCAGAACATAAAAGTTTAGAAAATTTGCAGCCTGATAATGCAGTAGAAAAGAAACATTTTCTGGGGAGAAATTCAAGCCAGTTGCAGAAATTTGCATAAGTCATGAGGAACCAAATGTTAATCACCAAGACAATAGGGAAAATGTCTCCAGGGTATGTAAGAGGTCTTCATGACAGCCCTTCCCATCACAGGCCTGGAGGCATAGGAGATAAAAATGGTTTCCTGGGCCAGGTCCAGGAACTTGCTACTTTGTGCAGTCTCAGAACTTGGTGCCCTGTGTCCCAGCTGTGGCTAAAATGGGCCAATGTACAGCTCAGTCCATTGCTTCAGAGGGTGGAAGCCCCTTTTTGTGGTTTACACATAGTGTTGGACCTGTGGCACACAAAAGGCAAGAACTGAGGTTTGGGAAGTTCTGCCTATATTTCAGAGGATGTATGGAAATGCCTGGATGTCCAGACAGAAGTTTGCTGCAGGGGCAAAGCTCTCATGGAGAACCACTGCTAAGGCAGTGCAGAAGGAAAATGTGGGTTGGGAGCCCCCACACAGAGTCACCACTGGGGCACTACCTACTGGAGCTGTGAGAAGAGGACCACTGTCCTCCAGACCCCAGAATGGTGATCCGGTTTGCAGCATGCACATGGAAAAGCAGAAGACACTCAATGCCAGTTCATGAAAGCAGTCAGGAGGGGAGCCATACCCTGCAAAACTACAAGGGTGAACAGCCCAAGGCTGTGGGAGCCCAGCTCTTGAATCAGCATGGCCTGGATGTGAGGCATGGAGTCAAAGATTATTTCAGAGCTTTAAGATTTGACTGCTCCACTGGATTTAGGATTTGCATGGGGACTGTAGCCCCTTCATTTTGGCCAATTTCCCCCATTTGGAATGGGTGTATTTACCCATTGCATATACCCCCATTGTATCTAGGAAGTAAATAACTTTGGACTTGAACTCTTAGGTTAATGCTGGCATTAGTTAAGATGTTGAGGGACTGATGGAAGGGCATGATTGTATTTTGAAAGTGAGGACATAAGATTTGGGAGGGGCCAGGGTGAAATGATACAGTTTAGCTGTGTACCTACCTAAAATCTCATATTGAATTGTAATCCTCATAATCTCCACATGCCAAGCGAGAGACCAGGTGGAGGCAATTGAATCATGATGGGAGTTTCCCCCATGTTGTTCTCATGATAGTGAGTTCTCATGAGATTTGATTATATTGTAAGTGTTTAGTAGTTCCTCCTGAGTTCATTCTCCTTCCTTCTGTCTTATGAATAAGGTGCCTTGCTTCCCCTTCACATTCTGCCATAATTCTAAGTTTTTTAAGGCCTCCCCAACCATGCTGAACTGGGAGTCAATTAAACCTCTTTCCTCTGTAAATTGCCCAGTCTCCAGCAGTTCTTACAGCAGTATGAAAATGGACTAATGCAATGAACTTCAATAAAATACAGAGAAACAATTCAGAAATCTATTAGATAAATTCAACAGATATGAAATAATGTCATTAAGCCAGAAATATTGGAGCTGAAAAATGAAATGAAAAAATATTAAAAATGCAATGGAGACATCAACAGCAGAGTTTGTCAAACAAAAGAAAACTATATGTGAACTTGAAAAGAGGTTACTTGCAAACATATAGTCTGATATGAAAACAAAATGAAAAGGAATAAAGAAAACTTATGGGAGTTACAAAATAGTATCAAAAGAGCGAATGTCACTGGACTCAGTGGCTCATACTGTAATCTCATCAGTTTGGGAGGCTGAGGTGGGTGGATAGCCTGAGGTCAGGAGTTCAAGACCAGCTTGGCCAACATGGTGAAACCCTGTCGCTACTAAAAATACAATATTAGCTCAGTATCGGGGTGGGCACCTGTACTCCCAGCTGCTCAGGAGGCTGAGGCAGGAGAATCACTTGAGCCCAGAAATCAGAGGTTGCAGTGAGCCAAGATCAAGCCATTGTACTCCAGCCTGAGTGACAAGAGTAATACTCTGGCTCCAAAAAAGAAAAAAAAAAACAGCAAATATATGAGTTGTTGCATTCTAGAAGGAGTTAAGAAACATAAAAATTTATAAATATATAAAGCTTATTTAATGAAATCATAGCAGAAAAATTTCAAAATCTGGAGACAGATGTGAATATCTAGGTACAGGAAGGTCAAAAGTCTTCAATCATATTCAATCCAAATAAGACAACCCTATAATATATTACAATCAAACTGCCAAAAAACAAAGAGAGAAACTTGAAAGCAATAAGAGAAAAGAAGAAAATAACATATAAGGGATTTCTAATATATCTGTTATCAGCTTTTTCAGCAGAAACCTTACAGGCCAGGAGAGAATGGGATTACATATTCACAAGTGCTGAAGGGAAAAAAACCTTTCAACCAAAAACACTGTTCTTAGCAAAATTGGCCTTTGGAAATGAAAGAGAAAGACTTTCCTACACAAATTAAAGCTGAGGAGCTTTATCACCACCACACATGATACAAGGAGTGAGTATTAAAGGGAGTTCTTCACATTCAAATAAATGATGCTAATGGGTAATAAGAAAACATTGAAAAGTATAAAACTCACTGGTAAAAGCAAGTACACAGTCAAATTCAGAATACTCAAATAATGTAATGGGGGTATGTAAATCGCTTATTTCTTTTTTTTTTTTTTTTTTTTTTTTTTTTTTAATTGCATTTTAGGTTTTGGGGTACATGTGAAAAACATGCAAGGTTGTTGCTTAGGTGCATACGTGGCAGTGTGATTTGCTGCCTTCCTCCCCTTCACCCATATCTGGCATTTCTCCCCATGCTATCCCTCCCCAACTCCCCACCCCCCCCGCTGTCCCCCCCACTCCCCCACAACAGACCCCCATGTATAGTGCTCCCCTCCCTGTGTCCATGTGTTCTCCTTGTTCAACACCCGCCTATGAGTGAGAACATGTGGTGTTTGATTTTGTGTTCTTGTGTCAGTTTGCTGAGAATGATGGTTTCCAGGTTCATCCATGTCCCTACAAAGGACGCGAACTCCTCGTTTTTAATGGCTGCATAATATTCCATGGTGTATATGTGCCACATTTTTCCTGTCCAGTCTATCATCGATGGGCATTTGGGTTGGTTCCAGGTCTTTGCTATTGTAAACTGTGCTGCAATGAACATTCGTGTGCATGTGTCCTTATAGTAGAACGATTTATAATCCTTTGGATATATGCCCAGTAATGGGATTGCTGGGTCAAATGGAATTTCTATTTCTAGGTCCTTGAGGAATCGCCACACTGTTTTCCACAATGGTTGAACTAATTTACACTCCCACCAACAGTGTAAAAGTGTTCCTATTTCTCCACATCCTCTCCAGCATCTGTTGTCTCCAGATTTTTTAATGATTGCCATTCTAACTGGTGTGAGATGGTATCTCAATGTAGTTTTGATTTGCATTTCTCTAATGGCCAGTGATGATGAGCATTTTTTCATATGTTTGTTGGCCTCATGTATGTCTTCTTTTGTAAAGTATCTGTTCATGTCCTTCGCCCACTTTTGAATGGGCTTGTTTGTTTTTTTCTTGTAAATCTTTTTTAGCTCGTTGTAAATTCTGGATATCAGCCCTTTGTCAGATGGGTAGGCTGCAAAAATTTTTTCCCATTCTGTTGGTTGCCGATTCACTCTATTGACTGTTTCTTTTGCTGTGCAGAAGCTGTGGAGTTTGATTAGGTCCCATTTGTCTATTTTGGCTTTTGTTGCCAATGCTTTTGGTGTTTTGGTCATGAAGTCCTTGCCTACGCCTATGTCCTGAATGGTTTTGCCTAGGTTTCCTTCTAGTGTTTTTATGGTGTTAGGTCTTATGTTTAAGTCTTTAATCCATCTGGAGTCAATTTTAGTGTAAGGTGTCAGGAAGGGGTCCATTTTCTGCTTTCTGCATATGGCTAGCCAGTTTTCCCAACACCACTTATTGAACAGGGAATCCTTTCCCCATTGCTTGTTTTTATCAGGTTTGTCAAAGATCAGGTGGTTGTAGATATGTTGTGTTGCCTCCGATGCCTCTGTTCTGTTCCATTGGTCTATATCTCTGTTTTGGTACCAGTACCATGCTGTTTTGATTACTGTAGCCTTGTAGTAGAGTTTGATGTCTGGTAGTGTGATGCCTCCTGCTTTGTTCTTTTTGCTTAGAATTGACTTGGCTATGCGGGCTCTCTTTTGGTTCCATATGAAGTTTAAGGTGGTTTTTTCCAGTTCTGTGAAGAAGGTCATTGGTAGCTTGATGGGGATAGCATTGAATCTGTATATTACTTTGGGCAGTATGGCCATTTTCACGATATTAATTCTTCCTAACCATGAACATGGAATGTTTCTCCATCTGTTTGTGTCCTCTCTTATTTCGTTGAGCAGTGATTTGTAGTTCTCCTTGAAGAGGTCCTTTACATTCCTTGTTAGTTGTATTCCTAGGTATTTTATTCTCTTTGTAGCGATTGTGAATGGCAGTTCGTTCTTGATTTGGCTCTCTTTAAGTCTGTTATTGGTGTATAGGAACGCTTGTGATTTTTGCACATTGATTTTGTATCCTGAGACTTTGCTGAAGTTGCTTATCAGTTTCAGGAGCTTTTGGGCTGAGATGAGGGGGTCTTCTAGATATACAATCATGTCGTCTGCAAATAGAGACAATTTGACTTCCTCCTTTTCTAATTGAATACCCTTTATTTCTTTTTCTTGCCTGATTGCTCTGGCTAGAACTTCCAGTACTATATTGAATAGGAGTGGTGAGAGAGGGCATCCTTGTCTAGTGCCAGATTTCAAAGGGAATGCTTCCAGTTTTTGCCCGTTCAGTATGATATTGGCTGTCGGTTTGTCGTAAATAGCTTTTATTATTTTGAGATACGTTCCATCGATACCTAGTTTATTGAGGGTTTTTAGCATAAAGGGCTGTTGAATTTTGTCGAAGGCCTTCTCTGCATCAATTGAGATAATCATGTGGTTTTTGTCTTTGGTTCTGTTTATGTGGTGAATTACATTTATAGACTTGCGTATATTGAACCAGCCTTGCATCCCCGGGATGAATCCTACTTGATCATGGTGGATAAGCTTTTTGATGTGCTGTTGTAATCGGTTTGCCATTATTTTATTGAAGATTTTTGCATCTATGTTCATCATGGATATTGGCCTGTAGTTTTCTTTTCTTGTTGAGTCTCTGCCGGGTTTTGGTATTAGGATGATGTTGGTCTCATAAAATGATTTGGGAAGGATTCCCTCTTTTTGGATTATTTGGAATAGTTTCAGTAGGAATGGTATCAGTTCCTCTTTGTATGTCTGGTAGAATTCGGCTGTGAACCCATCTGGGCCTGGGCTTTTTTTGGGTGGTAGGCTCTTAATTGCTGCCTCGACTTCAGACCTTGTTATTGGTCTATTCAGGGTTTCGACTTCTTCCTGGTTTAGGCTTGGCAGGAGGCAGCTGTCCAGGAATTTATCCATTTCCTCCAGGTTTTCTAATTTATGTGCATAGAGTTGTTTGTAATAATCTCTGATGATGGTTTGAATTTCTGTGGAATCTGTGGTGATATCCCCTTTGTCATTTTTTATTGCATCTATTTGGTTATTCTCTCTTTTCTTTTTTATTAGTCTGGCTAGTGGTCTGTCTATTTTGTTGATCTTTTCAAAAAACCAGCTCCTGGATTTATTGATTTTTTGAAGGGTTTTTCGTGTCTCTATCTCCTTCAATTCTGCTTTGATCTTAGTTATTTCTTGTCTTCTGCTAGGTTTTGAGTTTTTTTGATCTTGCTCCTCTAGCTCTTTCAATTTTGACGATAGGGTGTCAATTTTAGATCTCTCCTTTCTTCTCATGTGGGCACTTATTGCTATATATTTTCCTCTAGAGACTGCTTTAAATGTGTCCCAGAGATTCTGGTATGTGGTGTCTTCATTCTCGTTGGTTTCGAAGAACGTCTTTATTTCTGCCTTCATTTCATTGTTTATCCAGTCAACATTCAGGAGAAAGTTGTTCATTTTCCATGAGGCTGTGCGGTTCTGGGTTGGTTTCTGAATTCTGAGTTCTAACTTGATTGCACTGTGGTCTGAGAGACTGTTTGTTATGGTTTCCGTTCTTTTGCATTTGCTGAGGAGTGATTTACTTCCAATTATGTGGTCAATTTTAGAGTAGGTGTGATGTGGTGCTGAGAAGAATGTATATTCTGTGGATTTGGGGTGGAGAGTTCTGTAAATGTCTATTAGGTTTGCTTGTTCCAGGTCTGAGTTCAAGTCCTGGATATCCTTGTTAATTTTCTGTCTCGTTGATCTGTCTAATATTGACAGTGGTGTGTTGAAGTCTCCCACTATTATTGTGTGGGAGTCTAAGTCTCTTTGTAAGTCTTTAAGAACTTGCCTTATGTATCTGGGTGCTCCTGTATTAGGTGCATATATATTTAGGATCGTTAGCTCTTCTTGCTGCATTGATCCTTTTACCATTATGTAATGTCCTTCTTTGTCTCTTTTGATCTTTGTTGCTTTAAAGTCTATTTTATCAGAGATGAGAATTGCAACTCCTGCTTTTTTTTGCTCTCCATTTGCTTGGTAAATCTTCCTCCATCCCTTTATTTTGAGCCTTTGTGTATCCTTGCATGCGAGATGGGTTTCCTGTATACAGCACACTGATGGGTTTTGGCTTTTTATCCAATTTGCCAGTCTGTGTCTTTTGATTGGGGCATTTAGTCCGTTTACATTTAGGGTTAATATTGTTATGTGTGAATTCAATCCTGTCATTTTGGTGCTAGGTGGCTGTTTTGCCCTTTGGTTGATGCAGATTCTTCATTGTGTTGATGCTCTTTACCTTTTCGTGTGTTTTTGCAGTGGCTGGTACTGGTTGTTCTTTTCTATGTGTAGTGCCTCCTTCAGGAGCTCTTGTAGAGCTGGTCTGGTGGTGATGAACTCTCTGAGTTCTTGCTTGTTCACAAAGGATTTTATTTTTCCTTCACTTATGAAGCTTAGTTTGGCTGGATACGAAATTCTGGGTTGAAAGTTCTTTTCCTTAAGGATGTTGAATATCGGCCCCCACTCTCTTCTGGCCTGTAGGGTTTCTGCTGAGAGATCTGCAGTGAGTCTGATGGGCTTCCCTTTGTGGGTAACCCGACCTTTCTCTCTGGCTGCCCTTAGTATTTTCTCCTTCATTTCAACCCTGGTGAATCTGATGATTATGTGTCTTGGGGTTGCTCTTCTAGAGGAGTATCTTTGTGGTGTTCTCTGTATTTCCTGGACTTGAATCTCGGCCTGCCTTGTTAGGTTGGGGAAGTTTTCCTGGATAATATCCTGAAGAGTATTTTCCAGCTTGGATGCATTCTCTTCGTCACATTCAGGTACACCTATCAAACGTAGATTAGGTCTTTTCACATAGTCCCATATTTCTTGTTGACTTTGTTCATTCCTTTTTACCCTGTTTTCTCTAATCTTGCCTTCTCGTTTTATTTCATTGAGTTGATCTTCGACCTCTGATATCCTTTCTTCTGCTTGGTCAATTCGGCTGTTGAAACTTGTGCATGCTTCACGAAGTTCTCGTGTTGTGTTTTTCAGCTCCATCAATTCGCTCATATTCCTCTCTAAGTTGTCCATTCTTGTTAGCATTTCGTCAAGTCTTTTTTCAAGGTTCTTAGTTTCTTTGCATTGGGTTAGAACATGTTCTTTTAGCTCACGGAAGTTTCTTATTATCCACTTTCTGAAAGCTGATTCTGTCATTTCATCACACTCATTCTCCGTCCAGTCTTGTTCCCTTGCTGGTGGGGAGTTGTGATCCCTTGTAGGAGGAGAAGTGTTCTGGTTTTGGGTGTTTTCATCCTTTTTGCGCTGGTTTCTTCCCATCTTTGTGGATTTTTCCACCTGCTGACTTTGTAGTTGTTGTCTTTCTGATTTTGGTAATTTTAAGTCTGCTGTGGCAGAACTCATAAACCCCCTGCTCTTCCCCCGAGGTGTTCTGTCCCAGGGAGTTACTGTTTTATGATGTTCCCCTGTGCGGTTGCTGTTTTCCCTGCCCACAAGGTGGCAGCCTAGTCACACTCAGGTTGCAGAGGCTTCGCTAAGCTGCTGTGGGCTCCACCCAGCTTCCGTGTGAGCTTCTGGGTGCAGTTAGAACTGCTTCCGCTATGTTGGCCCACCCCTGTAGTGACGGAGTCTCTGTAGTGGCGGATTGCCTTGGTACAGAACAGCAGGGTGCCTATGGAGAACGCCCCTCCTCCACAGAGCTGGACCGTCCCGGTTTCAGTTGTGTTTCAGGTCTTCTTGCTGGGTAAGAGGGGACACCGTCTCATCTGATCTGCCTCCGGAGCCGCTGCGTTGGCTAAAGCCGCGGCTCTGAGATTCGTGGCGCTGGCCTGGCTCCCCGTTTCAGCTCCCCTTGCTGGCTTATAGGGGACTCAGACTCTCTCACTTTATACAGTGAACCGTTGCCTCAGGGTGCCGGCCCAGCGGCTGCGCCGTTCAAGCCAGCTGCGCTGGTGACCCGTGTGGCTTCTCTGCGTGTGAATCTCCTGGTCTGTGGGCAGTAAAAATCAGTCTGGAAATACGGCGTCCACTCACCCTCTGTGCTTTCTCTCGGAGCTGCATTCCCGAGTTCCTCCTAAGCGGCCATCTTGGATCTCCGTAAATCGCTTATTTCTTTAGTATGAAGGTAAAAAGACAAAGCTACTAAAAATAATAGCTAAAATAATTTATTTTAAAATATAAAAATATATACAATATACAAAATGTAAACTGATATTAAAAATTTAAATTGGGGAGATAAAGGGTAAACTTTGTGCTTTTTTTGCAACTTGTATATACTTTAACAACTAAAATAATTTGTTAAATTATATACATTATAAAAAGATGTAAATTGTGTTATTAAAAATTCAATGGGGAGATAAAGGGTAAAAATTGTGTCTTTTTTGCAATTAAGTTAAAGTTGTTATGAACTTAAAATAACATGTTATAACTATAAGATGTTTTTATAAGCCTCACGGTAACCCTCAAACAAAAAGCTGTAACAGGTACAAAAATAACATGTTTAACTATAAGATTTTTTTGTAAGTATTATGGTAACCAACAGAGCAAAAACCTATAGCAGATACACTAAAAATAAAAACAAGGAATTAAAACATATTACTAGAGAAAATCACTTACCCACAAAGAAAGACTGTGAGAAGAATAAAGAAAGAAAATATCTACAAAACAACTAGAAAGCAATTAACAAAATGGCAGGAGTAATTCCTTACCTATTAATAATTACCTTGAATAGATTAAGTTTGTCAATTAAAAAACAGAGTGTCTGGGCCAGGCACAGTGGCTCATGACTGTAATCTCAGCACTTTGGGAGGCCAAGGCGGGGAGATCACTCAAGGCCAGGAGTTTGAGACCAGTCTGGCCAACATGATGAAAACCTGTCTCTACTAAAAAAAAAAAAAAAATTAGCCAGGTGTTGTGGTGGGAGCCTGTAATCCCAGCTATTCGTGAGGCTGAGGCAGGAGAATCCCTTGAACCTGGGAAGCAGAGGTTGCTGTGAGCTAAGATCACACCACTGCACTCCAGCCTGGGTGACAAAGTGAGGCTCTGTCTTAAAAAAAAAAAAGACAAAATGTCCAAATAGATTCAAATCAAGACTCAACTGTGCACTGCTCACAAGAGACTCAGTTTATCTGCAAGGACAGTATAGACTAAAAGTGAAGGAATGCAAAAGATATTCTATCTAAAATGAAAAATAAAAGACATCAGGAGTAGCTATACTTATGTCAGGTAAAATAAACTTTAAGTGAAAGCTATAATAGAGACCAAGAATGTTATTATAAAGGGGTCAATTTAGCAAGAACATGTACTAATTCTGAATATATTTGAATGCAACATCAGAGCACATACATATATAAGTCAAACACTCATCGATCTGAAAGAAGTGAACTACAATACAATAAGAGTAGGAGACTTCAACACCCTACTTTCAGCAATTAGATCATCCAGACAGAAAATCAACAAAGAAACACCAAATTTAAGCTATATTCTAAACCAAATGGATCTAACAAACATTTAGAGAAAATTTCATCTAAAAGCTTCACAATATACATTCTTTTCAACTACACATAGAACATTCTCCAGGACACATAATATGTTATGCCATAAAACAAGTCTTCACAAATTTAAAAAGACTTAAATTATATCAAGCATATTTTCTCTCCTCAATGGTATAAACCTAGAAATCAATAAATAAGAAGAACTTTGGAAACTTACAAATATATGGAAATTAAACAACACGATATTGGTTAATCAATGGGTCAAAAAAGAAATTAAATGAAAAATATTAAAAATTTTCTTCAGAAAAGCAAAATGGAAATACAACATACCAAAATCTGTAGAATAGAGCAAAAGCAGTTTAAAGAGGGAAATTTACAACAATAAATACCTACATCAAAAAAGAAGAAAAATGTCAAATAACCTAATGTTGTAGGTCAAGGAACTGAAAATCAAGAACAAATTCAAACAAAAACTTTTCTTTTTTTTACTGAAAGGAAATAATAAACATCAGAGTAGAAACAAATAAAATGGTGACTGGAAAAAAATATGAGATATCAGCAAAAACAAAAAATTGATTTCTTTCAAAGATAACCAAATTTGATAAATGTTTAGCTAGAATAAGAAAAAAAGAAAGAAGATTCAAATAAATAAAATCAGAGATGAAAAAAGGGAAATTACAGGTGATACTACAGAAATTCAAAGAATGACGAGGCTGTTATGAAAAATTATAAACCAACACATTGATTAACCTAGAAGAAATGAATAAATTTTGAACACGTACAACCTACAAAGATTGAACTATGTAGAAACAGAACATATCAACAGACAAATAACAAGGAAATGGAATCAGTACTAAAAAAAAAGGCTCACATCAAAGAAAGGCCCAGAATCTGATGGCTTAACTACCAAATTCTACCAAATACTTAAAGAAGAAATATTAGTTCTTCTCAAACTATTCCAAAAATTGAAGAGGAAGGAATACTTTCAAACTTATTCTACAAGGCCAGAATTATCTGGATACCAAAACCAGACAGGAAGACAACAAGAAAAAGAAAACTAGGCCAATATCCCTGATGAACATAGATGCAAAAATCCTGAACAAAGTGCCAGCAAACTGAATTCAACAGCACTTTAAAAAGATCATTCACCATGATCACGTGCAATTAATCCTGGATATGCAAGGATGGTTGAACATATGCAAAGCAGTAAATATGGTACATGACATTAATAGAAGGAAGGACAAAAAACATATGATTATCAGGGCCGGGCACGGTGGCTCAAGCCTGTAATCCCAGCACTTTGGGAGGCCGAGGCGGGTGGATCACAAGGTCAAGAGATCGAGACCATCCTGGTCAACATGGTGAAACCCCATCTCTACTAATACAAAAAATTAGCTGGGCATGGTGGCGCGTGCCTGTAATCCCAGCTACTCAGGAGGCTGAGGCAGGAGAATTGCCTGAACCCAGGAGGCGGAGGTTGCGGTGAGCCGAGATCGCGCCATTGCACTCCAGCCTGGGTAACAAGAGCGAAACTCCGCCTCAAAAAAAAAAACAAAACCATATGATTATCTTAATTACACAGAACCAGGATTTGATAAAATTGAACATCCTTTTATGATAAAAATGCTCAAGAAAACTAAGGACAGGAGGAACATATCTCAACATAATAAAAACCATACATGACAAGTCCACAGCTAACATCTATACTGAATAGGGAAAAGTTTAAAACTCTTCCTCCAAACCAGGGATGGTGGCTCATTCCTGTAAATCCCAGCACTTTTGGAGGCTAAGGTGGGAGGATCACTTGATCCAAGGGGTGTTTTGGTTACAGTGAGATATGATCACACTACTGTAGCCTGGGTGAGAGAGTGAGACCCTGACTCTAAACAAACAAAGACACAAACAAAAATAAAAGTTTTTCTCTAAGATATGGAACAAGATAAGAACAATAATGACCACTTTTGCCATTTACATTCAGTGTACTATTCAAAGTCCTACTCAGAGCAGTTAGGCAAGAAAAAGAAATAAAACACCTCTGAATTTGAAAGGAAAAAGACAAATTGTCCCTGCCTGCAAATAACATATTCTTATATATAGAAAGTCCTAAAGGCTCCATCAAAAAACTGTTAGATTTATAAATGAATTCAGTAAAGTTGCAAGATACAAAATCACTATGTAAAAATTAGTAGCATTTCTCTACACTGACAACAAATTATGTGAAAAAAATTAAGAAAACAATCCCATTTACAATAACTAGAAAAAATTAATACTTAGGCATAAATATAACCAAGGAGGTGTAAGATCTCTACAATGATAATTATAAAACATTAATGTAAGGAATCAAAGAGGACACACACACACAAATAAAATGCTATCTCATGTTCATGAATTGGAAGAATTAATATTGTTAAAATGCCCATAGTACCTGAAGCAATCTACATATTCAATTCAATCCCTATGAAAATGCTGATGATATTCTTCAGATAAATAGTTTAAAATCTAAAATTTGTGTGCAACTGCAAAACACCCAGAGTAGTGTAAAAAATATCAAGCAAAAAGTACAAAGCTGGAGCCATCACACTACCTGATGTCAAAATATGCTACAAAACTATAGCAACCCAAACAGCATGGTACTGACACAAAAACAGACACATAGACTGAAGGGATAGAATAGAGAACCCAGAAATAAATCCTTGTATTATAGTCAACTGATTTTCAACAAAGGTGCCAAGAGCACCCTATTGGGAAAGAGCGGTATCCTCAATAAATGGTGGGAAACTGGATATCCATATGTAGAAGAATGAAATTTGATCCTTACTGCTCACCATATACAAAAATCAACTCAAAATGGATTAAAGACTTCAATGAAAGACCTGAAATTATTAGAAGAATACATAGGGCAAAAGTTTTATGACAGTAAAATTTGGATGTTAAGTTTGAAATAACAAATTTAGGCAATGAGTTTTTGGATATGACTTCAAGAGCATAGGTAACAAAAGTAAAAAATAGATAAATGGTATTTCATCAAGCTCAAAAGCTTCTGCACAACAAAGAAAACAATCAACAGAATGAAAAGATACCTATCAAATTGGAGAGAATATCTGGAAACTATACATCTGATAAGGGAGTAATACCCCAAATATATAAGGAATTCAGACAACTCAATAGCGAGAAAACAACCTGATCACAAAATGGACAGAAGATCTGAATAGACATTTCTCAAAAGAAGATATACAAATGACCAACGGGCATATAGAAAATGCTCAACAACACTGATCATCAGGTAAATTCAAATCACCTCACTCTTGTTAGAATGGCTATTAGGAAAACCACAGAAAGTACTGGTGAGGATGTGAAAAAAAGGGAACTCTTACACACCTTTTGTGGGAATTTTAAATTTAAATTAGTAAAGCCATCATGGAAAACAGTAAGGAGGTTCCTCAAAATATTAAAAATAGACTACAAAATGATCCAGCAATCCCCCACTGGGAATACATGCAAAGGAAAGTATCTCAGTATGTCAAAGAGATAATTGTACTCCCATGTTTATTGCAGCACTATTTATATAGCCAACATATAGAATCAACCCTAAAGTCCATCAACGGATGAAAGCATGAAGAATATGTTATATATATACATGATGGAATACTACTCCACTGTAAAAAAAGAATAAAATCTCGCCATTTATGAAAACATGGTAGAACCTGGAGGACGCTACAGTAAGTGAAACAAGCCAGGCACAGAAAGACAAATACCACATGATCTCACTCATACCTGGTCATTCATGCATTGGGCAAGTCCCACCTTCGATGTATAATGATGGTTTGGCTCATCACCCTGGTCTTACAACATTATTTGATTTCTACATGGGGGAACCAACTGTGTAGGTGTTTCATACCCTGAGATTCAAAGACGTGTTCTATATTACAAGCTGAGAGAATAGAATATTTCAGGGTTTATCTTTGAGGAATTGAAAAGAAACTGCTATTTTAACTGAAACTCATTTGAGATAATCTTTATCCTATTTCTTTCACAAGCAGGATAAAGCTTAGGAAAGTGATGGTTATACAACTACAATTCTACCCAGGAATCAAAAATTCTAATAAGCTTCTATAATTTTTCACTTAACACTAGTATTGATTTTAATCTTTACAATCAACAATTACTCATTTGTTGTTATGGGAAAAATATGATACATCTTTCCCCACTTCAGAAACCTATTCAGGGAAAATAAAAATTTCATTTTTCCTGAGAGAAAGAATAATCAGAAATGACAACCTAAAATGGCAAAGCTAAATAAAAAATCAGAACTAACATGGTATTTTGTTTGGAGGAGAAATGTACTGTGGGTAGCTACAATTAAAATGTGTTTCTTGTCAAAAGGCATAGCACAACAGATTTCATTATTTACTTAAAAGACTATTTGTTCCCACAATTGCGGAAAAAATGGCTATATATGCTTTCAATGCCTCCTAGGGCTACTTGAGTAAGGAACTGAATGTCTGGATAGTGTAATAAATCCATTAACACAGGTCAGAAAAACTTTAAATCTAATACGTCCCAGCATGTGATTAATTTGGGAGAAAGTCTGGAAATTAAGGTTGATGCCAAAAAGGGCTCAAGAGTTCTGGCCTAGCTCTGTGTTATCCTCGATTCAGAGGATTTACAGGCACATGTCTTTATTGTTTTAAAGATCTAGGTCCTATTGATCTTCTTCAGGATAAAAGACAGGGGAAGCATACTCATTGGCTGGATCCTAACTCATGCTGGAGTAGATCCAGAAAATACATTTTTAAAGAATTCCAAAAAATCTGAATGTTTAAATTGAGTGTGAAAATAGATTATCTTTTCAATAGAAATGAAATTCAGAGTCAAAGAATTTTGAACAATAAAAGCCTGATTAGATGAATACTGGTTTGCTAACAATTTTAATGTAAACATTCTTTATAAGGTCAAAGGTCTAGAAGGGCTTCAAGGATAAATTCCAATAATGCTTGCTACTAGGCTAGATTTGAAGACATGTACATGATGACAACTTTGGCATGAAATCTGATCAGACACCTTCCACAGAATGCTGCAGCCAGAAAAAGGGGTGGAATCCTGTGCAGTCATTTGGAAAATAGGAGGCCAAAGCATATACAGAGTCAGTTATGGTTACTAAGAAGTCAAAAGAAAAAATTTTGATTGATTAAATAGAAATGCAAAAGTAGAGAAGGTAGTATTTATGGCCAATGCATGAGATATACTTTGAGGTCCTTATAATGAGAGCTGTGTGCTATAGTACAGAGTGTGTCATCATGGAAGTATCTCACTTCTCTGGTTCTCAGTTTCTTCACCTGTAAAATGGGAAGTTCAGGTTTCCTAAACTTCACTGGGTTGTTGTGAGGCTTAAATAAGATATACCTGGAACGGAATAAGTCCTCAACTATCATGATGCTGATAAATCAATGGAAAAGTAGGGAAAGTGTAAAATTAGTATGTTTATTTGAAGGAGAAATGCAATATAGTTTTATGAGATATTATTTCTAAAAAAAAATTCAGCTCATTTTTCTTTAAACCAACTAAAAATAAGCCCATCCCCACACCACCACCCATGTTTTCTCCATTTAATCCTTTGGGGGAATATCAAGTTGTGTGTACATGTAGTTTTCTCTGGATTTTACTTTTCTGGGTTTTAAAGAAAGGACTAAAAGAATGATGTACAGTACAATAAATATATTTTTTCCCAGTACTTGTTACTGGGTATTGATAAATATTTTCCATTAAAACAAATCACTGGATTTTTCCATGTCTTTTAAGAATTATTGGAAAGTGATGATAATTCAAATCATACATTAATGATAGTAGGTAGTGAGTATCTAAGCTACTAGTGTGCAACTTAAGAGAAATATAGGTAGAAAATTAGTTAAATACCCTACCCTCTACTGTAAAAAGTTTTGCAGTTATTTTCTGAGAAACTTAAGGAAAAGCCATCTACCACAAATTAGCGCTTCGAAACACTTACCAAAGAGAAGGCCTGTGTGTTATAGACAGTAAGGAAATTCCAGCCCCTTTTGCAGCCTGAAATATCTTTCCTTCGACATCAATGCTGACAGCACTGGTACATTCATCCAGCAAGGCATATTTTGGTCTTTTAAAAAGTACACATGAAAGTTAATTATTTTCCTATTTGAATTGTAAGTTTTTCTTTGGACAATATGACTTGCATTGCTGACAATTTTAGAGGAGAAAAAGAGAATATGACATTATTAAAGGCAATCAATTATAAAGCAAACAAGTAGTTATCCCCCTCTTTGGACTAGAACATCACATTTTTAATAAATTTAAATATATTTTCTGATGCTTTTTTAAATAATACAATAAGCTTTATTGTTTTGCAGATGAATGAATCATAAATATGAGGCTAGGAAAGATGAGGCAGATCACTGAGTACATCACTCCTCCAGGAGTAGGAGGCAGGTTCATTTTTGGTGAGAAGGGTCTGACTAATTACATGAAAAATACATTGCAGTAGCTAATTATCAAACTGGCCACAGCCCTGTTAGCAAAGATTTAATGAGAAGATTATTTTATCAGCAATGTGAATAGCTAAGCATTACTAATGGAATTTCATCACTAGAAGACTGCAAGAGTGAATGTGCCTCATCTTATAAATTTATAGCAGACATTTAACCTCGTCATATTGGAACCATACTCCAGAATCAAATGCTTAAGTGAAGAAGTAAATATTTTCCTAATTATATTGGACAATTTTTAAGCGTATTTTTTACTTTGATAGTGCATATCTGTTATCAGAGGCCCCTGTCACTTGGCACTGTTTCCTTCTGTTTCTCCTCTCTCTCTCATCTCACCCCTGCTCTTACTTTTCTTTGACCTTTCCCTTTCTTCTTTCCAGTCCCACTGGACTGTTGGTACTTACTTAGCTTAGTTAATGGTAACAGAGTCAACTCTTACACTGTCATTTACTATTCAGTTTGGAGTTGAAAATCAGTATCAAGTATTTGCGAGGACAATTTCTTTTATAAAAAATATTCTGATTTTTAAAAATTAAATGAAGTTTTAAAAAATGAAAATAGGCAATTTCTTATCAGCATAAATAATTATTTGCCTGTAAGTTACTGTTCTATAATAAATTTGCTTATTAAAAGGATCCAGTTACCTACTATAGGTCCGGTAGTCAAGGCTAATAGATGCAGGAGTCAAAGACTCTAAAACTGTTCTACATGCAAAGAGTAAGAGATCAGTACCTGTTCTCCATGACAGCGTTACTGGAAGTAATGTTACCGGTTGATTTTTGGTTACTGTTCTGGTATTAAGCATTACTTCTTTGTCTCAGAGTTATTTTCTGTTTCTTGGATGATATTTTTAAATCAACAAGAGGAAGAATTAAAGGAAGTATAAAAGAGAAAGGTTGAGTAAAATTTTCCTTTTGTGTATAGCTCTTTCCAGTTACTAACTTGTTTATTGCATTTGGTTTTATTTTTCAGAGTGCTTTGAAGGAAACAGAGAAAATATGCCATTTTAGAATTAGAAAAAAGTATGTATCTTACACTCTGTTGTCATAGCAACCCCTAGTCTAGCAGATGTAAGATCACACGTTTTAGTGTCCTTGGCAGGACTGGTGTGTGTGTGTGTGTGTGTGTGTGTGTGTGTGTGTGTGTGTGTACTTAAATATATCAAGCAATAGCTAGAATCTGGTACTGATATAAGTAAATAAGGCATTAGATGACATGGTTTCTCAGATTTTCTTTCGTTTTTGCTTTGTGTATCATCAGTAGAATGGGCTTTGTGAAGGACTTAATCTACCCCCCTTAAGACTGGACTTTTTCAATCATTCTTGAGTTATTAAAACATTTAAAATCCTCTCAAAAAGAGAATACTATTGTGATGCTTATTACTTCCTGCTAAAGTTATTCATTTTTGCCAGCTCAAGTCTTTCACATCACAATTCAAACTTTAAATCCTTTGAGAATGAGGGAAGGCAGTTTCCTATAGTTAAACTTTCTCTTCACTAGATTGAATATCTAAAATTCCTTTTATCTTTTGTCAAAAGATTGTGCTTTTAAGCTACCTGCTCTTCTTAAAAATCTTTATGTGGCTCACTGAATTTTCTTTCCGTGGATATACTTGTGACTTACCTTCACTCATTATCACATTATATACAAAATGTTTTAGATACACAAACATTAAGTATTTATTTCAGGTTATAAGTATGTGAAATCTCTTTGGGTCAACAACTTTTATTAATGCCACTTGCTATTTATTACAAGGTTTATTCTATTAACACACTGATACAGTGAAAAATTTATGGCTCAATTTTACATTCACCATATTATATTTCATTAACTATGCTGGTGATCATATTAGTGGATCCTTATGGCCTAGACCCAAACAGATTCAGGGTGATAGTGGGTAACAGCTGGTCATAAATACCAACCTGTAAAGTTTACTGTTGAATTTCATCACATCTTCTGAGAAAGGAGTATTCCAAAATACATGTCATTAAAAATCCCAAGTTAGCAAAATTTAGTTTATATTTTTAGCTAGCCATATTCTTAACCATACATTATTATAAATAACATGCTATGAACACAACTAATAATTTTTCTCACTAAAAATTCCAGCTAAACATGAAAATAATATTTAGTGCATGATTTAATTTACATGAAGTTCTACAACAATCAAAACTAATTTATGGTGATAGGAATCGGAACAGAAGTGTCTACAGGGGACTGGATTGAAAAGGAGGATGAGAAAACTTCCTAGGGTAACGGAAATGTTCTTTATCTTGATTGCGGTATTGGTTACATAATGTAGAAAAATTTATAAAAGTCATTCAGTTGTATACCTAAAATGTGTGTATTTGGTATATAAATTTCAGTACAATAACAATAAGCTCTATTTATTATACAGTATTATAGAAAAGCACATAATTACATATATAATTACATATGAAATAAAAAAGATGTAACAATATGTTTCATGAAAATAGCTGCATTAAAATAATAAAAACAACAACCAATTTTTGTGTATTATCAAGACTGGTAAAAAATATCCCCCAATTTTAACAGTGTTTAAATGTTACAGTAATTTAAAATATCCAAAATGCTAGTGCTAATAACAGCTAATGAGATAATAGCTAATGAGATAACAGATTTTTTTCTTTTTTTACTTACATACATTTTCTACTTTTTAAAATGCACCTAATTATATTTTAATACAATTTTTAAAATCATTTTCATATGCTATGGTCTTATTAAAAAGGCTGAACCCAAATCTCATCAAGCTCTTTGCTCTAATTTCCAGTTTACAGAAAAAAAAAATGAAAGACTGGGAGAAAGATAAAGGACCACTAGATTTACCTGTTAAGGTAGCAATGAGGTAAATCTAGAACAGGTAACATTCTACGGGACAATTAACCCAGTTCCTTCAACAAGTCAAAGGTATAAAAGGTAGGTGGGGCCCGGGAGGAGGAGAGACTCCTTAGATTAAAAAGGAATTAAGAGGTGTAACAATAAAACGATAAAATGCAATGTGTGAAACTTGTTTAGATCCAGGTTTGAACAAATCAAGTGTAAAAAGATATTTTTGAGACAATCAGGGAAACTTAGGATATGAACCATATATTAAATGACTTTAAATAATATTACCAATTTAATTAGGTATTCTTATTATATGTTATTATATAAGGCTATATTCTAATATTTCAGAGACGTCAAAGTATTTAGGGATAAATGTCACAATATCTGTGATTTGCTTTAACATACTTCAGAAATAAAAAAATGAGTAGATAAATCAAGTGTAGCAAAATGTTACACTTGTTGAATCAGTGCGATGAGAATATGGAATTCTTACAACAATTTCTCTTTTTTGATGAAGTTTGACATTTTTTCCATAATCAAAGGCTTTTAAAAAATGAATAGCCAACTGATTGCTAAGTGTGGGACAACTAATTGCTACATGTTCAATAATACATACTTGATATAATTTTTAAAGTTCTCTAAAAAACGTTACTAATGTCACTGCAACTCACTCAAGAGCGCTGCATCTGCCATTATTTGTGGCCCATTCATGCATTCATGTACATAACTCTTTGGTCTTTTCTGCCCAAGACCTAAGTATTAAAAGTGAGTAACATAGTTTCTGACAACCTTCTGTACTGCACAACTTAGGTTATCATTGCCAGAGATCTAAGAGGTGAAAAGAAAAAAAAAAAAAAAGGAAGGAATCAGGCGAATCAGAAGGACTTTAATATTTTCTTCCCATGTCTTGTGCTTGCTATCCTTAAACTCAAAAGGGTATGAAGCTAGTTGCAATTAAAAATGTTTTATCAGAAGCAATTATTTCCTGCCTCTCAATTTTTCTCAGTCCATTGAAATCTATGCAGAATAGTCCCTTTTTCCATTGACTATAACTTTGATTTCCAAGGAGAGAGCATTACTTGGTTTAATAGACTGCTAAATGGTCAAAAAGTTGATTTACCTTGAATTTAAAAATTTAATTCAGAAAATATTACTGAATGTCTACCTACTGGATTTACACAAGTATTTTAATGATTGTATATTCTTCATATTTTAATATTTGAAATAAAATTTATTTTATTTCATAAAACGTTTTATGAAATAAATTTATTTCATAAATTATTACATAAAAACTTTTATTTCATAAAATAAGTTTTATGAAATAAATCTATTTCATAAATTAAGCTTTATTACATAAAAACTTAATTTAGTCCTCTGTATACATTATTTCTGTATTACTATATAATAAACAGAGCTTATTGTTATTGTACTAAACTTTAAATACCAAATACACATTTAAATTAAATTGAAATTAAAATTCTTCATATTTTAAGATTAGTAATTATTCCTTCAAGCTTAGGATACATAAAAACTTAATTTAGTCCTCTGTACACATTATTTCATCTACCATTACACAACATGAAAGAAATAGAAAAAATACTTGGAGATTCTACTATGAAAAAAATTAATGTAAGAAATTTAAAAACTATAAACTCTTTGCACTAATCTTATAGTAAGATATTTTTAAACTAAAGATAAGGACAATAAATCCTGTCCAAACGTTTGTTGTTGTTGCTTGGGTGATTACAACGATGGAATAGTAGTTACCTGAATTTGGTATACTTACTTATGATAAAACATACGAGCCATGCCCATTCTTTGTTTTTCCCCTCCTGACAGGACATCTTTCCAGTCCATAACAGCATCCCATCCTTAAGAAAACAAAAATATATACATTTGTATAAATCATTTGTTTAATTGTTACTGTTTCTACCCTAGACAAGTGATTCCCGACAAATCCAAATTATCAACATGAAGAACTTGGTATTTTACAGAACATGTGCTTGGGATAAATGGCAGAGCTTCGTGTATAAGCATTTTGTTTTAGAGTTGATATTGTTTTGATGGTAATAACTTCTTACATTGACAAATGATCTCACAAGGATTCTAAACACTGACACTTTAAAATTTTTCTTTGTTTCTCAGTGTCTCCAGTGGGTTGATAGGCTTATACTTATTTTGGTGGGAGATGGGAGAAAAGACCCAATAAATTTTCATAGGTCAATTGCAAAGTCTAGGAAAGGAGCTAACAAGTGGCACCCCTGTGCCTAGCACTTTATGTGAGATTTGTCATCAGATATTTCACAGTTTTGTAAGACAGATTTTATTTCTTGCATTTTATAAGTGAGCAGCCTACAGTTCATAGAGTAATTGACATGTCTAGGTTTATACAATCAGATGTCAGAACTGGGATTTATGTTTAGGTCTGTCTGATGCTTTGACTGTTTTTCCACGCATGCTATTTCTTAAAACATCTTAACTGTTGACTTTCTGTTTGATACTTATTAAAAAAGCAAGGATTCTATTTTTCTTACAAATAGAGTAGGTCTATGTATATTCATATGGAAATGTGCCCAGAATATCTGTATTTTAAAAATCAACTTTCAGAATTGTATATATTATCATCTTTCTGTAAATAAACACATACACACTTTCAGGAACAGAATTAGATTTATTTCCTAAGTTATCTATTTTTATAAAATCTAAAAATTTTATAATAAGCCTACCTTATTTTTGTAATTAGATTTTTAAAAGATTACTTAAAAACAAAACCATAGTTCCACTACTGGAGAATCAGATTTTCAAAGAAGAAAATGACTGCCAAAACATAACAGTCACTTAGAGCAAAATTTCTAAATCGTAAGTGTTCAGGGCTTAACTCTCCTCTTTGGAAACAATCCATATTCTTTGCCATCTTTATACTTATTCAGCTGAATTTTTACCATTATTAAAATCTTGAAATAATCTTGGTCAATAGGAAAGAAAATAGAAAGTGTAGTCTTCATTGTTTTGTGTGTACTGTGTATCTGAAAAGTCAAATTATCAAAAATGATTATTTGATTCTGCTGGTCAAAAGAAAAATTTGGACTCGTTTTTTAAATCCAAAAGTTCAGAGGCTTTGACGAAGTAATATACATTAATTCTTAAAGATAAAATGCATCTTTATATTTCTTACCATCTTCTTCCTTTAAAATTACCACTACAAAGTACATAGCATTAAAAAGTGTATAAAAGCATAAAAACTAAATGAAAAACAGTGCTTGACTAATGGAGATAGATGATAACTGGATAGAAGGAAACAGGAATCAGATGTTTTTAGAGTACATTTAAAAATACCTTTTCATTTATAAATTAAAGTGTTACTTCAAAAATTAAATAAGCAAAGGCATATAATAAAGGTAATGCAATATATGAAAAGTTACCAATAAAAAAATATCTCGAGTGAAAAGGAGACTGTCTCTGTTTCCCAATAACACCTAAAATCTCACTTTCCAGAGGGGATCACTGTTCATTTTCTTGGGTAAACTTCCAGAAATTGTCATTTCTTAAAATACACATAGGAAATAGATATATCCTTAAAATTTTATATTAGGAAAAATAATCTTGAAATATCATCTGATTTAGAGTTCTTGCTTCTGGGGAAAACTGTTGAAATAAAACTTTCCCTCTGATTGAATTTCATAGTATTTATGAAATATAAATGATGATTCGAGAAATAGATTTGGATTACTATGCAGTGGAGAAATATTCTGGGCTTAACATTTTTTTTCCCTGCCCACTGAAGACATGGCACAAGAGAAAGTATTTGGGCCAAAGGACATTTTAACTTTTACATATTTTAATAATGTTCTTTGTTCTACTAAACCCAAAGATTTTTGTAGGCCCTAGTATTGCATGATCACGGAACACAAATCAAAACTCTGAGTCATAATGTTGCCTCTGATGCTGATTTAATGAGACCAAGTCAGCAAAAAAGAGAATGATTTTCCTGCTTCCTAGAGATGTGTATGCTTCTTTCATTCTGTCCATTTGTTAACCCTTGTATGCTTTCCTGCTTTGTAACCTAGTTGATGGAATGGAATGTAGTTTGTAATTCCATTTTTATCATGCTAACCAAAGGATTAGCTAGTCTAAATAGAACGTCAGTAGGCTTCTTTCTAATTAAGTAATGTACTTGCAAATTTAAGTGTTTTCCTGCTTTGCTTAAATATTTCAGGTTTAAGAATTAAGCAAGTAAAACAGGTTTCCTTGAAGTTTTTTTATATGCGAGGATATAATCATTTTTATTATTGTTTAAAAAGTTAGGGGGTACCATAGTGCAGTGGCATACCCTAGCATAGAACACTTTCAAGTCAGATCTGTGCTTGAATCCCTGTCCCAAAACTTGCCATGGGACTCTGAGTAAGTTACTAAGTTTCTGAACTTAATCTTTAAGATGAAGATACTAAAACCTATGTCATTATAATATTATGGATATTAAATAAGTTGATATATATAAATTCCACATAGTAAGCACTCAGTAATCCGTAACAACTGTGATTACGTTTTTAAGTTTGAAAAATTCTTGGAAAGAATTCTAGACTTTCTTGATGACTTCTAAAAGAATATAATACCTCATGTGTGTTCTAAATATCTATTAGATTTCAAACTTCCTCAACATAACTTGCCTAAGATAAACATGTAGTATTTATTGTACCACAGTCTTTTGAAACTCCAAGGAGTTGGACCTCATGAAACAAAAAACCAATCTGCTTTCCATATATAGTAGGAATCACAAATACCAAAAAATTGAAAGTATTTTTTTGCCTGCCTTGATTGTTTATTGTAAGGATCAAATGAAATAATGTATGGATATTGCTATATAAAACATCAAGCATTATCACACAAAGACAAGATAGTATCAATATTACAACTACTAATATTAACATTAGCTACTAATTCTTCTTTTTTCTTTTTTTTTAAGACAGGGTCTCACTCTTGTTGCCTAGTCTGGAGTGCAGTGATGCAGTCACACCTCACTGCAACCTTGACTTTGCAGGCTCAGGTGATTCTCCCACCTCAGCCTCCCAAATAGCTGGGACTTCAGGGGTCTGCCACCATGTATGGCTAATTTTTGTATTTTTTTGTAGGAAGTAGTTTCACCATGTTGCCCAGGCTGGTTTCAACCTCCTAGGTTAGAGCTACCTGCCCTCCTGAGCCTCCCAAAGTGCTAGGATTACAGGTGTGAGCCACTGAACAGGTGTTAGCCAGCTACTAATTCTTGTGTACTCATATGCCACTGTGCTAAAGTTTTACATACTTATTTAATTTATTTAATTTAATTGATTTAATCTTCACAAAAAAACGTATAAGGTAGATATTTATCCTCATTTTATAGTTGAAGATACACAGAACAGTGCTAATCAAGATTTAATTCCAGAACTCTGAGTTAAAAGCCCATATTTTCAATCAGTATACTACTACTCTACTTCTAATAATGTAAGTGGGCTGTGAAATAGAATATAAAATCCATTTAAAATTAAACTTGGTGTCTCATTTGTTATTTCAGTCATTTTTCTAGACTATGAATTATTAAATTACTTGAAAGTGTGACTATCATTATTGTTATTATTTTAACTTTTAGGAATTGGGGGACATGTGAAGGTTTCTTGCACAGGTAAGCATGTGTCATGGGGGTCTGTTGTACATATTATCTCATCACCCGGGTATTAAGCCCAGAACCCAATAGTTATCTTTTCTGCTCCTCTGCCTCCTCCCACCCTCCAACTCTCAAGTAGGCCTGAGTCTCTGTTATTTCCTTCTTTGTGTTCATAAGTTCGTATCACTTAGCTCCTACTTATAAGTGGGAACATGCAGTATATGGTTTTCTGTTCCTGCATTAGTTTGCTAAGGATGATTGCCTCTAGCTGCATTCATGTTAACACAAAATACACGATCTCATTCTTTTTTTATGGCTGCATAATATTCCATGGTGTATATGTACCATATTTTCTTTATCTAATCTGTCATTGATGGGCATTTAGGTTGATTCCATGTTTTTGCTATTGTGAATAGTGCTGTGATGACCATTTGTATGCATGTGTCTTTGTGGCAGAATTATTTATATTCCTCTGGGTATAAACCCAGTAATGAGATTGCTGGGTCAAATGGTAGTTCTGTTTTTAGCTCTTTAAGGGATTACCACACTACTTTCCACAATGGTTGAACTGATTTATACTCCCATTAACGGTGTATAAGTGTTTCCTTTTTCCCACAACCTTGTCGACATCTGTTATTTTTTGACTTTTTAATAATAGTCATTTTGACTAGTGTGAGATGGTATCTCACTGTCGTTTTCATTTGGATTTCTCTAGTGATCAGTGATATTGAGCATTTTTATAATACGCTTGTTGGCCGCATGTATGTCTTGAGAAGTGTCTGTTCATGTCCTTTTCCCACTTTTTTTTTTTTTTTTTTTTTGAGACGGAGTTTCGCTCTTGTTACCCAGGCTGGAGTGCAATGGCGCTATCTCGGCTCACCGCAACCTCTGCCTCCTGGGTTCAGGCAATTCTCCTGCCTCAGCCTCCTGAGTAGCTGGGATTACAGGCACGCGCCACCGTGCCCAGCTAATTTTTTGTATTTTTAGTAGAGACGGAGTTTCACCATGTTGACCAGGATGGTCTTGATCTCCTGACCTCGTGATCCACCCACCTCGGCCTCCCAAAGTGCTGGGATTACAGGCTTGAGCCACCGCGCCCGGCCTTTTCCCACTTTTTAATGATGTTGTTTCTTTCTTGTAAATTTGTTTAAGTTCCTTATAGATGTTGGATATTAGACTTTAGTCAGATGCATAGTTCGCAAATATTTTCTCCCATTCTGTAGGTTGTCTGTTTACCCTGTTGATAGTTTCTTTTACTGTGCAGAAGCTCTTAAGTTTAATTAGATCTCACCTGTCAGTTTTTGCTTTTATTGTGATTGCTTTTGGTATCTTTGTCATGAAGTCTTTGTCTGTTTCTGTGTCCAGGATAGTATTGCCTAGATTGTCTTCCAGGATTTTTATAGTTTGGGGTTTTACATTTAAGTCTCTGATCCATCTCGTGTTGATTTTTGTGTGCGGTGTAAAGAAGAGGTCCAGCTTCAGTCTTCTGCATATGGCTAGCCAGTTATCCCAACACCATTTACTTAATAATGAGTCTTTTCCCCATTGCTTGTTCTCGTCAGCTTTGTCGAAGACTAGTTGGTTGTAGATGTGCGCCCTTATTTCTGGGTTCTCTATTCTGTTTCATTGGTCTGTGTGTCTGCTTTTGTATCAGTACCATACTGTTTTGGTTACTGTTGCCTTGTAGTATAGTTTGAAGTGGGATGGCCTGATGCCTCCAGCTTTGTTCCTTTTGCTTAGGATTACCTTGGCTATTCAGGTTCTTTCTTGGTTTCATATAAATTTTAAAATAGTTTTTTCTAGTTCTGTGAAGAATGTCACTGATAGTTTGATAGGCATAGCATTGAATATGTAAATTGCTTTGGGCAGCATAGCCATTTTAATAATATTGATTCTTTCTATCCGTGAATATGTGATGTTTTTCCATTTGTGTCTTCTCTGATTTCTTTGAGCAGTGTTTTGTAATTTTCATTGCAGAGATCTTTCACCTCTCTGGTTAGCTGTATTCCTAGGTATTTTATTCTTTTTGTGGCAATTGTGAATGGGATTGCCTTCCTGATATGGCTCTTGGCTTGGCAGTTGTTAATGTGCATAAATGCTAGTGATTTTTGTACATTGATTTTGTATCCTGAAACTTTGCTGAAGTTGTTTATCAGCTGAAGGAGCTTTTGAGCTGAGACTATGGGATTTTCTAGATATAAAATCATGTGTCTGAAAGCAGGGATAGTTTGACTTCCTCTCTTCCCATATAGGTGCCCTTTATTCCTTTCTCTTGCCTAACTGCTCTGGCTAAAATGTGATTATTATTATTAAATTATTTGAAAGTATCACTAAGCACAGAAAAAGTATTATTAGACCATACTTCTATTTTAAGCTTACATGTACAAATGTTATTTATACTCTTTCAAAAATGTTTTATGCTGAAAAGCCACAATACAGAAGTTTCTAACTTTAATTCTCTATGTGCTACTTGAGATCAAAAAAGATATTGGTAAGATTGTGTGTCTGAAAGCAAAAAAAAAAACAAGTTCTGTGGTATCAACTTATCAAATTATTTAATTTAATGTAAGCCAAGAGCTTGTAAGGCAAATATTTCGGTCAGTGACTTTACATACATCTAGACTGGCAATGTCCTCAGGGACTTTGTACATTCACATATAAAATAAAAGAAACGTTTTTTAAATGTTAGCTGCACTGACATGGAGACTTGATAAAAACCTAGTGTGCTGCATTAAACATAACACAAGCAGAAAAAGAAATGTAAATAATGGAACAGCAATAAATCTCCATCTTTACACTTATGCGCTTATTTCTGATTATAGCATATGTTCAAATTAAACCACAGACTAAATATATATTCAAGCTTACTTTTAAAAAGTGACTCTCTTCCTGCCACCCAAGATGCCCAAAGGAAAGAAGGTCAAGGGGAAGAAGGTGGCTCCGGCCCCTGCTGTCGTGAAGAAGCAGGAGGCTAAGAAAGTGGTGAATTCCCTGTTTGAGAAAAGGCCTAAGAATTTTGGCATTGGACAGGACATCCAGCCCAAAAGAGACCTCACCCACTCTGTGAAATGGCCCCGCTATATCAGGTTGCAGCAGCAGAGAGCCATCCTCTATAAGCGGCTGAAAGTGCCCCCTGCAATTAACCAGTTCACCCAGGCCCTGGACCGCCAAACAGCTACTCAGCTGCTTAAGCTGGCCCACAAGTACAGACCAGAGACAAAACAAGAAAAGAAGCAGAGGCTGCTGGCCCAGGCCGAGAAGAAAGCTGCTGGCAAAGGGGACGGGGAAGCCCCCACTAAGAGACCACCTGTCCTTCGAGCAGGAGTTAACACCATCACCACTTTGGTGGAAAACAAGAAAGCTCAGCTGGTGGTGATTGCACACGACGTGGATCCCATTGAGCTGGTTGTCTTCTTGCCTGCCCTGTGTCGTAAAATGGGAGCACCTTACTGCATTATCAAGGGGAAGGCAAGACTGGGACGTCTAGTCCACAGGAAGACCTGCGCCACTGTCGCCTTCACACGGGTTAACTCGGAAGACAAACGTGCTTTGGCTAAGCTTGTGGAAGCTGTCTGCACCAATTACAATGACAGATATGATGAGATCCGCTGTCACTGGGGAGGCAATGTCCTGGGTCCCAAGTCTGTGGCTCGCATCGCCAAGCTCGAAAAGGCAAAGGCTAAAGAACTTGCCACAAAACTATTGAGTTTTCTGTACATAAAAATAATTAATACAAATTTTCCTTCAAAAAAAAAACAGTGACGTTAAATGCATTAAAAAAGGATGATGGACTTTACCTCCTTCTCTTTGAACTATGTGATAGAGATGGACATTGTGTAGGATATGTTCTAGATCTTGATCTGTATAACCTTTATCATGCATATCATCCACTGAATCAGGGTAAATGACTTGATCCCGAAGGCTTCCAAGAGACATATATGGCCTGTAAAACACCAAACACACAAAAACCCTGGTGGAAAATCATGTTAACTTACTCCGTGTTACATCTTGGTCTGAAAACATCAGCAAAGACTTTAAACCCTCCAATTCCAGGATGATATTTGTTACCTGGTGATGAGTACTTCTCCCGCAGGCACTGATAACTGCTAAACAATACCGTTATGTTTACGTAAAATCTTACTGACACATGGACGCAAGAAAAGCTTCTCCAAGAAATCATCTGACATTTTCTTTTTCTAAAAAATTTTATTTTATTTTTCATTTTGTAGAAACAGGGTCTTGATATGTTTTCCAGGCTGGCCTCAAACTCTTGCCTCAAATGTTCCTCCTAACTTGATCTCCCAAAGCACCGGGATTACAGTTGTGAGGCACAGAACCCAGCCACATTTAACATTTTCAGCAGAGGAATACTGTATATACTTTGTTTCACTGTTTTTGATAAATATTGCTTCTGTAATTCATCTATAATTATTTGGGTTACATATTATACAATTTGGGTTTTGACCCAGCAATGTGAACAGACAAAACAACAAGAAAATAATTCATAGTAAGAAAGACACATATTAAAACTACCTTGAGTTTCTTATTTATCATATTGGCAAAAATTCAACAACTTGATAACTCACTGCACTGGCAGGCCTATGGGTTAAGGAGTGTTCTCACACTACAGTGAAAATGCAGAATGGTACCACTCTTATGAAGGGGATTTGGCAGACTGACAGAGCATTTGCCCTTTGACCAACTTCTGGGAATTTACTCTGAAAATACACTTCTAAAATACAAAAACTGAGGCATAAGGTTATTCATTACAGCTTATTTGTATTAGCAGAATATTGAAATACAACATAAATACCCATAAAAGGAGGCTGATGGAATAAACCATAGTACATCCACCATGCAGCTGTAAAAAAGGATGGGGAAGGCCTTCCAAACTGATATAGACTGATTTCCATGATATATTGTTAAGTAGAAAAGCAAAACACAAAAGTAGACAAATAGCAGGGTTTCTCCACTGCAGCACTTTGGCTTATTGAATCAGATAAGTCCTTGTTGTCGAGGGCTATCCGTGTGTATAGTAGGATGTTTAGCATTATACCTGGTGCCTACCCACTAGATGTCAGTAGCACCCCTTCCTGTAGTGAACCAAAAACGTTGTCTCCAGATATTGCCAAATGACCCTGGGGGACAAAATCTTCCCAGTTGAGAACCACTTCTATGTAAAAAGAAAGCAAAGTGAAATATATACATACCCATTTATCTTTACAAAAGGAAACACAGGAAGAGTAAACCAGAAACTAGTGAAGTTGTTTAGCCTGAGTATCCTTTCTATTAACATAGTTTTTACTTTTGGAATCCCATGAAAGTGTTATTATTCAATAAATAAATAAAATTAAACCAACAAAAATGAAAGAAGAGACCTTAAAATTGAATACAACAAGAAACAATTTAACTGAACAGTATAGCCAAAGGATAAGTAACCTCACACAGAGGGGGATGGAGGTGGGGATGAATTAATCCATGCAACTTTTGAACTTGGCTACATAATTGCAAAGTCAGAAAGAATCACATGGAAATCTTGAACCTTATTTACAAGTTTATTTTTGGTAATGATAAAGCAGTAGCAATTCTGAAACTATTTTATGTATATTGTAGGATGGATTAAGTAAGTGAACGGTTTGGTGATGTTAGGAGCGAGAGTTCTCACTGTGGAAGAAGACAGATACAATCATGCTATGTGAGAAGGCAAGAGAAAAACTCTACCATTTAATTTGAATTTGAGTATCAGTATGAATTTATATTTTTTAACAACAAAAAAATTTCTAGCCTTATCCACATCTGGAACATTCTAATATTATCCTTTGAGAAGCACACAACATCATTACAGTAATGTCATAAATTCAATTGTGGACCCAAAAAGATCTATCTTAATCCAGACCCCCCATATCTGTAACTGAAATCTTATTTAGAAACAGAGTCTTTGCAGATTTAATTAAGGTTCTTGAGATGAGATCATTCTAGAATAACCAGATGAGCCCTAAATCCAATAAATGCCCTTATCTAATGAGAAGAAACCCAGCAAAGAAAAGAAAGCCATGTGAAGAAGGAGACAGAGATGGGAGTTACGCCACCACCAACCAGGGAATGCTTGGCACCATCAGAAGCTGGAAAAGAGGAAAGAAATAATTCTCCCCTGGAGTATTCAGAGGACGTGGATTGCAGATACTTTGACTTCTGGTGCTCAGGAATGTGAGAAAATAAATTTCTGTTGTTCAAACCACCAAGTGTTTGGTAATTTGTAACCCTTAGAAACTAATACAAATAGTATTTCCGTAAAAAGTTTACAACCCAAATTACATCATGGGGAAACTATCACACAAACCGAAATTGAGCTATTCTCTTTAAAATGAAAACAAACAGTAATAGTCTCACACTCTTTAAAAATATCAGTGTCATAAAAAAGAAATGCTGAGAAACTCTTTCGATTAAAATAAATATAATATATAGACATGGCAACTAAATGCAATGCATGACAATGGATTGGGAAAAACAAGTTGCTCTAAAGTACAGTGTTATGACAATTGGTGAAATTTAAATATGGACTGTATTTTAGACACTAATATCAATGTCAAATTTCCTGAATTTGATGAGTATACTGTAGTTACACAAGAGAATATCTCTATTCTTTGAAAATATACCCTTAATTAGTGAGGGGTAAAGATTTATGATTACTGCAACTTAATTAAAAAATACAAGGTGTATATTGTGCGTGTATGCCTGGAGAGAGAAAGAAAGAGGATAGATTTTCAAACACAAAATGTGTTTTACAGATGAATTAGCTACCTATTTTCCCATGGTACACAAGCCATTAGGTTGAAGGATAGACAGCACAAGCTTATTTTGTAATATATTTAATTATTATTTGAATTCAAAATGTTTATATTTATAGACATATATTTCACATATCATAAAATTCACCCTTTTAAAGCATACAGGTCAGTGGTTTTTAATGCATTCGCAAGGTTATGTAACCATCACGACTAATTCCAGATCGTTTTCTTCATCCCAGAAAAAGAATCCCATACCGAATAGCAGGTATTTCCTATTCCCCCTTCCTTTCAACCCTGGCAACCACTAATCTATTTTCTGTCTCCATGGATTTGCCTGTTGTGGATATCTCAAATATCCAGAACCATACAATATGTGGTCCCCTGTGATTGCCTTCTTTCCATTAGTATGTTTTCAGGCTTGTCCATGTTGTAGCATGTAACAGTTCCTTTTTTTGGCTGAGTAATATTTCACTGTAGGCCATATTTGATTAGTCCACTTATCAGCTGATGGATGTCTTAGTTGTTTTCACCTTTTTGTGTTATGAATAATGGATATATGCCAATGAATGAAAATACTGAAGCATATAATTTTTAGAGAAATTGCTAGATTTTTTTCTAAAGTGGCTACATCATTTCTGGCTGCATTTCTTGGATCATATCTCTCTCTAAGGCTTTCCCTTCTGCCCTCTTCTTTATTTTTCCCTCTCCAGTATAACTATATTTAAAAAAAATAGGACACATAGTTATGCGTCTGTGTAGATTGTCTTAAGCACTCATATAATATGACATTATCTTAAATTAATATCAAATAATAATAGCATAAAATAGAAATTAGTCATCAGAGCCAAGGAGCAGTTTTAATTAAGTACTCTGAGACTACTCAGAAGAAGAAATGCATAGAATCTCAGGAGAGAGTCCTTTTGCTGCCTTCCAAGGTGACATCAGCTCCAACTTAATATAAATCAGAAGCACAGATATTCTCCAACCATAGCATAAAACCCCTATATAATTAGGTCTAAAGAAAAGCCATGATACAATATACAACTGAGACCACAATGACAAAAATACATCAGTACATTCATTTTGCAAGTGTTTCTACAGGATTCTACTAGAGAACTTGATTAATTGGCAATATTTGATGATGAAATTCAGTTTTATACCTATATTTCAGAAAAGGCTGGCAATGTAGAATCATGATTGTGACAACTGGTTTTGGAGAAATGATTCTGGGGAATCATTGTGATGTCACCCAAAGTCCAAGCTAGAGGTACCTCATTTGTAAAATAACTTATTTTAGTAATTATATTTGTTACGAGGACTAAATGAAACAGTGACTTTTTATGGAGTTAAGTGAAGCAATGTACTCTGATCACTTATTATAGTACAGAAACATGGTAGGCACTCAATAAATGACATTATGAAGGCAAAAAAAGATCATTTCTACTTATGCCTATGTTCTCTACTTAGGTGAAAATGTAACATCTTAAAAAAGAATGGATACAAAAGATTTCTATTTGGCCAGACAAGAGACTGGTGGTTTTTATTCCATAGTAAATTTTCATTGTTCTTGACATGACTGAGAATTAAGTACCTAAATATGTAGATTTTAGATTATATTCTGTTAAGTACTCATGAGAATACTTCATTTACCTAGAAGCTATTGCTATTTAAATGATGTAACAGAGTATTTTGTAAAAAAAATACTTGGAGTATCATGTATTAATAGTTTACTGGAGGAATTTATGGGGCCTCAGAAGTATCAGAATGCCCCAGGATGCCAACTGTTTTCTTTGTAACATGAATTTGGAGGAGCAAAACTCTGTAATTTCTTCAAAAGTCTAGTTTAATACTATTTTTAATTTCTATAGACCTTTTGAAATCAGCCAATTTTCTTTAATGAAAAGATATGGACATTTTTCTTATAAGGGCTCTTACTTTTAAGGCAAAGCAAAATAAATTATGGTTTTACAATGCTTAATTTCTTATTGAATTTGTAAGTCTAACAGTAATATCTTAAATGTATACTCCTGAAATTAGAAAACAAACCAAAACAAAAAAAAGAAAACAAAATTTTAGCTACCTTTTTAAAAAACTTAATCAGGAGAAGATTTCCATAAAATACCAAATCATAATGTGGTGGTAAAGAGCTGCAAATGTGCCCACGTTATTTGTCATCTGAGCTATTGTAATTTACATGATGAGTTTACAAGTTGCTCACTTTGAAAACTGATGTGAATGAGAATATTGATGAACACATATAAAAATATTCATAAGATTATATGTTTATTGAGGACTTATCAAATACTGTTTTATTAAAGTTTTGTTTTCTGTAAATTACTGTTTTATGATCATGTGAAATGGTAAAAATAATACATTCTATATATTTTTGATGTAAGTAGCAACTAAGGACACAGGTTTTTATTAATATAATGATTTAAAAATATTATTATAATGTTAAAGTCACCACTGAATTCTCTGGAAAGATGGTGTCAAGCAAATTTGGAATGATATTTACTCAATTTGGAAGCACAAGGAAATGGAGGGCCCTATAGCCAATGTTTACATAATTAGTTTGTATGTGATTTTCTTTCCAGCTCTAAGGTCTGGAATTAAACATTTTGAATCAGTTCAAGTTTCTGTAGTCCTACCAATGTTGTACATAATAGATAAGCACTCAAAGTACCCTTTACTAAACTTTCCTTTCTAGATATATAGACATTCAGATTATCTTCTAAATATTTCAGGTAGACCAATTACCATGTCAGAATGTTACTGGCTCACTTGCTCTGGCTCATTAGAAAGGGGGTCCTGCAACATCTCTAACATAAGCAACAAAGGAAATGGACAGATTGCTTCTAATTAGTAGCCATCAAAAAAGAAACATTAACTAGTTTTAATTTACTTTCTGTAAGTAAAACCTGGAATCATCTTTCTATGTTATAGGAAAGATATCAGAATAACTCCATAGGTATCACGTATCATTTAACAACTAATCCTTATGTAAACAATTATAATTTTTTTTTGCTTGGGAATCTAAAATTCTTTCAAATGTATATATATAGTTAAAATTCAATTATAATAGTAAAATTATTTGAGATAAAATTCATTCCCCATGATTATGGCTTTTTATAGTTTTGTTACTAATGTCTTAAGGTGCTTTTATAGTTTGCATTATAGTCCCACTGTTCTGTGTTAACATTTAAGTAATCTGACAGTGATGATTTTTTTGGTAAAATGTATTGATGTTTGTTAGAGTTACTTTTTTATTATTCTCTAAGACAAAGCTAGAAAGAAGGGAAAGCATTGAGAAGTATTAGCTGTGTCTTTGTGCTTGGAGCTTCTGAACGACGCAAAATTCTAAATATTTCCTGAATTAAGAGCAAAAAAATAATTCAAATCCAGAGGAGAAAAGTGTAAAATGAAAGGTCTATATGCAGAGAAAACAACATTTTTAAAATAATAATATAAAATTTAATTGGAACAAAATTGATAACAATTTTGCAACAATGTTAACTGTATTTAAGGCATGAGGTGTGTTAAGTTTAAGAGTAATGTTCCACTAAGTACTGCTGTGTTGCTGTAGCAATAAGAAGTTAGCAATCTGAAAGCCATAAAATTTAATTATCAATAATTGATATAACTACACATGCTGGGACCAATTATGTCATCAGATTTTTTCAGGCATAGAAAGAACTAGATTTGGGTCATTTATACTGTTCTTAAAATAAATATGTGACAAAAAGAAGAAATATTGACGTGAAAATAGATATTTACTATTACTGAAATTATATCTTTAGGATAAGGTATTTCTAGATTCCAAAACAGAGTTAAGAATAGCCTAGTAAGAGCAGGGAAAAGGTTTATTTTCAAGTAATAAAAACAGTATTAGGCTGGGCGTGGTGGCTCATGCCTGTAATTCCAGTCCTTTGGGAGGCCAAGCCAAGTGGATCACCTGAGGTCAGGAGTTTGAGACCAGCCTGCCCAACATGGTGAAACCATCTCTGCTAAAAATACAAAAATTAGCCAATGTGGTGGCACATTGTAATCCCAGCTACTTGGGAGGCTGAAGCATGAGAATCTCCTCAACCCTGGAGACAGAGATTGCAGTGAGCAGAGATTGAGCCACTGCACTCCAGCCTGAGTGATAGAGTGAGACACTGTCTCAAAAAATAAATAATAATAATATCAGTGGAAGAATTAAAGTATTGCTAAGCTGTTAAAATGCAAGTTTCTCTAAAAGTCAACTTTAAGAATATCCTTATATCAGATTACCATTTAAATTGCTGATATCTGACCTATAAAAATTGCAGTTCTATATGGTTTAATAATACAAAACGAGGAAAACTTTTGAGTGAGAAGGAAGATTTTTTTCATTATTACTTTTATAAATGAAACCTTAGAAAAGTTAAAGATTTTAAAAAGTATTTTTAACATTCTTCCAAGCAATAGAAAGCTATAGAAAATTGTGTTTACATTTCTAGATCTCTTTAAGAGAAAAAGAGATTTAAAACAACTGAACTGTACCAACTACTAAACAGGAGGCACTAAAATGTACAACTATGTTTCTGTCAACTGACTGCCCAACGAAATTTATATAAAGGTTACTTGCTGTAACTCTAACAGTCAGAAAGCAAGGAATACAAGTAAATTTACTACAGCAATCCTACTGAGCCTTCCTTGTGGCTAAAATATTTTTCTAAAAAAGGACATGCTAAATGACAGATATTTATCCCCATCACGAAGAGGATTATGCAACATACCAACTGCAAGCAGCAAAATAAATAGATTGCCCATAATTAATGTAAGGTACCAGACTGTCTTGACAGTGGAAACCAGATCTGTGGAGACATTCATTCATTCAGTCAATCACTGATCAGATATTTACTGCACAATTACAACACATTTCCTAGGATCCTACCAGTGCTGTATGGAGACATGTGGATGCCTTTTCTAGCTTTTATTCTATAAAAGTTTGTTCAACAGTGACTCATAATGGGCAAAGTCTGTTCCAGTAAAGCCCCTACTCCCCAAGCCCAGGTTTCCTTACTTTGAGGGCAGCAGGACAATGGATATGTAACCTACATATGCATTGGTACAGTACATAGGTATGGAGTTCTCTGAGGAGGCCTGGATTAAGCCACATCACATTCCTCCTTTATTCTAGTGGCTTTTATAAACCCATATTCCACTCTGGCAGTGGCCTACTAACCCTGTTTCTTAAATAAACACACTCTTTGTCCTCAAGGGGTGCACCTTGTTTGCCTTTTGGCAGCTAGATATTCATTACGAATCAACAGATCTAAAAGCTAGAGACCCAGAAAAAAATTGAGATCAAGATATTTAAAAGAGCATTCCCCAGATTCTTACTTAGATCCTTTTCCAGACCACATCCTCATTTTAAAAACCTGAGACTGAGATAAAAAGAAGAAAAGCAGGGATCTCACCGAGAATACTTTAACAGCACACTCTCCTTCCACAGAGAAAGGAGGCAGATCAGTTCTTCTGATCTGATTTCATGTGCTTTCTAGTTTATAGTCATCATCTGGTTTTATATGTGTGTGTTAAACAATGTTGATATATAACAAATAGTTCCCTGATCCCTACAAAGAAGAGAGCTTGGATTTGGAAGTCATTTATATCAAAACAATAGAAAATGGAAGTTCATAGTTTTTTATTTTTGTTTATTCTTATTTTTATTATTTTGAGATAGCATTCTCACTCTGTTGCCCAGGCCGGAGTGCAGTGGTGCAATCGTGGCTCACTGCAGCCTCAACTTCCCAGACTCAAGCAATCCTCCCACCTCAGCCTCCTAAGTAACTGGGACTACAGGTATGTACCACCATGCTCGGCTAGTTTTTTATTATTTGTATTGACAGGGTCTCCCTATGTTGCCAGGGCTAATCTTGAACTCCCCGCCTCAAGTGATCATCCCACCTCAGCCTTCCAAAGTGCTGGAATTATAGGCATGAGCCACTGGGCCCAGCCCAGAACTTCATATTTTAAAATATCTAAAAAGCTTATTTGGTGCATGTACTTCTTAGTGTGCAGTGCAGTTGTACCAATGTTGGTATTACCATCATGCAAGTCCTTTCTGCAGAATTTCTTGAAACAAAACAGAGTCTTCACTCTGTTGCAAGAGACAATCTCTTCCTTTGATGACATAAAGGGTAAGTCATGATCTTTTTATGGAATAATACGTCCTGAAAATTAAGGCTTGCTTATTTTATATCTCAGCTAGAATTCTGATTTAAAATTAAGGGACTATTTTTGAAAACTTATTTAAAAGTTTATAGAGAAATGAATTTTAGAATAATAGAAAAGAGTAGAGAATATAATTTAATTTGAAAATGAATTGAACACCATTTAATTTTTTAAAATTTCACTTTCATGTGAGAATATAGCTTCCTTCATCTTAACATAGCTGAATGATGTCCAAGTACTTATGTTAAATATATATGTTAAAATTGACTTAATTGCCCTCTACATCCGGGATTATAAGGACCTCTGCCTCCAAACCACAGCTTGACATTAGCACAGATCAGCACACCAACAAAACAACCTTAGCTGCCTTCCATAGAGAAAGGAGGCAAATCAGTTCTTCTGACCTTATCTCACGCACTTTCTTTTTTTTTTTTATTATTATTATTATTTTTTTTATTGCATTTTAGGTTTTGGGGTACATGTGAATAACATGCAAGGTTGTTGCACAGGTGCACACGTGGCAGTATGATTTGCTGCCTCCCTCCCCTTCACCTATATCTGGCATTTCTCCCCATGCTATCCCTCCCCAACTCCCCACCCCCCCCACTATCCCCCCTCCCCCCCAACAGACCCCCGTGTATAGTGCTCCCCTCCCTGTGTCCATGTGTTCTCCTTGTTCAACACCCGCCTATGAGTGAGAACATGTGGTGTTTGATTTTGTGTTCTTGTGTCAGTTTGCTGAGAATGATGTTTTCCAGGTTCATCCATGTCCCTACGAAGGATGTGAACTCCTCCTTTTTAATGGCTGCATAATATTCCATGGTGTATATGTGCCACATTTTTCCTGTCCAGTCTATCATCGATGGGCATTTGGGCTGGTTCCAGGTCTTTGCTATTGTAAACTGTGCTGCAATGAACATTCGTGTGCATGTGTCCTTATAGTAGAACGATTTATAATCCTTTGGATATATGCCCAGTAATGGGATTGCTGGGTCAAATGGAATTTCTATTTCTAGGTCCTTGAGGAATCGCCACACTGTTTTCCACAGTGGATGAACTAATTTACACTCCCACCAACAGTGTAAAAGTGTTCCTATTTCTCCACATCCTCTCCAGCATCTGTTGTCTCCAGATTTTTTAATGATCGCCATTCTAACTGGCGTGAGATGGTATCTCAATGTAGTTTTGATTTGCATTTCTCTAATGACCAGTGATGATGAGCATTTTTTCATATGTTTGTTGGCCTCATGTATGTCTTCTTTTGTAAAGTATCTGTTCATATCCTTCGCCCATTTTTGAATGGGCTTGTTTTTTTCTTGTAAATCTTTTTTAGTTCATTGTAAATTCTGGATATCAGCCCTTTGTCAGACAGGTAGGCTGCAAAGATTTTTTCCCATTGTGTTGGTTGCCGATTCACTCTATTGACTGTTTCTTTTGCCGTGCAAAAGCTGTGGAGTTTGATTAGGTCCCATTTGTCTATTTTGGCTTTTGTTGCCAATGCTTTTGGTGTTTTGGTCATAAAGTCCTTGCCTACGCCTATGTCCTGAATGGTTTTGCCTAGGTTTCCTTCTAGTGTTTTTATGGTGTTACGTCTTATGTTTAAGTCTTTAATCCATCTGGAGTCAATTTTAGTGTAAGGTGTCAGGAAGGGGTCCAGCTTCTGCTTTCTGCATATGGCTAGCCAGTTTTCCCAACACCACTTATTGAACAGGGAATCCTTTCCCCATTGATTGTTTTTTTCAGGTTTGTCAAAGATCAGGTGGTTGTAGATATGTTGTGTCGCCTCCGACGCCTCTGTTCTGTTCCATTGGTCTATATCTCTGTTTTGGTACCAGTACCATGCTGTTTTGATTACTGTAGCCTTGTAGTAGAGTTTGATGTCCGGTAGTGTGATGCCTCCCGCTTTGTTCTTTTTGCTTAGAATTGACTTGGCTATGCGGGCTCTCTTTTGGTTCCATATGAAGTTTAAGGTGTTTTTTTCCAGTTCTGTGAGGAAGGTCATTGGTAGCTTGATGGGGATAGCATTGAATCTGTAAATTACTTTGGGCAGTATGGCCATTTTCACGATATTAATTCTTCCTAACCATGAACATGGAATGTTTCTCCATCTGTTTGTGTCCTCTCTTATTTCGTTGAGCAGTGATTTGTAGTTCTCCTTGAAGAGGTCCTTTATGTTCCTTGTTAGTTGTATTCCTAGGTATTTTATTCTCTTTGTAGCAATTGTGAATGGCAGTTCGTTCTTGATTTGGCTCTCTTTAAGTCTGTTATTGGTGTATAGGAATGCTTGTGATTTTTGCACATTGATTTTGTATCCTGAGACTTTGCTGAAGTTGCTTATCAGTTTCAGGAGATTTTGGGCTGAGGTGATAGGGTCTTCTAGATATACAATCATGTCGTCTGCAAATAGAGCCAATTTGACTTCCTCATTTCCTAATTGAATACCCTTTATTTCTTTTTCTTGCCTGATTGCTCTGGCTAGAACTTCCAGTACTATATTGAATAGGAGTGGTGAGAGAGGGCGTCCTTGTCTAGTGCCAGATTTCAAAGGGAATGCTTCCAGTTTTTGCCCATTCAGTATGATATTGGCTGTCGGTTTGTCATAAATAGCTTTTATTATTTTGAGATACGTTCCGTCGATACCTAGTTTATTGAGAGTTTTTAGCATAAAGGGCTGTTGAATTTTGTCGAAGGCCTTCTCTGCATCAATTGAGATAATCATGTGGTTTTTGTTTTTGGTTCTGTTTATGTGGTGAATTACATTTATAGACTTGCGTATATTGAACCAGCCTTGCATCCCCGGGATGAATCCTACTTGATCATGGTGGATAAGCTTTTTGATGTGCTGTTGTAATCGACTTGCCAGTATTTTATTGAAGATTTTTGCATCTATGTTCATCATGGATTATCTCACGCACTTTCTAGCTAATAGTCATCATCTGGTTTTATGTGTGTGGGATAAACAGTGGCGATACTTGCAAGCTCAGGATAAGAATAGTAATTTTGGGGGTTGGGCACTGTGGCTCACGCCTGTAATCCCAGCACTTTGGGAGGTCAAGACAGGCACATCACGAGGTCCAGAGATCGAGGCCATCCTGGCCAACATGGTGAAAACTCGTCTCTACTAAAAATACAAAAATTAGCTGGGTGTGGTGGTGCGTGCCTGTAGTCCCAGCTACTCAGGAGGCTGAGGCAGGAGAATCGCTTAAACCTGGAGGTGGAGGTTGCAGTGAGCCGAGATCACACCACTTCACTCCAGCCTGGCGATACAACAAGACTCCAAAAAGGAGTAGTAATTTTTCATAGACATCCCCCTGTTGATACCAATAACCAAGGCAAAGTGACTAGGGTAAGACACATCTGAATTCAAATTCTAGCTCCAGCATTTATCCACTAGAGGACTTCAGCCTCTTTACGTTTTCTCACAAAATAGGGATACTAATATCAACTTTATAGGTTTTCATACAGAAAAATAAGAAGCTTATATAATATGTGTAGAATTGTGACTAGCAACACTAGTTGTTTGATACATTCTAAATCACAAAAATTAGCAATAGCCCGAGATGCTAAATCCTGGTTCAAGATGCCTAGGACCCATCAGTTATCTCAAGAGGTCACAACATTTATCCTGAGGATAAAATCAATTTTAATTCATATAATTTTAAAAACACACACACTATATCATTAAAGGGGAGAGGTAGAAATGTCATCAAAGAAAATACTGTCAATACAAATAATACAAAGTTAGCCGGGCATGGTGGTACCATGGTGAACCCAGGAGGCAGAGGCTGCCGTGAGCCCAGATTGTACCACCACACTCCAGCCTGGGTGACAGAGTGACACTCTGTCTCAAAAAAAAAAAAAAAAAAAAAGGACAAAACCAAAACCTAAAATGCAATAAAAAAGAAAAAGAAAAAAGAAAAACAGTTGGTGAATACAGACATTTTTTAAAAGTGAGGACAAATTATAAAAAATGATACCTTGTTATTTCTCCGAAAATTGGAAAAATACTAGAGACTTTATCATGATTATCTGAGAAAATATTTAAGATCAAACACAGCAGGGTTTTTTTTCACCATAAGAAGGTGCTTAAATATGATAATTTCATTAATCTGAAAATAAGAGGCAATGAGTGTAGAGGATGTGTATTGAAAGACTTGGTATAGTCTAACTCTGGCTCTGAACTTCTGTATAACTCTAAGTAAAGTCTATAATCTCTTTGAAATTAAATTTAATTACTTAAAAATATTCTATTTAGCATAACTTATGCAGAGCATAATCAATATGTATTATTCATGCATAAGAAAATAGAAATAAAGTTATTATCTGTATTTAATTTCCTATGCAATCTAATTAGTAATGTTACCATTCTTGCTTACAATCAAATTTAAGATTTTTATGTTGCATTTAATTTTAAAATGTGATTCATAACTTTATTTATTAAGTAGTATTTATATTTAATCAAAGAGATTAAGTAACATGGTACTTGAACATACAATCCTGTGAATGAAGTAGTAGTTAATAGAAGTAAATAAATATTGAGCTGATAAGTAAAATGTTACTCATGATTTCAGAATATCTTCTGAAGAAAGGAAACAAAACATAATAAGTGTTGTGGAAGCAAGCTACTGTCATCTTTTATTATGCTTTTTGAGAAGCAATTTAACATATAAAATTGTATCATTTACTTATATAGAGCAGATTGAGCTCCTTAGCTAGAGACTGGGAAAATGGCAAACCTCCAAAGTACTAAAAAAACCTTTAAAAATTAAGTCAAAGAAAAGGCACAGTGCAGCAATGCCTAAGGACTTTGAGGATGAGCACTATTATTTTCAGTATGTACTGATGACTTCTTATTAGTGGGGATGAATCTAATAAATGCTTTCTTTTCTCAGCATGGCATATTAGAGAAGAGTGGGAAAGAGCAGTGTGCTATCCAAAAGTGTCCAAAAAACAAAAACAAAAACTTCTTACTTGAATCTGTGGTATTTCTGACCTGTTTCGAAATTGGAGAAACTGATGCAATTCATGGCAACTGTTCAAATCTTGAGTTACTTTCAAAACTCAGGTCAAATGACACGCTGTTCTATTTTTCCTGATTGTGAACATCCATAGCATTTCTTGACTTTCTTGAGGCACTTATTTCTGGCTTTCATTTCAGTTGGTTGAATGTTTTTGTTTATAAACTAAATGATACATAAACATCATAATGAGACTGTATCCTAGTTATTGTCTATCCTGAAAAGACTAAATGAAAAAAAAAATACTTCTCTGACATGAAGCACAATACTCCAGCCATTTCTCCCCCACCCTCCTCCTTTTTCTCCTTTTCTTTCTTTTATAAAACATTTGGTCAGATTTAATTCTATACTTATAATATCATCCTTCTTTCACTCTCCTAACCTTTTGCTTCTCAGACTCCAAAGTCATGGATGGGCAGAAGTTTATATAAGTTGCCTTTTTGTACACAGTTGTGGGAAGCCTGAATGTATTTCAGATCCTGTGGGCCTTAATATTTGGGCCTGTATAGTAAGTTTGAATAGTAAGAAAATTATGATTAAAATTTCCCTTTCAAGATATTTCTGCCAAAGACGGGTAGGTAGTGAGAGGGTAAGTGTTAGAATTACATGATGGATTGGTGCCCAGGATGGAATTGGTTCCATGACCCCAGAAAACACAAAAATCCACAGATGTCTTTCTATATAATGGCCATGGTTTTCGTATAACCTACATACATCTCCCTACATACTTTAAATCATCTCTACATTACTTGTAGTACCTAACACAATGTAAATACAATGCACTGGTTTTTTGTTTCTATGATTTTTTATTGTTATGTTGCTTTTAGTGTTACTTTTAAAAATATTTTTGATCCTTGGTGGATCAAATCCAAGGATATGGAAGCCGCAGATACAGAGGCCGGACTGTAATGTGATGCACGCAAATAATCTTCTGGAGGATTATTTTTAAAAACAAGCACAAAAGAAAGCAATATTTTGCTCTGAGCAAAATCTATTTTGTCAGCAAAGATCTATCATCCATCTTTCTTCCTTCCCTCCCTTCCTCTCTTGCTTCTCTCCCACTCTCTCTCTCTACACTCAACTCCCACTAAATTTCCAATTTATTATTTTGGTGCCTGTTAACATACTATAAAATTTTGTTAGCAGGTGAACAAAATAAACAAACAAAAGGATGGGTTTAGGGTCTTTCATGGGTGAAGACAGAAACTTACCAGGGCATTAGGAAGTAACAAATAGGCCATAAATTAGTGGATTTGTGCAAGTGAGAGCAGGGGATCACAAATCTCTCCTTAGGGACTTGGAAAACTGCAACAAGAATTGGATAAACTGAAACAAGAATTGACAGAAGAAATTTAGGCTCTATATCCAAGTGAAAGGCTTTTCCAGAGGGTCAGGATGGCCAAGATAGGAGAAAGCAGTAAGTTTCAATCATCAGCTTAAAGGGTACATTCACATGGCTCAGAAATTCCTTTTCGAACAGCCTAAATTTCCAGAATACTGTTTTAAAGTACTATCTGGGCAATATTAAGCATTTTACCATATGTCATTCCACAGATTTAGAGTAGCTAATCTACATTTTTGATGAAACTTTCTTTTCAAAAACGTATCAGCTGCTCCACTAATTATATATCTCATCATTAATGAAGACAGGATAAGGGGAAGCTGTTTTGAAACTAATTTATCTGCCAACAATTTTTTGTGTGTGTATTCTTGAACTAAAGCAGAGATTTTCTTTTATCTGGTTCTCATTATCAACACTGCTAAAGTATTAGCTAATACTAACTGGGGAAACATTGAGGTGATTTCATAATTTCTTAGCAATTCAGGTTTCCAAGCTTACAAACTGAGCTATAGCAGCATTCTTTGGGAAAATTTGGTTTAAAAACTAAATGGTCTAATATATTTAATTAGAACTTTTCCTTAGTGGTTCACTTCTTTCTTCTGTACACTACATGACATCATTATAAATCCATCTTTACAGAATACACTCTATTTTTCTCCCATGCAAGTAACAATTAGTGTACATTCTGATCAAACCATAAAGAGATTCATCCTCTACCCAGAAGACTTTCAATCACAAGAAGTGAATACAGGGGGATTATTGTAAAGGTCTGTTTTATGGCTTGTGAAATTCATACATAAGTCTCAATTCTATATTGAAATTTCATTTTTTTTTTTTGCTGCCAAACTAGTAGTTAACTTATATTTGATTACTATGAATTAATGCAATAAATTAGATTATAATATTCTAATGAGAATATCATAAGGCACTTACCTACCAACAAATATTTTGAAATAGGTTGCATAGCAGCTTTCATATCATAAAAACATGTGAGATTATTTTTTAAATGTACTTGAAAAAATTAGCAGCTTTTGGAATGTAAGAAACAAACACTACATTTAGACTCTCAGTTTATATATGCATTTAAATAAATTCTATGGTTTTTGCAAGGATAATAATCCTATAAAACTTTTAACATATACTCAAATGTTTATGTTTCTAAAAGCCATATAATCAAGGTAAATGACTTTTAGCAGTAATTATTAAAATGCATTTTAGCCTTAAAATTAGAGTTCTCATGGTTATTTTTCTCCTTAACTAGATTGTGGTTGATCTTTTTGGTTAGGCAACAGTAAATTTCACAAGTAAAAAACAGTTTCCTTGTGATTTATGTTTGTTGCAAAGTAACATAGTCAAGTTTCTCTGCAGGCAAAGGCTCGAGTTTCTTCACTTTTATTCCCTGTAAATGTCTTATGTTATTCAGGCCAAAGTTATATTCAACAACTGCAGCTAAAAATATAAAATTTATTTATGTGATTTTACTTGCATCAAGAGAATATAATTCTATGATATGAGAAAATGTTCTTCATAATATGCCTTCTAACCTAAATATAAAATTAAAATCAGACTACCAAATCAGACTAACACAATAATATCTAAAACAGAAACTTTTGACAGTATAATTTAGCTTTCAGAATCAGAATTTTCCCTAAGGAATTGAAAGCATAGACAGAAAGAGACAATGCTTCCGGTGTCACAAGATGTTATCTATTTTGTGTTAAACACAAATATCTGTGTCATTGCTCATGTCCAGCATTTTTGGCCAATGCAGTTCTTCATTCTTCTATATTCCAGGCAGCTTCCTACTACCACCATAAGTCTTACTTTAAAGGAAAAAAAACACACATACAAAACCTCATCTGCCTAACTACTATGTCTGGTCTAAAAATTAGGCCAGTAGACAGGATTGTACAGTACATTCAGGCAAAGGCAAAGGGAAAAGAGAGACATATGAGTACACCATACTTGATGTCACTTTTATGTTTGTGCTTGTGCTGTACTTCCAGCTTAGGCACTTGTTAGATTCCACAAAACAGCCCTCTGACATAGTAGGAGTACTCTATGGGATACCTATGTAACCAGGGTGATGACAGATGGAAAAATTACTGGGTCCAATTAACATCAGGAAGTTCTTCAAACTTCATCTTCTCTTATCCACAATGAATATTCCAAATTCACAAGTGTATAACTTTGAGTTTTAGACATTTCTAAATTGTTCCCAGGGAATATGACAGCTAAAGAGTTCTGAAGATATAATGTTCTTTTTCTATGCTTACATGATACTCATTTTTACAGTAAAATATTTTACTTAAGAAAGTTACAAATCATTAAGTAATCATATAGCATGATTGTAAAGTCTATTTCATGGAGTCTCAAACATAAATGAACAGTTTTAGAATATATAAATGTGTACAGCTTAATAGAGAGAGCTGTATACTTATCCAGGTGTTATTTTTTTCTGTGAGAAGAGATAATCTGGTATCTTAGGCAATCTAATCATTCTCTGGAACAGCCTGATTCTTATTTCTTGAGACTAACATCTGCAGTCTTTGAGTATTCATTCCATCCGGACAGATGTGAAAATGAAAAGGAGTGGTATTGTCCTAGAGAGTATTACCATCAAAGCAGTAATAGAATATTTTGGCCTACGTGAATTTTTACTTCCTTAATAGCTTCTCTTAATACAAAAATCCTTGTAGATTAACTGAGGAGCTTGAGGAATCAAGACAATTCAAGAGCTAAAAGAAATTTTTTCTTGTAATATAAAAAGATATGCCTACCTTTGTGGAATATAAAACATATGTTGAGGAGGCGGTTTATAGAGGACTCCTTCATACACAGGCCAGAGCCCACTTAGAATTCTGAAGAGAGAACTTTTCCCACAACCATTGGGACCAGTTATCAAAAGATGCATTCCTTCTTCTACCTAAAGTAAGAAATAAAATTACAAACTGCAATAGTTTAAAATGATTTCTTTTGGCATCATCTAAAAGTGAAATTTTTTTTAATGTTCAAACACATGATAACCTCAGATGGGTAAGAGATCAAAGAAAAATATTTCAGGGTTGAAAACAAGTTTGGCTTTTGACTATTCTCTGAAGCTAAAAGCATCATACAATAATTCAATTTGAAAGAAAATGGATCTTCTTGAAATGTCCACTGGCTTTCCAAAATTGTAATTTAGGTCTTGTTTTCAGATACCACATACACACAGAGAAAAACAACTACATGGGAAATAAGGTAAGTCATAAAAATTTAAATAAAAATATATTATATTATATTTTTATATTGATAATTGATTAAATTTATGTTGGATTCAAATACAACTGACAACTAACTGCAATTATTAGCTACAAAGCATAGTTATCCAAGGCATCGGCTGGGTTGTTTAATTTTGTACTTCAGCAGTCTGAAATGCTCCAAAAAATCATAAGAGCCCATAATGAGAGAGAAACTATGATTCTCTCTCTCAAATTATGCTTTATTTGCAGATGGAGAAAATACATTTAACAAACCAAGGACAGAGGAAAGCAAGAGGACTGTAACTTAGTCTCATGGCTAGGGATGAATTAAAACACACACACACGTATAGAATATTACATATATGTTAATACATATACATAATATTCATCAATAAAACAGAGGTTATTTATCTATTATCTATTGATAATAGATAAATGTTGGATGCTTCCCTTTATTTTCTATCTTATCTATTATTTAAATTTAAAGTGTTGAATTTTATGAGTTCCCATTCCACACCATAGGATGAAGAAGTTGTTTTATTATGGTATTTAAAGGGCACTGTGAAGAATGAGCAACAGAAACACCATTGAAACATTTTATTTGCTTCTACTAAGAGCAAATGAAATTTTATAATCAGTGATACCCGAAAAATAAATATCAGAAATTTACAGGATGTCTGTTGATCTAGCTTTGTATAGAAAAAGAAAAAGACCAATATTCAAGTATCAATTATGTAGAATACATCATACTGAAACTCAAAGATGAAGGAGTATTATATGTTAGCATACCAAGAAAAATCTCAGAAAGAACCTAGGAAAAACTTATTTTGTGATTTGCCTGTGCTCTTTCACTAGGCTAAGGGTTTAATTTTTAGAAGCATAAATATTTTTCAAATGATTTTTAAACAACATACATACCATGGTGAGAAACACATTGGCAAAATATCTTAATAGGGCCTTTCTCTATTAGAAATTCTCAGAAATCATTTTGAGGGGGTAATTGGAGACTTTCTACATTAATATTAAAATTTTCTCAGCATAAATTATCTGATGTTTAGTAAATAGTGAGACAAAAAATTCTCACACTAACTTTTCTTCTGCAAATGATTTTTAAATTTTTTAAAATTTTTATTTCTTTATTTTGAGACAGAGTCTCACTCTGTCTCAGGCTGGAGTGCAGTGGCATAATCTTGGCTCACTACAACCTCTGCTTCCTGGGTTCAAGTGATTCTTGTGTCTCAGACTCCCGAGTAGCTGGGATTACAGACACCTGACACAACGTCCTTCTAATTTTTGTATTTTTAGTAGAAATGGGATTTCACCATATTGGCCAAGCTGGTCTTGAACGCCAAACCTCAGGTGATCTGCCCACCTCAGCCTCTCAAAACATTGGGATTACAGGCATGAGCCACTGCTCCTGGCCAGCAAATGATTTTTAAATTCTGAAGGCTAACAAAGGTATGAGATCCTTTCCCTAGAAACTTATTTTTCAATCTATGCAGAGGGAACAGAACTTTCTATTATATTTTAGGGACCTGAGAATTTAAATATACTTCTCTGAGTTAGACCAAGAAAGTGTACTTTGCTAATGTATATCTTTTCACAACTTCAAACCTTCTAAGATACTTTCACTAGATGGAGCATTTTTAGTTTAGTTCATTTTACATAAAAGAAACTGAGCTGTAAATTTTTCTGCAGACTGTGATATGTCCATGCTAACGTACTTAGTAGGCAAAGCTCAAGACATGCACACTATTTATTTAATAAATAGAGCAACAAGAGTTGATATTATAAAACCTATCCTGACCAAAAAAAATCCCTCTTTATAAAATCATAAATTATAAATTATGAAACCATTAATAATAGTTAAATACTCTATGTATGCCATGGGTACCTAATCAGTATTTGTGGTCAGATCCTAGTAATGAGACCACCTTATAGGTCTATACATGAAAAAATAAAGTCCGATGAAATTGCAGCTAAAATACAATTTCTTTAAATTGACTGACACAGGATTTTATCCTGTTCAATGCTGCTCATCTCCTTTCAACTCTCAGTAACCCAAAATATTTGCAAATACATCTTTAATAATTAAACCTTGACTAAAGTCCATACTAAAATCATTAATTAGCATATGCATTGTCATTTTTGTAATTATTTTATCAAGTTAAATCATGTCTTTGTTTGAACTAAGCTCAACTTGCTATAATAGTCAATGCTTGTCAGCAAATTATTTTGTACTTCAATCCCAAAATGTGTATTTGAATTTTATAATGCCTTAAGCCAGAGTTTCAGGTTTATTAAATACTTTTACTTTTTAGTTTTTGTAATCCATATATAAGATATTAAATGACAAATTATTGTCAACAGAATTAAAAACTAAATTCCAATCCATGAAGCTTCTGATTATTTTATAATAGTATATTAGTACATGTAATTACTTTCAAAATTTAAGTTACAGAATGTATACTGACAAAATAAAACTTGCTTATGACCTCTATTTATATTTTATTGAGTATATTACAAGATAGGCTTTTAAAAAAGTAATTCCTACAAGGCAAAAAATTAAAATTTATTTCCAGGTAAAAATTTCTGATGAAATTTCCTATTGTTTCCCAAAATTACCTTGTGCACTATAATTTTGATTTTCAACCTGGCAATAAAGCAGTAGAAATCTAATTTCTCTTTTCTCTCTGCTTTCTGAGGAATAACTGCTTCTGTAATTGAGCCACTGTGCATACCTTTCTTGACTTCCCCTTTCCAAATGCTCCTCCAAGTATTTAACATAAGGTACATGAATTCTGAGTTGTTTTGTATTAGTGTGATGGCAACAATCAGAAGATTCTTGAATATCATCTTACTTTGAAGTTTAGCCTGGAAGCCACCACTTCTCCTGCTGGTGTAATTATGGGAACATTTTCACAAATAATTCCATGATCCACATCAATAACTTTTCCTGTAATTAAGACAAAGTGTAAGATACAAACGTTATCAAAGGTTGCTGATTAAATAAATTATAATGCAGTATAACAGGTAAATTCAATTATAAAGATAATTCACAGTAATAAATCACAGAAACAAATGTAAATGTAAATATCCAGACCTGAAGAAAATTTGATGTAATGCAAATTTGTACATATTGCCACACCTACTTGGAAAACTTTTCTGAGAAACATTGTTTTATAAAAATTGAATGTCAACATCATTACAGTAGCCAAATTATACAATCTGAAATGACCCAGCCATGATTTTTACAGCTACTCTATTTCCCTAAATTAAGATTTCCTATAGAAAAAAATTACCGTGCTGCAAAAAAGAGAATTAAGACATAGAATAGTGAAATTTTAATGAATACGTAACCAAACTTAAGTTTAGAAACAGTATAATGAAGAACAACATAATATTAGCTCTAATTCTATTTGTTAGTTGAATTTTTAAAGCAAATCATTCATTATGTCCTATGTGTAGTTTCCAAAAATAATTTGGAAAATTGTGTCCTACATAAAAGTAGCATAACACTATGTTTTTATGGAAATGTTAGTCACCACCCCTCAACTTGCAATACTAATATTAGAGATTGCTGTTTAAATAATGTTGTTATTTATGTTGGTTCCTTGTAACTACTAAAAGCTATCTTCTTAAACTTTGGTTCTGTGTATAAACACTTAATATAGGAAAATATAAAAGCACTTGAGTTTAATACCTTTAATTGCCAATGTGTCACTGAGAGGTAATTCTACATTAGCTCCATTCTTGCTATGGCTTTCAGACTCTTGAATAACAGCAGTTCTCTTATAAATGCCTCTTTTTACTTCGTCAAAGACCCAAAACATATTGTACACTCGAGCAGTGTAGCCTGCTAATTCAGTGATCTAAAAGCAATGCAGAGAGATAAAATAGAGTTTACCCAAGACAAGATTTTAAATAAATACATAATCATATAAGCTTCTTGACTTAATGTTAAAGATCCTACTTTATTATACATGAGACATAGATAATACATCTGAAAACTAAAACAAATGACAGTACAAAGCTTACCAAAAGAGCACGATAACACAATATGTTTGATTGAAATCATAAAACACATAATATGCAGATTTCAAAATATTAATGAGACTTAAGGATCTTTCAGTCAAATTTCTGATTTGGCTTCTGTTTACATGATGAAATTCATTTCCAAAAAATTATAAATTTGTAAAAAGCTTAAGATCATTCAATAAAATTATAATCTTTTATTTTTAGTATCTTTTTTCTATTTAAAATAGAAGGATTTAAGTAGGAGAAAAGTACCTTTTTTTCTGATTAGGAAATGAATGTTTCTGAGCCAAATTGATTGTCAAAATTCCTATATTTGGCAGGATACCAATATTGGGAGCAAGCTCAGTGCAAAGCTTCAAATCCTTTTTCGTATAATTCCCACAATCCAGCTTCTCTTGAAGCCAAACATGATTTATATGCCCAAAGAAAAACATTAAATAATTATTTTTTTTAGGTTATAAGATGAGATAAATCTCTAGTCTGCAGGGCTCAATGGAATGGTGCCTTGTTCCTATTCTGTCAACTGTTCATTTCAGTTAACCTCCTGCTATTTTTCTATTAAGAGAACACCTTGCTATGAGCATACTGTGAAAGGTGATTCATTTCCTATCAAGAACATGTTTCTCAATGAAAAAGAATGCACAAGAACTAAGGGTAGTTCTTGCATAAGAATAAGCAAGGCACATCAGAAATAAATATTTCTTAATAAATTTCAGAATAATACAACAATGCTGACATTTGTGTAAGATTTCTGCGTATGCAAAATGCAAGCAGTAAATGAGTAGGTATTACTGTTAAAAGCCTTTTACCACACATCTCTTCTGAGAGATCTGTAATTACGCTATCATTTCTATATGTTGATGTCATAGCTATTTAGATGATAATTTCTAATGTTATCTGAAAGAATCTCTTGAGTTGCCAAGTAGAGGAAAACATATTTAAAGATTAACAAAATATAGATTCAAGTGAAACCCAGGCAAATATAAATATTTGCATAGAAAAAAAATCCAAAACCAGAAGTAGAGGTCAATTCAAGAAAGACAGGAGGCAATAAGTCAGTGGAGCAGGGTGGAGTGTGAAGACGGCAGGAGTGTCTGAAGAAAAGTAAGAATGTGCCTGTAGATAAATTATTTTGGGGTGCAAGACAAGGAATTTATCTTAGAACTCTAACTCTAAAAGGAAACCTGGTTCCTCTGGTGCTAGCAGAGACAGCATGGTGGGTGCTTTCACGTGCTGTCACACCAGTACAAGAATTTTTAGAAGTGAACATTTTATGATTAAAAGTAAATTCAGGCAAAATAAAGCAAAATGCAATCATTTGTTGAGTCGGAGACAGTTTAGAAAAACTAATTTATATCATTTCTCTAACCTAGGTACCACAATATTTTAATGTGTGATAAACAAAATTTTGATTTGTCATTTAGTTTTAATATTGAGTAATTTATTATATCAACGTATCTATCCCAAAGACTGTGTCTCCAGATTATCAAAATTACTATTTGATTTTTAAAAAATTGAGTTACTTGCTAGCCCTCTGTAACTCTTTTATATAGTTTATTCAAGTGTGACTTAATATGCAGCTGAATTTATAAGGATGCTCTAGAAGTTACATTGATATGATAGCCATAAGAGTCATTCGTAAGAGAATAACTTTTATGGGAATATTGTATAATGTCTGAATTAAGTAATTTTAACCTTGGCCCTGTGGTAACTGCAGGTCTTATTGCTATTTTGTCAACAAATATTTATTAACCACATACAATATTCTAAATATTAAAATGGATATTGAATATAAAGATGAGTAAAACAGTTCTTGCTTCAAGGAGTTGAGTGGTGTGATGCAGGCAATAGACAGTTATAATGTGGTAAAACATCAGACGTATACCAAGATGGACACTAAGGAGGAAGACCCAAACTCTGCAGGAAGAATGAAGAATGGTAAGAAGGTGTTACCCATTTAATGAAAGAAAGGTAAAAGTTTGCAAGATACATAAGAAATGTTATTAGCTAACATTTATTGAGTGTTTAATATGTGCTGTTTTGAGTATTCTACATGTATCAACTCACAACAACCCCACAAGTCAATGTTATCATTTTCCCCATTTTACAGATGAGGAAACAGAGACATAGATGCATTAAGGAACTTGACCCAAGTCATATAATTTTTAAATGCTAGAGCAAAAATGAAAATTAGGCACTCTGGCTCCAGAGTTCAGACCTAGGGTTTTCTTTAAAATGTAAAAACAAAGATGTCATACTACTGAGAGAAAAAGGGAACAACTGATAGTGTAAAAAACAAAGGATATTAGCAGCATTACACTTGGGAGTTGCTGCCCTTCATCTTGATTATACTCAGCAATTTTTGGCAGAGAAAAGATATGTTTCCAAAATACTCAGTATACTTGGTAATTTACATTTTGGTTGATTTCATAAATTTTATTTTAATCAAATTGACAATAAGAAACGCAAGTACCTCTTTGTATGAAGACATAATCCTTTCAATAGCGTCAGCTCCAGAGGCCAGTAAATTTCGAGCAGTGGTAAAGGCTTCTGTCCGTTCACTAACCATAGCTTGCTTTTGACCATCCTCTAGATATAAAAGCAAATTACAAAACTATTGAGTTTTTTTTTTTTTTTTTAGTAACTTAATGTTTTATACTATGCAAACTAAATTGTGGCTAAATAATCACATATTAATTTTTAATTAGTAATAGCAATTTTCTAGAAATATAATGAATTATTGAAAATTCAGAGTTTGTGCTGGGTGCAGTGGCTCACACTTGTAATCCCAGCACTTTGGGAGGCCTAGTCGGGCAGATCACTTGAGGTCAGGAATTCAAGACTAGCCTGGCCAATATGATGAAACCCCGTCTCTATTAAAAATACAAAAATAAGCTGGATATGGTGGCGTATGCTTGTAGTCCCAGCAACTTAGGAGGCTGAGGCAGGAGAATCACTTGAACCCAGGAAGTGGAGGTTGCAGTGAGCTGAGTTCATGCAACTGTACTCCAGCCTGGGCCACAGAGTGAGACCCCATCAAAAAAAAGAGAAGAGGAGAAATAAAAGAAAAGACAGTGTTTGTATCAGATTTTGTTTAAAGTTCTTCTTGTTTTGGTATTTTTCTAAAAGGAGAGTTGGGACAAATAAATCGAAAGGCACTAAGACTATTTTCATTCAGCATTGTTTCAGCCCTTTCCATATATGACTCCCTGCCCTTAAGAGGGAGCCATAAAGTACTACTGGGCTGTGGTTCACTCCTGTAGTCCTGGCAATTTGGGAGGCTGCAACAAGCAGATCACTTGAGGTCAGGAGTTTGAGACAAGCCTGGCCAACATGGTGAAACCCCATCTCTACCAAAAATATGAAAATTAGTTGGGCATGATGGCAGATCACTGTAATCCCAGCTACTTGGGAGGTTGACTCCTGAGAATCACTTGAACACTCCAGCCTGAGTGACAAGAGTGAGAACTTGCCTCAAAATAAAATACCTACTGGGCAATAAAATAGTATTGATCTGGTAATTAAATATTAATACTACTAACTTCAATATAAGGAAACATTTATGGTATGGTTTTTTAAATAGAAATGCAAATTAACTGATTCTCATCATCTAGCCTCTGTCTGCCTGTCTCAATCATCCCTTACCGTATGCTCCAGCAGCACCCCATACGTGACATACTTTATTAGTCCTCTGGTATGTGATTTCTTCAGACTTTATCATACTTTCCTTCCTTTCTTGCCTCTTTCTCCTTCTTTAAGAGTTAACACTTTAGAAAGATTTTCCTGAGAATCCTTGTCACTTTTAGTGGACTGTAATTTCTTTGAAGGTCAAGAGTGTGTGTTTTATTCTTTATTCCTAGTATTCAGCACAGTGTCTAACACATAGTACTCTGTAACGTGTATTGAATGGATGGATGGATGGATGGATGGATGGATGAACGTCCTAAATTACTGTCAATGCAGAATTATGGTTAAGAGTTGGGAATCAGACTAGGTTTGAATCTAGGTTTTACTCCTTAAGAGCAAGTACTAAGGTAAGTAGGGCAAGACTCTTACCTCGCCACACCTATTTTCTCACCTGTAAAATGAAGGTACATAACTATCTTTCTCTTAGGGTTCTAAGGGTTATTGGTGGAAACCAAATGAAGTGTGAGTCCATACGTGGCCCACAGTAAGTGCTCTAAGTATCAGCAGTTAATATGTTTTCTAGTTGTTGTTGCTATTGTTGTGTATCCACTCAGTTTTTTTAGTATTCAAAATTTCATTTCCAGGTTGTTACTTTAATGTTTCCATCAGCTTGATTCTCTAGTTGGTCCTTCTATAGATTGTCTTCAAAATTCCAAACTAGATATTATAAATTAAGGAAGAAAGTAGCATTGATATAGACGGCCACAGGCCCATTTTGACATTTATTTCACTCTAATTTATCTCAAAGGATTTCGGTGCAGAAATATAATTTGTACCTTGCCATAATTACCAGATATTTTTACTTTCTTTGCTCATAGATAGCTCAATTTATTTTGAAAGGATACCTGCACAATATAAGGTAAAATTTACCCAGCACGTATTTACTGGACACCTAGATGTACAAGAAATTAGGCAAGATACTGTGGGATGTAACAGGAATAAGTGTGATTTTCAGATATTTTTTTCCTGAGGGAGCTTGCAGCTTGGTAGAAGAGAGATGCCAAATTCCTAAACGATTATGCAGGGAAGGCTGCAATGCAAGGTGTTTGGAGAAGGCAAAAATTATTACTTGCTTCCAGAGACAGGAAATGCTTCATGGAGGAGTAGATTTTGAGAGATGTCTTGAAGATGGCATAAAATTTTAATAGATCACAAGTACTGCTTAAGCAATGGCACAGAGGAGGGACATGTCAAGTAATGCTAATTGAATGACAAATTGGTTAAGTTTGCAGTATAGGTTGATGTCAAGCACTAATTTCACTGACTATCAGAATCACCGTAGTTCATGGAGATGTTTTACCATAGTCCAACGTGTCGTCTTCTAGCCCTACTGCTAATCACTGCTCTAGAGAACTACTGTTAGTCCCCTTGAAGTTAATTTGTCATTTACTTAAAGAAGGAAAACGAAAAGGCTGATGAGCCTTGGTATAAGGGAGAAGCAAAAGATGTGATTACATAAATAGACTAGGCACAGAATATAGATATTCTTAAAGACATGTAAATGTGGGATAAAATTTAGATAGCCACAAAAAGAGTACCAAAATAGTAAATTGCTATATCAGTTAAAATGCTAAGAATAGTTTTGGCTTATAGAAAATCTGGCTGACAATCTAAAATAATTATGGGATTTTATGAATTTGGGTTAAAAGGGATTTGAATAGCATTTTTCATTGACAGCCTCTGTTAAGAGGAAAAAACATTTGCACAGATGGACTGGCATTTCATGTGGCTTGATAATTTCTGTCTTGCTTTGGCAGATTAATGCCTATTGAGTATTCTTCATGTTTTTAGCAATAACATAACAAAAGCTTCCCCCAAATTTTATGTGGCTTTTCATTCTACTAGTTGTTCTGTGGCAGGTACTGTGAGAGCATTGCCAGTAGTATTTTCTTATGCACACAACAGCCAATTGCCTGACCTGTAAGACATGGCCAGATTCCTTAGTGTCAGAGATATAAATCCGTGACCTAAAATACTAAGCAGTTTTTATTCTAGGTCATTGCATTCTTTTTGTCCTCACCAAATATTTTAGCTATTTTGTCAAAAGTTCTTCATTTAAGGATTTCACATTTAACACTATACCTGTTTATTTTACTGCTAATTTTGAGTTCTGATAGTAACAAGTACATACTTGGTCACATCTCTTATTATTTCACAGAAAAGATGGGAAAGAATTTTAAACTTAAGGTTATACCTTTTGTATTTATCATAACCCTTAGAACTGTACATCACAAAGAGTGAAGCATAATATAAATTATGAACTCTAGTTTATAAGGAATAAATATTGGTTCAGCAGTTGTAATGAATGTTCCTCACTAATATAAGATATAAGTCATAGGGGAAACTACAGGGGGAGAGCGTACCTTCTGATAAATTTTTGTAAACCTGAAACTTATTTAAAGAAATAAGGTATATTAATTTTTTAAGTAAAAAGTAAGTTTATCCTCTACTTTTTTCAAACTTATTGAGTTTATTTCTCTTCATTTATCTTTCTCTTTGTCATCTTGACAAATCTTGACAAAATTTACAACCTGCACCTATCCTCCACCATATATAAACATCCATGCTAAATGACTGAAGATCTGAATGTGAAATGAAAAACCAAGGAAATTTCTAGAAGATACAATAAGGAATATCTTTATTATGCTGGTTTAGGCAAATATTTCTTAAATAGGACATAAAACCACTAACTACAAAGAAAGCTACTGATGAATTAAACTATACTAAAAGTATGATCTATCATATATCATTAAGAGAGTGAAAAGGCAAGACACAAAGTAGGAAAATATATTTGAAATTAAATGTGTGTGCATGTGTGTATGTGAGTGTGAATTGTGCATGTATATTATCTATCCAACAAACGACTCATTACATAATATGTAAAAGTTTTACAAATCAATAAGAAAAAACTGATAAACCAATGTAAAAATTAGCAAAAGACTTACAGGCACTTCATAACAAAGGCTATCCAAATGTCCAATAAATAAATAAAAGTGCTTAACCTCATTAGTAATGAGAGCAATGCAAACTAAGGACACAGTGAAGTACCATTATACACTCATGAGAATGTCTAAAATGAAAAGCCAGACAAAGATGTGGAGGAACTAGAACTCTTACATATTGCTGTTGAGAATGTAAATTCAAAGAACTTCTTTTGGAAACCTGTTTTACAAAGTCTACGAAAGCGGAACCTGTAATCTAAAGCATAGCCTGTAATCTAACAATTCTACTTCTAGTTAAGTGTCCACAGATATGTATATATACATCAAAAGATATGGACAAATTGTTCTTAGCACTATTACTAATACCCACCAAACTAGATATAATCTAATATCTACTAACAACAGAATAGTTAAATAAAGTGGTATAGTTACACAATGGGATAGTACCTAACAATGAGAATAAAAAGACTATGGTTATACTCAGTAACACTGATGAAGTTCATAAGCATAATACTGAGTGAAAGAAGCTAGTCATAAAAGAGTATACATTGTATAATACTATTTATATAATTTTCACACTAGCAAATACTTTTTGATAGTGAGTAGCAAATGCTACTTCATAGTCAGTATACTTTGTGACAACTCATTAACTATACACTAATGATTATGCCCTTATTGGCATAAATGCTGTTCTTTAAACAATTATAGTCACTTATATGCATACCTAATCAGAGTATTAAAGTATGCCTTTGATATGTATTGATAATACTGCTGTGTTCATTGGTCAAAAACAGTGCAATTATATCCAAATTGGCCCACAATATAAAATAACATTTCAACAATTTGGCATTGGAATAGGAGACAATACTACCGCAGAAGCTATGGATATAGTCTTATTGAAGGTGCATTTTAGGAATAAAAGCATCACCCCTGCTACTGGAGCGCAGGCAGTGTCTTTCAGTTATTCCTGATATTCTACTTCACACTTCCATATCACACACATGTGGACGTTACTGGCAGTGCTGGTAGCTCAGATGGTCTTTTTTCCTGCCTGTTAGGTGTCTGTGATAAGATACTGACAGAGGAACCAATACAGTTTCACTGGCCTCTTTGCCCAGAACAGCTTTTGATATCAAGAGAAGAAAGGCAGCCTACTAATGTTAAAGAACGGAGGTTGTAGACCTCAGATAACTATTTTCCTCACATAATTTCAGTCATTCTCTTAATATTAAGTAAAGTGATAGCCTTTAAAAATAATATAATAGAAACTCTACATAAATAACCACTTTAATGCCTCTTTAGCAACCATTTGGTCACATGATTAGTCTGCCTCAAACTTCCCCGTTTCTTATAGAATAAGTTCCGGTGTGCTAATATGGTGGCAGCATGATGCAGTAGAAAACAGCAGTGCATCTGGAGTTACATAATGCCCTCCATCCTTAGGGCTTCCACTAACTACCTGTGTGACTTTAGGAAAAGCTGGGGCTCTAGACTAGATGGCCTTTAAGCTCCTCTTCTGATGTAAAAATGCCATGTTCTATATGTAATTTTATAATGTGAATTTGAATACAAACATAATCCTGTCCTTAACATAAGATTTCACTTAAAGTTTTAGGTAGTGAGTAGAGCAAATCTGCTATAGAATAATTTTTCCTTTCCCTTCCATCAAAAACTATGCCGGTTCCTCTTCCTATCTCCATTTTCACCTCTGAATTCCTGCTCACTGTCAAACCTCTTGCTTCTTTAAACTACAACAATGATCATGTTAGCAAACACCTATTGAATATCTGTGAGGCAGGTCTTGTTCTAAGTTTTACATATCTGATCTTCTTTAATGCTTGTAACAACCCTGCTATCATTTCTGTCATTTTCGAAATAGAAATGGCAGGACACAAGGTTACATGATTTGCTGAGGGTCACAGCCTAGAAAGCAAAAAAGCCAGCGTGTGATCCAGGAAATCTGACTCAGGAGCCACAAGGTAAGAATATGATAAATATTAAAGATTGCTTCTATCTAGATTCTTACTTACCCAAGGACTGTTTCAAAGCACATTAAGTATGTTACATGTAATTTCGTAAAAATTTTGAAAGATATGTATAATTATCTCTATAGTTAAGGTAGGAAAACTGACGCATATAAAGTGTATGTAAGTTTCCCAGGAAAGGATAACTATTAAAAATGAGAGGCAGGCCGGGCGCGGTGGCTCACGCCTGTAATCCCAGCACTTTGGGAGGCCGAGGCGGGTGGATCACGAGGTCAAGAGATCGAGACCATCCTGGTCAACATGGTGAAACCCCGTCTCTACTAAAAATACAAAAAATTAGCTGGGCACGGTGGCGCGTGCCTGTAATCCCAGCTACTCAGGAGGCTGTGGCAGAATTGCCTGAACCCAGGAGGTGGAGGTTGCGGTGAGCCGAGATCGCGCCATTGCACTCCAGCCTGGGTAACAAGAGCGAAACTCCGTCTCAAAAAAAAAGAGCGGCAACATACGAACAGTGGCCTTCTTTTTTCTATCCTCTTTTCCCTCCTCTGTTTTACATTTTCCCCTTGCCATTTCTTTCTGACTCAGTTATTTTCTACCTTTTTTTTTTTTTTGCCTTAATATATATAGCATCATGTACTTTATCTCTAACATAAGGGACAACTAAAGGCATAAGTATGAAGTATGACTGAAGAATAGATTAGAATACATGGTATATAATTACAGGAACTAAAACCTTGAAGATATACTATTATCTTAAAAAAAATTCCGCCAGGTCAGATGAGGTGGCTCACGCCTGTAATCCCAGCACTTTGGGAGGCAGAGGTGGGCAGATCACCTGAGGTTGGGAGTTTGAGACCAGCCTGACCAACATGGAGAAATTCCATCTCTACTAAAAATACAAAATTAGCCAGGTGTGGTGGTGGATGCCTGTAATCCCAGCTACTCGGGAGGCTGAGGCAGGAGAAGAATCCCTTCAACCCGAGAGGTGGAGGCTGTGGTGAGCTGAGATTGCACCATTGCAATCCAGCCTGGGCAACAAGAGCGAAACTCCGTCACACACACACACACACACACACACACACACACACACACACACACAAATTGGCTGTGTGTGGTGGCTCATGCCTGTAATCCTAGCATGAGCCTTTGGGAGGCAGAGGCGGGTGGATCACTTGAGGTCAGGAGTTCAAGACCAGCCTGACCAACACAGTGAAACCTCAACTTTACTAAAAATACAAAAATTAGCCAGGCGTGGTGGCAAGTGCCTGTAATCCAAGCTACTTGGGAGGCTGAGGCAGGAGTATCTCTTAAACCCAGAAGACAGAGGTTTCAGTGAGCTGAGATCTCACCGCTGCACTCCAGCCTGGGTGACAGAGTAAGACTTCATCCCCCCCAAAAAATTCTTTTGTCTAAGTAAAGTAACTTGATATTTTGTGTTAAGTCTTTGTATGACAAGCATGTTTAGTAAATACATACATATACATGCAAACATTTTAAGCACATATAGTAACCTTTGGTATTGCAGATTTTGAAGAACATTCTCAATTAATGTTCTGTCATATGAATTCATTTTTTATCTATGAAATTCTTACATTTTCTCTGTATAAAAATTTTCTTTTGAAAGAAGCTTTAGGAAATACTTTGTTTCACTTGTCTCAATGTGATTACTATATTTCAATATAAAGTTTTAATGTTTCTTTAATTTAATATGGTATTTTCAGGATTTGTAGAATTTATTTTTAAACACATTATCACATCTTGTTAAGTAAACTTGTTAGATTATTTGTATACATTGTTTACTTCTTACTGGTCTCTGTGGGGTTAATTTGTCACCATTAATAGCTGCATTTTCACCGTTCTGTGCTGAATACTCCAGGGTTTTCTAATAACTCCAGTGTGTCCAAGTACTGACTAACAAAATTATACTGTAATTTTGCCTATAGAGTTGTCTCTAACATGCATTATATATGAAATTTTTAATGAGTATTGCTATTTTAAGAAATGACTTTTTAAGTGAATATCCGATAATTTTTGACATTTTTTTAGTAAAACTAATCTTAATACCATAGATTTTAAAGTGTCTTTTTCTCTCTAATACTCTTTTGAAAAAGTAATTGTATTTCATTATGAAAGGATTATGTCTAAAATACTATTACTAACAATGCTTTTTTCGATATAAATTTTTTAAAATGAAATTCTTTTGAGCAAATTTTGAAGCATAAAACCAGAAAAAATTCAATTTTCTCAGTGGTCTAAATATACTATCTGTTACACAGTTCATTTGTGAAGTATAATTGATATATGTACACCATTTGCCACAAAGAAAGGCTGACAAATACTAACTTACTAAAATGAACATATTTACGTTAAGAATAACTCAACTTTGACAAGTGTTTTCGTAAGGATTGGTTAAAAAACTGAAGCACTGTTTCAGAACATTAAGGCATATTATAATTATTTATTTGTTTTTATTAGATCTCTTCAAACAAATAACTATTAATCCTTAATTCTACACAAAAATAACTATAGAACAGTGTAGATTCTGTAACAATCTTCTTAGTTTTCTGGTGGTAATAATTGTCACCTTTTGTTTTCTACGTAATCATTGTCACTATATAAACAACTATAATATGCTCTGTGCTTCAAAACATTGTTTAATTAAGTCCTCGCAACAATTCTCTGAAGTATCCTTTCTGATTCTCATTTTACAAATGAGGAAACTAAGGTACAGAGAGTCTAATTAACATGACTAAGAGGATACAAGTAGGAAGAGGGGGAAGAAAAGTTGAACAAAACTCTGTCTCACTCCAAAGCCTATGCTTTTGTCGAGATCCTTCAACACCATGGCCAATTTTAGTCCTGTGATTTTTAAGGAGGGATGCCTTATTTTAGGAAAAGAGTAGAAAATACTTCTTCAATTAATTCTTCTCTGTTCCAACCCATTAAGATCCAAACTCCCATCCAAGGATGATACGACATGTTAACATTGTCTTTTCTTCCTTGCCCTTATCTTTCTTAGTTATTCCGAAGAATGAAAACTGTCATTAAAAACTGTCGAGATAGTGATAAGATAGAATTAGCCAGCTGCAGCTTGGCAACCGCCATTCCTACAATACCACCAAATCATGCTGCATAGGAGGTTATCTGTATTATTCACAAGTAGAGGAGTCCTTGTTCCACGGCATTTAAGCATTCCCTGAAACAATATTTTTGGTTGCTCATTGCAGTCAACTGACTTTTCAAATCACAAAGCAGGGCAAATTCAGTTACAGAATATTTGTAGACTAAACGTATGGGATGTGTAGAACTAACGTTTACAACACATGAGGAAAGCTTGTGTTATACTCTTTCTGAGGGTACTAACTTGTTGAGGTTAAGTGTAAACTAGAGAATCATCCTATATTTGGCAATATAATTAAAATTGCTCAAAGTCAACTCCCAGAAACATTGCATCAGAGATCTCTGAAATATCTCAGAACTGGGATCGTCTTTGAGCCACTGTCTCCTTATTTCATACTGCTGGTCTTATTACTGGACTCTATAAAGTCTGCCATTGTTTCTGACCATTAATAACTAAAATAATGACTATGTACACAGTTTAGCTCACATAAAACTAGCAATGACACCTTCAAAAGAAATAATGTTAAACACATATTTGAGATGAAGCATAAATGTCATTACCACCATCTGCAAAGCCAGTTGCAGTGATAATAGGTATAGCCACCATAATTAGTCCACTGCTGCTCCAAACATACTTCATTAGGAACTGTTCTATCATGATGTACCACAAACGTTTGGATAAAATGAGGTTCATCTGATCTGCTAAAGCTTTGTAACTTTTCTGAAGTTGTTTCATTTCTACCTATAGAGGGAAAAGAGATAATAATTAACCCAGGATGAACTATAAACATAAACATTGCCAGTGCTTGAGGACTTTCTTTAAAGATATATGCATATTCTTCTGTTTTTCTTAGTATGGCATTATCTCTGCATCTTAACAACCAATAAATGCAGATTAATACCAGTATTAGTTATTATTTAGTTTTGGTCACATGTGTATTATGTTAAAAAACTTATGCTACTCAGTGGACACAATGTTAGGTATAAAATACATATAAGTAATTTATTGTTATGATATTTAAATTATATATATGAGATGTTAAAATTAAATGATATTATGTAAGACATGAATAAACTATTGTTAGAGCTTTGTCCTTCTTGAACACAACAAAAATATCTGAAAATGGACACATGACATACATATGTATAGATTCCACTTTTGAACTGACTCAATTTGTTAGATTTTTGTCTTTTATGCAAGGAGTGTAAGCACACTATAATTTATGTCATTGAATTCAGGAGTTCAAAAAGAATCACAAATCAACATGCTAAAATACAACATATGAGGTCAATTTTCAAGTAGAAGTCCTAAATTTGCTTTAAATATTCTTTTTCTGACTGCTACTGCTACTAAAAAAACACTGATAATTACAGATGCTTTAAAAAATTAAATAATTCTGCTTGGTGATTGACATGCCATCTTCAACAGTAGAACACTTTATTTTATTCGCCAAGTCATTTAAATTAAGATTGTATTGCCTTCAAAATTTCTGTCTTATTTCATATTCTGAAGTTAGCTTCACGCACTGCAAATATGTATCATTGGGTTAATTGTCTTAGGGATCTGCTTAATGTTGAAAATCTTTAATAATTAAAAACAACATTCTGAAACTCCTTTTGTACTCCTCATTCCTTGTCTAATCTCAGCTTTTATTTCAAAGCTAGACAAAATTTCATTTCACGGCCCTTTTCATTTTATCAAAATATAGTGCTGAACATGAACTAAGAGTAATAGAAATTCTATTTTGAGAGACACTCTTCTACACTTCTTAGGAATGAGGATGTTCCATATTGAGCAGACCTGCAAAATCGTTAAAAATGTCTTTTATAAGAAATCATGGTTGCCCCCGACTCTTTGACAACAAAGGAACAACAAAGAATATCTTTCTAAATTTTTCACTTCAGTGGAAATGTGTTTAGTCTTAGTTTGCAAATATACATTTTCTTCTGGTAGGTGCTTTAGAACCACCTGCCAAGTTGGGATTTACATTTTAAGAAAATGCCTTAGAAATAATTCTGAGCATATTTGAGTAACTGAGGCTAAGTCGCTTTTTTATAGAGTGTTGCAAATTTTATTCTCATGAAACTTCAGATAAGTTTGCACCCTATAATTCTTTAACTAGTTACAGTTAAAAGGGGTAATGAAGCATACATTTTAATTCAGGTTTAGATGTCAGAGGAATCTAAGACACTAAAGAAGTGGGTCCATCAACAGGACAACAGATGGTATCTAGCACCGGAGTGGCAGCTTAAACAGTCTCACATTTCACCCATCACCTTAATTTCTGTCTTACCTTATGTCCTCCGTAAAAGGCAATTTCTTCTACATTGGCTATAATTCTGGAGTGCACATACCGCAAATAGCCTTTTCTATGAGCTTCCTCTGCCACCAGTTTGCCAAATTTGGGAGAACAGGCTTTCAACACTTTAGCAGTGGCATATACCACAAGTCCTGCTAATAGGGTGGGCCCAATTGGGCTTGCTCCTCTGGATGTAGCAGTTTGGATGAGTGTATAGGAGGTCAGGATTACATCTAAAATAGGTTTGGTTAGGTTGGAATACAAGTGAGCCACAGATTGGGAGAACATCATAATATCCTCAGTAAGAGATTGGTCAGGGTTTGCCAGCCTCCCATCCATATTAATCACTTTATAATAAGTCTGATTTGTAAAATAGGTTTCATAGGCATGGTCTACTAGGCGAGTTCTGAAGGCCAAAGCCAATTTGCATTCCAGGTACCTTATTGCACTGTTGACGAAGGTAGCAGGGATGGCAATCATAAGCCACTTGATTAATTTGATGATGAAAGTCCGAGGCTTCTTTTCCACAATGCTTTTCACGATTTTTCCATCCAGACCAGCCACATAAATAGACAGAAAGGTTCTTGAGATTAGAGCCACTGAGTGCAGGCAGAGCCACCCTGTTTCAGTGGTCACAAGTTTTGGAAACAAAATTTTCCGAAGTTCTAATAGCTGTTTGAAGAAATCTGCATTCACTCCAGGAGAAGGGTTTTTATAAATGCTCTCGGTGCAATGCAGTATTTCTGTATTCTCTGCAGCAGGATAAGCTGCTTCTTTTTTCTTCCCGTGGCCAGATTGCTTTAAACGCTTGCCAATGATGGGATAGAGGGTTTTCAGAGCATATGCCGCAGCCACCAGGCAGGCAGCCCTCTTAGCAGCACTCGATCTGGTCCATTTCACTCGATCAGCTGCTGCATTTAGCATATGTGTCATTTTCCCAGTTACCCAAACCGGCTTCAAAAAAAATTCGTTTTAAAAGATCATGCTCCGCAGAAATCCCCAGCAAATGTTTCAGGAAATCCTACAGCGTCCCATAGTCTGCAGCGTTGCTCTTCCACTGTTTTGTTTTTAATTTTGCTCTGCTGTGAACAGACGCAACGGGGCTCGGACTCCACTGCATCTACCGGGGATGATTCTCTCGGAAGCTCGAGCTGCACCAAGCTCCTCCCTCCCAGGCCCCTCATTGGCTGTGAGGGCGGTGGGACCTTGGAATCCTCGCAGCTTTCCTTTGAACCTTGAAAATGAGGAGAGAGCAAACCGAATTACATCCTTCCTTAAACAGGAGTTCAGAGAGTTAAATGTCTATTTTTGGAGAGGTCGAATCAGGCCAGCTGCTGGCGAACAAAACCGGCTCTAGCTACTGAGCATGCTCAGTGTCACTTAGAAACCCGCAGAAGTTTCAGAATATACATCACTTCGGTAAGATTTCAGTAGATGAGATACCGTAAACAGAAGAGCAAGCAGAAAGGGAGATTTCCAAGAGTTTTAATGAGACTAGGAGGGAGAAGGAACCACGGAACGAGGGAGGAGGGACAAGCGCATCAACATAAAATGAATGTGAAAAGGGTATGGAATGAATCTGAAAGGGATCAGAAAAGAAACTGACAAGTGGGAGGGGCACTGGAGAATGCCAAATTTCAAATACAAACATTTGAATCTGTTTTCCGGTTCCCCCACCACCGGCTTTTTGGGGGTCTATGATTTCACACAAGGTCTCAGAACCTAATAGACAAGTTGTAATTTAGGGTATCCCTTGTAAATAAATAGGATAAAAGTCTTCTGTGTTACAGAACATAATTATTTGCTATGCCTCTAGCCCCTCTCCCTTTTCCCCTCCATCCTACTTGTCCTTGTGATAAAAAATCTTCCAGCCCCCATAACTGGAGATCTGATGCACTCATATTTATTTACAAGGTGATGACTACTAAATAAATGAGAGCAATGTTTTTTTGTTTTTTTGTTTTTTTTTTTCTTTTTTTTGAGACGGAGTCTCACTCTTGTCGCCCAGGCTGTAGTGCAGTGGCGTGATCTCAGCTTGCTGCAACCTTTGCCTCCCGGGTTCAAGTAATTCTCCTGCCTCAGGATCCTGAGTAGCTGGGATTACAGGCGCCTGCCACCATGCCTGGCCAATTTCTGTATTTTTAGTAGACATGGGGTTTCTCCAGATTGGTCAGGCTGTTCTCGAACTCCTGAGCTCAGGTGATCCTCCCACCTCGGCCTCCCAAAGGGCTGGGATTAAAGGCATGAGCTACCGCGCCCAGCCTGCAATGTTCATTTTTACAACTCCCATGTGTTAGGTAGTTTTTGTTTGGAGTTGGGTAGCACTTACAGTCAGAGTTTAACCATTTGGGAATTCAACTGGTGTTGGATAGTAGAAATAGCTTATCTAGGACCTTACTTCATTATTCAAGAATTCCTTGTCTTTTGCAAGTGTCTGTTTTGTTTGTTTGGTTTAGCTGTAGAGATAATCTACTGGCTACCTTTTATTTCCATTTGGTTATTTGATAAAAACTAAGAGTCTTCAAAAAAAATTCTTCACATTCATAATAAAGAATTTAAACTGTTCAACAGTCAAGGACAATTCTGCATATTTTAAAATATGTAAACAGCTTTTGTTTGAGACAGAGTCTCACTCTGTCACCCAGGCTGGAGTGCAGTGACACGATCTCCACTCACTGCAGCATCCGCTCCCAGGTTTGAGCCTCAGCCGCCCCAGTAGCTGAGATTACAAGCACACGCCACCACACCTGGCTGATTTCTGTATTTTTTGTAGACATGGGGTTTTGCCATGTTGGCTAGGCTGGTCTCAACCTCCTGTTCTCAAGTGATCCATCTGCCTTAGCCTCCCAAAGTGCTGGGATTACAGACGTGAGCCACCACGCCCAGTCAAGAACATTTTTTTAGTCAAGGCTGAATATATTTTTGGATATGGAAAAGCCATTTTTTTTGCTCTCCATTCTCCCCCTACTCCACCTCATTAAAACTCTCAGAAATCTCCCTTTCTACTTGCTCTTCTGCTTGTGATATCTACTGAAATCTTACAGAAGTGATGTACATTCTGAAACTTCTGGGGATTTCTAAGTGACACTGAGCATGCTCAGTAGCTAGAGCCAGTTTTGTTCGCCAGCAGCTGGCCCCCAAAATACATACACATTTCTAGTCAATCAGAAGCTTAGGAAAAGGCGAGGACAGAAGTTGGCCAATTACAACTGGTGGGCCAAATCTAGCCTGCCACTTAATTTTATATGACCCTTAAGCTAGGAATGATTTTTACATTTTTAAAGTGTTTGAAAATACATCAAAAGAAGAATATTTTGTCCTGTGAAAATTATATGAAATGCTAATTTTTATGTTTGTAAATGAAGATTTATTGGAAAACAGTCACATCCATTAATTTAATTTCTGTCTATGGCTTCTTTCAAGCCGCAGCAGTGGTTACATGAATGCAACAAAGACTGAAATATGTACTATTTGGCTCTTTATAGGAGTTTGCAAACCTCGTGCTAGAATATAAAACCCATCTCAGTATTAAATGATCTTCATTAGTGCTAGAATATAAAACCCATCTCAGTATTAAATGATCTTCATTAGTGAGTTTATCACAAATAAAGAACTATCCTCACTTTTATAAGTAACTACATTCTTAAATTTTTAAAACATTTCTTATGTACTGATATTAAGTCCGACAATCATCACATATCTCTTCATTTGTTTCCATTCAATTCAGCAGATTTACTGACACATGAGTGTCAAACTTATGCAAGTCTTTTTGATAGCTGGCCATATTAGTAGCACACGCCATCATCCTGTTAAGACTTCTTAAGCCTGTATGTACAGATCATAGTGGTCATGGAAGTTATTGTCAAAATCTTTTATTCCTAAGCTCTTGTTTTTGTTGTATGCAAGATAAGGTTGCCTTTCATCTATGTCACATCTCCTAACAGCTAAACAAAAAAGGGTTAGAAGCGACAGGACAGGTGAAGGCCAGGGTAAACCTAATTGGGGGTGATGGCAGGATGTTATTAGGCAGAACGTCGTAACACAGAAGGATGCAGGGGTCAGATAGTAGCTGGCATTCAAGGCAAGTGGTGTGCAATGCATATGACCAGAGGCAGCCTATCAGGGGAGGAGTACGGCAGTGAGAACTCTAGAAGCAAAGCACACTAGAATTCAAACAGGACTTAGCTGGAGGTAGGTCAGTTTACTGACCTTACCTTAGCTGAGGTTGTAGTGCAGGAACAAGCTTTCAATATCCGGAGTGAGAGAATTGTGAGAATGAAGAATTGTGTATGAGGAAAATGACCAAGCAGAAGTTTTATTACCTGAATCGTGGTACAAGGAAGGTTGAAAGTGAGTTACTTGAACGGTGGAAAAAGTCAATGTGAGATTTGATTTGATGTTGAGCCACTTATGTGCAGACCTAATGCTTAACCATTTAAATTTCACTCCCACCATTCACCTTACCGTGCTCTCAAAGATAAGTACTGGTCCTAGTGTCTGAGACTAGGCACAAGCCTTCAGATAAGGCAGAGGAAGGATTCAAGAAGACAGGAAGTCATATAGACAATTGAGTCAGAAATATATGGCATTTAAGTTAAAACTAAGAATGTCAAGGTACTTCTTTCAGTTTTTTCTTTTTTTGAGAAAAAGTCTCACTCTGTTGCCCAGGCTGGAGTGCAATGGCACAATCTAGGCTCACTGCAACCTCCGCCTCCCAAGTTCAAACGATTCTCCTGCTTCAGCCACTCAAGTAGCTGGGATTACAGGTACCCACCACCACGCCCAGGTAATTTTTGTATTTTTAGTAGAGACGAGGTTTTCCCATGTCGGTCAGGCTGATCTTGAACTCCTGACCTCAGGTGATCCACCTGTCTCTGCCTCCCAAAGTGCTGGGATTACAGGCATAAGCCACCACACCTGGCCTTCTTTCAGATTTTTCTACGGGTGGTATGCAATTAAAGCTAAGAGAATGTTAATTTAGTTTGAATTCCAAACTAAATTAGGAGAGAAAGAGGAGAAAAAAATCATTTGTCGCTGTAGTAAAAAACATGCTTAGGCCTAATTTCCACACAAATGTCTTAATTTTATGTGTTAATATGAAATAATATTAAAATTTTTTAAGAGGGGAGAAATCATCTTAGAAAAGATCTTGAATAACAATGAGAATAATTTTTAAAATTAATTCTCAAATCACTGTGCTCTCGTGATATTCTAAAGAACACTACCAATATTCATGTAAGAGATGGATTAAATGAATTATATATATATAGAAGAATACAAATTAGAGACTATATGTTTTATGAACTGTAAAACATCAGAAATTATTTTCATAATAAAGATAACTATATATACATGTATATACATAAATGTATAATATATATAATATATATTATATACATACATAATATATTATATATTATATACATGCATAATATATATGTGTTGCATGTTCAGATTATGAATCTTCAGAAAGCAAATAATTTTTAGAAATAGGTAAAGATAAATTGTTTAAGGTTTGAGAATTTTGAATGGATTTCCTTCTCAACAAATGTTTAACAGTATTTCATCTGTGCTGTATTGCCTTCTTGAACTGTTTCCTTACCCAAGAGATTACCTAATTGCTCTACCGGTCCTAAAATAGCACAGTGTTGGACTCTCTTATTATCTATCAGTCATACTAGCCTTACTCATGGAGGCATAAACAGCACTGGAAATGAGATCTTAGGTCAACATTTCAGCTGTTGCACATAAGTAGCTAATACCTACTTCATAAGAAAATGTCTTCCTTCTGTGAAGGAAACCCCAGTAATCATCTTGTCTTAACATGTATCTCATAGGATAATCTTTCCTTAGCCTAATTCACTGCCTCCCTGTGGCTAGAGGGAGAGAAGTGACTCTAGTCAGCGAGAAGAGATGGTCCATCCAACTCTCAGTTCTTTTTAAAATTTTTCTGTATGTTTCTTTTTAATTTTAATGGGCACATAGTAGGTGTACATGTTTATGGGGTACAGGAAATATTCTGATACAGGCACATAATGCATAATAATCACATCAGGGCAAATGAAGTATCCATCACTTCAGACATTTGTTATTTCTTTGTGTTATAAACATTCCAATTTTTCTCTTTTAGTTTAAAATGTGTAATAAATTATTGTTAACTGCAATCGTCCTGTTGTGCTATAAAAACTAGATGTTATTCATTCTATCTAAATAAATGTTTGTACCTATTAACCATTCCCACTCCCCGCAACTAACCTTCCCAGCCTCTGGTAACCATCACTCTATCTCCATTAGTTCAATTGTTTTAATTTTTGTCTCCCATAAATGGAGTGCCAGCTCTAAGTTCTTTACTCAGCAACTTGGTCAACCTCTCTTTATGTCCCTTCACTCACAATAAAGAAAAAAAGAGTCAGTTAATCCCCTTTTAGTTAATTTAGTCAACATGTTTTAAAATGTTGAAAGTAGGAAAAGCTACTACACAGAGCCATAGCTCCTACCTTGAGTGTATGGTTTTGTTATTGAGAAACCAACTGCACATCAGAGTCTAATATTCTCTGAAATGCTGAATTCACTTGGTCTAATTCAATTTTAGATATACCTTGGTGAATTTTTTCATAAAAATCAGATTTATATGATTGAACAAGATGTTGACACTGGGACATAATCCTATTCTAGGTACTATTTTCCAATGACTTAACCAAAAATAAATTATTATATATCAAATTGGGAGATCTTCCCCAGGTTATGTTCTGGAAAAAAACCATGGCAATTAAAAAAAAATGTACTTTGTGCATTTATTTAGAAGAAGAGATGCCTAGTTTCTAACCAAAAATTATAGGACAGTTTTTAAGATACATGTTTTGTAAGAATATACGAACATAATACAGAAATAAATACCATAATTCAATTTTTATTTTGAGATTTGTTTTTGGTAAGGATTTTAACATCTTTGGACCTTTATATCTAGTTAAGTTTTGATCAAGTTCTTAGAAACTCAATGCACAGCATGGTAACTTACTATACTGCTATGTTTCTTATAAACACCTGTTTATGGAATATTAAAACTGCACATGAAAGATATTTAAGGAATTTGGGTATGGAGTAATCTATGGAAACGGAAACATCATTTTTAGGGTTAGAGATCCTTAACTTTGTCCTTGCCTTCTTTTTCTTTCTTAAGTCTGGTCTCTGACTCGAAAAAGACGTCGGAAACGTGGGTCAGAACTAGATAAAATTATGAGGAGATGGTTTGAAACACTAACCCTGTGGCCCCTGTCAGTTATTTAGGCTTCCATTTATTTAGGCTTGCCGTGCCTCAGCGATTAAAACGTTGTCAGCCGGCCGGGCGCGGTGTCTCAAGCCTGTAATCCCAGCACTTTGGGAGGCCGAGGCGGGTGGATCACGAGGTCAAGAAATCGAGACCATCCTGGTTAACATGGTGAAACCCCGTCTCTACTAATACAAAAAAAAATTAGCTGGGCATGGTGGCGCGTGCCTGTAATCCCAGCTACTCAGGAGGCTGAGGCAGGAGAATTGCCTGAACCCAGGAGGCGGAGGTTGCGGTGAGCCGAGATCGCGCCATTGCACTCCAGCCTGGGTAACAAGAGCGAAACTCCGTCTCAAAAAAAAAAAAAAAAAAAAAACGTTGTCAGCCAAGCTGGCTGCTTTGCCACAGCGTCCCCTTGCGGCCGCATCAGGACCGGAAAGAACCCGCGGAAGCCGCAGAGGCTGTCGGGAGGTTGGGCCTCCAGCCCCGGATCTGAGGAATTCCCCGGGGCACAGAGGCTGTCGGGAGATTAGGCCTCAGGCCTCGGAGAAGAAGGAACCTCTCCGGAGCGCAGACATTGTCTGGGGGCCCTGGAGGATCCCGTTGAAGCTGCCACTTGGCGCAGAGCTGAGATGTCGTCTGAGCTCTAGACATAAGGGAGATGAATTGGGTCGGGGGGTCCCGGTAAGTTGTGCGGCTGGAGTTTGAGACTGGGACGTTCGTTCCTCCGACACCTCTTTCTAGTTCCTGGCGGAGAGGTAACAGCCTTAGCTGGAAAGAACTTGGTAGGAAAGGGTCTTTTAATTGTTATCCAAATCGGGATGGAGACTCTAGAACCGTGTCTCTAGTCCTAAAACAAAAGTAACTCAGCTTCTCCCCACTGCCTTTCCAAAGGCTTCACCTGTGCGGGCCCCTGTGCGTGACTTCCCTGCTGCCCCTCCTCACCTTCTCCGCGTCCTGTTCCCTGTTACTCTAAAGAGGCCTTTTAGCTCCTGACTGCCCCCTCCCCTTCCCCACGTCCTGTTCCCTGTTACTCTGATGAGGCCTTTTAGCACCTGAGCCCTCCCCACTGCCTTCTTTCCGTGCCTGCACCTCTCTTAGGTTCTTCTGAGTTGATATATAGTCTCTGCGTGAATTTGGAAATTATTGTGAAACAGCCTAGTCCCAGCTGCACTTAAATCGATGGCAGGACAGCAATATCACCATAAATCCAAATTATAGTTTGTATTTCAAAGGGAAGTAAAGTGAACAGTTTTTAAACAGTTTTTACTTGAATAACTTACTAGATAATTTGCCATTTCTTTTGTATTTTGATCACGTAAAGTGTGATAGATCGACGATTTAATTTTATATAACCTGTTCATTGTTATTGACCTTACAAGTCCAGCTGTTTGGAAATCATGTGGGCCTGTAATCTCATTTGATCGAAATTCTTGATGAGAAGAATTGTTTTGATTGAAACGAGAAGCCATTACATGTAATTTTTTTTTGTCACAAGTAGACCCAGAACAGTAATTATATGGTTAGATTATAATGCATTTAAGTTATAAAGAATTTATCAGAGGAAAGACAGCTTGCGTATTCACCAAGTATCGTAACTATGCCTGATAATTTAGCATGCATTTTTATTTTGTTGAAGAATATGTTAGCATTCTAAAATTTCTTAATCTTAGAAATTTACCTGTATTACTTCTGGCTAGTGTTCTGGCAGCACACTTGTACTTTGGAGAAATGGGAAAATTTACTTACAGGCTTCAACAGGATTTACTTGATACATGATTATAATTTGATGTTTTTGAATTAACATTCTTTAAAATATCAAAGAGGATTATGTGAAATAATTTTAATATGCTTAGCACTATCAAAATGTAGATGTTGCTATTATTCTGTCAGATATTACAAACTTTTATGGCTATCTTGGAGTAATATTTTAGTTGCTGTTGGGAGGATACAAAAACAATATACTGCAGGAAACATGTAATCTAGGATTGTGTTTCTGAAAATGAGGTGTACTGCAGTACCTGGAGATGCAGCATTTGGAGATATTAGGTACCAGGAGATTTAAGAAACATGGTAACATCTCCCTGAAGCATCAGTTTTAATCAGAGCTTGAGGGAAATTATGTGTTTAAATTTATTCAAATGCCAAAGTCAAAATGTAGGGACAGATCTCTGAATTTAACGTTTTATTTGGAAATGGTAGAATTGTAATTCAGGGCATGTACAAAGTAAGTCTTTGGTATGTCTGAAGCACAAAGAAAAAGGTGGGGATTTTACAAAAAAAGAGAAATGTTACATATGGTTTTGAAAGAAAGTTCACTGGCAGTGGTAAAATTCTGGGGAACTGGCAAGCTCTCATTGGTGGATGATGGTGGCAGTTAAAAACTAATCATAGACTCCTGGAAGGTCATTTTAGTAGTTATTTGGTATAACTGGTCATAGGCAGTTTGAGCAGCTTGGCTTGCAGAGAATCTGATTTTTGGAGCAATTTATGTGCCCTGAGTGCTTTTTTCTCCTGGCACCTCAATTCTTATGTGTTTGGACATCACATGAATAACTTAATTTGTGTGATCAACTTTCACACAAACATGGATGCAATGTAGAGTGAAATGAAAAACTCTTGTGAAATGTTCAGATAAACTGCAATTTTAAATAAATTTTACTTGGTGGGAAGGGCTTCTTAGGGTAAAGCCTTAGATTGGTAATAAAAAAAAAATTGGCATCTCCACTTTCTGCTATCAGAGTAGGCAGGGGTAGACAAGATTAATTGATCTTGGCACTCCTAGTGTCCTAAAGGGCCTCAATCTGAAATAGTGCTTTTAGTAACCAGTGGCAGCTGATTGGAGCTAATAGAATAGAAATTTTAATCTTTATCCCAAACCATCCTGGAGTACTTTTTTACTCCCCTCCATTGTTAGGGATGTTTTTGGTTGAACAGTTTAAGAACTATTGGGAACTTAAAATATAGACAAGTGAAGGGATTGGAGAACAATTATAAAATTCCTTCAGAGCAACTCCAGAGCATTCAACAATAAGTAATTCAGCGAATATGTTTTTTACCTGTTTAGGGAATTGATAAGCTGTACAGGGGGGCTCAGAAAAGAAAAATACATTTGGTTCACAAAAAGAACCTATGAGAGAATGTCGAGAGTAAACTTAGATAAATCACTATAATAATAGATGTTTAAATAGTACTTGGTATTGTCACAAGCACTGTTCTAAGTGCTTCTTATTCATTTGCTGTTAAGAACACTATGAAGTACATACAAATATTATTCCCATTTTACTGAAGGGGAAACTGAAGCATAGTTAATGTTAAGTGACTTGACCAGAGTCACCCAGCTAGTAAATGGCACAGTTAGAATTTGAGCGCAATGTGCTTACCCTTTATGCTATGCTATATAGAAAGACCAGTGCCACAAATAAAGTGCATAAAAGTACCACAAAAAAGGACTGTGGAAATTCAGAGAAACGAGAAATAGGAAGTTACACTAAGTCTTGCAGGACAGAAATAATGCACAAAGCAAGCACCAAAGGGAAGCAATGGAACACTGGTTCTTAAAAGTTAAAATGGAGGTGAAATAATTAATTGATCAAATTGAAGATCTAGTTTTTAGCAAGTCTTCTTAGGAAAGGAAAAGATGGGTTGGAAGGAAAGGTATTAAAGAACTTGAAAAAAGTTCGTTTGTGATACTGGGTGAGTCTGCATTAAGACACTTAAACAACTTCAGACCTTGTTATTACTGGATAAAGAAAATGTGGCTCATATACACCATGGAATACTATGCAGCCATAAAGAAGGATGAGTTCATGTCCTTTGCAGGGACATGGATGAAGCTAGAAACCATCATTCTCAGAAAACTGTCACAAGAACGGAAAACCAAACACCGCATGTTCTCACTCATAGGTGGGTGTTGAACAATGAAAACACGTGGACACAGGGAGGGGAACATCACACACTGGGCCTGTTGTGGGGTGGGGGATCTAGGGGAGGGATAGCAGGGCATGGGAGGGTTGGGGAGGGATAACATTAGGAGAAATACCTAATGTAGATGACCAGGGAATGGATGCAGCTAACTACCATGGCATGTATATACCTATGTAACAATCCTGCACGATCTGCACGTGTACCCCAGAACTTAAAAGACATTTAAACAGTTAATAAAGGGCTCTCTATAAAATTTTTCTCAAGTGAATGAAGCAAATTTATGTTTTAGTAATAGCAACCAGATTGCATACACTAATTTGAAGTAGATTGTTCTCGTATATTATAGAAACCTGATATATTGAGTTTAATTGCAGAATCTTTTGATAGGACTGTCTTTACAGTTTTGTAGTTGCAAAGACCTTTACAGCTTTTTTGTACAAACCAAACTTGGCATTTTATGCTTTGCTGCTCTTCAATTTAGGGACGTTACCAGTCGTACATAAGATGCCTTTTTGTGAGGGCAAGAGCCAGTGGTTAGGGAAGAAATAAGCTTCCCTTATTTTCCTTTTTCAGTTGCTTACTTAGTTTGGCTTTAGTGTTTTGGGTTTTGGCCATCTTTGCAAGATACCATAACAGTGCATGTCAAACCAAGGTCTTTCATTAAGGGCAAAGAGATGAATCTAAGAAATTAATTTACATGTATATGATAGTAGTTCCCAAGCTACTGTCTGTGAGACTTGCTAATCAGTGGTAATATCAGGCTTTTCAATTTAATGGACTTTTTCTTTTTTCCTGAAGTTATATCCTTATTAAATTTTTTGATACTAAAATGTCCCCTTCTATTTTAAATCCTTTTTTTGACAAAATTAAAATATCAATCTTTTGTCAGCCCCACCAGCTAAAAATTTTATTTTTACTTATCTGGGAATCAGTGATCTGCAACTCTCACATTTGTTTCATATTTGCTAGAAGTCACCACTGAGACCCTGTATTTTCTCATCAGGTTGAAGGGCAGATTTGAGAGATGCCATAGTAAGCATTGATCTGTTTTTAATTTTGAAAAGATTCTTTTATTTTCTTGTTTATTAATCAGTAACTAGTTTCACCAAATTCTTAGTTACTTCAGGTATGAAGGTGGTAGTAAGAAAGGCAGAAGATAAGATATAACTAGACTTGGGCCTGCAAAATGCTATTCAGAATCAGATCCACTATAGATCTATAAATATACCACTATTCAGTATAAGATTTTTTTAAATTAGGGAGGTTTACTTTTATAATTCAGATTGGAGAATGCAATCAATGTCATAAGAAAGTCCTAGGTAAAGTTCTGTTGGAATTTAGGTGAGTGAGAGGTTACCATTTGTAAATGTAACCCTAGATCTAGTTTAAGCAAAATATTACTGAGTGCTGTGTACCAAGCACTGTGCCAGGTGGAATTACAAAGTAACTGAAATTTGGTCTTTTCTATAAGGTTGTAGTGTATTGGGGAAGAAAAGTATGACTTGCCATTAAGCTAGAAAATATTTAATGTCAGAGGCCAAAATAGGATATAAAAAATAGATAATGTGAACCATAATAAAACACAGAATAGGTTTAGCTGAGAGTTTGGCTACTCAGAGACAAGGACAAAAGAAGGTTCAATGGATAAAAGCAAAAAAGGAAAGCATTACCTAAATAGTTGGAGATAATGTCTGCATGTCTGCTTGATGGTGAGTTTGTAAGCTAGACAAAGAAGTTGAAATTTTATGATATTGAGGAGTCATTGAAATTCAGAAGCCACATATTAAAAATGGTATCTTATGACTATTAGTTTGTGGTGTTAGTGGTATTTAGGTTGGAATAGTATAGAATGACTTCAAGATAGTGATACCCATTAGTATTCTGCTAGGAAAAAAAAATGTAATACTATTTTTCCATTTTTAGGTATAACTATGTTCTTCAAACTCAATCCATACAAGTCCTAATTTGTTTTGTATGGATCACAGGCTATGTAAATTTGGGTTAATCATTAAACTTTTTCATATAGGAGCAGATGTGCAGAGCCCTGTTTATGGAAAAAGAATACAAAATTATGACTACAAAATTGGATACAGGGCCTTGGAAGAGGCACATTCAGGTGAGGGACCATGAAACTTAAGCTTAGTTAGCGTTACAGTAAAGTAGCCTCTGTCTCTATGCTTCTTTATGTTTCTTTCATCTCTTAAATTTGGATAATACATGTACAGTGAACATCATTCTAGTTTGCCTGAAACAGTTAAGGTTTATACCTGTGGTCCTAGTAGCATGCCCAGTTTAGCATTTGTCTCGGAGTGTTTGTTTTTTTAACTAAATATAAACTACCATTAATAGTTCTATTAAAATGAGCCCAGATAGATTCAATGAACGTTCTTTTTTTAATTTTAAAACCTGCCTGTTTCTTAGCATGTGAGCCATATGTACAATGAAGAGTGTTCTCACTTTAACATGAGGTTAAATCTGAAAGACATCTAATGGTAATACAGTTGTCTTTTCCTGATACTTTCCAGATAGAAATTAACAACTCCTTTTAAAGACACCATGATGGGCACTTGCTCATAAAATGCAAGTGTGCTGGGACATGAGCAGCTAGATACAACTAACTTGCTGGGTAAGGTGGGAGGAGTATTTATTGCTGCTGTCTCTGCTGGCCACATAGTGTACCAGCTTGTTAAACCAATGCATGTGAAGTCTGAGATTTGTGTATCTCCTTTGCTTGGGTTGGGGTCAGTAGGAGACATGGGGAATTTTAGATTAGGAGTAAATGAAATGTCCAGAGAATAGAGGCTTGTTAGTCCTCTCAGAGAGGATACAAAGAATAGTGTGAAGGCTTTTACTATAGCAAGTTTGTCAACAACTGTTTTTCCATTGTTTGGTAATGCTATTGCAATAAATCTTTTCGAGAGCAGAGAGCTCAGATAAAGGAAAACTTAATACATAATGAAAATTTAACTACCGATACTTTGTTTTCCAGGGATATTGGTGATGAACCTGTAAATTGTGCACAAAATGTTTGCCAATATTTAGCATCCCCACAGTTAAATTACTGACCACATGAAAATATGAAGACACAAATCTACTGAAAAGCATCAGAATTTACTTTCAAATTCAGTAGTTATTTTGAGGAGATTATACTTGCAGACCAAGTTTAACATATATAACTGTGGAAGGCCCAATTAATCTGTGAAATATGAGTTTTTATTTACATCAAATTACTTCTAAACTAATTCCAATTATTTTGATTTATTTTTTTCTTGTGTATATTCAGAAATAAAAGTAATAGCTGTAAATGTGTCTTTTATTAGCAGAAATTTATAAATGACTGAATGATGCCAATTTTCTATCTGTGTCATCAATGCTGCAAACAGAAAATCAGCTAATTCCAGTAATTTTTTCATCTAATTCATAAAATCAAAGAAAAATTTTTAAAAGTTCTTTCTAAGGTGAAACATTCCAATATTATCATTAATGCAATTATGAATTTAGTTAAGTTCACCATTGACAATAAAATTATTTCTGCATTGTATAAATACAAATTTTGTGGACCATAGCATAAAGGATAAAATGGAATTCTTACTAAATTATGTAACCTGTATAACTGAGATATACTTGGAATTGGTTGTGGTTTACATATGTTAAATAGTTGCATCAAAAGAAGCTTGATATTTTACCAAATAGAAAATACAGTTGTCAAAACATGAATTACTCTATATGTATACTTTATATATTCAGTAATATAACTGAACTACAGTATTTTGAGTAAAATTGATATTATATATAAAGGAATGCTTTAGTATGTTACAAGCCTTTTCTCTTTGTTTCTGTTCATTAATTGAATTTCATGAACATTTGAGTCTTTGAATAATTATAATTATGTTGTAAATTAATCTATGGGTCTTACAATGTCATTGAACATTTTTATAAACAGGTACTCTATACTTTGATGGCATTTTGTTCAAAAGCAGTTGGAAATTTTTATTTAAAGCATTCTATGAATGGACTAATCAAAAATTCAACTTTTGAAGCTCTTAGTAAATTATAATTATTGAAGATAAGGGTTTTAAAATGTAATTCTGCACAAGATTTAATTTTGAAAATTTATTTTTGGTATTCAAATATATTGGAATGTTGTGAGTGTTACAAATGTTTTGATGGAGTGCCTACTTTTAATTCGTTAATTTTTTATTTTGTAGCAGAACAGAATGGAACTGAAGGAACCTACAGTTTCATAGCACCTAAATTTAGATAAATATTTAAAAGAATCAGATATTGCTGCTGCTTTGTCACATTTTATCTTGTAAAAAATAAAGTATAAATGGAATGACAAAGGTAGTACTTGTGAAAATATTTGGGCTAAATACTTAAATACAAACAAAAATTTGATAGTATCTTCCATTTAGCAAAATTTTTTCTGAGTTTACCAGGTACTTCCTTATCTGTAGACAAAGTATTTTCTCAGTTAATGTGAATTATGCAGATTGTTAATTGAAGATCCAACAATTTTAAATTTGTTAACCAAATGCAGTTTTAAACAATGTAGGCAATTTTATGAAGATGATTATTTTTTATTATTATACTTTAAGTTCTGGGATACACGTGCAGAACGTGCAGGTTTGTTACATAGTATATACGTGCCATGGTGATACACTGTACCCATCAACCCGTCATCTACATTAGGTATTTCTCCTAATATGATCCCTCCCCTATCCCCCTACCTCTGACAGGCCCTGGTGTGTGATGTTCCCCTCCCTCCGTCCATGCATTCTCATTGTTCATCTCCCACCTGTAAGTGAGAATGTGTGGTGTTTGGTTTTCTGTTCTTACGTTAGTTTGCTGAGAATAATGGTTTCTAGCTTCATCCATGTCCCTGCAAAGGACATGAACTCATCCTTTTTACAGCTGTGTAGTATTCCATGGTGTATATGTGCCACATTTTCTTTTTCCAGCCTATCATTGATGGACATATGAATTAGTTCCCAGTCTTTGTTATTGTGAGCAGTGCCGCAATAAACATGTGTGTGCATGAATCTTTATAGTAGAATTATTCATAATCTTTTGGGTATATATCCAGTAATGGGATTGCTGGGTCAAATGGTATTTCTAGTTCTAGATCCTTGAGGAATTGCCACACTGTCTTCCACAGTGGTTGAACTAATTTACATTCCCACCAACAGTGTAAAAGTGTTCCTATTTCTCTACATCCTCTCCAGCATATGTTGTCTCCTGACTTTTTAATGATTGCCATTCTAACTGACATGAGATGGTATCTCATTGTGGTTTTGATTTGCATTTCTCTAATGATCAGTGACGATGAGCTTTTTTCATATGTTTGTTAGCTGCATAAATGTCTTCTTTTGAGAAGTGTCTGTTCATATCCTTTGCCCACTTTTTGATGGGTTGTTGGTTTTTTTCCATGTAAATTTGTTTAAGTTATTTGTAGATTATTGATATTAGCCCTTTGTCAGATGGATAGATTACAAAGATTTTTCTCCCATTCTGTAGGCTGCCAGTTTACTCTGATGATAGTTTCTTCTGCTGTGCAGAAGCTCTTTAATTTAATTAAAGAGCTCCTTGAAACTTAACTGTAAGCATTATAATAGTCTCGGTTCACTACCTACCCTTTTTCTTCTTGTCAGTAGTTACATTTTAAAAGATTTATATTGACAAGTTTATTTTAAGAATATAGAGGTTTTATGGTATTTATAATACTGCTTATTAAAATTCAAATCCATGTCTAGCTACCTATAAGACTAGCAGGAATGTTTGTGTGGAAATCTTATGAAATTTTTAGCTATGAAATTAGTTGCCAAATTGCATCTAAATACCAGTTTAGTTATTTTGATGAAAATATGTTAAAAGTTTCAAGTCTCTTTCTAAATTTTAGAAACAGTTCTAATGGAACTATGACTATATTCATTTTTTCTTCTTGAACTAATGATAATGCAAATAGCTGGAAATATACTTCTGTGTTGGAGTGTCGTTTGCATTCTAAAATATCTTCAACTGTGTGACTCAGGAAATGGCAGTTCATGTTTATGATTACAGCTTGTAGCTGTGGAACAGTGTATTCTGTGTGAAAATACTGCAGGAATTCAGTCTCTAAGAACTTATTTTAATTAGGCTCTGTATTCTAAATATTAGATTAATTTTTGCATTCGTGGTTTAACTTTTTTCCTTAATACCTTTTTTATGAATTCATACTTATCTGAAAACTTTTTCTTTGCATTGTAAAAGAAGTTATTTAAAAGCTGTAACTTTCTAGCATTTATCATTACTATTCCGAACACATCAGGTCGACCTGCTTTAGTTTTGTAGAAAGCCGATGTAAGTACTTTTTCTAGGCTAGTTGCTGTCTTGAATGTTAATAACTCTACCAGCTAACAGTGTTAGATTTTTTGATGTTTTAGGTTAATGTTAATTTCAGTATGATACAAACCATAAAATACTGTTTTTCATTTGCTAATTATTGCTCTATTAATTTTCTTTACATTTTTTACTTTTCATCAAGTTTAAGATATTATTATAAGATCTTAACAGTCTGGAACAGTTTCTTTTGCATGGCAGGATGCCCCTAAGGAAAACAAACTGATCAAGAAACTAAAAAGCAAAACAAAACAAAAGAAGCAAAAGAGAACAAGGTTAAGACTTGGCAGTGTAAGGATATATATGACACTCATAGTATTTAATTCCTAACAGTTTCAGTATCTCCTGCACACTCCATTTAAATGTGCATGTTAGTGTTTTTTTAAAGAAACATTTCTTTGGTAACTTTATTGCCTTTGTGTCTTTTTTATTTTTTAAATAAAAGGTTTCTTTTTTTAGCATTTTCCTTTAAACTTTTCCTTACTATAAAGAATAGCAAGAAGCAGAAATGCCCTGATGCATTTCTATAATTAGCATGGTGGTTTTTCCCTCTCCCTATACTCCTTTTTTCCTCCTTTCTTTTCTTTCTCTTCCCTTCTCCCTCCTTCTCTCTCTTAACCCTTTATACTTTAAAAAAAATTTTTTTTCTTTCTTAGGGAAGAATAATGTAACAAATGTCTATATTACTATGATCTGGAATAGATAACTTGTGGAGTATTCTATGAGGAGGTTATGACCTACAATTTTCTTTTAAGTACAAAATGATTTTGGATCAATACCTATTATAATGACAACTAATATTGTTCATTCATACTTTCATTGAAAGATATGATTGTACATATTTCTTTAAAAATTCATTTTCCAGAATAGCACAGTAATTACTGTTAAAAAAAAAAGAGATGAACCTCATTTCTACTGTCTATCTCACTCTCAATTCTCTAGTAATTTAAATTTCAAGACAAAAATTAGGGAAACATATATTTTAGTCTAGTTGAATGTCGTAGTACATAAGTCGAAGAATGTAAAACAAAGTTGAAAGCTAAGTAGGGGCATGCTATAGAAGTCATATCCCTAAATTATAATCACAACTGTGTTATAAAGCAATTACTTATGTAGTAAAATATATTGGAGAACATTTGCATAAAATCAAAGAGACCCTTTACAATGTAATTATGGTAGTTGACTACATATTTACTACATAGTTACTGCAGTAGTCAATGTGGAATGCCTTTAGCAATAACTACTAGGGAATCATTGGCAAGTCCTTTTCATTATGATTTATTTTTGTCATATATAAAGTTCCAGCTTGTTTCCCCTACTATTTAGGGAATATAGTCTCTCATCACTGTTGTCTTATTTTTAGATTAGCCTAAGAAAACCACAAGAAGCAACTATTAAGGAATACATATATCCTGACATAGCCAAATAAAAATGACTTCTGGATCATTACCTGTTTTGATTTTAGTGTAGCTGTGTAGTAGACATTTGTGTTCTTTGGCAAACCAGTATCTGAGGTCCCTGTTTACATGTGGTATATCTGTCTACCACTATAGGAGTTTTGGTGATAGGTACAGGCCACCTTCCTCTACAGAAGCTGAAAAAACAAACAAGGCTAGATACTTACTTCCCAGTCTGTTTTGCAGCTAGTGAATGGGTACATGATCTAAGCTCAATTTTGGTGCTCTTGCCTTGTACTTTGAATCTTGAGTTAGTGACCCAAGAAAGTAGGAACTGCAGTGCATCTGTTTTAGTAGTAGGCAGTTGCAGGAGCTGCAGCAGGATTCAATTTTCAGGGACAGGGATACCAGGGGAAGTGTTATCCAGGAGTGGAAGTATTACCTAGTATTCACCAGTGTCAGCAGTGGTATCTTTATGAGACTAATTGTTGCATGATTTTGGCCATATTCCCAAAGCTGCCTAGACTTCTTTGTTCTTGTCATTTGACAAGCACACCTTCTCAGCAGGTCTGTTTGGCTGTCTATTTTTATTTAAATAAACTTATTTTATGTTTGAATCAACCAAATATGCTTTCTATTGCTTGTACGTAAGAATTGTGATTGATGCGCTCTTCTTTAGTGCAAATAATTGAGAATGACTATATTCAGGAAAATATTTCATATATGTGGACATATGATTCTATTAATAACAGTGATAGCCTTAATAATCTAAAGTGTTCTGTTTAAGAAATGACCTTTGACATATATGTCAGAATCATTTTTCTTTTTTTTTTTTTTGAGATGGAATTTCGCTCTTGTTACCCAGGCTGGAGTGCAATGGCGCGATCTCGGCTCACCGCAACCTCCGCCTCCTGGATTCAGGCAATTCTCCTGCCTCAACCTCCTAAGTAGCTGGGATTACAGGCACGTGCCACCATGCCCAGCTAATTTTTTGTATTTTTAGTAGAGATGGGGTTTCACCATGTTGACCAGGATGGTCTTGATCTCTTGACCTTGTGATCCACCCACCTCGGCCTCCCAAAGTGCTGGGTCATTTTTCATTTTTCACTTCAGTCTAGTGATTGCTAGGCTGTTGGAGATATTGGTCTTAAATTCCTAATTAGTTTTTTTCTTAGGCACATAGTGATGGGCATTAAGTAGTATGTAGAATTTGGTGATAGCCATGAATGTACTGTCATGGCTGATTTACTGTAAGAGTAATGGAAACTGCTTATATAATAAACATTTATTTTTGTTATCCCCTTTTAATCTGGATTGTGTAATATTACTGCCAGCTCTGTTGTACTTTTTATATTTCTGAACTTTGAAAGTCACTTTGCTTTCTTTGCATAAGCTTTGCAAGTTTTAGAATGATGGAGAATATAGTAACTTCTCAGGTCCTCCTCAGTCTTAGCAAATGAATCTGTAAAATGTAATTTTAAAATACACAAATGGGATCGAATTAAACTTAAGAGTTTCTGCACAGCAAAAGAAATAATCATCAGCGTGAACTGGCAACCAACAGAATGGGAAAAAATTTTTTCAATCTACCCATCTGACAAAGGGCTAATATCCAGAATCTACAAAGAACTAAAGCAGATTTACAAGAAGAAAACAAACCCATTCTAAAGTGGGCCAAAGATATAAACAGACACTTTTCAAAAGAAGACATTTATGAGGCCAAAAAACGTAGGAAAAATTGCTCGTCATCACTGGTCATTAGAGAAATGCAAACCAAACCACTTTGAGATACCATCTCACGCCAGTTAGAATGGTGATCATTAAAAAATCTAGAGACAACAGATGCTGGAGAGGATGTGGAGAAATAGGAACACTTTTACACTGTAGGTGGGAGTGTAAATTACTTCAACTACTTGACTCAGCAATCCCGTTACTGGGTATATACCCAAAGGATTATAAATTATTCTGTTACAAGGACACATGCACACATATGTTCATTGCGGCACTGTTTACAATAGCAAAGACCTGCAACCAACGCAAATGCCCATCAATAATAGACTGGACAAAGAAAATGTGGCACATATGCACCATGGAATACTATGCAGCCATAAAAAACGATGAGTTCATGTCCTTTGTAGGGACATGGATGAATCTGGAAACCATCATTTTCAGCAAACTGACACAAGAACGGAAAACCAGACACCACATGTTTTCATTCATAGGCAGGTGTTGAACAATAAGAACACGTGGGCACAGGGACAGGAACATCACACACTGGGGTCTGTTGATGGGTGGGGAGTTAGGGGAGGGACAGCAGTGGGTGGGGAGGTTGGGGAGGGATAACATTGGGAGAAATGCCTGATGTAGGTGACAGGGGGATGGAGACAGCAAACCACCATGGCATGTATATACGTATGCAACAATCCTACAAGATGTGCACATGTACCCCAGAACTTAACGTATAATTATAAAAAATTTCAACCTCTCTTCATGTTAAAAATCCTCAGCAAACTAGGCATTGAAGCAACTTTCTTCAAAATATTAAGAGCCGTCTTTGACAAATCGTTTAATTTTGATGAAGTTCAATTTATGTTCAGTTTATTTTTGCTGTGGGATAGAAAGTCATGCAGCTTTAGGATAAAACTGGGTAGAACAGAAAAATATTAAAAATTGACTTCTTTCCTCATTTTAAATACATTTTACCTATTCAAATTGTTCAATTAAAATTACTGGCTTTGTTGGAAAAAAGACATATTCAATAAGTAGCAAAGTCTGGGGTGTTCAGTAATTGCCATTGGTATAGTTTCTGAAAATCATTGGGAAAATGAACAACTTTATATTCTCAGTTAACATAGTTGAAAGGCAATATAAGGCATTTTTGGCTAAGAACTCCAATATCAGACATCCTGGATTTGAATTCTGCTTCTACCACTTACAAGCAATGTGACCTTGGGGAAGTTACTTAACCTATCTCTGCCTTAGTTTCCTCATCAGTAAAGTGGGTACAGAAATAGAACCTACCTTATGGAGTTGCCGTGGAATTAAATGAATTTACACATGTAAAGTGTCTGAAGTATGGTAAAAGATATATGGTATTTATTATTAGTGATTGTTATTTTGATATTAGATATTACACAGTTAAGATACACTCTCATTTAACTTATTCTTACATAAATCTTCAATTTGAGGTCAGAGTGTTATGCATGTCTAAAAGTTATGTAGATCTGCTAATATTGTCATGAATATTTTATAGTGTTCCACTGTTATTAATAGAGCAAAGATTTTATAACCATTAAATACTGCACTATCATTGGTATTCAGTGCTTTATTTTGCCCAAGGATTATAGACATGAAGCACATCCAGAATGACCAGGTTTTTTTTAAAAGAAGATGCTATTGTCTGAATTTTTGTGTTTCCCCCGACTTCCTATGTTAAAATCATAACTCCCAAGGTGATGGTATTAGGAGGAGGTTGCTCTGGAAGGTGATTGGGTCACAAGGGCCATGTCTTTCTTTATGATTCAGATTGATACCCTTGTGAAAGAGGCTACATAGAGCTAGCTCACCCCTTTTACCATATGAGGGTACAGCAAAAAAGTGTCATCTGTAAACAAGAAAGTGGGCCCTCACCAGACATTGAATCTGCTGGTGCCTTGATCTTGGACTTCACAGCCTCTAGAACTGTAAGGAATAAATTTTTCTTGTTGGTAGGCTATCTGACTTTATGGTATTTTGTTATAGCAGCCTGAACAGACTAAGACATAGATAGGAGATTTCAAGTACATGTAGCCGATATATATATGTATTTTTTATTGCATTTTAGGTTTTGGGGTACATGTGAAGAACATGCAAGATTGTTGCATAGGTGCATACGTGGCAGTGTGATTTGCTGCCTTCCTCCCCTTCACCTATATGTGGCATTTCTCCCCATGCTATCTCTCCCCAACTCCCCACCCCCCACTGTCCCTCCCCTATTTCCCCCCAACAGACCCCAGTGTGTAGTGCTCCCCTCCCTGTGTCCATGTGTTCTCATTGTTCAACACCCACCTATGAGTGAGAACATGCGGTGTTTGATTTTGTGTTCTTGTGTCAGTTTGCTGAGAATGATGGTTTCCAGTTTCATCCATGTCCCTACAAAGGACGCGAACTCATCGTTTTTGATGGCTGCATAATATTCCATGGTGTATATGTGCCACATTTTCCCTGTCCAGTCTATCATCGATGGGCATTTGGGTTGGTTCCAGGTCTTTGCTATTGTAAATTGTGCTGCAATGAACATTCGTGTGCATGTGTCCTTATAGTAGAACGATTTATAATCCTTTGGATATATACCCAGTAATGGGATTGCTGGGTCAAATGGAATTTCTATTTCTAGGTCCTTGAGGAATCGCCACACTGTCTTCCACAATGGTTGAACTAATTTACACTCCCACCAACAGTGTAAAAGTGTTCCTATTACTCCACATCCTCTCCAGCATCTGTTGTCTCCAGATTTTTTAATGATCGCCATTCTAACTGGCGTGAGATGGTATCTCAATGTAGTTTTGATTTGCATTTCTCTAATGACCAGTGATGATGAGCATTTTTTCATATGTTTGTTGGCCTTATGTATGTCTTCTTTTGTAAAGTATCTGTTCATATCCTTCGCCCACTTTTGAATGGGCTTGTTTTTTTCTTGTAAATCTGTTTTAGCTCATTGTAAATTCTGGATATCAGCCCTTTGTCAGATGGGTAAGCTGCAAAAATTTTTTCACATTCTGTTGGTTGCCGATTCACTCTAATGACTGTTTCTTTTGCCGTGCAGAAGCTGTGGAGTTTGATTAGGTCCCGTTGGTCTATTTTGGATGTAGCCGATATATTAATGTAACTGATGTTGCTCTAGCAATAAACTTCAGATTTTCTTAGATCCCAAATAGATTTCAACTTCCTCTCTATACTCTGCTGATTTCAGTAGAATGTTAAATATAAAGAAAAAGAAGAATATTGACCAAGAATATTGCTATCAGATAAGAATATTTCAGGGTTCTATTCTTTCCAATACATTAATTTTTTTCTTTTGCTTAGCTTGGCATTATAATTCAGATTTATTTTATACTTAATTATTCATCATATGTATGCAGTATTTTTTATTAGATCTTGGATTTCCTATCTAAGAAGATTTTGTGAAAGATCATACTATAAATACTTTAAGAATATTTTTATAGTTTCTTTTAAAAAAGTTCAATGATACTACACTTTTAGATTTTAACTTTAGATTTTCAATTCAGCTAAATTTGCAATTATCTTAAAGGTCATTTCTTTAATCATTATATATTTTATTCTGCTTCCCTTTTCAGGTCCAGGGTTCTGATCAAGCAGGAAAGGAGAAAGCAAAAGGTAAAGAAAAAATATTTTTATTTGTATTAGCCTTATGAGAACAATAACCTAAAGTGTTTTTCCACCACTGATACATTCACCTCACTGAAACTGGAGACCATTTTCCTTTCGTCTTCTACATCCTTGTTGATAGCTTGATTAGTCACTCATTTTGCTCAGTCGGAGACTTAAAGATCATTGTTGCTTCCTGCTGTCCTTCTAGTTCCAAAATGTATTCCAAATCTGACTGCTTCTCACTACCTGAATATTGGTATTCTAATTTAAATAACCATTTATCACTTAGAGTATAGCAATGGTGTCATAACCTGTATACTACTTCCATTTATTTTGTCTTTATTTTTTATTGCACTTACTGCATTCCATAGTAAGGTTGAGCATGGATATACCTTACAACTGAGCAAAGAAACTCTTGTACATGTGCACTTTGGGATACATACAAGATTTGTTTGGGTCATTGTTATGCTGAAATAGCAAATGGTGGGGGTCGGTGGGGAGAGAGCAGGAGAAAGAAGCAAGAGAGGGAAGGTGCGGAGAGAACCACCTCAACATCCATTAGCAGTACAATAGTAGAATGGTTAAACAAATCATGGCGTATCCAAGTAATAGTATAGCAGTGAAAACATATCAGCTTAGTGCAGATGAATCTCAAATACATAATGTTGAGCAAAAGAAGACACTCACAGAATATAAGCAGTAAGATTCCTTTTACCAAAAGTTCTAAAACAGAAAAAACCAGTAATGTTAATGTGATCAAAGGTAGTAAAATATAAAGAAAAACAAAGGAGTGATATGAAAGCAGGATGGCAGGATAGTGGCCATCTCTGGGTCCTTTTCCTTCCCAGCTATCTCCTTTTATATTGCATCCCATTCATTTCTCAGTCATCTTGCTAAGGTCAACAATGAACTTTATGTTGTTCAGTTGAGTGGATATTTTTCAGTCCAGCTTATTTTATTATGTCATCATCTCCTACACAGTTTGCCATTCCTTTTGTCTTGAAACAGATTCTTTCGTTCGTTCTTTGGTACATTCTCCAGATTTTATTTGTTTCTCTGGTTGTTCCTATTTAATGACTGTTTTCAAGTTAAAACTTGATTACTTAGTTTCTGAAAGTTTTCTAGTTCTTTTCAAATTGTTTTCTAGTTGTTTTTACCAAGTGAGACTTGACAAAAAAAAATTGAGCTCGGTCTTGTCAAGTAAATCAGTTAGTAGCATACTTCCTTCTTGGAACAGAGATTAGAGGCTATCATTATGGCTACGGAATATGGGACAAATTTCTTTCACATGTTTCCTGGAATAAAGGCTTAGTCCCTTTGACAATCTTTGTATTGTTCTTCCCTATTCCTGGAATCTTATACTCCTACCCTCTTTGGCTAACTCCGAATCTACATCTATCTTAGAACTCATTTCCTAAGAAATCTTCCATGTCCTCCTCCCCTCCCGCGACCCACCCTACCCCCCAAACAGTAATTTACATACCTTTCCTAGGATTTGATGCCATCCCCAATCACACTCAGTTGTATTTATTTGTGTCATCATCTTCCTCACTATGATCTTATACATCACAAAGTACAGTGCCTTTGTACTTTGTACAGAGTAACTAACAATTTCTTAATTCCAGGACACAATTGTAAGATCTAGCATTGACTGAGTTATTGTTTCAAGGGGGAAAATATTTACATCCTGAAGATCCTGTTATTTCATTGCTGAAACATAGTGTGATCTTTAAAATATATATTTTAGTCTAATTTGGGGTTCCAGATCACTCAAATGAAATATGAACAAATACCTTTTATCTATGTTATTTTGTAAAATAAGACATTTACTTTTTTGTGTGATTATTGGCCAGTCTCTTAAAGTTCTTTCAAGATTTTTATAAACTTCAAAGTTATAATTAACAATATTCTAAGATGTTAATGTGAAAGTGTCTCAACTTCTTAAAAATAAATAGAATATGTAACATTTGAAATATGACCTCTTGCACTAAATATGTTGCCATCTTGGCCTTTTCTCATTTCTGACAATTTCATATTTATAATTATATTTATATAATTATTTTATGAGTTATTTAATGGAAGAGATGTTTTCACAATTTCTTAATATCTAGCACATAATAGTTGCTTGATAAATAAATATTAGTTAATTGTTAAATGAATCAATGTTATAATCTGAAAGAAAAAGAATGGCAGTAAGAAAGAATAATAATAGTTCAAACAAAGAAAATGAAAACTGGATAAAGTGTTAATTATGTGCAAGTCTGGCTAAAAAAACAAACATCTAGGAGTCATGGAGGGATAACAAAGTAAATGAAATTGGCTTTGGTTGCAGATTAATTTGCACATAGCTTTTTTTTCTTCATTTCTGTTGACTTTTAATGGCACTCAACTGTGCATATTTTTAAGGTTTTCTATATCTGCAGAGTAGCATACTTCATAGATAAAGAAGTTTTTAGCCTGTCAGAATTGTTGTTCTGTTACCAGATTTTTTAAACTTTCTATATACAAGTAATTTCTAATCTTTTGATTTCAGAAAATAGCTTCGTAGCATTCTGTTTTAAAGGTTATGCTTAAGGAAGATCATAAAAGGCTGTGAAATTGTCTTTAGACAAACTGCAAATTATGATTAATTATAATTTATAAACATATAAAGATGATGTCACAAAATGTAAAAATAATAAGTCCATGACTTAACATGATTGCTTTTTTATTATTTATAATTCTGTCTAACAACACATGGTTGCTGCATTATTTTTAACTTTTAATTACTTTAGGAATATTTTGAAAAACACAGGTTAAAATCAAAAATGAAATCACTGGGAGTTTTATCTCCTGTCAAAAATTCTGCTGTCAGCTTAGACATTCTTAATCTCTACGTGGTAAATCAGATATCTTGCAAGAAGAAAATTCCTGGTAAGTCATTCCAGTTGCATTCTGTTTTGAACTTGATGTGATCATAATGATGTTTAGCCTTCTAATTAGTTTATAATTTTTGAGCTTAAAGTATATGGAAAGTTAATTTTAAAATTTGGTTGCTCTCTTAAATTAGATGCTTAGTTAATATCTGCTTAAAATGTTTTGTTGCTTAATCCATTTATTTTTATTTTCATGTTTTTGTATATGCTCTATAAAATTAATTTATTAGGTGTCATTCAACTGACTATAGTATAGTTGTTACATTATTCTATACAGGCAGGTAGTTGCCAAAGTTTAGCTAGAGAGCAGGGAATAATTGTTAATACATGTCAACAAATTAACTATTCTTTACTGTTTAGAGGACAGGTATTAAAGGAAGAGCTTGAAAGATTTTTGCCTCAATGACTAGTTTCCTATGTCATAACTTGAATTATTTCTTACACATTCCTGGGATGTTAATCATAGCAGTCTAATACTGCAAAATAAAGTCCATTTGGTCTTACATTTTGATTCTTCAAGTAAATAAAAAGTTTAATTAGAGTATATTTTTACTGTCTCAGAGGAACTTGTGTCTGATATTTAATTTTTAAAACCAGCGCTAAAATGAGATCATAAAAATAAGACAATTTATTATGAAGGTATAGAAATTGATCATATATTTCCTATTAATAGTCCTCATTTCCTTTCTTCTTCATTTTTTTCTCCCTCCATGGATAACAGATTACACAAGTAAATTTAGTTATACTTTAGAAAGAATAAATACATTGTTCATGGACTTGGGGAATAAAACTTTTTGTTCTAAATCTTTTTGATGTATTTACCTTTATTCCCAGTTGTAGGAGAATAAAAATACGTTTCCTCATCTATTGCTAGGTTTATGGCTAAAGCCTCAATAACAAAAGACAGATTAACAAGAGAAAAAACATACAGATTTATTTAGTAAGTTTTATGTGACACAAGAGCCTTGATAAGAAAGCTAAGATCTTAAGATTGGAAGAAATGGCTAAACTAGTGTATTTTTCATGCCAGGTTTAATGAAAAGTGGACAGTCCTCAAAAAGTATGATTGGATTTTTATAAGAATGATCAAATAGTAATTACCTGAGGGGATCTTAGCAAGGCCTTTTGGTTCAGATTCTTCTTTGTGACTGTGTTTTCAGAGGCAGGGATCTTATTTTCCTCCAAGTATAACCAGGGCACCTCTCAAATGAGGGTTTTATGGCCTGCTTCAGGAAAAACCTGAGAGTAACCTTCCTACTTCTGCTATTCTCTTAAATGGCAAGATGCCTTATTTGGGGATAATGTCCTGAACCCCTGTACTTTCTTTTCATTTATTTCTTCAGCATATTTTTATTGGCTACCTATGATAAGTACTCTATTGGGTGCTGAGGATAAAACAGAAAGCAAGCTTTATTAGTCAGGACTCATAGCTGCAAATGACAGAAATTCAAAACAGGTTATCTTTTTACTCCTTTAACAAGAAGGATGATGGTGCAGTGGGCCTCAGAGACAACTTGAAACAGGGACTTAAATACTACCAAGATTCTTTTTCACTTCAGTTATTAACTTTATTCTCTCAGACTGTCTTCATCATTGAGGCTCAAAACATGGCCTTAAGAAACTAATATTACTCATCTCCTCTAGTTTTGCCACCAGGGAAAGACTGAGAATTGTTTCTCTGGTCCCACATTTTAAAATCGCACTGCCAGAATGTTTCCTTGCGCTACTGGTACCAATCTCACAGTGCAACAATTTCACTTATAACTAGCAGAATGGGATACTATCATTGGTTCATCTTCAGTTGGATGGCTACTGCCAAATCAATTATTTTTTCCAGAGAGGCAGAGTTTTATTTTGTTTTATTTTTAAAGACAGGGTGTCACTGTGTTGCCCAAGCTGGTCTTGAACTCTTGGCCTCAAGCAATCCTCCAACTACAGCTTCCTTAGTAACTGGGATTATAGGCATGAGCCACTGTGCCTGGCTTGAGGCAGGGATTTTATAAGAAATAAAATCTACACTATAACCATGTACATAGTTGGGGTGGATGTATCACAAAAATAGAGTGGGTAAAAGTACTGACTAGAGAAAGAGAAAATATGTAAGAGAAACATAGTGTCTAATATAGTCTGAAGGTCAGAGAAGTCTTGGTGGAAGAAAAAGTAGAACCAAATTAATAGGGTGCCTATAATGAGGAGTATATAAGATGATGAAAACTATTTTAAAATCTCTGTGATAATTGTTTATATTGTAATGACTTATTTTAGCACTGGTAGAATGTAAATGTTTTAGTGAAATTTCTTAGGTATACATTTATTTAGTAAACATGATATATTAAACAGTACTTTTACAAGATTATATTTTTCTTATTTTAAAATTATATCTTTTTTGTAGAAACTGTAAGAAAACCAACCCATGTGAACATGAAGAGAGACATAAAAATGCCCCTAAGGAAGCGTGATTTAGAACTTCCAATGTCGCCTCACTGTGTACCTTCTAAACTCTGCCTTGATGATACAGACAAGTAGGTTTTAGCTAGGATTAATATTATTAGGTGTTTAAACTGGTTATCATCAACACTTTTATTCTTTGGAAAATGTGTAAAGTACTTACTTCCTACCTCCAGCTTTTGTTCCTTTGGCTGTTGACAGTATTATACAACTATTAAGACCTTCATCAAATGATCCAGATTTTGTACACAGAGTTTGACTTTCCTTATCATAAAAATGTCTATTTATCTCTAGTATTAATATAGTATTTATAAAACTTAGTAATATTATGACCCTGTAATGATTTACTTAGATTTTTATATGTTCTGTGTAGGATAGTATGGATTTTAAATATATAAAGATATGGTCAACTTTATTTCCATTTATATTTTTAACTTTAAATTTTTCTTTTCATTAGTGTAAATTATCAAAGACTAAGTAGCAAGGAAGATCTTGGCTCAGTTCAGGTAAGATTTAAAAAAAATTCTGTAAGCTATTTCAGCAATTGTGACATGCCACCTAATGATCTAAATGTCTGAATACTGGAGAAAATTATTTTTAAGAAAATTTTGAGTCTTTTAATTCTTTTAAAAGCTTTCCAGTGTGGGAAAGCTATGTTTTAAGAATATTTTAATTGATTGCTTATGAGAATCCCTTTGGAGTGCTGGTAATGTGACTAGACCTATGTTTGCATAACATTAGATTCTGCTTGTTACTGATGAGCTGCCAAGGATAATTCACTTAGGAATTCTTACTTTGGGCTTACATGATTATTGAGCAATTCATCTGTTCAAACATAGTAACCAGATTACTTTATATCAAATTGTGATGTCCAACCCTCGCTTGGATCCCAAGATTATTTCTCTTTCCAAGTATAGCAAATACTTTTCTTAGCAAATAAAATTTTAATTAGAAAATGCATAGATTATAATTAAAGCTTGAGACTTTAACATCTAATGTCTAACAGCTAATATTGTTAGCTGTCATGTTTTTCCCTTTGAATTGCCAGAGTTAAACTAGATCAGAAAGATAATGGCAATGATACTAAAATCCCTTAGAAATCGTGTCACCTGGATTGTGGATTAATGAAACTCCGAGTTCCTGTCTTTAGAAGGTAGCCTACAGGAGTGGAGCTTGAGGATGGAGAGGAGCAGGACCAGGGAAGGCAGAGGGAAAGGTGCTCTTGAGTATAGACTTCACTGATAAGCACTCTGGTCCTAGTAAGTTCTGTCAATTACTGATGGGTTGCCTCGCTTTAGGACTTTTTCTTTTGCAACTGCTGCCCTTTTCACTTATTTTAATTTTACTATTTTTACTATTTTGACTTTCTTTTTCTCTAGTTTATGTATTTTGGTTATATAAATGATTTTATCTTCTTTCCTATAGTCACGAAGCATGGACTCATATAGTATGCTTGACCCTCAGTTGAGCAAAATAGAGAACTACAGTTTCACTCCACCATCTTTTTCATCGGAGTTACCTTCTAACAGACATATTTCAAAACTAAATTTCACACTCGGAATAGCACCTACTCCTCAGAAACTTGCATATGAAAAAAAGCAGAATGACCAGGTACTTTTGAATCATTAGTTCTTAGCATTTTATATCATTATATTTTCATGAAACCTTTTTCTCTTTTTATAGATTTTAAATATTTGCATTTTGAATTGCTATAGATATAAACAAATTAGGAGGTAAATTAAAGATAATTCCCTTTAGAACAAAAACTTAATTCTCTGCACTGTAGAAGATTGTGAATCTCAAAACTGGAGTTTTTTTTAATTTTGGAATTTATCATTCTCTTGGAAAATTATTGATAATAAAATTGAAAGTAGTTCAGTGTGTTATAGAGTAACTGATGTTTATAATCACTGTAATTGATTAGTTGGTGATGTCATAATGACCCAATACAGGAGATACGGAAAGCGTCCTGTGAATAGTAATATACAGTTTCAGAGATGTCATAGTAGTCCCTTAACGTGTGAATTGTGATGGCTTGAGCTTGATTCTTTTTATGATTTGAAAGATGACAAGTTTTTATGTGAAGTTTTTCAAGTAACCCTATTCAAATATATTTATATAGAGATATGTAGTGCTAAAATGTTCAATCATTGTGTTCTCTAAAGTTAAAAATATAAAATATATATTAAGATTCTAAAATACATCTCTCATAAAGCATACTGGGAAATAATTTACTAAAAAATTTTAATTAAATATTACTATACTACTGTCTAATGGTAATGAGGAAAATGGTTATATAAACACTATGTCTTTTTAAAAGGAATACTTAGTTTTGAATTTCTCCCATTTTTAGCATGCAGTGGTTTTATACCATATTTATATATGTATTATTTATAAATCAATTTATAATTAATTTATAGTTTTAAATTTTATAAATTATAGCTATATATTATATCAGTTATATACATGCTGTATGATATAGTTATATGTAATTCCATTTTATTAAAGTCTTTATTAAAGACTTCCCAGATAAGAGAAAATGAAGTATTATATTCCAGTGACCCATGCTAGCCTTATTATAAAGGCCCAATAATTTTCGAATGATGTAATGAAAGACATTAAATTACCCATTCAGTTTGTATTTCATAAGACAAAAACCTGCATTCTAGTTCAGCTTATAACTTGTCCTTGCTCTGTTGCATAGTTTAAGGATAGAGGGTAAAAAACCTGTTTAATCCCTACTTAATTTTCTTGCCTTTACATATTATATACTGCAGATTAATGATGAATTCCAGAGAGGTAAATAACATTATGCTTAATATGGTAAAAGACTGAAAAGAGAAATGTCCCTTTTCAATCATAGTGTCACATCATGAAATACTAGGGAAGTACTCAATAATGTATTTGAAGGAATTTTGAAAAAAGTTAAAATAATTAAAATGAAATTATAAAATACAAAAGAAAATGAGTTGAAAAACAAGTTAGAAGAAAAAGTGGCTTGGAGTTTCCTGATCCATGGTTAAGTAGTATTTATCAAATATGGAATACTATATTCTCTTATCTTTTGATTTATTTTTTGTTTTAAGGAATAACATTTTGCACCTCTGTCACTCCCTCTCAGATATGTTATTTAGCTGAGACATTAGTATCAGCTCTTTCTGACTTTGGTCTATTTTTTTTTTCCCAAAAGACTTTCTGTATCTCTTTCTGAGTCTCCCCTCAACCCTGGCCTTTTTTTTTTTCTTGACAATTCTGTCATTAGTGTGTATGGACTTCTCATTTTTAAGTTTCATGAGTTATAAATCAAATATATGACATAAATAAATTATTGTTGAATAGATTAGTGTTTGGCCAATATAATAAGTTACATTTATAGGGTACTTTCCACATTAGCAAATTGATTATCTGATCTGCTTTTAATAATAGTCTTTACACTCTATCCCCCTTTTGAACTGAATAATACTGATACTCAGAAAAATTAAAGTAACAGTCTAAAGTTACTCAGTAAATGGAAGAACTGAGATAAGTACAGCTGTTTTCTTGAGACAAATTATTGTTTTCTGTCAGAGAAATTTAACTTACAGTTATTCAAGATCCTGATATCCTGGGGTTTTTTTTTTTAATTTTTTTTTTTAACTTGGAGAAAATGATTAGCTTACCATAGTATCAACTCTGTTATTTAAAAAATTATTCAAATACTGGCATTTTTTTTTTTGGTTAGGAAAGTGTTTATTTTGTTTTCAATAAGTAAAATTACTTTCTTTTAGATTATTTTTACGATTTTAAAATATAAATGTAGTTCGTTTGCATGACATTTTATGGTATGTATGTACATTTACTATTTTGGCAATTTCTTCCATTTTTTTTTTCAGCTCAGTAATGTTAACTGTTCTGATTCCTTGCTTTCCAAATTAAATAAAAGTCAAGATGTTCTCAGTCCCTCACATAAAACTACACAATTTGGGACATTATTTGAAAGATTAAACAGGTAAGGAAAGATGCTGAAGGAAATAAAGAAGGTTTAGCATTCTGTACCTTCACTTAGAAATTTGATTTTAATGGACACAAATATTTTTAGTTAAAAATATAAACAGTCCTAAGTAATACTTCTAGAAAAAAAAATCACAAAGTAAAATGTATCATTTAATTAAAATAGGTAAGTAATTATTTTCTAACATGAACATCTGCCTTTCATTTATTTAAGTGTTGTTGTTGTTGTTATTGTTTGAGACTAAAGTCTCATTCTTTCACCCAGGCTGGAGTGCAGTGGCACAATTAGCACACTGCAACCTCCACCTCCTGAGTTCAAGTGATTCTCATGCCTCCGCACTTGAGTAGCTAGGATTACAGGTGTGTGCCACCACAGCTGGCTGGCTAATTTTTGTATTTTTAGTAGAGAAGGGGTTTTGCCATGTTGGGCATACTGGTCTCAATTTCTTGGCCTCACGTGGTTTGCCCACCTTGGCCTCCCAAAGTCGTTTATTTAGTTTTAAAATTATTTTGGACAAAGGTATTTTGCACATTTTGTAGTCTCCATGAATTACTGTTTTATTTTTCTGCAAAAATGGTGATTTCTTTTTCACATTTTTGATAGTTGAAGAGAATCCCACTTTCATTTTCTAAATGTTTGTATATACAGTACAATAATGCCACCTTATCCACAGGAGATATATTCCAAGACCCGCAGTAGAATCCTGAAATTGCAGACAGTGCCAAACCCTATATATACTATGTTTTTTTTAAAACATACATACTTATGGTAAAGCTTAATTTATATTAGGGACAGTAATAGATTAACAACAATAACTAGTAATAGAACAATTATAACAATATACTGTTAAAAGTTACAAGAATGTGGTCTCTTCTCTTGGTCTCAAAGTATCTTACTATGTATACTGTACTTACCTATTTTTGGACTGCGATTGACTATAGAAAGTAGAAACTGCAGAAAGTCAAACTGTCATTAGTGGGGAATTCTGTGAATCCTAGACTGTTGTTTTAAAATCTATTAAGCTTGTAAAACCAGTTTGACCCATTGCTCGTGAAGTGATGAGAAACCTTGACTCTGTCATCCTTTCCTAGTTTCCTTATTTTAGTAAATGGTACCACTTTTCACGCAGTTGCTAAAGCCAAAATAAAAGTTGTCCTTGATTCCTTCCTTTCCTTCAACTCTCAGTATCCATTTCACCAAAGTGTTTGCCATTTCTGTATTTTAATAAACTTTAAAATTATCTACTTACATTTCTGTGTCTCTGGGTTCCATCCCAGTCTATGCCATCATTCTTTTTTGCCTGGAGAGTTGTTATACCATGTAACAGTTCTTTTTGTTTTTTTGTTCTGAGATATATTTTTTAAAAAAAGTTTTATGATTGTATAATTGATATAAACTAAACTAATTAACTGTGATAGTGAACATATGCACTTTCATAAGTTTTGGCACTGTCAAAGATAATGACACATGAAGACATTTATTATCCCTAGTAGTTTATTTGGGTACCTTAGTAATCCCTTCTCCCTGTTGCTTCACATCCCTTACACCTATCCAAAAGCAACCACTGATCTGCTTTGTGTTGCTATAGATTAGTCTGTTTTCTATAGTTTTAAATAAGACATCATATTGCATGTTCTTTTTTGTTGTTTGACCTCTTTTCACTCAGCATCATTATTCTGAAATTCATCTATGTTGTTTGTTGTGTGTATCTATAGTTCATTCCTTTTTATTGCAGAGTAATATTTCATTGTATGGACATAGCACAACATACTCATTTAGCTGTTCGTGGGCATTTGGTGTTTCCCCGCAGTTTTTGGCTATTCCAAATACACTTGCTATGACAGTTCATGTATAAGTCTTTGTTTTGACATATGCTTCATTTCTCCTGGGTGCAAGCAGAATGACTGGATAATGTGGTAGGTATATGCTTAAGTTTTTAAAAAACTACCAAACTATTTTCCAGTGGTATTTGTATCATTTTTACATTCCCATTAACAATTAACAATTGCAACACATTCTTGTGAACATGTGGTACAGTCAGTCTTTTAAAATTTAACCCATCCTAGTCAGTGTATAGTAGTATCTCATATTTTTGGTTTGCATTTCCCTAATAACTAATGATTTTGGCATCTTTTCATGTGCATATCATCCATTTGTGACTCTTTGGTGAAGTGCTTACCCTTTTTATTACTGGTACCTTTTTGAAGTACAAAAGGTTTAATTTGATGATGTCTGACTTACTAATTTTTTCATGTATTAATTGTGCTTATGGTGTCAAAACCAACAAATCTTTGCCTAACCTAAGGTCATGAAGGTTTTTTTCTATGTTTTCTTCTGTTTTATAATTTGAGATGTTACATGTAGGTCTGTGATTCATTTTGAGTTCGTTTTTATGTGTTGGGTGTGGTAAGAATCTGAATCCATTACTTACATTTGTGGAAAAAAATATTTTTTCCTTGCTTAATTGCTTTGACACTTTTGTCAGAAATCAATTGACTGTAAATATAAAGATTTTTTTTTTTCTGGAATCTCTTTTCTGTCTTGTTGATTATGTTAGTACCACACTGTTTTGGTTACTGCAGTCTTATTAGTTTTGAAATCAAGAAGTATATTAGTCCAATAATTTTTTCTTTTCAAAAATGTTTTGACTTTCTTAATCCTTTACATTTCCATATAAATTTTAAGTTCTGCTTGTCAGTTTCTGCAATAAAACCAAAAACCAGAAACCACACCTATTTGGATTTTAAGAGATTATTTTGAATTTATAGATTAATTTTGATAGAATTGCCATCTTAAAATAGTGACTTTGGCAGTCCACAAGCATAAAATGTTTTTCCTCTTTCATCTTCTTTAATTTCTTCAATAATGTATTATGGTTTTCAGGATATAAGCTTTGTTTCTCTCTTCCTAGTATTTGTTTATGGTATTGTAAATGGAATTACTTTGCTAATTTCATTTTTAGATTGTTCATTGCTAGTGTATAGAAATACAATTAATTTTTGTATATGAATCTTGTATCTTTTGGCCTTGACAGATTTATTATTAGTTCTTGTAATAGTTGAGTAGGGCTTTTTTTTTTAATCTTGGTAGAATATATTATCCATAAATAAAGATATTTTTACCTCTTTTCAATCTGAATTTTTTTTTTTTGCCTTTTGAACGTGTTCTTAGCCAAAAGGCCAGGGAGCAATTTTTAAGCAATTTTTACTTCTCTTTCTTGCTTACCTTTACTAATTTAGAGCCTCCAGTACAATGCTGAATAACAGTGACAAGAGCAGATGTACTTATTTTCTAGGGAAAAAGCATTCAGTCTTTCACCAGTAGTATGATGTTGTCTATAGGTGTTTCTGTAAGTGTCCTTTATCAGGTTGTGAAAGTTATTGTTTCTTTCTAGAGCATTGGAGTTTTTATCATGAATTTTGTCAAGTGCTCCTTCCATGTCTCTTGAAATTGTCGTGTTGGTTTTTTCCCACCTGTTAATATATAACAATTTATTTTCAGGTGTCTAAGCGTCTTGTATTGATGAGATTAAAAACTGCTTGGTGAATACCCTCTCCATATGTTGTTGGATTTTGTTTGCTAATACTTTATTGACAGTCGTTGTGTCTATACTTATGAAGAATATTTGTCTGAATTTTTCATTTCTTTGTAATTATCTAGCTTTGGTATCAGGATAATACTAGCCTCATAGAATAAGTTGAAAGTTTTTCCTCCTGTTTTATCTAAGAATTTCTGGGGGTTTGGCATTACTTCTTTTCTAAGTATTTCTTTGAATTCACCAGTGAAGCTGTCTGCACATGGGCTTTTCTTAGTGAGAATGCTTAATTACCAGTTCATTTTCTTTACTTGTTATGGTCTGTTCAGATTTTCAAGTTTGTTCTTGAGTCTGTAACAAATTTCTAGGAATTTGTCCATTTCATCTTAAGTGGCATGTTTTGTTAGCATTAAGTTGTTATAGTATACCCTTGAAATCCTTTTAGTTTCTGTAAGGTTGGTGGTGATGTCCCTTCTTTAATTCTAGATACGTGTCCTTTCTCTTTTTTTTTTATGTTGAGTGTAGCTAAAGATTTTTCAATTTTAGTGGTCTTTTTAAAGAACTGAATTTTGCTTTAATCAATTTTCTTGATTGTTTTTCTGTTTTCCATTTTTTAAATTCTACACTAATGTTTATAATTTTCTTTTTCTGCTTGCCTTGGTTTTAGGTTACCCTTCTTGTTCTAGTTGCTTAAGGTGCTGGCTTAACCTATTCATTTTATATCTTTCTCTCTTAGTACTGCTTATATGTCAACTAATGATTGGTCAGAAGTTGTGTTTAAACAGCCAGACCTAATAAGACTTCCTCTTGTATGCAAGACCTCACATTCAGCCAAGGATGAATATATACCTGAGGGTCTCTCTGGTCTCTCCTGAGTGTACACACAGCCTTATACATGTATGCATCCTCCTAGATTATGACTATTTGTTTTCTGTATCTCTCTATGAAATTTCTTCATAGTTTTTGCTTGCTCTTGAATATTACAGCCTCAGGGAGCTGCAGTGTTGGACTTCCCTGATGGTTTGCTACTGAAAGTATGGTTGTTTTTCATGCCCTTTCATTATGGGGCTCTCCTGTCTGTAACACTCATGGATCTCGGGATGGAGTGATGGTACAGCTCCAGGTTAAAACTCTATGGACACCTCCTATTTCTACTAAGGCTCAGTACTTTTCTTAAAGTACTGCTTCTCAGTTTGTTGTGTGCCTTTGGCTACATCACACATTCTGAAATGGTTGTTTTTGCACATTTTTTCTGGTTCTAACATTGCATTTAGGGGAGAGTCTTTGCCAAATTGCTTACTCTACCATCTCAGGGGGTCCTGCCCCACATCAGTTTTTTTTTTTTCTTCTAATGTTAAACCAACCTTGTATTCCTGTGATAAATGTCAGCTGTCACAGTATGTTATTCTTGTTATGTATTCTTGGCTTTGATTTGGTAAAATTTTGTTAGGAAATTTTGCATTAGTCTTCATGAGGAATGTTATTTTGCACGTTTCTTTTCTTATACTATCTTGGTCTGATTTTGATCAGTATAATGCCAATGTCATAGAATGAGCTGGGATGTATTCCATCCTTTTAAATTTTCTAGAAGAGGTTGTATAGAAAGCATATATAGTCATGTGCTGCATAACAATGTTTAGGTCAACAATGAATGGCATATGTGATGGTGGTCCCATAAGTTTGCAATGGAGCTGAAAAATTCCTACCATCTGGTGACATCAAAGCTGTTGTAAAGTTGTAGGACAACTTGTTACTCATGTGTTTGTGGTGATGGTGGTATTAACAAAGCTGCCAGTCATATAAAAATGTAGCATATAAAATTATGTATACTACATAATTGATAATGATAATAAATGACTTGTTAATGGTTTATGTATTTATTATACTATTCATTGTTATTTTAGAGTATGCTCCTTCTACTTATTAAAAAAAAAGTTAATTGTAAAACAGCTTGAGGCAGCTCCTTTAGGAGGTATTTCAGAAGAAGGCATTGTTATCACAGGAAGTAACAGTACCCTGCGAATCAGTGCCCCTGAAGACCTTCCAGTGGGATAAGATGGGGAAGTGAAAGACAGTGATATTGATGATCCTGACCCTGTGTAGACCTAGGCTAATGTATGTTTAAGTCCTAGTTTTTAACAAAAAAGGTTAAAAGTAAGGAAAAAATTTTAAAAATAGAAAAAAGCTTATAGAGCAAGAAGAAAGAAAAATATTTATGCACAGCTCTACAACGTGTTTGTTTTAGGCTAAATTTTTTAGAGTCAAAAAGTTTAGAAAATTATAACATAAAGCTACAGTAAGCTAAGGTTAATTTGTTTTTGAGGAAAGAAATTTTTAAAAATAAATTTACTGAAGCATAAGTGTAGAGTGTGTATAAAGTCTGCAGTAGTGTATAGTAATGTCTTAGGCCTTCATATTCACTCCCTACTCACTCACTGATTTACCCAAAACAACTTCCATCCTGCAAGCTCCATTCATCGTAAGTGTCTTTTGCAGATGTACCTTTAAAAAAAATTTTATACTCTATTTTTTTACGATATGTTTTCTATGTTTAGATACACAAATATAATTGTGTTACACTTGCCTACAGTATTGTGCTGTAGGCAGCTGTGCTGTAGGGAATACTGTACAGCTTTCTAGCTTAGGAGCAGAAGTCCATAATATATAACTTAGGTGTGTCGTGGGCGATGACATCTAGGTTTGTGTAAATACACTCTATGATGTTTCCACAATGACATTGCCTAAGGACACATTTTTTAGAATGTATACTGTTGTTAAGTGATACATGATTGCAATTTCTAACTTAAATTGTAAAATTAGTCAGTGAAGCCATGTGAGTACTGGTGTTCTTTTTGTAGGAAGGTTTTTTATTATAGTTTTAAGTTTTTACTAAACACAGGGCTAGTCAATCAGATAATTTGTTCTTGTGTGAGCTTTGGCAGTTGTGTCTTACAAAGAATGTATTTGTTTTGTCTACCTTGTAGAATTTATTGACATAAGGTTATTCATAACATTCTCTTATTGATTGTTTGAAATCTTTACCATCTGTAGCACTGTCTTCTTTCTCATTACTGAGATTATTTTTCTCTAGTTATTCTCTATTTTCTTCTGACTACCTGATTACAGCAATATTAATTTTATTTATGTTCTCACAGAATTATCTTTTAGTTTCACAAGTCTTTTATTTTTCTATTTTGAAAAATTGCATTGAATTCTGCTTCTCTATTATTTCCTTTTATTTGCTTATTTTGCATTTAATTTTATCTAGTTTTTTTCAAGTTAAGAGGTAACATCATTGGTTTGAAACTATTCTTCTTTTCTAATAGGCATAAATTTAGGTTCTTTAACCATAATTTAGAGCTATAAATTTTCTACTAAGTGCTGCTTTTAGTGTATCTTACAAAGTTTGAAATATTATGTTTTTATTTTTATTCAGATCAAAATATGTGTTTGTTTATTTGTTTTTGAGGTGGAGTTTTGCTCTTGTTGCCCAGGCTGGAGTGCAGTGGTGCAATCTTGGCTCACTGCAACCTCTGTCTCCCGGGTTCAAATGATTCTCCTGCCTCAGCCTCCTAAATCGCTGAGAATACAGGTGTGTGCTACCACACCCAGCTGAATTTTGTATTTTTTTTTGGTAGAGATGGGGTTTTACCATGTTGGCCAGGATGATCTTGATCTCTTGACCTCGTGGTCTGCCCACCTCAGCCTCCCAAAGTGCTGGGATTACAGGCGTGAGCCACTGCATCTGGCCCCAAAATATGTTTTTTGTTTGTTTGTTTGTTGAGACATCTCCCTCTGTTGCCCAGACTGGAGTGCAGTGGTGTGATCTTGGCTCACTACAACCTCTGCCTCCTGGGTTCAAGTGATTCTCCTGCCTTAGCCTCCCAAGTAGCTGGGATTACAGGGCCTGCCACCACGCCTGGCTAATTTTTAAAAATATTTTAGTAATGTCAGGGTTTCACCATGTTGGCCAGGCTGGTCTTGAACTCCTGACCTCAAGTGATCCACCTACCTCGGCCTCCCAAAGTGCTGGGATTATAGGCTTGAGCCACCATGCCCAGCCTAGACCAAAATAAGTTCTAATTTTTCTTTGGATTTCTTTTTAAATCCATGTTATTTAGAAATTTGGTGTTTGGTTCCCAGAAACTAAGACTTTCCCATTATCTTTCTTCCTTTGTGGAAAGTGAACATACTTTGTATGATTTGATCATTCCAGATTTATTGAGATTGGTATTGTGGCTAAGAATATGGTTTACATTTAATATGACAATGTATATGTTTGGGTTTAAGTCTGTCCTCTTGCTATTTGTATTTTCTCTGCCCCTTTGCCTCTTTTTCTACTTTTATTTGATTTAAGTATTTTTTATGACTTCTTTTGGTCTCTTTTTTTGTTTATTAGCTATAATTCTGTTCCATTATTGATTGCTTTAGACATTATAGAATATATATTAATATATCACAGATTATCTTCAAATTACACTATCAGGGATAGTATAAGAATCTTACAGTAGTATACTTTTAATTTCTTCTCTCCTTTGGCCTTTATGTTATATTCATGCACTTTATTTATGTGTATGTTATAAACCCAATAATGCAGTGTTGTTTTATTTTAAATAAAGCTAAATAAGAAAATGTTTTTCTTATATTTAAGCACAGTTATTATTTTTAGTGGTCTTCATCATTTTGTGTAGATCTAGTTTTCCATCTGATGTCATTTTCTGTTTGAAAGACATTTCTTATGTTGTAGATGTGGTGGTTATTGTTCTAATCTTTGTATATTTGCAAATCTTTATTTTGCTCTGTTTTTGAAAGATGTCTTTTGACTTGGTGTAGTTTCAAATTAGAAGTTTGCTGTCATTATCCTAATATCTGTATATTTAATATAATTTTTATCTTAAATCATGATTTTTTTTATCGTTGGTTTCTATTCTTTGATTAAGATATTTTTTTCTATTTCTTATGTTTGGGTTTTGTTGATCTTGGATTTATGGACTTACTATTTTTATCAAATTTGAAATTTTTTCAGCCATTATTTCTTCAAATATTTTTTCTGACTCCTTTCCTTTTCCTTGGGGGACTCAATAAATTAGTCTACTTGAAATCTCAGTTGACTGATGCTGTTTTATTTTTTCCAGTCTTTTTTCTCTCATTGTTTTATTTACGTAGATTATATTACTATATCTTCAAAATCCCTAATTGTATCTTCCATGTTGTCTTATCTGCTGGTAATCCTATCCAGTGTAATTTTCATCTCTAGAACTTTGATTGAGCTTTTCTTTTTAATCTTCCATGTATCTATTAAGCATGTTCAGTCTTTCTTCTATCTTTTTCAATACAGGAAATATAGTTATGATCACTATTTTAATGTCCTTGTCTATGAATTCCATTATTTTTGTCATTTTGTGATCCGTTTTTAATAATTCATTTTGTTTCCTACAGATTTTCTCTTTCTTTTTATCCCTGGTAATTTTGTTGGATTCTATACATTGTGGATTTCTATCTTTATGGTTGTTGGACATTTTTATTTTCCTGCACATCATCCCATAAATTGTTCAGGTACTTGGAAACAGTATGATCTTATTAAGGCTTGGTTTTACATTTTGTTAAGCAGGACCAATAAGCCTTCAGTTTGTAGCTAATTTTGCTCCACTGGTGAGGCAATACCCTTCTCAATACTTTCTTGATTTCCCTTGAATTATGAAGTTTTCCACTCTAGTGAGTGGAAACAAAATTTTCCCAGCCTTAGTGAGCACCCAAGATTTTTCTATTTTTTTCATCTTGGGTGGTACTTTTCACAGCCTTCGGCAATTACTTCACATGCATGTGCCGATTGGTATTTAGTTGAACCCTTGAGAAGAACACTCTGTAGATCTCCAGAGCTCTTACTCTTTGAAGCACTCTCTAGCTGGGCTCTGACTGAGCTCTCCTTCCTTGTTCTGTGGCTTGAATATTCTCCAGACAATAACCTAGGAACAATAGTAGGGTTCTCCTCATTTGTTTTCTCTCTCTCAGGGATCATTATCTTGCTTACCTGGTCTCTTGTGACTGAAAACTGTTGTCTCATATATTTTGTTCTGTTTTTTTTTTTAATTTTTTTTATTGATGCATATTATTTAATGTTGTACATATTAATGGGGTACATGTGATATGTTGTTACATGCATAGAATTTGTAATTATCAAGTCAGGGTATTTAGGACATCCATTACCATGAACATTGATCATTTTTATGTGTTGAGCACATTTTAAGTCCTCTTCTCTAGCTATTTTGAAATGTATAATACATTTTTGTTAACTACAGCACCCTACACCACTATCAAACATTAGAACTTATTCATTCTATCTAATTATATGTATCCATTAAACCTCCCTTTGTACCCCTTTCTTTCCCCCTGCACATATACCTGCATCATTTCCAGCCTCTGGTAGCTATCATTCTACTCCACCCCGAAGAGATAAACTCTTTTAGCTTTTACATGTGAGTGATTACATGTGCTATTTGTCTTTCTGTGCCTGGCTTGTTTCACTTAACATAATGACCTCCAGTTCCATCCATGTTGCTGCAGATGATACAATTTCATTCTTTTTTAATAGATGGATAGTATTCTGTTTTGTAAATTTACCACATTTTTATTATCCATTTCATCTACTGAAGTATATATAGGTTGATTCCGTATCTTTGCTATTGTGTATAGTGCTGTAATAAACATGGGGGTGCATATATTGTTTTGATAGACTGTTTTCCTTTTCTTTGGGTAGATACTCAGTAGAAGGGTTGCTGGGTCACACTGCCATTCTATTTTTAGTTTTTTTTTTAAAGTCTCCGCACTGTTTCCATAATGACAGTACTAATGTACATTCTCACCAGCAATGTATGAGAGTTCTCTTTTCTCCGTGTCCTTGCCATTTGTCATTTTTTAAAATAATAGCCATTCTAACTGAAATAAGAGGATACCTTATTGTGATTTTGATTTGCATTTCCCTGATGATTACTGATGTTGTTCATTTTTTTATAGACCTTTTGGCCATTTGTTTGTCTTCTTTTGAGAAGTGTCTGTATCCTTTGCCCACTTTTTAATGGGATTGTTCGTGTTTTTGCTGTTGAGTCAGTTGAGTTTCTTGTATACTCTGGATATTAGTTCTTTGTAAGAGTAATAGTTTGCAAATATTTTCTTTCATTCAACAGATTGTCTCTTCACTCTGATGATTGTTTCCTTTACTGTGAAGAAGTTTTTATTTAACATAGTCCTACTTATCTATTTTTTTTCTTGTTGTCTCTGCTTTTGAAGTCTTAGTCATAAAATCTTTGCCTAGACCAATGTCCTGGAGTGTTTCCTTTGTATTTTCTTCTTATAGTTTTACCATTTCAAGCTATACATTTAAATCTTTAATATTTTGAGTTGATTTTTGCAAATGGTGAGAAGTAGTAGTCTAGTTAAATTCTTCCACATATGGATTTCTAGTTTTCCCAGCACCATTTATTGAAAGTGTTCTTTTCCCAAGATATATTTGTGACACCTTTGTCAACAATCAGTTGACTGTAAATATATAAGTTTATTTCTGTTTTCTCATTTCATTCCATTGGGCCATGTGGCTATTTTTGTATCAATGTCATGCTGTTTGGTTACTATAGCCTTGTAATATATCTTGAAGTTGGGTAGTGTGATGCCCCAGCTTTGTTCTTTTTACTCAGCATTGCATTGGCTACTTGGGCCCTTTATTGATTCCATAAAAATTTAGGATTGTTTTTCTATTTCTGTGAAAATTTCATTGGTATATTGGTAGGGATTACATTGACTCTGTATATTGCTTTGGGTAGTATGGTTATTTTCACAATACTCATTATTCCAATCCAGGAGCAATGGATTCCATCTGTATCTTCTTCATTTTCTTTTATCAAAGAGTTGTAGTTTCCTTTGTAGAGACCTTTCATTTCCTTAAATTTATTCCTAGATATTTTATTTTTATATTTTGTAGCTCTATAATGAGATTGCTTTCTTGATTTGTTTTTCAGATAGTTCATTATTGGTGCATACAAATTCGACTGATTTTTGTTTGTTGATGTTTTGTCCTGCAACTTTACCGAATTTATCAAATCTAAGGGTCTTTTTTGGTGGAGTTTTTAGATTTTTCTAAATATAAGATCATGTCATCTGCAAAGCAGGACAGTTTCACTTCCCCTTTTCCAGTTTAGATGCCTTTTGTTTCTTTCTCTTACCTCATTGCTCTGGCTAGGACTTCCAATTCTATGTTGAATAGGTGTGGTGAAAGAGCATCCTTGTCTTGTTCGAGTTCTTGAAGGAAAGGCTTTCAGGTTTTCCCACTCGTATGATAGCTGTAGGTTTGTCATAGATGGCCTTTATTATATGCAGATATGTTCCTTCTATGCCTAGTTTGTTGAATATTTTTGTCCTGAATGGGTGTTAAATTTTATTCCATGATTTTTCTGAATTAATTGGTAGGTTAATATGGTTTTTGTCCTTCATTCTGTTAATGTTTTGTATCACATTGATTGATTTGCATATGTTGAACTATCCCTATATCCCTAGGATAAATTCCTAGGATAAATTCCTAGGAATTTATCCTAGGGATATAGGGATAGTTCAACATATGCAAATCAATTGATTATCATGTATTATCTTTTTAATGTACTTTTGCATTTGGTTTGCTAGTATTTTGTTGAGGATTTTTATGTCTGTTCATCAGGAATATTGGCCTATAATTTTCCTTTTGTTGTTGTGTAATTGTCTGGTTTTGATATCAGAGTAATGCTGGCTTCATAAGTTAGGAAGAGTTTCATCAGGAATATTGGCCTATAATTTTCTTCTTCTTGTTGTGTAGTTGTCTGGTTTTGATATCAGAGTAATGCTGGCTTCATGAGTTAGGAAGAGTTTCCTCCTCTTCAATATTTTGTCTAGATGATCTGTCTTATGCTTAGAGTGTGGTGTTAAGTCTCCAACTATTATTGTATTGGTGTCTCTATTTAGATCTAATAATATTTGCTTTATGAATCTGGATGCTCTAGTGTTGGGTACATATATATATTTAGAAATGTTATATCCTCCTGCTGAACTGATCTTTTTGTCATTATATAATGACCTTTGTTTCTTTTAACTGTTTTTGACTTAAAGCCTGCTCACTTTTGTTTTCCTTTTGTGTGGAATATCTTTTTCCCTCTCTTTACTTTCAATCTATATATGTCTTCACAGATGAGTTTCTTGGAGTAGCATATAGTTGGATCATGGTTTCTTATTCATTCCATGAATCTTTATCTTTTAATGGGAAATTTTAATAAGTTTACATTCAGGTTATTCTTGTTATGTGAGGACTTATTTCTGTCATTTTTGTCAATAGTCTTCTGGTTGTATTGTATTTCTTTTGTTCTCTTATTTCTCTCATTATTTATCTTAATGGTTTGTTTTTGTGGTGTGGTAACATTTGAGTCCCTTTTCTTCCTTATCTATATCTTTGCTCTACCAGTTAGTTTTATATGTTCATGCATTTTCATGATGGTAGATTATCATCCCTTCACTTTGAGGTGTAAGATTCACCAAGCAATTCTTGTAGGGCAGGTCTAGTGGTAATGAATTGCCTGTTTTTTTGTTTTGTTTTGTTTTGCTTTTTACTTGGGAAAGTTTTTATTTCTCTTTTGTTTTTGAGGGATAACTTTGCTGGGTATTTTTGGCTACCAGAATATATCATCCCTTTCTCTCCTGGCCTATAAAAATTCACTGTTAGTCTAATAGGGGTTCATTTATATATGACTACTTTTCTCTTGTTTTTAGAATTCTTTGTCTTTTTTTTTTTTCTTTTGAGACAGAGACTTGCTTGCTCACTGCAACCTCTGCCTTCCGGGTTCAAGTGATTCTCCTTCCTCAGCCTCCCGAATAGCTGGGACAACAGGCGTGCACCACCACATCCAGCTAATTTTTGTATTTTTAGTAGAGACAGGGTTTTGCCACGTTGGTCACGCTCATCTTGAACTCTTGACCTCAGGTGATCTGCCCACCTTGGCCTCTCAAAGTGCTGGGATTACAGGCGTGAGCCACTGTGCCTAATCTGTCTTTGACTTTTGACAGTTTGATTATAATGTGCTGGGGGATAAGACCTTTTTGAGTTGTATCCCTTTTGGGATCTTTTAGCTATCTGGATCTCTAAATTTCTTGCTAGTCTTGGGAAGTTTTCATGTATTATTTTATCAAATAGGTTTTTTTATGCCATTAAACTTTTCTTTACCTTCTGAGATACTCAATATTTGAATATTTTGTCACTTTACTGTGTCTCATACGTCAACGTTGTCTTTCTACATTTCTTCTTCATCCTCTTTCTCTTCCTCCTCCTCCTCTTCTTTCTTCTGCTTCTACTTCTTTTCTTGTTTTTATTCGTCTGACTGGGTTATTTTGAAAGACCTATCTTTAAGTTCTGAAACTCTTCCATTTGATCTATTGATGATTCTGATTGTATTTTTCATTTCATTCATGGACTTCGTTAGTTCTAGGACTTGTTTTTTGTGCTATCTCTCTCTTTGTGAATTTTTCATTTATATTTTAAATTGTTTTTCTGATTTCTTTGTATTTTATCTGTGTTCATTGTTATCTCACTTAGTTTCTCTTATATCATGATTCTGAATTTTTTTCAGGTATTTCATAATTTTTTTTTTGTTAAAATCTGTTGTTGGAGAATTATTGTGTTCCTTTGAAGGTACCATATTTCCTTGCTTTTTCATGTTTGTGGCTTTTTTTTGTTTGTTTATTTTTTCCTGCAGGCATTCTGATGAAAAAAGTTTGTGTTCTTTTACTGATATATGTGCACCAGATGTAATAGTTTCTTCTTGTGATTTTTTGGATTGACTTTCATAGGGGAAGACATTTTCCTGTAGGTATATCCATAAAGTTGGTGGGGAAGGGCACTTGGATTTTGATTCTGGATACATGCAGTAGTGTAGCCTCTGTATAATTTCTTCAACTCTACACATTGTCAGTGGTGTCTGATTTCCTCTTGACTTAGGCCACAGAATTATTAGAGGAAGCTGTGGTGAGATTTTTCTGGGAATGGGATGCCAGATGGGCCAGTCTTTGGGCCCCATTTGTGGCAATTGCATGCTAAGTGTGCCTCTTTAGGCTCTGGTGTTGACAGATCCAGGTCGGCCAATTTTTGGTCCTCCTGGCAACTTGCTCAGGTTCTGATTGTGTTAGTGGCAGACCAGGTGGGTGGGTAAGTCCTTGGGCCGCTATAAGCTGTATGTGGTGTGGGTGATGATAATCGTGGTGGTGGGACAAACAACCCTCAGATTTCCAAGTAGCACTTGGTAATAGTGGTGGCTTTGACAGGTTGGGCTGGACAGTCCCTAGGACCCTAGGTGGCGTGTGTGAGTGGGTGCTGGCACTGGTGGTAACAGCAAGCTAGGTAAGCCCGTCCTCAAGCCGGCATCTCTGTATTCCTTCCCAGGGCAATCTGCAGGCCTCTGGATGGTAGATTGGGCACTGGTGGCAGGTTTTCTGGGCCTGTTGTTAGACTCAGGTGGTATGCATACATGCCTGGAGCAAGATGTTCCCCAGGCCCTCAGGTAGTGTGCTTGGGCACTGGGGGTTAGTGCTAGGTAGGGCAGGTCTCTTCTTAAGTCCTTACAATGGTTTACATGGGCACAGGCTATGGTGGATGGGGCAGGACAAGCCCCAGGACTCTAGAAGGAATACTAGGGCATTGGTGGTGGCAGGGGGTGTGGGGCTGTTATTAAGCCCCCTGATGGTGCATGAGTGTGCACCTGTGGTGACTGATGGGGTGAGCCAATTCCTGGGACCTCGAGCATCATGCTTGGGTTTGGCAGATGCAGGTGTGTGTGGAAGGGATGGTGCCAGGCTAGGTGGGCCTGTCCTCAAGCCCGTGATGGTACATGGATGTAGGCTGTAGTGAACAGGGCAGGGTGATCCCCAGGGCTTGAGCAGTGTGCCTGGGTGGCAGTGACAACAGAGGCAGTGGGTGGAGAAAGGCTGTCCTCAGGGGCATGCAAGTGTGAGGTGGCTCAGCTGCTAGGGGGAGGCAGTATCTATCTTTGGTAGATGCCTGAGGCAGGCAGATTTCAGGCTCTGGGGAGAACATGATTTGACCCTTGGCAGTGGCAGTTGGTGGGGAGAACCTGTCTTCAGGGCATGCACAAGTGTGTGGCTGCCCTGTCACTGGGGAGGAGTGATAAGTGATAGCAGTTCCAGGCTGGCAGTTTTCTGGCTCTTGGGAGCACATGCTTTGGCATCCTTTGTACCAGGGGTAGTCTTCCCGGTGTGCTACACCACCTTTTCTCTAGTGTGCAGGACACTGTGGGCTAGAGTGCTGGAGGCTCTGCTGATCCGCAGGGTCTAACTGGTGTCTTACTGTTGCACTCATCCAGGTGGACATGGGAAAATGTCAGTGGGTGCTCTGAATGCTTCAGACTTTGGCTACCAGAGTAGGGGGAAAAAACACTTGTGTATGGCTTGAAAAATATAATAGACATAAAGTCTTGGGAACTCTATGGTCCCATCTATCACTTAAGAAACTTGAAAATTTGTCCTGGCCAGCGTAGGGCAAGCGTATATACCCCTTCTACTGCCACAGGTTGTGCTCTCTTGAAAGTGCCACCTCTGGGCTGGAGGCCAGCCAACTCAGACCATTACAACAACTCAGAACAAGCCTGCTCCAAAGGAGGAGAAAACAACAGCTAATTCCACCATTGCAATATCCTGGCTATCCAGAGGTCCTGAGTGACAAATTCCACGTTGACAACTTCACTGTTGCATAAGCAGCATTTGAGAAAACCAGTGCACTAAACAAAACTACAACCAAGGACTCCCACAGAGTCCATGTCACTCCCCTGCCATCTCCACTGGAACAGGTGCTGTTATCCATGACTGGAAGACCTGAAAATGTATCACATCATCACATCACATCACAAGACTCTTTGCAGACATTCTCCAGCACCAACTTGGAGCCTGATAGCCTCACTGGATGGCTAGACCCAGAAGGACAAAAATCACTGCAGTCCATCTCACAGGAAGCCCCATCTGTAGGGGGACAGGGAGAGCATCAAATCAAGGGATCACCCTATGGGACAAAAGAATCTGAGCAACAGCCCTTGAGTTCCAGATCTTTCCACTGAAACAGTCCACCGAAATGAGAAGGAACCAGAAAAGTAATTCTAGTACTATGATAAAACAAGTTTCTATAACACCCCCAGAAGACCACACTAGCTCACCAGCAATGGATCCAAACCAAGAAGAAATCTCTGAATTGCCAGATAAAGAATTCAGAAGGTTGGTTATTATGCTACTCAGGAGGTACTGGAGAAAGAACACCAACTTAAGGAAATTAACAACAACAACAACAACAACAACAACAAAAAAACCAGGATATGGATGAAAAGGTCTCCAGAGAAATATATGGCATAATGAAAAGACAATCACAACTTCTGTAAGTGAAAGACACACTTTGAGAAATACAAAATGCACTAGAAAGTTTCAACAATAGACTCGAACAAGTAGAAGAAAGAACTTGAGTTTGAAGACAAGGCTTTTGAATTAACCCAATCCAGCAAAGACAAAGAAAAACTAATTAATAAATAATAAATGAACAAAGAATTTGGAATTATGTTAAATAGCCAAACATAAGAATAATCAGTGTTCCTGAAAAAGAAGAGAAATCTAAAAGTGTGGAAAATTATTTGAGAGAATAATTGAAAATAACTTCCCTAGTCTTACTAGAGATCTAGATATTCAAATATAAGAAGCTCAAAGAACACCCAGGAAATTCATCACAAAAAGATATTCACTTAGGCACATAGTCATCAAGTTAACTAAAGTCAAGACAACGGAAAGAATTCTAAGAACTGTGAGGCAAAAGCATCAGGTAACCTACAAAGGAAAACCTATAATATTAATGACAGATTTCTCAGCAGAAACCCTACAGGCAGAAGGGATTGGGATCCTATCTTTAGCCTCCTTAAACAAAATAATTATCCACCAATAATTTTGTATCCAGTGAAACTAAGCTTCATAATGAGAGATAAAGTATTTTTCAGACAAACATATGCTGAGAGAATTCACCACTACCAAGTCAGCATTACAAGAAATGATATAAGGAGTTCAAAATTTTGAAATAAAATCTCAAAATACACCAAAAAAGAACTTCCTTAAAGTGTAGATCTCACAGGGTTTGTACAATACTAACACAAAGTAAAAAAAATACCAAGATATCCAGGCAACAGCTAACATGATGAATAGAAAGGTACTTCACATGTCAATACTAACATTGAATAAAAGTGGCCTAAATGCTCCACTTAAAAGATACAGAATGTCAGAATGAATAAAAATCCACCAACCAAGTATCTGTTGTCTTCAAGAGATTAACACAACACATAAGAACTTACATAAACTTAAGGTGAAGAGGTAGAAAAAGATTTTTCATGCAAATGGAAACCAAAAACAAACTGGAGTAGCTATTCTTACACAAAACAGATTTTAAAGCAAAAACAGTTAAAAAAGACGAAGAAGGACATTATATAATGGTAAAAGGATTAGTACAACAGGAAAATATCACAATCTCAAATATATATGCACCTAACACAGGAGCTCCCAAATTTAAAAAACAATTACTACTAGACCTAAGAAATGAGCTAGATGGCAACACAATAATAAGGGTTTCAGTACTATTTCACAATAGTAAGGGATTTCAGTACTCCACTGACATTAGAGAGGTCATGAAGACAGAAAATCAACAAAGAAACAATGGGCTTAAACTGTACCCTACAACAAATGGACTTAACAGATATTTACAGAATCTTGTACCCAACAACTGCAGAATATACATTCTTTTCATCAGCACATGGCACATTCACCAAGATAGACCTTTTGATGGGCTACAAAACAAGTCTCAATAAATTTAAGAAAATAGAAGTTATATTACGTACTCTCTCAGATCACCGTGAGATAAAATTGGAAGTCAACTCCAAAAGGAACCCTTAAAACTGCACAAATACATGGAAATTAAATAATCTGCTTCTAAAGGATCTTTGGGTCAACAATGAAATCAAGATGGAAATCTAAGCATTCTTTGAACCGAACAATAATAGTGTCATAACCTATGAAAACCTCTGGCATATAGCAAAAGTGGTGCTAAGAGGAAAGTTAATAGCATTAAATGCCTAAATCAAGTCTGGAAGTGCACAAATAGACAATTTAAGGTCACACTTCAAGGAACTAGAGAAACAAGAACAAAACAAACCCAAACCCAGCAGAAGAAAAGAAATACAAAGATCAGAACAGTACTGAATGAAATGGAAACAAATAGAAAAAACAGTACAAAAGATAAATGAAACAAAAAGCTGGTTCTTTGAAAAGATAAAATTGATAGACTATTAGCAAGATTAACAAAAGAATAGAAAAGACCCAAATAAGCTCAATTAGAAACAAAATGGGAGATATTACAACTGATACCACAGAAATACAAAAGATTATTCAAGGCTACTATGATCACCTTTACACATACAAATTAGCTAACCTATAGGACATTGATAAATTCCTAGATATATACAACCCTCCTAGATTAAACCAGGAAGAAACAGAAACTCTGAACAGACCAATGACAAGTAGTGAGATTGAAACAGCAATTTTAAGTATTGCTAACAGAATAAAAAGTTTGGGACCAGATGAATTCACAGCTGAATTTTATCAACCATTCAAAGAAGAATTGATACCAATTTTTCTGAAACCATTCCAAAGGATAAAGAGGGAATCCTCCCTAAATCATTCTGTGAAGCCAGTATCTCCTTAATACCAGAACTAGGAAAAGACATAACAAAAAAGAAAACTAGAGACCAATATTTCTGATGAACATAGATGCAAAAATCCTCAACAAATTACTAGATAACTGAATCCAACAGCATATCTAAAAGATACCATCAAGTGGTTTTCATACCAGGGGTGAAGGGATGGTTTAATGTGATAAATCAATAAATATATACAACATAAACAGAATTAAAAATAAAAAATGATCATTTCAATAGATGCAGAAAAAGCACTTGACAAAATCTAGAATCCCTTTATGATTAAAACCCTCAGCGGAATCAGCATAAAAGGGATATACTTTAAGATAATAAAAGCCATCCATGACAGACCCACAGCCAACATTATACTGAATGAGGGAAAGTTGAAAGCATTCCCCTTGAGAACTGAATCAAAAGAAGGAGGCCCACTTTCACAACTTCTATTTAACATAGTACTGGAAGTCCTAGCTTGAGCATTCAGACAAAAGAAAGAAATAAAGGGCATCCAAATTGATAAAGAGGAAGTCAAATTGTTGCTGTTCACCAATTACATGATCATATACCTAGGAAACCCTAAGGACCCATCCAAAAAGCTAGATCTGATAAATGAATTCAGCAAAGTTTGAGGGTACAAAATCAATGTGCACAACTCAGTAGTACTGCTATACATCAACAGTGACTAAGCTGAGAATCAAATCAAGAACTTAACCCCTTTTACAACAGCTGCAAAAAATAAAATTGTTAGGAATATACCTAACCAAGGAGGTGAACAATCTCTATAAGGAAAACTACAAAACACCTCTTAAAGAAATCATAGATGACACAAACAAATAGAAACACATCCCATGCTCATGGATGAATAGAATCAATATTGTGAAAATGATCATACTGCCAAAAGCAACTATAAATTCAAAGCATTTCCCGTAAAAACACCACCATCCATTCTTAGCAGAACTAGAAAAAAAAATCCTAAAATTCATATGGAACCCAAAAAAAACCGTATAGCGCTAAAGCAAGACTAAGCAAAAAAAACCAAACAAATCTGGAGGTATCACATTATCCAACTTCAAACAAGACTACAAAGCTATAGTTACCAAAATAGCATGGTACTGGCATAAAAATAGGAATGTGGACAGAACAGAATAGAGAACCCAGAAATAAAGCCAAATACTTAAAGTCAACTGACTTTTGACAAAGCAAATGGAAACATAAAGTGGGGAAAGAACACTCTAGTCAACAAATGCTGCTGGGATAATTGGCAAGCCACATGTAGAAGATGAAACTGGATCCTCATCTCTCACCTTATACAAAAATCAACTCAAGATGGATCAAAGACTTTAAGACCTGAAGCCATAAAAATTCTAGAAGACAACATTGGAAAAACTCTTCTAGACATTGGCTTAGGCAAACAGTTGATGACCAAGAACCAAAAGCAAATGCAACAAAACCAAAAATAAACAAATGGGACCTAATTAAAATATGCACAGCAAAAGAAATAGACAACCCAGAAGGTGGGAGAAAAATCTTCCCACACTATGCACCTGCAAGTACTAATATCTAGAATCTGTAAGGAGCTCAAATCAGCAAGAAAAAAAGTAATCCCATCAAAAAATGTGCTAAGGACATGAATAGACAATTTGCAAAAGAAGATATACAAATGGCTAACATACACATGAAAAAATGCTCAATCTCACTAAAGATCAGGGAAATGCAAATCAAAACCACAATGCAATGACCACCTTACTCCTACAAGAATGGCCATAATTAAAAAGTGATAAAATGATAGGTGTTGGCATGGATGTCGTGAAAAGGGGATACTTTTATACTGCTGGTGGGTTTGGAAACTAGTACAACCACTATGGAAAACAGCATGGAGATTCCTTAAAGAACTAAAAGTGGAACTACAATTTGATCCAGCAATTCCACTACTGGGTATCTACCCAGAGATAAATAAGGTATTATATGAAAAAGACACTTGCATGTGCATGTTTATAGCAGCACAATTCACAACTGCAAAAATATGGAACCAGCCTAAATGCCCATCATCCAAGTGGATTAAGAAAATGTGTACACACACAAACACACCCCATGGAATACTACTCAGCCATAAAAAGGAATGAAATTATGGCATTCACAGCAACCTGGATAGAATTGGAGACCATTATTCTAAGCGAAGTAACTTAGGAATGGAAAACCAAACACTGTATGTTCTCACTCATAAGTGGGAGCTAAGCTGTGAGGACACAAAGGCATAAGATTGATATAATGGACCGGGCGTGGTGGCTCACACCTATAATTCCAGCACTTTGAAAGGCTGAGGTTGAAGGGGATCACCTGAGGTTAGGGGTGAGTAGTTCGAGACCAGCTTGGCCAATGTGGTGAAACCCTGTCTCTACTAAAAATGGAAAAATGAACTGGATATGGTGACACACACCTGTAATCCCAGCTACTCAGGAGACTGAGGCAGGAAAACTGCTTGAACCCAGTAGGTGGAAGTTGCAGTGGGCCAAGATCATGCTACTGTACTCCAGCCTGGGATGAAAAGAGCAAAACTCCATCTCAAAAAAAAAAAAAAAAAGATTGATATAATGGATTCTGGGGACTCCATGAGAGGGGTGGGGGATGGGAGGAGGGAAAAAAGACTACACACTGGGTACAATGTACACTGCTCAGTGATGTGTGCACCAAAATCTCAGAAATCACCACTGAATAAATTATTCACGTAACCAAACACCACCTGTTCTCCAAAAACTATTGAAAGAATAATAAATAATAACGATTTACATTTATAATGTGCTTAATATCTTACAAAGTGCATTTACCTCTTTTTTATGTAGAGTAATAGATATTTTTCTAATGTTAATGGTGTATTAGTGCATACTATAGATTATGCCTTTTGGTATAGCAAAATAGCATCATTCTGTCTAAAACACTAATAAGGCCCTCATTGAGAAACAACATAGGATCATAAGCTGTGAACATTCATGGGTAAAACATTAATCTCTTTAACAACAAGCTGAGTTCTTTTATCTCTATCACCAATACATGGCCTAGTACCTGGAACAGAGTAGGTGATCATCAAATATTTGCTAAATAACTTAAAAATAAGATTGGAAATTAGGGTTTTAGCAATCTGTGTGTGTGTGTTTGTTTTTCTAACTTTTTTTGTTATCTCCAACTTCTGGAACAACCCACTTCCAAATAAATTTGTAGATAGTCACCAACAATAAAACAAGAAACATCTTGATTTATAATTATTTTCCATTATAGCTTTGATTCTTGTACGCAAATTGGACTTAACCTGGAATTATTATTTTTGCATTAGAATAGAACCTACAAGCTATCTAATTCATCAAATCGTTTTTTATGTAATTCACCTTAGCTCTTGGTTTTATTACTTATATACACATTTGTGTTTACATTTCTCTTCCTTGGAAACTTTATAATTGTTTTTATATCCATATTAGTTTGAAAAAATATGTTAAAATGGTCTCATAACTATTTGATTTTATGTGTTAACACTGGTGATAAATTTTCTCTGCACAGTCTTCAAAATACCTTTCTCTGGTTAAATGGAACAGCAGCGACATACAGTGGTTGTCTAGTTTATACTTTAGATTTTATTACAGAAGATATACTGTAGGTTGGTCATGTTTAGTTAAACCACATGCTAACATTTTATGTTGTAATAAACTGACCATAGATTATTTTTATACCCAATAAGTCATTAGAAGAGCATATTATACAAATTTTCACCCAAAGCAATATTATTTATTTAAATATAAAAATAAAAATAGAATCTAGGTAAATGTTAGTAGCAACTAAATGTGTCCTCTAAGAATTTAAGGCAAGTATTTCTAAATGCAAATTATTTATGCTTTTTTTGATAAATATGTTTTTGTTTGTCCCAAAGTCCAGGAAATAGGAATTTACTTACTAAACAACCTGCTGTAATTATGGATGAAGATTGTAGAAGCATGGATGAAAGAAGACAGTCAGACTACATTATTGAAAAACACTCAATACAGCATATTTGTGGGGGAAATGGAAAAGAAGTTTCACATTTTCTTGAAGATGTGAACCAGTCTATTCCTAACTTTCTGTCAGAGAATTGTGACTCTTTTGTTAGTCAAAATATGATCAATTTATTAAACATAGATCAGCAAAGGATGAAAAAAATATTTAACAAATGTGATTATGATAGTATGGGAGATATTTGTGTAGTCACCAGTTCTGATAAAAACCATTTCAGTGACAGATGCATTAGAAACATTTTTACAGTTCCAGAGTTGACTTTTAGTAATTCAACTCTGATTAAAACAAGTTATCCAGAAAACTATCAGCTAAACAAGAAGTATCAGAAAGGGTACAACAATAATGAAAGAAATGATCTTAGTACATCTATTGAGAAAGATTACTACCCAACCAGCTCTGAAAGAAAAGGTTGGTATTGTACATGGAAAATCCAATAACCTGTTCTTTTTTTTCTTTCAGCTTTACTATATATATTTGTACATTTATACATACACACGTCTCATATTTGTATGTGTGTTTATGTGTTTGGAGGAAAACGAAACCAAAAATAGAATGGCTTTCTATTATATAACATTGTGGACCAGTGGTTTTCCTCTGTATGTGTCATGGTAATATGCGTCAAATTAAACAATGAAAATAGACTATGCTAAGTTTTTAACTTAGTGCATACTTTTATTTTTTAAGGAAAACTTGAAAATGATTACAAAGAGAAGACATCACAGAAATGCATTCAGAAATATCCAGTGAACTCTATGTAAGTTTTTAGGTAAATCTGGGGAATACAAATCAGGATCTGGTATGATGCATGATGAAGGTTGAATTGATGCAAAGTGAGGTAGGCGTATTGCCATCTGAGGGTGGGCAGGCAACCTGGTCTCCAAGGAGCCATACCAGAAGTCACAATCTTGATAATATCACCCCAGTTGAGAGTGTGGTGCTCATATTTGCCAGCTCCCACATACCTTCTTATCTAATAGTGTTGATTAGATTTGAGGAAATTGACTCAATGTGACCAAGAAACTCGTATCCACCAGAATGTCAATGGATTAAAGTAAGAAATAGAAAGGTAACATGCATAGGAAGGCTTATTGACATGAAAAAGCATGTTTTCTTACTTTCATACAGCTCTCAATGGGAAGGTTGCTTGCTTGCTTGGTATAAAAGTGCTACGGGGAGTGATAGAATTCAGATGTTAGTGACATAAGCAAGCATATCAGCAAATTATAGGACAGTGTACATTCTAGGAATAAAGCACTCTCCTCATTGCCAACATTTACCTCTCAGAGACTCCATGTTTTCTCTCTGTTCAGGATTACAATCTTGTCCACCCATACATTGAAAACAATTATGTTCCACCAGATTTTTCTTTCTCCTCTTGCAGCTGGTATACAAAATGTTCTGAATTTAAGGTGATTTTTACACTCATCCATTATGTGTTGATATTAAATTTATTCCTTAGAGTTTGAGAACTATCTTCCAGGCTTTTCTGAATAATGGCCTGCAATTATAAGTAACTAAAAAAGAGTTTCTTTCTGATCGGAAATCATGAACTAGAATAAATTTATATTCTGGAAGTGATTTCTTGTGGAATTATTAAAAATATTGATTGATTAAAAAGATGCAGTTTTAACAGGATTGGTACATAAAATTAAAACATAGATTTATGAAACATTTTATTAAAGCAATTTAGAACATGGTTCTCAATCCTGATTGAAGGTCAAGATTGCTTCAGGGAGTGATTTTAAACTATAGAATACAAGATTACCTCTACGTAATAAATGGGCTCCTTTGCATGGAGCTTATGAATCTTTACTTTTAAAAAAGCTTCCCATATAATTCTGATCTGAAACCAAGTTTGGGAACTATAATTTAGAACAATAATTCCCAGAGGGAATACAACAAACTTTAATACTGTGTATTTATAATCCTTAGGGGAAATATACCTTCGGAAGAAATGCACTCTAAGCAGTCATGGGACTTCGGACTTGATGAGGTAGAGCACAGTTCTCACATTATCTTCTCAATTAAGTCAGTTTGTGTTACCATATCATATTTCTGTATTTACAGGTTCACTTTGATTTAAGGTTAACATTTATTCATACATTTTTTAGATGGACTATTTTTCGTATACTTTTTTATTCTGAGGAAATTATAACTTAGATCTAGAAACAAAAACATATTCAGAGATTGATACATGCTTTAATTGAGAGAAACCAATCTTGAGACAAACCAATCTTTTAAATACTTTTTTTTTGAGTATTAAAAACTTCTTTTGCCGGGCGCAGTGGCTCACACCTGTAATCTCAGCACTTTGGGAGGCCGAGGCGGGTGGATCACGAGGTCAAGAGATCGAGACCATCCTGGTCAACATGGTGAAACCCCGTCTCTACTAAAATACAAAAAATTAGCTGGGCACAGTGGCGCGTGCCTGTAATCCCAGCTACTCAGGAGGCTGAGGCAGGAAGAATTGCCTGAACCCAGGAGGCGGAGGTTGCGGTGAGCCGAGATCGTGCCATTGCACTCCAGCCTGGGTAACAAGAGCGAAACTCCGTCTCAAAAAAAAAAAAAAAAAACTTCTTTTGTGTTACTTCATTCTTGCATTACTATAAAGAAATACCTGAGACTGGGTAATTTATAAAGAAAAGAGATTTAGTTGGCTCATGGTTCTGCAGGTTGTACAGGAAGCATGATGCTGACATCTGATTGATTTCTGGGAGACCTCAGGGAACTTGTAATTATAGCAGAAGGCAAAGAGGGAACAAGGAGTCTCACATAGCAGGAGCAGGAGCAAGAGAAAGTGAGTAGGGAGATGCCACAGACTTCTAAATGACCAGATTATGGGAGAATGAACTCTCTATCATGAGGACAGCACCAAGTAGAATGATGCTAAACCATTCAGGAGAAATCGCTGCCACCCATGATCTAGTCATCCCCCACCAAGCCCCACCTCCAACACTCAGGATTACAATTTGATATGAGATTTGGCAGGAACATAGATGCAAACTATATCATTCCACTCCAGCCCTTCAAATCTCATGTTCTTCTCACATTGCAAAATACAATCATGCATTTCCAACAGTCCTTTCAAGTCTTAACTCATTCTAGCATTAACTCAAAAGTTCAAAGTCTCCTCTGAGACAAGGCAAGTCCCTTCCATCTATGAGCCTGTAAAATAAAAAACAAAGTAGTTACTTCTAAGATTCAATGGGGGTGCAATCATTGGGTAAATATTCCCATTCCAAAAGAGAGAAATAGGCCAAAAGAAAGGGGCTACCAGCCCTGTGCTAGTCTGAAACCCAACAGGGCAGTCATAAATCTTAATTAAAGCTTTCAAAGTTATCTCCTTTGACTCTGTATCTCACATCCAGACACATTGGTATAAGAGGTGGATTCCAAAAGCCTTGGGCAGCCCCACCTTTGTGGCTTTGAAGGTTCAGCCCTTGTGACTGTTTTCATGGGCTGGTGCTGAGTGCCTGTGGCTGTTCCTGGAGATAGGTGCAATTTGTCTGTATATCTACCATTCTGGGGTCTGGGGGATGGTGGCCCTCTTCTCATGGCTCCACTTGGCAATGCCCCACTGGGGACTCTGGGTGGGGGCTCCAATCCCTCATTGCCTCTCCACATTGCTCTAGTAGAGGTTCTCCATGACAGTTCCTCCTGTGCAACAGACTTCTGCCTGAACATCTGGGCTTTTCCATACATCCTGTGAAATCTAGGTGAAGTCTCTGAAGCCTTAACTCTTACACTCTGTGTACCCACAGGCTTAACACCATGTAGTAGCCACCAACAGTTACAGCATGCATCCTCTGAAGCAGCGGACTGAACTGTACCTGGGCCCCTTTAAGTCATGGCTCAAGCTGGAGTGGCTGGGATTCAGGGAGTAGTGTTCTGAGGCTGCACAGAACAGCAGGGCCCTGAGCTGGGTCCAGGAAACCATTCTTGCCTCCTAGGCCTTCAGGCCTGTGATAGGCGGGGCTGCCATAAAGATCTCTAAAATGCCTTTGGGGCCTTCTTCCTATTGTCTTGGCTGTTAGCACTTAGCTCCTTTTAACTTGTGCAAATTTCTGCAGCCTGTGTGAATTCCTTCCTGGAAAATGGGCTTTTATATTCTGCCACATGGCCAGGCTGCAAATTTTCCAAAGTTTTATTCTCTGCTTCTCATTTAAATATAAGTTCCAGTTTTATATCATTTCTTTGCTTACACATAGGAACATAAGCTGTTCATATGAAGCAGTTGGTCCACATCAAATGCTTTGCTGCTTAGAAATTTCTTCTGCCAGATATCCTAAATCATCACCTTCAAGTTCACAGATTCTTAGGGCAGGGGCACAATGCTGCCAAGTTCTTTGGTAGCACATAACAAAAGTGACCTTTGCTCCATTTCTGAATAAGTTCCTTATTTCTATCTGAGACCTCCTCAGCCTGAACTTTGTTATCAATATCACTATCAGCATTTTCAGCATTTTTGGTCATAGTCTTTCAGCCATCAGTCTCTAGGAAGTTCCAAACTTTCCCTTATCTTCCTGTCTTCTTCTGAGCTGGCCACATTCTTCCAACTTCTGCCCATTACCCAGTTCCAAAATTGCTTCCACATTTTCAGGTATCTATATCAAAATGCCACTCCTGGCACCAATTTTCTGTATTACTCTGTTCTCACATTGCTATAAAGAAATACCTGAGACTGGGTAATTAATAAAGAAAAGAGGTTTAATTGGCTCACAGTTTCACATGCTGTATGGGAAGCATGATTCTGGCATCTGATTGGCTTCTGGAGAAGCCTCAGAAAAATTACAATTATGGTGAAAGGTGAAGGGAGAATGAGGCATCTCCAACAGTAAGGGCAGGAGCAAGAGAGAGTGAGGCAGGAGGTGCCACACACTTTTAACAAACCCCAGATCTCATGGGAACAAACTTAACTATTGTAAGGGCAGTACAAAGGGGCATGGTATGAAACCATTCAGGAGAAACTACTTCCCAGGATTTAGTCACCTCCCATTGGGTCCCATCTCCAATGCTGGGAATTATAATTCAACATGAGATTTGCTGGGGGGCATCCAAAGATCCAAACTATATCATCTTTCAACAAGAAAATGCTTTAGATTTCAATGTGCTATGTAGTTTTATATTTGTCAGGGCATTGAAACATCTATAAACACTGGTTATGTAATGTTATAATCCCTTGCTATAATGAGGGTGTAATTTTTACAGTAGTGCTAGGAACTTTATGTAGTTTATTTCTAATCTACAGGAGTCTGAGTCACTAAAGTCTTCACAGCAAAAGTTACTGAAATTTAGAGAGATTAGATAACTTGTTTGAAGTCACACACTCAAGATAGGAAAGCCAGGATTCAAACTACTGTCTTACTGACTCGATATTTTCAACTATACTGTTTTCCCTTTTTACTTCAGTAAATATTGAGTACATCTTATGAGTTCATTTAAAGCCACTTATTGAGTATCTCTTATATGCTAGACACTTGGGATAAAATGGCCCTTTGTTCTCAAGATTATGATTTAATGCACTAGACTCTGCAAGGTACAGAGATGAAAGGACTTGGAACCTGCCTTTAAGAAGTCTTTATCTAGTGGGTAGTCAGAAAGAGAAAAAAATATAATGCATTTAGATAAATTGCTTGAATTGAAGTTTGTATTGGGTTATTAATAAAAGACACTTCTAAGTTCCATCTGTAAACATAAGGAAGATGTGATGGAGGTAACTTTTGAGTACAGTATCAATAAGTTGTTTATCAAATGATGAAACTGGGAATAAGTAGCAACAAACAAAAAAACAAAGATGTCAGAGTACAGCCTGTTTTAGAAATTTCAGATACCTTGTTTCATTCTAGTTATGGTTATAGCTACTATTTATAATACTAATTATAAGGAGTGCAGGAGTGGCCAAGGTAATTCTGGACAATAGAAAGAGGTAGGTCATAAATGGCCTTGTGTGATATGTAAGTTTAATTCTTGATTATTAAACAGAGATCCATTAAATAAATTTTAGCAGAGGAATATGGTGACATCAGAATAATAAAAAGGTTGACTCTAGTAACAATGAGGAGGGATTTTATCTGCTAAGTGGAACAACTCAAGTTAGGGGAAGAAATAAGGAGCGCTTGAAGTTTTGCAATATAGTAAGGATGAAAGTGAGAGAAGAGATTGAGATCTAGAATTGGTAGTACTTGGTGACCAGTGATTAGTTAAGAGAGAAGGAAGAAATTGTGGAAGACTTGGATTTATTTATTATTTGGGTAAATGGGTAGTTGATGCGATTATGCCACTGAACAAGATTGGAACCATGGGAAGAGGTGGCAGGAAAGTTTAACTCTCCAACAAAATTCATTTTTTTTTTTTGTAGAATTTGCCCTTTTTAATAAAATAGAACTGCCACTGTGAAATGGCTTCCCAGCCAAGGAACATGTTTCCTAACATCCATCCATGTACACGTGGCCATATGGTTAGATCTCACTAATGAAATGTTAGGAGAAGTGATGTGCATCATTTTAGGTCAAGGCTTATAAGAAAAAGGAATTATTTTTCCATGCTGTCTTTCTTTTGATAGCTAGATGTCAGTGAGGCCCCAAGGGATAATGGGGTCACAAGATGGAAGGGACTGGGTCTCTCAGTCACTACATGGAGGAAAATTGCCTGCTTACCAGCGACACTCACTTTAGATTATTACACAAGAGAGAAATGATTGTGTTTGGCATTATACATTTTGTGATACACTTTTTAAAAATAATACCTAGCATTACTCTGATTCAGAGGAGGAGCAGATTTCTGAGAGAGATAAGTTTGACCCACTGAGCTCACATGAGGATCTTCTGAAAACAACCTGTGATCTATGTGGAGATGCATAGTGGACAATTATATATACAGAGTTTGAGATCAGAAGAGATTTTTAGCCTTTAATTAATAGGAGATAATTGACTACATCCATGTGTATGATTCTCGATAGAAAGTGTATAGAAGAAGAACAAAATTTTTCAGATGCCTGAGAAAGCACAACATTTCAGATTGAAGCATATGCAGTAGAAGAGGAACCAGAAACAGGCTGAGATTGAGCTACTAGAGATGTTTGAGGAGTACTAGAAGAATAGTGTCATAGGAAAGAAAAAGGAGATACTTTCAAGGAGGAGAATGGTTAGTAGTGATGGATGCTGACCTGTTACTCCTTTAAATAATTCACATTTTCCCAAATATGAATAATATAGATGTATCCTCTAAAAAGATGAATTATCAACAGAGTATACTACTTCAAAAACAAATTCTGTTTCACAACACCTATGTCAAAAAGCTGGCAGCTTGAATGTAGCTAGATCTAGTCAAAAAAGAGAAAAGCCCATTGGTGTAGCCCAAAAGGAATCAGGTGCTACGAGGAGTTCTTTGGATAGAGCAGGTGTTGGGACTTTTAAATTGTGATGCCTGCCCATGGCCAAAGGTGCAGTAGAACCCTGACTAAAATTAGATTCTACCAGAGGGGCCAAGGCAGGAGTCACCAATGAGACAGAATGAAGGGGTAGGAGCAGAAAGAAGGCTGGGTTGCACCTGCCCACTGGTTAGGTAAAATTAAAACTGGTAGATTCTGCTGAGGAAGAATTGATGAAGAAACATATGGGCTAAAACAAGCTAACGGAAAAGCCTCTTGGATGGGGACATGTGGTGTTCTCAAGAGCCTTTGGTGGGAGTGGAAGCGAATAGGAAAGAACAAAGTATTGGAGGAGTGTAATTATTTAATTTTAAAGGATTAGTAGAGGAATAAAGTTTAAATACAGTTGTTAAAATGGGAAGTCAATCACCAGAGAAGTGGAGACATGGAAGAACAAAATTCAAGAGTGATGATGTCACACTGGGAAACCTGATCAAGATGGGAAGAAATGAAACAGCAATTCTATATAAAGTGTATGGAATGAAACCCACTTAGCAATTAACATATTGAATATGAATTTATATATTGAATATGAATTCTTTTCAAGATTGAATATCAAATTATGAAGAAAAAATCCATATAGTTTACAAAAAACATATCTAGAATATATAATAAAGGTTGAAAGCAAATAGGAAAATACATACATTAAGAAAACATATATAATATTGGAGCAAAGACCATATAAATGCAATAAAAAGCGCATTCTGAAAAGAGAAAAATAGAAGATACAGCTTTTCTGATCCATAGCATCTATAAAATACTGCTGGGCATGCATTGTGAAGGCTTGCCATCCTTGAGGGTGGAGGAAGCTCGTGAATAACTTAGTGTCTTATCCTTTGGGAAGATCTTTGCTGTTCTTCTCAAACAGATCATTGGAGTACAGGCCTGCCTTGGAGTCTATAGAGCTTTCTTGAAAGTTTTGTGTTCTTGTTGCAGGTTTGGGGCTTGAATGTGTCCTATGTTGAAGAGAAAAGATTTTTAAATGATAAAATAGTGGGGTTAGAGAAAGGGCTCTGCTCCATGTAGTTATTCAGGCCCTCAACTAGTGGCTTCTATTAATATATATATATATTGTTATTAGAAAGCAGAAGGGAAAAGGAAGTGGAAGATTGTGGGGAAGATTTTTATGGACCAGAACCCGCAGTAGTTTACATTGCTTTTGCCTATGACCAGAACTTAAGTCACATGTCTAAACCAATTCCAAGGGAGGCTGGGAAATATACTCTAGCTGTATGTCCAAGAGAAAAGGGAGTCAGGTTTGGCAAGCGGCTAGACAGTTTCTCCTTTATTTTGTCTATCTATAATGCTATGTCCTACCAATAGAGAATATATAGAAAAAATTTCTATAAGCCCATGGTACATTAGCAAACATGATTCATATAGTAAGCTCTAAAGAAAATCTAAGAAATTTATTTAAGGAGAGCTCTAACTTAGGAAATTAAGTAAATAATAACAAATTTCCAAATTGCCTTATTATGCTTGTCTTTCTTTAGCTGCATTTTACTATGATTACTAGAAGCTTTTAAATTTTGTCAGTAATTCATTTCTTGGTAAGTGTCTATTCTGTTGCTTATTGTTTTTAAACCAATTTGAATTTCATTTTATTGTTCACCACAGGCTATTTTTTCTTTGTGGCTTTAAAATAAACCATGTTGAACTTGAAATAATGTAAAGGAAAAGTACTATGAATGAATTGGTGGTATAAATAGGGTAGATATAAGTGAATATTATTATGTATACTTAGGAATTGTTAACATTTTGGTTTTCTCCTAGATTCTGATGGAAGAAGGAAGAATATGTTCTTTAAAAAGCAGGCCAATATCTACTGGGAAAATCTGTCAGTATAAGTTAATTTTATTTTATATGAAAAACTAACAGATAGAAATCAGTTAAATTTTAAGTGATTTTTTTAGATGTTTGCCAACAAATATATATCCTAGATATTTTAGTACTACTAATGCAATTGACTCTTTAAAATCACCTTTATATTTTCTTAAATATACATAATGAGTACATTAATGCATGTGTACAATTTAGCAAATAATAAAACAGATAAGCCTTGTATTCACTAGATAGCTTAAGAAACAATACATAATACTTTGGAAGATTTCTTCAATTGTATTTCATATCCTGCCCTCTAGAGGTAACTATTATCTTGAATTTGTTTTTTGTTATAACGCACTTTCATTGCTTTGTTTTGAACTTTGTACACATCCAACTCTATATATTTTTCTGCAACTTGCTTTTTTTTTTTTACCCAGTATTATATTTTGTGGTTCATCCACTTTGAAATTGTAGCTCTAGTACATTCATTATTTTTCCTGCTATACAGCATTCTATTGTATGAATATATCACAACATGTGTGTCTTCTAACAATGGATATTTAGGTTGTTTTGAATATTTTCCTATGATGAACAGTGCTACCTGGACTATTGCTGACATTTCTCCTTGCACACATATAGAAAATGTTTCTCTAGGATATATTTCTAAGAGTAGAATTGCTAGACATATGATATGCACATCTTTGCAACTTCAAGGTAATGCAAAATTACTTTCCTAAATGGTTGTGCCAGTTGTATGCCTCTTAGCAAGAGACTTAGCAGTCTTTTACTATTATTGGTAATCTGATAGCTCATTATAGTTCTAATTTATTTTTTCCTGATTACTTATTAGGTTAATTGACCATTGATGTTTCATTTGTGAAATGTCATTTGCTCATGTTCCTTTTCTGAAGTTTGGTTTTCCTTCTGGGATGTGTCTATATCTCATCCTATATGTATTTTAAGTGTCCTCGATGCTGACTGCTTGTAGGCTTGTATATATCAAATACTTCATATTTGAGTTATCTTTTAATTCAATACTGTCTTTTTACAGACAGAAGTTTCATGTTGATCTGGTACTCTTTTAGGTATTCTGTGCTAGCATAGATCTTTATGTTATCTAGTCTGATGGAATACCTTGAAACTTTTTATGATTTATGGTTTTGAATATATAAAATACTAGTCCAGTTTCTTTCCTTTTTTCTCTTTGGACAATTTTTTTTCTTTTTTATAGTTTTCGTTCTGGGGTACATGTGCAGAATGTGCAGGTTTGTCACATAGGTATACATGTGCCATGGTGGTTTGCTGCATCTGTCACCCCATCATCTTCATTAGGTATTTCTCTTAATGCTATTCCTTCCCTATTCCCCCATCCCCTGCTATCCCTCCACTAGGCTCCCACCCCCTCGACAGGCCCTTGTGTGTGATGTTTCCCTCCCAGTGTCCATGGGTTCTCATTGTTCAACACCCACTCATGAGTGAGAACATGAGGTGTTTGGCTTTCTGTTCTTGTGTCAGTTTGCTGAGAATGATAGTTTCCAGCTTCATCCATGTCCCTGCAAAGGACATGAACTCATCCTTTTTATGGCTGCATAGTATTCCATGGTGTATATGTGCCACCTTTTCTTTATCCAGTCTATCATTGATGGGCCTTTGCGTTGGTTCCAAGTCTTTGCTATTGTGAACAGTGCTGCAGTAAACATACGTGTGCGTGTGTCTTTATAATAGAATGATTTATAATCTTTTGGGTATAATCCCAGTAATGGGATTGCTGGTTCAAATGCTATTTCTGGTTCTAGATGCTTGAGGAATTGCCACAATGTCTTCCACAATGGTTGAACTAAGTTCCACTCGCATCAGCAGTGTAAAAGCATTCCTATTTCTCCACATCCTCTCCAGCATCTGTTGTCTCCTGACTTTTTAATGATTGCCATTCTAACTGGTGTAAGATGGTATCTCAATGTGGTTTTGATTTGCATTTCTCAAATGACCAGTGATGATCTTCTTTTCATGTTTGTTGGCTGCACAAATGTCTTCTGTCCTCTGGTCCAGATCTCTGTTTTGGTACCAGTACCATGCTGTTTTGATTACTGTAGCCTCATAGTATATAGTTTGAAGTCAGGTAGTGGATGCCTCGAGCTTTGTTTGTTTGTTTGTTTTTGCTTAGGAATGTCTGGGCTCTTTTTTGGTTCCATATGAAGTTTAAGCTGGTTTTTTCCAATTCTGTGAAGAAAGTCAGTGGTAGCTTGATGGGGATAGCGTTGAATCCCTAAATTACCTTGGACAATATGGCCATTTTTACGATATTGATTCTTCCTAACCATGAGCATGGAATGTTTTTCCATCTGTTTATGTCCTCTCTTACTTCCTTGAGCAGTAAACAGATGGAAAAACATTCCATAGATTGGTTTGTATCCTTATCCTCCCTGCCCTGTTTCATTCTGCAACGAGTGTTTTTTTTTTTTTGTTGTTGTTGTTGTTGTTGTTGTTGGTTGTTTGTTTTTGCTGCTTTCTGGTTTGTTATTCCAGTGTATGTTTTTAAAATAAATCCTAAAAATATATAAGGACGTGCATAATCCATGAGTCTCAGTTTCCTGCCTTTCTCTAAATGTAATATAGAACACTTTATAAAAGAATTAAGTGAATTCATTTATTTAATAAGATATCTTATAGAGTCCTCTGTCCTGTTAGTGCTAGATATTTCTTCATCCTTTACTTATGACTACTTAGTAGTGCATTACATACATGAAATGTTTTTTCGGTCAATGCCCTATTGATGGACATTTGGGCTACTTCCAGTATACTTACTAGTACTATAAGTAAACAACTTTGTATAATGTTTCTTATTTGTGGTGGTACATTTTCAGGGTCATTTCTGGGAGTGGAATTGTTGAGTTAAAGGAGAAATATGCTGGTATTTGATAGATATTGCCAAATTTCAATTTTTATATATATATTTACAAGTATTTTGTGGAAATTTTGGCAATTTTAATAGCAATGTGCATTTTATGACACAGCTTCATCAACAGGGATTGTGGTCAAATGTAGGAGTTTTTCTGAATCTCACAGGGGAACAGATAGATAAGTTTTAGTTTGCACTTTGCTATGAGTGAAGTTGAGCATCTTTTAAAAATGTTCATTGGCTATTTGCAATTCTTGTTCTGTGAATTCTCTATTCATATCTTTAACCCACTTGAGTTTGGCCTTTTTATCTTTATATTTAAGAACTCCTTATATATTAAAAAGATTTAGACAGAGGGTGGAACAAGAGGGCAGAATAGAAGACACTACCTACAAGCACACCAATTTAACAACTATCTACACACATAAAAAAACCACCTTCATAAGAACTGCCTAAGAGCACTCAGAGTACGTGTTTTTAATTTTATATCGCTGAAAGAGGTACTGAACAGGTAGGAAAACATTCTTGAGTCACTGATACCACCCTTCCCCCATTCCCTGGCAGTGGTGGCATGGTGTGGAGAGTGATTCTGTGTACTGGGGAGAGGGACAGTCAGTGCAGGAATTTTGAGGCACTGAACTCAGTGCTGTCTTGTTATAACAGAAAGCAAAATTGGACCAAACTCAGCCGATGTCTACCCATGGAGGGATTATTTAAACTAGCCCTAGCCAGAGGGGAATTCATGATCCTAGTGATCAATACTTGGGTTCCCATAAGCCCCCTATTGTAGGCTAAAGTGCTCTGGTGCTCTAATTAAATTTGAAAGGCAGTCTAGACCACAATTGATGCTGAAAAAGCATTTGATAAAATTTAACATCCCTTCATGATAAAAAAAAAACTCCCAAAAAAACTGAGTATAGAAGGAACATACCTCAACATAATAATAGCCATATATGACAGACCCACAGCTAGTATTATACTTAATGGGGAAAAACTGAAAGGCTTTTCTCTAAGATCTGGAACATGACAAGGATGCACACTTTCATTTTTATTCAACATAGTACTGGAAGGTCTATCTAGAGCATGAGACAAGAGAAAGAAATGGCATCCAAATTGGAAAGAAAGAAGTCAACTTATTCATGTTTGCCGATGATGTGGTCTTAGATTTAGAGAAACCTGAAGACTCCACCAAAAACCTATTAGATCTGATAAACAAAATCAGTAAAGTTGCAGGAGGCAAAATCAACATACAAAAATCAGTAGCATTTTTATATACCATCAGTGAACAATCTGAAAAAGAAATTTTAAAAGTTCTTCTGTTTACAGTAGCCACAAATAAAATTAAATACCCAGGAATTAACCAAAGAAGTGAAAGTGCTCAATAATAAAGACTATAAAACACTGATGAAAGACATTGAAGAGGACACCAAAACATGGAAAGATATTCCCTGTTCATGGATTACAAGAATCAATATTGTTTAAAATGTCTATACTACCCTAAGCAATCTACAGATTCAATGCAATCCCTATCAAAATACCAATGACGTTATTCATAGAAATTGAAAACCCAATCCCTAAATTTATATGGAACCACAAAAGACCAAGACTAGCCAAAGCTATCCCAAGCAAAAAGAACAAAACTGGAAGAATAGCATTACCTGACTTCAAATTATACTACAGAGCTGTAGTAACTAAAACAGCATGGTACTGGCATAAAACAGACACATAGGCCAATAGAACAGAATAAATAACCCAGAAACAATTCCACACATTTCCAGTGAACTCATTTTTGACAGAGGTGCCAAAACATGCACTGGGGAAAAGATAGTCTCTTCGGTGAATGGTGCAGGGAAAACTGGATATCTGTATGCATAAGAATGAAACAAGACCCCTGTCTCTCACCAAATACGAAAATCAAATCAAAATCAATTAAAGATTTAAATCTAAGACCTTGAACTATGAAAGTACTACAAGGAAACATTGAGGAAATTCCCCAGGACATTGCTTTGGGTAAAAATTTTTGAGTAATACCCTACAAGCACAGGGAACCCAAGCAAAAATGGGCAAATGGGATCACATCAAGGTAAAAAGTTTCTACACAACAAAGGAAACAATCAATAAAATAAAGAGACAACCCACAATGGGAGAAAATATTTGTAAATTACCCATCTGACAAGGGATTAATAAACAGAATATATAAGGAGTTCAAATAGCTGTGTAGGAAAAAAATCTAATTATCTGAATAAGAAATGGGCCAAATATTTGAATAAACATTTCTCAAAAGCAGACATACACATGGCAAAGAGGCATATGAAAAGGTGCTCAACATCACTGATCATCGAAAAAATACAAATCAAAAGTACAATGAGATAGTATCTCACCTCTGTTAAAATGATTTATATCCAAAAGACAGGCAATAACAAATGCTGGTGAGGATATGGAGAAAGGGGACCCTTGTACACTATTGATGGTAACATAAATTAGTACAACTACTATGGAGAATAGTTTGGAGGTTCCTCAAAAAAAAAAAAAAATAGAGCTATCATATGATCAAGCAGTCCTACTGCTGGGTATATACCCAAAAGAAAGGAAATCAGTGTATTGAAGAGATAGCTGCACTCCCATGTTTGTTGCAGCACTGTTCACAATAACCAAGATTTAGAAGCAACCTATATCCATCAACAGATTAATTGTTAAAGAAAATGTGGTACTTGTACACAATCTAGTAATTGAATTATACACAATGTAATGCTAACAATTATTGTTTTATAATGTTTGATTTCTTGAGAAGTTACACCCCTCCTTGCATTTTTTAAAAAGTTTTTTTTATGATTATTCTTGATTACTTCTTCATATAACCATTAAAATCAACTTGCCTAACTTCAGAAAACATCACAAAAAAGGAATGATCCTGCGATTTGCAACAGTGTGGATAGAACTGGAGGTTATTAAGTTAATTGAAACTAGCCAGGCACAGAAAGAAAATCAACACATGTTCTCACTTATTTGTGGGATCTAAAAATCAAAACAATTGAACTCATGAAAATAAGAAGGTAGAAGAATGGTTACTAGAGGCTAGGAAAGGTGTGGGGGGGCGGTTGGGAGGGTGATGATGGTTAATGGGTACAAAAAAATGAATTAGAATGAATAAGGCCTAGTATTTGCTAGCACAACAGAGTAACTACAGTCAATAAAAATTGAATTGTACAGTTTAAAATAATACAATATAATTAGATGATTTGTATCACAAAGGGTCATTGAACGGGAGATGAATACCCCAGTTTTCATGTGATTATTATACATTTTATCCCTGTATCAAAACATCTCATGTACCCCATAAATATATATGCCTACTATTTATCCACCAAGGTTAAAACTTAAAAAAAAAGTATGTTTTGTGATATGTGGCAAATGTTTTCTTCTAGTTTAATATTGGTTTTTGATTTATTTTTTCTTTGCATATAGTGTCTCTTGCTTTGCAGAAGGCTTAACTTCTTTAGTTAAATGTATCAGTTTTTTCCTTTATTTCTGGATTTAATTAGACTCTCCAGACTCTCCACACTTCCAAGTTATAAATGAATTTACCATAGTTTCTTCTAATATTAGTATGCTTTTCTATTTTTAAATTTACTTCTTTAATCCATTTGGAGTTTAAGTTGATTTAAGGTATAAGGTTTCTATCAGCCCAAGTTTTAAAAATACATCTTTTCCCTAGATGTAGTTTTGGGATACTACCTTTTGTATTTGTGATACTACCTTTTTTAGATACTGACTTTCCATATGTAGCTGACCTATTTTGTGGCTTTCTAATTGTTCAATTGGTCTTTCCGAATTTTCATGTGCCAATACCATACCACTTTTATTATCATTGTTTTATAAATGTTCAATTTCTTGAAGAATTACATGCCCCTTTGCACTTTTTAAAAAGCTTTTTTTCTGGTTATTTTTGTATTCCTTTTTCATTTAACCTTTTAAATCAACTTGTTTAACTCCAAAGGAAAAGTTTCAATTTTTATTAGGAAACTGTTAACTGTCTGTATTAATTTAGTGTTAATTATTATCCTAATGATGTTGAGTAATCTTTTCTAAGAACATGGGATGTCTTTTCATTAGTTCAGCCTAGTTTTTTATATTTAGTAGTTGCTTAAAACACCTTTAAGCACTTTCTTGAAGTTTTCCTCGCATAGATTCTGCATGTTTCTTGTTAGATTTATCTGTTGTGCTTTTTGACACACACACACACACACACACACACACACACACACAGACACACACGGCTACTTTAGCATGAATATACATCCTGTGTTTCTGTATTAAGATTCTGTATTTGAGGCTTAGGCTCATGTGTGGTTTTTTTCATTTTACCAAGAGATTTTTTTTTTTTTTTTCTTGTGAGGTAGTTTTGATGAGTCAGTAATTTGGGAGAGAATGATTCTTAGCATCTGTGGAAATTATTATTAATTTTTATTCATATGTCTTTTTGCATTATTGTTGCAAAAAGGCATGCCACGTAAAATTTATCTTCTCACCAGTTTCCAGGTGTACAGTACAATATTGTCAACCACATGCACATTGTTGTGCAACAGACCTTCGTCCTGTCTCTTACACCACCTAAACAACAATTTCTTACCTCCCACTCCCCCTAGCCCCTGACCATTACCATTTTACTTTCTGTTTCTATATTCTACTTATATACCTAATAAGTAAAATATGTAGTATTTGTCTTTTTGTGACTGGCTTGTCTCACTTAGCATAATGTCCTTAAGATTTATCCACATTGTACTATATAACAAGATTCCCTTCTTTTTCATTGATGAATAGTATTCAGTTGTATGTGGATACCATCATTTCTTTATCAGTTCTTTCAGTGATGGTCATTTAGGTTGTTTCTGCCTCTTGGCTATTATGAATAATGCTAATTGAACATAAGTATGCAAATGTCTCTTCTAGATCCTGCTTTCATTTATTTTAAATATATACTCAGAAGTTGTATTGCTGGATTATATGGTAGTTCTAGTTTTATTTTTTTAGAAATCTTCATATCATTTCCATACTTGCTGCCATTTTACATCCCTACCAGCAGTGCAAAAAGATTCCAGTTTTTCTACATCCTTGCCAATATTTGTTATTTTCTCTTTTTACTGGTGGTGGTCACCCTAAGAGGTGTGAGGTGATACTTCATTCTGATAAAGATCTTTTTAAATGGTGAATTTTACTAATTGATTTTCTAATTTGGACCATCTTAGCATTCCTATAATAAATTTCATTAAGTCCTTACGTGTTATGATTCTTTGCTATTCTTTTTATTATGTTCTTTTAAAAAATTTAACATTTTTTAATTATAAGATTTTTGTATTGGTATTCATAAGTGAGATTTCCCTGTAGAGAGAGTGTGTATGTGTATGTGCTGTCTTTATCAGATTTTGATGTTGATGTTATATCAGATACACAAAAGTTTTAAAATGTACATAAAGGCAAAAATGGAGGCCATTTGAAACCTTCTTGGAACTTGTGTCTTTTGCTTCTTCTCTATCCCAGTTTCACTGCTTTACTGCAGATCATAATCACTTCATATTTATTCAGTTAATCTTCTAACTGACTTGATTTTGTTGTCTCACCTTTGTTTAATTCATCCTTAGGTGACATCATGGATAATCTAAAATGTACCTCCATTAATATTTAGAAATATTTGCACATTCTTTTCCCTCTGTCCCATATGTTTTTCATCTTGCCTCTAAAAATTGTTTATTCATCATTCAAAACCTACTCTCTATACTTGTGTTTTCTTTATAAATTGTCACCAAATCTCTTTCCCTAGGGTTCATCACGCTTAGCTGTCTACTACTTTTGTATTTTCTATGATGTTACATCTTACTTTGTGACTTGAAAAACTTATATTTTTCTTTACTAAAAGATTCTGAACACTTTGAGGGTTGTCATGGTCCCTAATAACTATCACAGTGCCTTACATAAAGTAGTTACTTTTTAGTTTTCTTTTTACAAATTTTTTCCATAAGTTACTGGGGTACAGGTGGTATTGGGTTACATGAGAAAGTTCTTTAGTGGTGATTTGTGAGATTTTGGTGCGCCCATCACCCAAGCAGTATATCCTGCACCATACTGGTAGTCTTTTATCCCTCTCTTCCCTCCCATTCTTCCCCTCAAGTTCCCAAAGTTCATTGTATTGTTTTTATGCCTTTCTCTCCTCATAGCTTAGCTCCCACATATCAGTGAGAACATACAATGTTTGGTTTTCCATTCCTGAATTATTTCACTTAGAATAATAGTCTCTAGTCTCATCCGAGTCACTGCAAGTGCTGTTAATTAATTCCTTTTTATGGCTGCATAGTATTCTATCATATATATAGGGCACAGTTTCTTTATCTATTTGTGTTTGATGGGCATTTGGGTTGGTTCCATGATTTTACAATTGTGAATTGTGCTGCTATAAACATGCGTGTGCAAGTATGTTTTTCAAGCAATGACTTCTTTTCCTCTGAGTACATATCCAGTAGTGGGATTGCTGGACCAAATGGTAGTTCTACGTTTAGTTCTTAAAGGAATTTTCATGTTGTTTTCCATAGTGGTTGTACTAGTTTACATTCCCACCAGCAATGTAGAAGTGTTCCCTGTTCACTGCATCCACGCCAATACCTGCTTTTTGGTTTTTTGATTATACCTTTCTTGCAGGAGTAAGGTTAGGTATTGCACTGTGGTTTTGATTTGCATTTCCCCAATCATTAGCGATGCTGAGCATTTTTTTTTATATGTTTGTTGGCCATTTGTATATCTTCTTTTGAGAATTGTCTATTCATGCCGTTAGCCCACCTTTCAATGGGATTGTTAGTTTTTTTCTTACAGATTTGTTTGTGTGCCTTGTAGATTCTGGACGTAGGTCCTTTGTCAGATGTGAAGATTTTCTCCCACTCTGTGGGTTGTCTGTTTACCCTGCTGACCGTTCCTTTTGCTGTGCAAAAGTTCTTTGGTTTAATTAGGTCCTGGCTATATATTTGTTTTTATTTCATTTGCATTTGGGTTCTTGGTCATGAAATCCTTCCTTAAACCAATGTCTAAAAGGGTTATTCATGTTATCTTCTAGAATTTTTATCATTTCAGGTCTTATTCAAAGCATCTAGTTTGATACATTTTCAGTATCTGCTTAATATTGTTAGATCAAGTCTTAGGTTTAAGTCCTTAATCCATCTTGAGTTGATTTTTGTATAAGGTGAGAAATGAGGATCCAGTTTCATTCTCCTACATGTGACTAGTCAATTATCCCTACATGTGGCTAGCCAATTATCTCCTACATGTGGCTAGCCAACTATTTGTTGAAAAGGTTTTCTTTTATCCTCTTTGCTTCTGTTTGCTTTGTTGAAGATCAGTTGTCTGTAAGTATTTGGGTTTATTTCTGGGTTCTCTATTCTGTCCCATTGGTCCATGTGCCTATTTTTATACAGTGCCATACACATCCTGTGCTCACGGATGGGTAGAATCAATATTGTGAAAATGACCATACTGCCAAAAGCAATGTACAAATTCAGTGCAATCGCCATCAAAATACCACCGTTATTCTTCACAGAATTAAAAAAAAAAAAAATTCCAAACTCCGTATGTAACCAAAAAAGAGCCCACACAGCCAAAGCAAGACTAAAGAAAAATAACAAACCTGGAGGCATCACACTACTTCATTTCACAGTATACTATAAGGCTATAGTCCCCAAATAAGTGTTTAATTGTACTTACTTTCATTTGCATGCCCTTTTCTGCACTGTTAAAGGTGAGAACATTCATTCAATAGACAGTTTTCTTCCTTTCTGATGACTATGGATTTATGGTACCTATAGACTGAATGAACCTTATTGGGGTGAAATGCCCTTAAATTATGTTGTTAGTAGTAATATCCTACCCTTCACTTTTGTGTAGTCTGCTTTCTTTTGTCAGGGATAAACCTGCTTTGTAGTAATATCCTACCCTTCACTTTTGTGTAGTCTGCTTTCTTTTGTCAGGGATAAACCTGCTTTGTGGGGTATTAATTTCCTTCTAGAATGATGAAATAAGAGTATCAGGAGTATCAGAGTTAAGCTAAATTCTCTCTGCTTCTCCGCTGACTGAAATTAGATTCTGTTACAGAGAGCATCAATCATGGCCTCAGGTACTGATGGTTTATTGCATATAGGAGGACATGTAATCTGGTGTGTGTTCTTTCATGTTCTGCAGCCTTTTGCTTCCCTTGATAGCCAACCCATTTTCGTAAACAAGGGAACAGGAGTGGTTGAAGCTATGGTTGCTCTTTGTAGTTTAGACATAGTAGAGAGTCATGACCTATATCCCAATCCCATTTTAAAACTTTATTTGCATTTGTAAACTAACAATATTAAGCAGATACTGAAAATGTATCAAACTGGATGCTTTGAATAAGTTTTATTCACAGGGTTTGATTGCACAGTAAACTTCCATTTACTAGATTGGCAAATGTCTGATGTGTTAGGACTTAATAAACTTGGATAACTCTTCCTTCCCTCAGGTTAACACTTTAAATTATTTGTTCATAAAATATAATTCATATGTTGGAAAAATCAATCCAATTTCCTCTATTCTGTTTTCTTTACTTACATTATATATGCTTATTTTATTTGTGGATACAAATCTTTTAAGAGTAGAATAAACCCATAAACTCTGTCTGAATTGTAAGGTGCCAAGTATCCAAGATTTTAACTAATTTTGTCACATTTTAAAGTGTTGTGTGTTGTTAGCTAAATTTTTTTTATGAGCAGATAACTCCTGCCTGGGATATGTATGTTGTAGAGTATTAATAAATACCATTATTCATGTATTAAACCTTTATTTTTCAGCTCTTGATTCTGCACAGAGTGGTCGGTCTACCAGTTACTCTCCAAGACCAACAGACAGCTCTTTCAGTTCTAGTTCAGATTTGGTAAGTTATGCTTGTTTTGCTTATTAATTTATGCTATATTAATAATTGTTTTTCTCATAGTCTAGCTTTACCTTATAAAAATGTTGAGTCAATAAATAGTAGAAATAAAAAATTAGTGTAAACAAAAATAGTAACAAAAGTAAACAAAAATATGTATGACTATTTAAAAACATAGGAAAGAAAAATGTAAATGAAAATAAAATAAAAATGTAAATGAATACCATTCCTCACATTTATAAAAATAATGCTTTCATTGCTATTTACAAAACACTTTTTATCAACATATATACATGTATATATATAGACACACACACACACACACACACACACACACTACGTGTGTACAGTTTATCCTTGAACAATACAGGGTTAGGGATGCTGCCCACTCAAAAATCTGAGTAAAAATTTGACTCCGCAGAACTTAACTATTAATAGCCTACTGTTAGCCAGAATCCTTACTGATAACATATGCAATTGATTAGCACATATTTGTTTGTTGTATATATTATATACTGTATACAATAAAGTAAGCTAAAGAAAAGAAAATGTTACTAAGAAAATCTAAGGAAGAGAAGATATATTTACTATTTAATTAGGAATAGATCATCGTAAAAGTTGTAATCCTCATCATCTTCACATTGAGTAGGATGAGGAGGAGGAGGGAGAGGCAGTGTTGGTCTTGCTGTCTCATTGATATCAGAGGCAGAAGAGGGTGGAGGGGGTAGAATGTGGGGCAGGAGAGGCAGGCACACTTGGTGTAACTTTATGGAAATGCATCGTTATTTCTGCCTGACTTTTGATTTTTTGTTTCTCTAGTATGTTTTTACATGGTACCAATCCTTATTCTACTGTTTACTTTAGCTTCACAGCCTGTATCATAGAACTGTCTATGTCATAAAAGAAGCCAAAAGGGTCTTGAGTAATCAACACTCCTGCCAGATTGTCTGTCAGTTTGTTTTCTGGCACTGCTTCTTTTATGTCTTCTTCCTTGTTGCCTATAACTGGTTGTTAAGAATTCATCTCCATCAAGTTGTCTTCTGTTAATTCCTCTGGTGTTGTATCTGTTAGCTCTTTAATTTTTCTAAGCTCCATTGAAACCCTTCACCTTTCACCTTTTTTTTTTTTTTTTTTTTTTTTTTTTGTTGTATCCACAATCTCTTTTTCTTGATGAGCTCTTGTAAATTTTATGAAGTCATGTTAGACATCTGGAACAGTTTTCTCCTACAGAGATTTCTTTTCTGAGTCTTGATGACTTTCACAGCTTTTTCTGTAACAGTAATGGCATCTTCAATGGTATAATCCTTCTAGACTTTTATGATGTTCTCTCTCTTGGGTTCTCTTCCATTTCATTGACTATCCTTTCCATAGAGCACAATGTATGATGAACCTTAAAGGTCAGTGTGACCCCCTGATCTAGAGGCTGAAGATGTGCTTGGAAACACATAAACTACTTTAATGCCCTTGGTGTTGAACTCATAGGATTCTGGGTGACCAGTGCCATTGTCAATTTCAAAATAACTTTAAAAGGCAGTCCCTTACTGGAAAAGCACTTACTGATTTCAAGGACAAAGCACTGATGGAACCAATTCAGAAAAAGGATTCTTGTTTTCCAAGCCTTCTTGTTGTGTTACGAAGAAACTAGCAATTGGTGTTTATCTTTTCATTCAAAGCTTGAGGGTTAGCAGCATTATAGATAAGGGCAATCTTGGTCATAAACCTGACTGCATTAGACAAAACAGTAGAGTTAGCCTATCCAATTGTGCCTTAAATTCTGGTGCTTGCTTCTCTTTCTTACTAATAAATATCCTATGTGGCATTTTTTTTTTTCCTGGAATAGGGCACTTTTGCTCCCATTAAAAACTTGTTTAGGCAGATACCCTTTTTCCTCAGTGATTTTGTTTACTGGAATCTGGGAATGTCTCTGCTGCTTCTTGGTCTGCAGAAGCTGCTTCTCCTATTACCTTTACGTTTTTTAAGCACAACCTATTTCTAAAATTATCAAGCCATCCTTTGCTGGCATTAAATTCTCCAGCGTTAGATCCTTCACTTTCCTTTTGCTTTAAGTTGTCATAAAATGGCTTCACAAATCTTGAATCATATTAAAGTCTAAAGGTCTGCCTTTCTCATAGCAATCCTGTACCCACATAAAAGCTACATTTTTAATATAACATTAAAAGGTATTTCACAAAAGTACATTTTCCTTCACAAGTTTCCTTTTCTTTTTTTAAAGAACTATACTTAGATTTAACTTTTACTAGTGTATATATAAACTCATGCAAATGAGGCCTTAGGAAAGAGGGGTTGACTGTATTTCAGTAGCGTGTTCTCAATACTATATTACAGTGTTCTCTATTTGTTAACTAGTTTCATTTCCTGAAATAAAAGAGCGCAAGTAATGCATCTCTAAAGGATCCTGCTTAGATTTACATTTTAAATGTATATGCAGAAACATATTATGATAAGTATTTATGAACAAAGGTAAGAAATATCACTTAGGTGGGCATAGTGGCTCATGCTTGTAATCCCAGCATTTTTGGAGACTGAGATGGCCAATTGCTTGAGCCCAGGAGTTCGTGACCAGCTTGGGCAACATGGCAAAAACAAATACAAAAAATTAACTAGACATAGTGGCATGTGCCTATAGTCACAATTACTGGGAAGACTGAGATGGGAGAATCACCTGAGCCTGGGAGGTTGAGGTTGCAGTGAGCCGTGATTGTGCCGCTGCAATCCAGCCTGAGCAACGGAGTGAGACCTTGTCTCAAAAAAAAAAAAAAAAAATTCACTCAATAACATGTTGTCAACACTAGATTACAAGGTTATCTATTTGTTAAACAGTTCAATTCTTTGAAAGAATATAACTCAAATTGCATCACTAAAGAAGCATGTTAAATCTAAACTTTTATTTATTTTTATTGATGTATAATATTTGTACATATTTAATCGGGGTATATGATGTTTTGTTACATGACTTGAATGTGTAATGATCAAGCAAGAGAATTTAGGATATCCATCACCTCGAGAATTTATTTCTCTGTGTTGGGAACATTTCAAGACTTATCTCCTAACTATTTTGAAATATACATATTTTTTCAACTATAGTCACCCTAATCTACTATTAAACATTAGAACTTATTCCTTCTAACTGTATGTTTGTACCCATTAACCAACTTCTCTTTGGTGGGGGTCCCTCCCACCCCCTGACACCCACACCTTTCCCAGTCTCTGGTATCTCTATCATTCTACTTTCAATCTCCATGAGATCAACTTTTTTAGTTCCCATATGTGAGTGAGAACATGTTATATTTGTCCTTCTGTACATGATCCTTATGCTGGATTTATATATCTTTAAATGGCAGGAAACTGCAGCTCCAGATCCCAATTTATAGTACACACCAAGCAGTTCCAGCAGTTAATGAATGTCATGACTTTTTCTGCTTCTTGGAAGTACTGCCAGCATCATTAGTGGCATTTTATATGGCTCCCCTGATGTTATTCAAGGTGTACGTTACTGCACTAAACATAGTGAAAAATATGCAGGAACCACAAGAGATCACTTTTTACCAATATTTGCAATTTACTGGAGAGACCGCAACAGGAATAGGAGGTGGCTACGAAATTATTACAGTAGTACAGTATGTGCTACGGTTAGTTTTATACAGTCATGATTGAATACTGCATATTTGTTTACACTTCTCTATGTTTGTTTACATTTGTCTTGGTTATAAATGTGCCACTTATGGCCTGTGTTTGTGTGCATAAATTTTGATAAACTTTAACTTTTCATAATAGACTCATGTATATTTTACAGTAGTAAATTATAAAATTAACTAGTATCTACATATATTTTATGCATTCATGATATACTTAACTTTTTCTTATGTTTTTTGAGATTTCTCAAATTGTCACAAATCTTCAGAAAGTTTTCTAATATATTTATTAAAGAAAAATGCACATATAAGTGGACCTGTGCAGTTCAAACCTGTGTTGTTCAAGGGTCAACTGTGTATGCACACATGGTATATAATATATAAAATGTATATAGATCAATTTTGTTACTTTTAAGAGGCCTTTTAAAAGAGCCCATTCACAGTAATTAGAAATGTAAAATAACCTAGAATAGATTTAAAAATAAAGTCTTTAGGTTTAAATGTAGAAAACTGTAAAATGTTATTGAAAACTGAAACCAGAATAATCGGAGTGACAGTATATTCTGCGTGGGAGTTCTCCATTGTTGATACATCACATGTTTCAATGGAATTCTCCTTCATTCACTCTTTCATCTTCGTTTCATCTACCTTTTGTCTCTAATTCATCATCCAAGCGGCTCTTGCTAAAGACACCAATGACTTCTTTGTTGCTAAATTCATTGGATACTTTTGAATTTATCTCATAAGAACTCCTAACATTGGTATAAATGATCATTTTTTAAAAAACGTTTTAACTCTTCACTTTGTGATAACACATTGTCTTGTTTTTCTTCATGCTTCTCCGAATGCTATTTTATTCCTCTGCCTACTTTTCCTCTACCCTTCCCCCCATATAAATGTTGTAATGTTTAGAGTTTGACACAGGATCATCTTCTTCTTCTGTTAATCTGCACGCTAAACCTCAGGTGATGTTACAGACTCCAGTGATTTTTTTTTTGTACTGTCTGCATGGTGACAGTTCTTAACCTCATCTTTATTTAGATGTCCAATTTTTCATTGAACGTATTTCTGATATTTCACAAAAATCTCCATCTCTTTATTCCTCAAACTGAATACCCCTGGTCTTCTCTACAAATGAGTTTTTCTGACATTCCCCATTGTTGGTAGATTCCTTTTCTGTCTACCCACATGTTCATGTCAGAAACTTAGTACTTCACTTTGTCCTTTCTGTCTTGTCTACCTCCTTCAACCAATTCATTCTGACACTTCATCCAATCAGGTCAATGTTTTGTCTTGAACTATTGTGGTTGTTTCCTAAGAAATCTGTCTACTATCTCTCTTGATCCACTTTCTTCTTGTTAGCAACTATCATGATCTTTTGCAAACATAAATTGAATCATGCTATTTTCATATGCAACTCTTCAGTGGATTCCTATTTTACTTTAGCATCAATATCCTTTACGGTGACTATCGGCCATGTGCGATATGACCCTGGCTAACACTTTTAATTTCTTATAGTGTTCTCCCTCTCTCAACCTGTCCCACATTACTGACATTTCACTTTTCTTAGCTTTTCAGTGTCTTTTCTGCTTCAGATCTTTTATGCAATCTGTTTCCTCTACCTTACTCTTACTCATTCTTCAGGTCTCATCTTAAATATGTCACTTATTAGAAAAGTCCTTCACTGGCTCCCCACTCTAATTAGGCCTGAAAGTTATATGTTCAAAGTGCCTAATATTTGTTCTTCATAACAGTTTTCTCAAATTGTAATTATATTTGCAAGTGTATGATTATTTGACTAATGTCATTTCTACCCATCAGAATGTCTGCTCCAAGAGGGTCACATTATAGATGCTAAATGAGTATCTGTTTGAATAAATGAATGCATTGAGCTTGTGTGCTCAGCCAGTTTTAATGCTATTTCATATGCTTGCTTTTGATGTTTCAGTGTCAATCAGCTAAAGCCTATACTCCATTTTATATTAGTTTTTTATATTAACTTTGCATTTTTAGCTTGAATAATCAACACATTTATAAGATTTTCATTAAAAGAGTATTTTTAATCAGTAATTAAGAGATAATTTTTTCACAAAGTTTGAAAAATTTATTCTTAAAAATTAAAATCTAGATGTATTAAAAAGTTCTTAGTTTGACTTTTTATGTAACAGTTGAGATATGTATTGCTACTTAACTTTTCTGTTTATTTGATTTCCTATTAGCCAATGTTCTTCTTAAGTTATGTTATCTTCTTAAGATATATATATATTAATATATATATTAAATATATAATATTAAATTATAAATAGTATATAATAAATTATAATAAGTAATATAGATTAAATATACATTATTTAATACATATGTATTTATGTATATTATATGATATATATTTCATTGGACTGGGCCCATAAAACATATGCAAATAGTTATTTTTTACTTAATGAGTTAATAAATAACTGAACAGTTATTTGTATTAGCTGTTCCCTTCAAAGGTATTGTTTCTACTCCACTCTTTCTAAGTAAAGTAAGAGTGTGCTGCATATCATTTCTTCTGTGTGAAAGGGTAGAGAGATATAGCCTATGATTAGAGGGACTGATAAAAGAAAAAAGTTTCCTTCTCCTTTTTACCTTTTTTGCATTTTTATTACAAATATTATTGTTATGCTATTTTAAAGTTCATGACCTCCTGGGAGGTATGGCAGATAATTGGTTGGAGACTCTTTGATGATATACCTGCTTTGAGTTGTAACTTGCCAAACTCTGTTCTGTATTTAGAAAATTTCTATAATAGGGATTTTAAGAATGTATCCTTTGAAGTGATTGAATGTATTTTTTAAATTTAAGCATGGTTTATAGCAAAATTATTAATTTTTTTTAGCTATCTGAAGATGAAGATCAAGTATCACAGCAAATTGAAGATTCAAATAGGATGCCCATCAAAACCAAAGAAACAACTAATAATTTTTATGTAGAAAGGATGGAAAAACTTTCAGGTGATAGGATTATTAAAAACAATGACAAAATTCATAAACAGAGTGAGAATTTCTACCAGTTCTCAGTGAAATGTAATACAGATCAGTTTCCACAATCACAGTGCAATTCAGCACACATCTTGCAAAACAAAACCAATGATAATTGCATTCTGCAGGTTGCAAGATGTGATGTAGGGATACAAACAGAGAGTGAATCTGTACTGGAGGAAAAATTAGATGCTGCCATACAGTGTAATCTAATTTCAAAATGTACATGTAGAAGTGATGTTTCTCTTTGCAACCTTGAAAGGTGCAGTGAAAGTATTAAGGCAGATACCACTGGAGGGCAGGAAATCCTTAAGAAAAAGTAATATTCTAAAACCTCTACCTAGGACGTAGAATTTCACTTGCCCTTAGAAAACAATAGTAAATGTTGAAAATTTCATTAACATTTTAAGAAATGAGAAAATGTAGCTAAGCACAAGCTGACAGTGTTCAGAGAGTATATTTATGGTTCATGTTAAAACATTTTAATATTATTAATGTATGTATTTAACTTTTATATAGACATTTCATTAATAGCTTTGGTATATGGCCGAGTTTTTAGAAAATAATAGCAAATTTACTAGCATTCTTATGTATATTCAGTATATTATAATGATATGCTGTTATGGGTTAAAAATGTGCTGAATTGCTTTCTTCCTTGTTGCATTTATTTAGATATTCTTTGTAGTTGCATCTTCTGGCAAAAATGTTCTCTTTCAAGATTTTAAGATAGAAAATAATACCTAATATATTTTTTGTCCTCGTTATAATAATTTTGTTAGCCATTTCTCTTTAGTATTTTATTCCCATTTAATCCTAGTATTAATGTATAGATAATATACATATCTTCTCTTGCATGACATAGTTGTTTTTGTTGGTGCTGGTATTAATTCAAAGGAAATGTCCTATAGGATTAAAAGATGTTTTAATGCTTTTATAAAAGAATTGTTTGAAATTGAAAAATAATGATTTATGTTACTAATTTTAATGATGCTAAGATTCTTTTCATAAATATAATAACAAGATTTCTTATTTCTAAAAAATAGGCTTTGTTTCTAACACAACACTGATTTTGTATCAAGATTTAAATGTTTGTATTCTTTCAAGGTACAGAAGAGGGCATTCCAATATCTAACTGAACCCCAAATCAAATTGTTAGAGGTTTCTGTGCCTTTAAAGAAAACAATGGTTTTGTGTTACATTTTTATATACAGATATATCACTCAAGAGTGTGTTTTGCAGAGGTGATTTGAGGCCTAGCAATTTAGAAACACCAATTGCTAAAGTAGTAATCTTCAGATTTTTAGCTAGTTTTAGGAAGGTTTTTTTTGTTACCTGACAGAGTACAATAAGCTCCTAAGTATTTTCTTCCAGCTTAATGATCAACTCATGAAAGGGGAATATAATTATCTGATATATGTATGCTGATAGTTTTTCAAAAGGCCAGATTTTTATCCTGATACTACATGAAAGGTACTCCATTGTGGATTGATTGTCCTGAGCATTATTTTGAAAAATACTGCACTCCATAGCAGTGAAGACTGATACATAAAAAAAAAGAAGATCTATATCAATGACAGTAGAATAAACTTGAGCTGTGAATCTTGGGTTGGTTTCAAGTATCAAATCAACTGATTTTTTCCAAATATCCATCAAAGCCTAGCAATACTGAAAGTACATTAATTACAAGAGTTCACACCTAGTTCTGTTTTTATCAATATCATAATATAGCAGTTAAGCTCAATAAGATGAAGAATTTCAGGGCTTTAAAAAATGCAGTGACCACTCATGGTGAGAGCAGAGGAAGGTGCAGTGCAGTAAAGAATTTCATCTTGCCCCAAAAGAGGTCTTGCCATTGCCCTTGGCTTCTGGGAGGTAACCTCGAAGCCCTTGGAATGTCATGGCTAATGCGTGTCTTTATTTGCCTGGGAAGCCTGGGTCAATTTAGATAGTAACAATATGATTTAGGATGGAGACATTGAGTAAAGCAGTAACAGCTTGCCTTCTTAAGGGGTCAGACTGAGATTGGATAGTCAGCCACACCACTGTGATTGAGCCCCAGTAAACACTTTGAATATCAAGGCTCAGGTGAACTTCCTTGGTTGGCAGTACTTCACGTGAATTGTGACAGTCATTGCCAGGAAAGTAATACTGTCCATGACTCCATGAGAGAGGATGACTGAAAACTCCCCATTTGTTACTTTACTAGACTCTGTCCTATGTGTTTCTTCTCTTAGTTGATTTTAACTGGCTTCCTTTTCCTATAATAAACCATAACTGTGAATATAATATCTTTGAGTGTGTTCTGTGAGTCCTTCTAATGAATTGCCAAATCTGAGGGTGGACTTGGAACACACGGACTTGCTGTTGGTATCAGAAGTAAACACAGTTTTATGGACTTACCCTAACTTCACAATTGCTAATTCCTTAGATGCTTTAAGGAGATAAATATATTCAGGGTGGAAAGTGAGTATAGATTTGCACAATAAGCCATCTTATGTAATTATAATATACTTCTGAAAATGCATTACTGGTTTGGACTTTGTCTTGGTGAAATCATTTGATGAAAATATAAATAAAAAGCAATTGAAGTAGACATTGTTTTTCATTCCATGTTTGTCATTTAATGTTTATAAAGCAGAGTAAATTCTAGCTAAGTTATATCCAGATGAAACAAAATGAAAAATGATTCAGCACACATTTCTAATGTAAACTGCCAATCAGAATGACTTCAGATAAGATAGTATATATTCAGTAAGGGCTGATGCTATACAGGATTGCCATATTTGTGAAACAGTACATTGTTTTGGTCCACAACAACTCTAGAAAGTTTCCATCTGTAATAAGATGAGAGGGTATCTTTAGGGGTAGTTTCATGTAATTTACTTTTAAAGCATGCATAACAATTGTAATTTATTTATAATTTCTTGGTTAATTTTTATTTTCCTCCATGACAATGTAGCAGTGTAGCAAATGCTGTCTGTGCCCTGCTCACATTTCCTGGGCACCCCCCATTTTCATACATGCCGGCCTGACTTGCAGCTGCCAGTGCATGACTTGTTTCCTAAAGGGTTTCTTTTGGCTGCCAATACCTCTTTTGCCTTGGAGAGGCAGATGGAAGTACCAAAGTGTTAATGCTGTTTGAGCACAGTTGTTTTAAACAATAACCGAATAGGAATTGGTGAATGAATGCTTCTCCCTTGCCTCTTGGGCAGGATAAGTCTTTGAAAGTGTGTTGTACAACTCTGCTTCCTCAAAAGTATCCACTGACCAGTAACGGTAGCATCAGTACTGGCTGGGAACTGGTTAGAAATGAAAATTTGTGGAACCCACTCCCAAATTACTGAATCAGAGTCTCAGGCAGTAGGTCCTGGAATCTGTAGAGTGATGTCTGTGCTCTCTCATGTTGGAAAACCCTATTCCTGCTGAGTTCCTCAGAAGAATTAACTTAAGTTGCTCACAATGGTAACTTGCTTAGTAACACATACTTTATTACTTTCCTTCTTTTCCTGTCTGTCTCCTTTCTCACTTCCATGTGTTTGCTGATTTCATACCCCAAACAAACTATATGTACATGATTCCTTGCCTCATGGTTTGTTTTTGGGGCAAGTCAAATTAAGACAGGCAGAGATGGTGGCAAGTAGATGAATGAATTGGCTTCACAGGTATATCTAAAAGGTTAACCTTGCTAGTTTTTGTAGTTTTACCATTCTCTAGTTTCAGATTTCCATTTCTACCATCTGCTGAAAATTTAGTATGTGGGTGAAGTGGCATATTAGGTACAAGTAAAGAGATAATTTATGAAGTGAAATATATATATATAAACGATAAATTATCAAGAATGCCAGAAGAGAAAAGAAATAGAAAATATGAAAGAGTGGTTAAACAATAATGACAGAATGAGATGATTTATGTGTTTAATAGAAGTACCACAGTATAGGAGAGAGAAAGAATAGAGGCATAATTTGAAGAGCTAATAGCTGAGAATTTTTCCAGAATTGATCTTTTATATAATCCACAGATTCAGGAAGACCAGCAATTTCCAAGTTTGATTTAAAAAACTGAAATATATATTCTAGTCCCAACATAATAAAATGACAGAGCCTCAAAGTCAAATGAACAACAGCCACTGAAGAGAAAGACTACTTTCTTAGAAAAGACGGCTACAGTGTCAGATGACTCACTAATAGCAATGATGGAAGCCAAAAGACAGTGTAATAATACCTTCCAAATGCTGATAGAAAATTATTGGCATTCCAAAATTGTGTTTCCAGCCCTGGTTTTGAAATTACAAAAGTAGCCACTACTAGCATGAAGGATCTGCTTCTGTAGGATTTGGTGACTTATATTTAGGGTCTTTATACTATATATAGATAAGCACTTTCTCTTTCACTATAGGAAAGGTTTTTCCTGATTGTATCTCTGTTTGCTCTTCAACCCATATGTTCAACCATTTTCTTATTTCTTATATGTCTTTAGGCCTTTTTAAGAGACTTCATAGCACTTGAAATGGCTTTAACCACAGGCATTTGTTTTATTTTTGCAGTGCTGTCTCTGTTGGTCTACAGTGTGTAACCCTTTATGCCTGTTGCTCAGGAGATACCATGTGTTTTCTCATTTCTTTCAAGCTTCTCTTTAATACTTAATTCTTCTCATGCACTGCTTGAATTTTTTTTTTTTTTTGGAGACGGAGTTTTGCTCTTGTTACCCAGGCTGGAGTGCAATGGCACGATCTCGGCTCACCGCAACCTCCGCCTCCTGGGTTCAGGCAATTCTCCTGCCTCAGCCTCCTGAGTAGCTGGGATTACAGGCACGCGCCACCATGCCCAGCTAATTTTTTGTATTTTTAGTAGAGACGGGGTTTCACCATGTTGACCAGGATGGTCTCGATCTCTTGACCTCGTGATCCACCAGCCTCGGCCTCCCAAAGTGCTGGGATTACAGGCTGAAATTTTAAAATCAGGACACATAGGCATATTTAGGAAGTTGAGTGACTATGTATATTTTATATGTGTATAATATATATCATAAGCTATATATAATATAATTGATATCTATAAATGTCTACAATGTGAAAGAATGGCAAGACAAACTCATGAGATAATACACACAGTGAATTGAGGTAGCTGAGCTGGTAGGTGTCTGAGGGGTGTGTGTGTGTTCATTTGGTGTATTATGTGGTTCAGTTCTGATGGGCACAGGTTTGTGTGTTCACCTGGTATTTCTTATGGGCACAACTGCATATCAGCCAGCGTGATATTTGCATTATGCTCAAATTGTTTCCAAATATGTCAGTCATGTGGAAACAAATTTGCCTTTTCAAAACAACTTGGACCAGCAAAACTATTTTCTGAGTCTGTATTGTCTTTTAATTTTCTTTTTCTTTTTTGATCTGCTTTTTTAAAAATTATTTACTATACCTTAAGTTCTGGGATACAGGTACAGAATGTGCAGGTTTGTTACATAGGTATACATGTGCCATGGTGGTTTGCTGCACCCATCAACCCATAATCTACATTATGTATTTCTCCTAATGCTCTCCTTTCCCTAGTCCCCCACTCCCTGACAGGCCCTGATGTGTGATGTTCCCCTCTCCTGTGTTCATGTGTTTTCATTGTTCAACTCCCACTTATGAGTGAGAATATGGAGTGTTTGGTTTTTGGTTCCTGTGTCAGTTTGCTGAGAATGGTGGTTTCTGGCTTCATCCATGTCCCTGCAAAGGACATGAAGTCATCCTTTTTTATGGCTGCATAGTATTCCATGGTGTCTATGTGTCACATTTTCTTTATCCAGTCTATCATTGATGGACTTTTAGGTTGGTTCCAAATATTTGCTATTGTGAATAGTGCTGCAATAAATATACGTGTGCGTATGTCTTTATAGTAGAATGATTTACAATCCTTTGGGTATATTCCCAGTAATGAGATTGCTGGGCCAAATGGTATTTCTGGTTCTCGATCCTTCAGGGATTGCCACAATGTCTTCCACAATGGTTGAACTAATTTACACTCCCACCAACAGTGTAAAAGTGTTTCAGTTTCTTCACATTCTCTCCAGCATCCATTGTTTCCTGACTGTTTAATGATTTCCATTCTAACTGGTGTGACGTGGTATCTCATTGTGGTTTTGATTTGCATTTCTCTAGTGATCAGTGATGATGAACTTTTTTTCATAGGTTTGTTGGCTGCATAAATGTCTTCTTTTGATAAGTGTCTATTCAAATCTTTTGCCTACTTTTTGATGAGGTTGTTGGTTTTTTTCTTGTAAATTTGTTTAAGTTCTTTGTAGATTCTGGATATTAGCCCTTTGTCAGTTGGATAGATTGCAAAAATTTTCTCCCATTCTGTAGATTGCTTGTTTACTCAGATGATAATTTATTTTGCTGTACAGAAGCTCTTTAGTTTAATTAGATCCCATTTGTCTATTTTGGCTTTTGTTGCCATTGCTTTTGGTGTTTTAGTCATGAAGTCCTTGCCCATGCCTATGTCCTGAATGTTATTGCCTCAGTTTTCTTCTAGGGTTTTTGTGGTTTTACATCTTACATTTCAGTATTTAGTCCATCTTGAATTAATTTTTGTATAAAGTGTAAGGAAGGGATCCAGTTTCAGTTTTCTGCAGATGGATAGCCAGATCTCCCAACACCATTTAATAATAGGGAATTCTTTCCCTATTGCTTGTTTTTGTCAGGTTTATCAAAGATAAGATGGTTTTAGATGTGTGGCATTATTTCTGAGGCCTCTGTTCTGTTCCGTTGATCTGTAATCTGTTTTGGTACCAGTACCATGCTGTTTTGGTTACTGTAGCGCTGTAGTATAGTTTGAAGCCAGGTAGCATGATGCCTCCAACTTTGTTCTCTTTGCTTAGGGTTGTCTTGGCTAAACAGTCTCTTTTTTGGTTCCATATGAAATTTAAAGTAGATTTTTCAAATTCTGTGATGAAAGTCAGTGGTAGCTTGATGGGGATAGCATTGAATCTGTAAATTACTTTGGGCAGTCTGGCCATTTTCATAATAATGATTCTTCCTATTCATGAGCATGGAATGTTTTTTCATTTGTTTGTGTCCTCTCTTATTTTCTTGAGCAGTGGTTTGTAGTTCTCCTTGAAGAGGTCCTTCACATCCCTTGTAAGTCATATTCCTAGGTATTTTATTCTCTTTGTAGCAGTTGTGAATGGGAGTTCACTTATGATTTTGCTTTCTGTTTGTCTGTTATTGGTTGTATAGGAATGCTTGTGATTTTTGCACATTGATTTTGTATTCTGAGACTTTGCTGAAGTTACTTATCAACTTAAGGAGATTTTAGGCTGAGAAGATGGGGTTTTCTAAATATACAATCATGTCATCTGCAAACAGAAACAATTTGACTTCTTCTCTTCCTAACTGAATACCCTTTATTTCTTTCTCTTGCCTGATTGCTCTGGCCAGAACTTCTAATACTATGTTAGCTAGGAGTGGTGAGGGAGGGCATCCTTGTCTTATGTTGGTTTTCAAAGAGAATGCTTCCGGTTTTTGCCCATCCAGTATGATACTGGCTGTGGGTTTGTCATAAATAGCTCTTATTATTTTAGATACGTTCCATAAACACCTAGTTTATTGAGAGTTTTTAGCATGAAGAGCTGTTGAATGTTATCAAGGGCCTTTTCTACATCCATTGAGATAATCGTGGTTTTTGTAATTTGTTCTGTTTATGTGAAGGATTGTGTTTATTGATTTGCATATGTTGTACCAGCTTTGCATCCCAGGGATGAAGCCGATTCGATAGTGACGAATAAGCTTTTTGATGTGTTGCTGCATTTGGTTTGCCATTGTTTTATTGAGGATTTTCACATCGATGTTTATCAGGGATATTGGCCTAAAATTATTATTTTTAGTTATGTCTCTGTCAGGTTTTGGTATCAGGATGACGCTGGCCTCATAAAATGAGTCAGGGAGGAGTTCCCCTTTTTCTAGAGTTTCTAGTTTATTTGTGTAGAGGTGTTTATACTATTCTCTGATGGTATTTCTGTGGGATCAGTGGTGATATCCTCATATCATTTCTTATTCCATCTATTTGATTCTTCATTCTTTTCTTTTTTATTAGTCTGGCTAGTGGTCTATCTATTTTGTTAATCTTTTCAAAAAACCAGCTCCTAGATTCATTGATTTTTTTTGAAGGGTTTTTTTGTGTCTGTCTCCTTCAGTTCTGCTCTGGTCTTAGTTATTTCTTGTCTTCTGCTAGCTTTTGAATTTGTTTGCTCTTCTAGTTCTTTTAATTGTGATGTTTAGGGTGTCGATTTTAAATCTTTCCTGCTTTGTCCTATGGGCATTAGTGCTATAAATTTCCCTCTAAACACTGCTTTAGCTGTATCGCAGAGATTCTGGTACATTGTGGCTTTGTTCTTACTGGTTTCAAGAACTTATTTCTGCCTTAATTTCATTATTTACCCAGTAGTCATTCAGGAGCAGATTGTTCAGTTTATGCAGTTGTGTGGTTTTGAGTGAGTTTTTTAATCCTGAGTTCTAACTTGATTGCACTGTGGTCTGAGAGACTGTTTGTTATTATTTCCATTCTTTGGCGTTTGCTGAGTGTTTTACTCTCAATTATGTGGTCAGTTTTAGAGTAAGTGTGATGTGGTGCTGTGAAGAATATGTATTGGTTGATTTGGGGTGGAGAGTTCTGTAGATGTCTATTAGGTCCACTTGGTCCAGAAGTGAGTTCAAGTCCTGGATATCCTTGTTAATTTTCTGTCTCATTGATCTGTCTAATACTGACAGTGGGATGTTAAAGTCTCCCACTATTTTTGTGTGGGAGTCTGAATCTCTTTGTAGGTCATTAAGAACTTGCTTTACGTATCTGGTTGCTCCTGTGTTGGGTGCATATATATTTAGGATACTTAGCTCTTCTTGTTTCATCAATCTCTTTACCATTATGTAATGTCTTTCTTCGTCTCTTTTGATCTTTGTTGATTTAAAGTCTGTTTTATCAGAGACTAGCATTGCAACTGCGGCTTTTTTTTTTTCTTTCCATTTGCTTGGTAAATATTCCTCCATCCCTTTATTTTGAGCCTATGTGTGTCTGTACATGAGATGGGTATTTTGAATACAGCATACCATGGGTCTTGACTCGATCCAATTTGCCAGTCTGTGTCTTTTAATTGGGGCATTTAGCCTGTTTACGTTAGGTTAATATTGTTAGGTGTGAATATGATCCTGTCATTATGATGCTAGCTAGTTATTTTGTGCATTCATTGATGCAGTTTGTTCATAGTGTTGATGGTCTTTACAATTTGGTATGTTTTTGCAGTAGCTGGTACTGGTTTTTCCTTTCCATATTTAGTGCTTCCTTTAGGAGCTTTTTTAAGGCAAGTCTGGTGTTAACAAAAATCTCTCAGCATTCGCTTGTCTGTAAACCATTTTATTTCTCCTTGCTTCTGAAGCTTAATTTGGCTGGATATGAAATTCTGGGTTGAAAATTCTTTAAGAATGTTGAATGTTGGCCCCCACTCTCTTCTGGCTTGTATGGATTCTGCAGACAGATCTGCTGTTAGTCTAATGGGCTTTCGTTTGTTGGTAACCTGACTGTTCTCTCTGGCTGCCCTTAACATTTTTTCCTTCATTCCAACCTTGGTGAATCTGACGATTATGTCTTGGGGTTGCACTTCTTGAGGAGTATCTTTGTGGTGTTCTCTGTATTTCCTGAATTGGAATGTTGGTGTCTCTTGCTAGGCTGGGAAAGTTCTCCTGGATAATATCCTGAAAAGAATTTTCCAACTTGGCTGCATTCTCCCTGTCACTTTCAGGTACAGCAGTCAAATGTAGGTTTGTTCTTTTCACATAGTCCCATATTTCTTGGAGGTTTTGTTCATGCTTTTTTCATCATTTTTTCTCTAGTCTTGTCTTCTTGCTTTATCTCATTGAGTTGATCTTTAATCTCTGATATCATTTCTTCCACTTGATTGATTCAGCTATTGATATTTGTGTATGCTTCACAATGTTTTTGTGCTGTGTTTTTCAGCTCCATCAGGTCATTTATGTTCTTCTGTAAACTGGTTATTCTAGTTAACAATGCCTCTAATTTTTTTTCAGGGTTCATTGCTTCCTTGCATTTGGGTTAGAACATGCTCCTTTAGCTTGGAGGAGTTTGTTATTACTCACCTTCTGAAGCCTACTTCTGTCAATTCATCAAATTCATTCTCATCCAGTTTTGTTCCCTTGGTGGCGAGGGGTTGTGATCCTTTGGAGAAGAGGCCTTCTGGTTTTGGGAATTTTCAAACTTTTTGTGCTGGTTTTTCCTTATCTTTGTGGATCTATCTACCTTTTGTCTTTGATGTTGGTGACCTGCAGATGGGGTTTATGTGTGGGCATCCTTTTTGTTGATGTTGATACCCTTCCTTTCTGTGTGGTAGCTTTTCTTGTAATAGTCAGGCCCCTCTGCTGCAGGTCTGTTGGAGTTTGCTGGAGGTCCACTATACGCCCTGTTTGCCTGGGTATCACCAGTGGAGGCTGCAGAACAGCAAAGATTGTTGCCTGTTTTTTCCTCTGGAAGCTTCCTCCTAGAGGGACACCTGCAAGATGCCAGCTGGAGCTCTCCAGTATGAGGTGTCTGTTGACCCCTGCTGGGAGATTCCAGTCAGGAGGCACAAAGGTCAGGGACCCACTTGAGGAGGCAGTGTGTCCCGTAGCAGAGCTCAAGTGCTGTGCTGGGAGATCTGCTGCTCTCTTCAGAACCAGCAGGCAGGAATGTTTAACTTTGCTGAAGCTGCACCTGCAGCTGCCTCTCCCTCCAGGTGCTCTGTCCCAGGGTGATGGGAGTTTGATTTATAAGACCCTGACTGGGGCTGCTGCCTTTCTTTCAGATGTGTCCTGCCCAGAGAGGAGGAATCTAGAGAGGCAGTCTGGCTATAGCGGCTTTGCCGAGCTGCAGTGGGCTCTGCCCACTTCAAAATTCTTGGCAGCATTTTTTACACTGTGAGGGGAAAATTGCCTACTCAAGCCTCAGTAATGATGGATGCCCCTCCCCTCACCAAGCTTGAGCATCCCATCCCATGTCAACTTCAACTTCAGACTGCTATGCTGGCAGTGAGAATTTCAAGTCAGTGGATCTTAGCTTGAAGGGCTCCATGGGGGTGGGACCCACCGTGCCAGACCACTTGGCTCCCTGGCTTCAGTCCCCTTTCCAGTGGGGTGAATCGTTCTGTCTCACTGGTGTTCCAGGCACCACTGGGGTATGAACAGAACTCCTGCAGCTAGCTTGGTGTCTGCCCAAATGGCTGCCCAGTTTTGTGCTTGAAACCTAGTGCCCCAGTAGTATACTAGGGGAATTCCCTTAGGCATCTGAGGGAATTTCCTGATCTGTGGGTTGTGAAGACTGTGGGAAAAGCATAGTATCTGAGCCAGAATGCACCATTCCTCACAGCACAGTCCCTCATGGATTCCCTTCTTGGCTAGGGGAGGGAGTTTCCCAATCCTTTGCACTTCCCTGGTGAGGCAGCACCCCACCCTGCTTCTGCTGGCCTTCTGTGGGCTGCACCCACTGTCTAACCAGTCCTAATGTGATGAGCCGGGTACCTCGGTTGGAAATGCAGAAATCACCTACCTTCTGTGTTGATTTCGCTGGGAGCTATAGATTGGAGCTGTTCGTATTCAACCATCTTGCCCAGGAATCATCTTTTAATTTTCTTAATAGTGTCTTTTGAAAAGGGCAAAAGTTTTAAATTTTGATAAAATCAAATTTAACTTTTAAAAAATGTTGATTGTGGTCACAGAAATTTTCTCCTGATTTTTCTTCTAGAAGTTTTGTATTTTTAGTTCTTATATTTGGTTCTATGATTCATTTTCAGCTAATTGTTGTGGTGTCTATAACATAGGGTTATTAGGGGTTTTTTATGGTTTTTTTTTTTTTTAGGTATAGATATCTAGTTGCTCCAGCACTATTTGTTGAAAAGACTACTCTTTCTTAATTAATTTTGCACTTTTATAAAAAAAGTTTCATTGATTTATATATCTCTTCTTATGTCAGTATCATACTGTCTTGATTATAGTGTAGCTGCTGCTGCTTTTTCAAAATTGTTTGGGCTAGACTTGGTTGTTTGCGTTTCCATAGGTATTTTTGGCTACAGCTTGTCAATTTCTACCAAAAATTCCTGGTTGGATTTTGATAAGAATTGTGTTGATCTGCTATCTCGATTTGGAGAAGGACTGATATCTTAATAACATGTAGTTTTATAATCAATGAATATGCTGTATCTCTTTATTTGTTCAGGTTTTCTTTAATTTATTGCAGCAGTCTTTTGTCCAAAGTACAGCTTCTTGAGAAACATGAAAGTTATTTTAAGCCACTAACTTTTGAGTAGTTTTTTTTTTTTTTTTTAACCCATAGTAGATAACTGGGAACACGTTTTTGTAGCTGGGAGTGATGTGCTAGCATAACAAAACCGCAAAACAAATGGCTTTAGGACTAGGTGATGGTCGAAGCTGGAAGAACCTTAAGATTGTTAGTTAAGGTCTTAGGGCCTTGAAGAGATTCTTAGTGTAACTATATGGACCTTGAGGTGGCTCGTATTTCACAATTTCCTTTAGTGAGGGCTGAAAGGAAATTAAAGATAATGTTATTGAAAGTTGGAAGGATTGGAATATTTATTACATAGTGACATAAAGTTCAACATTATCTTCTGAAGTAATATGGAAAATAGAAATAGAAAATAAGACTAGAAAATTATGCTGATTTTCAAGGAGAATGTTGATAATGACTCCTGGTTTCTAGCTGCCTATTATAAAATGGCAGATGAGAGTGTTAAGCAACAGAAAGAACTTTAACATATAAAGAAGCCAGAACTTGCTGGGGTCAAAAGTACAACTTTCTCATTGTAGTCTCTTCAGATGGCAAATGAGGCTAAAATTAAGGAAAGCCTATTGGATGAAGGTCAAATTTAGGACATTGTCCTGAAAATAAGTAATAAAGATGATTTCAAGGGCATTATTGTACAACCTTTTGCAAAGATTTGAGGTAGTATTTTATTCAGGTAACTTTCTCTAAGGATCTTGAGGGACATGCATTGCAGGTTGTCTCTTCTAAACAATAGGGCTTATAAGAATGTCAGGGTGCTTTCCTATAGCAACCTTATGGAAACTAAAGGTAGAGAAATGCTTATCTTGATGAATTTTGTGGGTATAAATTTGGCAGATGGGGTGAACCCCAGTATGATTCATGTGAGACCCACAAAGTTTTAAGAGACACATACTTGCAGAAACACTGCCAGCTTGGACTAAAAGGGACAGAGACAGACCATCACAAAAAGAGAGCTTTGGAATTCTGAAATAATTCTAGTAGGAAGCAGGTTGAGAAAACTATTTAGCTGTAAACATTTTTTAATGGAAAAGGATGACTTGAGGAGGAACTATGAGATCAGAGGATAGAGCTAAGACCCATGGAGATGCTATGCTGCATTATGAGACAGCAGACCTGAGTCGAGCCAATAGTGTGAGCATGGCAGGATTACAGAATTGTTATGGACTAGTGAATCCTGTTTGCCTTTCTTTTCCTCCCTTTTCAATGGGAAAGTCTGTAGTAATTATCCTGTGCTTCTTCCACCATTGCATGTCAGTGTGTGACGGACATATAACTTGTCTCTTTAGTTCACCAGGTCTTTGGATTGAGGATAACTGTACTTTATGAGCTGTATTTGATAAATGGTATCTGAGGAGATTCATCCACACTGGTTGTGTAAGTAAGTGGAGTATATTTTGCATGTGAAAGGAATATAAAAATTTGTGTCCAAAGGGTATGTTTGCAATTTCTTTCACACTCCTTCCACAGAAGGTAGAGTCTAATTACCCTTCCCTTATTATCTGTGAACCTTAATGACTTGCTTCTAACAAAACAGAATGAGGAAGAAGTGATGTTGCATGGTTTCCAAGGCTATGTCATAAAATGTGATAGAATTTTCAGCTGGCATGCTCACTCTCTCTTTCAGGACACATGCCATGGGTGTCCTGAGCTGCCATTTAAGAAGTCTGGCTACCCTAAAGCCTCCATGCTTGAGAGACCATGTGGAGGGACCACAAAGTGATTGAGAGTAAGATGCCTGAGAAGCCCCAGCTTTCCCAGCCCCAGCCTTTTGGGTCTTCTCAGCCTGAACACTAGATGTGCAGCCCAGTCCATGGTGAGTAGAAATGAGCTGTCCCTACTAACCCTGCTCAGATTTCATATTTATGATAAGATATGTTGTTTTATACAACTAAAAGTTTGAGGTGGTTGCTACACAGCATTAGATAATTGGAACAGAGTACCTTTCACTGTCTTATTCTCTTTAATGTTGTATTTGCTATTGAGAGCCAGAACTGTGTTGCACTACTTTTTGTTTTTTAATATGTATGGCTCCAAATAATGGTTTTTTTACACAGTGGATACTCAATAAATCCAGTTGGTGATATTAAACGGATTGGAGCACAACCCAGAATATATACATCTGGCTCTTTTAAAGTAGGTCTATTCTAGCAATGTTTGCATTACTTTACATTTCCCTTGAAAGTTCGTTCTTGTTGGTTTGTTTACCTTAGTAATGTTCTACCCTTTGCTTTAGTTCACAAACTAGTATCTAGCATTTCTTTTACTTCATCTCAACTTCTACTCCTTAACCTAAATTTGCCTCATGGCCTGATGATGATATCTATAAAATATATTGAGCTATATGTAAGTTTTATAAGGTCAAGAGCCACTGTATCTCCCTGAAACAGTGCCTAGTACAGAGTGTTTACTCAGTAATCATTTCTTGATTTATCATAACTATATAGGAGACACAGAAGCAACTTTATATGCATACCTCCTTTAATCCCCACAACACATTATTAGGATTTTTATCCCCATTTTGCAGATAATGAAGTTGAATAAGTTAATGAAGTGATTTTCCCACGTCAGTAAGTCAGTAGTGGAGACAGGATTTGAATCAAAAGTCTGACTTCAAAGCCTATGCTCTAAGACTGATTTTTAACCATAAATTCTAGCATATGTTAACCATAAATTTCTAGCAGTTGAATTAGATATTATCCATTGACTTTACCTACAACATGTATTTGATTGGATATTTGGCCATTGCTTCTCAAGAACTTACGCTTTGCTTGTCCCTGATTTGTGTGTTGCTTCATTCCATCCTATGGTTCACATTTGAGTGTCCATGGAAAGAATCCACCAAAATATGATTAACTATGCACATGAAATTCTGAACCAAGAAGACCAATTTCATTAACACAGAGAATAACCTGTCTAGATGAAAAACTTATGAAATCTAACATTCGCTGGAGTCATTTAAATGTTTCCGTGCTTGACAAAAATTAAGATTTGTAGGAATGAGTGAAAAGGCCTATGGCAATTCTGTTTTAATGTTAGATTTCACACACTTAGAATTGGACATTTTAAATCTTCCAGATATGCCAGTAAATGTTTTTGTTCTGTTAAGCTGAAATCACTTGCTCATGTGGAGTCTGTTTTCCTGTTGCATGTTGGCATGAGAATTAACTCTGTTGCCCTGCTCTTGGCCATTTGGTCCTCACCTTTTTGTGTCACTGAACATGTGTGTGAGCAGTATTTGCCTTCTGTCTTTTAAGAATTTTTATTCATATGTCATTTATGAATTAGAGAAAGTGAATGCATAAAAACTGAGAGAAATTAACCAGGTAAATCAAGAGAGCAGTTAGAAACATTCGAAAAATCAAAATGCAATGAGTATAAAAATGTCTTTTTCATGTCATAACCTAATTATTCTGACACCTTATTATGTTTGATAGTCAACTCTCATTTGTCTTTAATAATTTATAATGGGAAACTACTTCATTTTAGGTAAGATCAGATTCAATGGTTATTATTTTCTTGGACCGCTTTTACTTGGAAATAACTTCATCTGACTTTATAGAAAGTGACCTTAGTAAGTTTTGGAGCTTCCAACATTTGTTTAATATGTATGAAGGTAAAATATTTCAGTGTATATCTTAATCTGGGAGTCTTTTCTAAATTTTACAGCCAGACTTACTATATGTTTTCAAATGTCATTGCCATATACTATGTTTAAAAAATGGGAGATTAAAAAATCAAGTGGATATATTTCTGATTCAATCATATTTTTATAGTATGAAATAACAAATATTTTATTAGAAAATTTTTCCAAGTAAAATAGTTGATAAGATTATGCTATTGAATTGAGATGCAGAGTTGCAATTCTGTTTACAACTACAACTTTTGCTCTCCCTATAAAAATGTACTTAACAATTATTTATAGAGGACTTACCATGTGCAAATAAATGCCTAGAGACTATGGGAGATACAGATTAGTTGAGACAGCCCCTTTCTCTATGAGTTCTTAATTTAATAGAGGATTCATTCCTTTATTCATTCAATCTTTTAGTCAGTAAACAATATTGATTGAATACCTACTGAGTTCAGGTATTGCCAAAGCAATGATCACACATTAGAAGAAAAGATAGAACTGATCCCTAGCCTTCAAAACTCATGATCAATTAGGAGCTCCCAAATAAAGAAAATACAGCAGAATAGCATGATTGAATTATTTATTCATATTGAGTTAAAATATGTCACTTTTGGCTGGGAGGCTCAAGGAAGTCTTTCTTGAAGTTATACTTCCAAATATTATAAGTCGCTACAAGAAATAAATGCTCAGAGCCTTCATTTTTTGAAATTAATTACAAAAGAGGCACAAAAACCAAATGCAGTACTGTAGATTGCCAAAATGGTCATAATTCTCTACCCCTTTCTGTATTCTCATCTGGTAAAATGTGATGTATTTTCTTTCATCAAGAGGTGTAATCTGTTTCTCTACCTCTGAATTTGGGTAGGCATTGTGACTTGATTTTGCCCAAAAAATATGGCAGATGTGAAGTTGTGACAATTCTCAGCCTATAACTCAAGTTTGCATGCTTCTGCTCTCTTTCTTAGTATCCTTGTCATCTTCCACGGATAAGCTTGGGCAAGCTTATTCATGAGAAGACATTGTGTAGAAGAGAGATATATCATCCCAGCTGAGTCCTCTTAGGTAGCTGTCATACAGCCAACATAACTGTTGATGTCATGCATTAGTGATATTAGGAGTTGTGGCAAGAGCAACCCGTATAGGACCATTTGACATTGTCAAACCACCAAATTGTGTATTTGTTGATATATACCCCTACATTTTAGATGGTTTATTACACAGAAATAACTAGCTGATATGCCAGTTAATAAAAATCTTCCTAATGCTTTAGAGTTGGGGGGAGTAGCACAATTAATAGCTGAAACTGCATGTAGGAAAAAAATTTAATTACCAAGCTTTTAAGACCATTTATATGGCATATGTATTTTTTGGGGAATCTTTTTCTTTGCAAGCCAATTTTCTTTCCTATAGTGAATTTTTATGGCAAATGTGGAGTTAGGATTTAAATTATGCATAGGCTATATTTCTTTCCAAAATGTTGTCTCAGATTAATAGGAAATAGGTATTTATTTTCACAAAAACAACATGCTGTACGTTTTTAGTGTTTTTTGTTTTATTTTCTGGGCACCACTTTACAAGGTATAAGTGATACAATCAGGTTTTATTCAGTTGCATCTTGGGATCACTTGCAAGGATAATTTGTGATGAAAAATATAAATGGGCCAGAGAGAATCAGTGAGACCCTGTGCTGTGCTATAGTTAAAGAAGGAATACATTGAGGAAAAAAAGATGGGAGACTTGGGCTCCAAACAACTATATCTGTTCAGAAAATCTAATTTCCTTTGTGTTTTTAGAAGATTATTTTTAATCTTCATAACTTTTTTATTGCTTCCCAAAATGTGAAAACACAGCTGTTTAATGATTCTTTTTGTAACAAAATTAAAATTGATTTGGATTCCTTTGTTAAAGGAAACCTTATTTGTATTGGCTGAATAAACCATATTGTAAAACTTAATGTAATATTCGTAATTATGTATGCTTCTTTACTTTTTTTTTTTTTTTTTTTGAGACGGAGTTTTGCTCTTGTTACCCAGGCTGGAGTGCAATGGCGTGATCTCGGCTCACCGCAACCTCTGCCTCCTGGGTTCAGGCAGTTCTCCTGCCTCAGCCTCCTGAGTAGCTGGGATTACTGGGCTCCTTTACATATTCTTAACATGTTCTTAATTTAGAGAAAACATGGGTAGAAGAGATAATTTCAGGTTTTCTTGAAATATCCAAATTTCTCCCTGAAACAATTTTTTTATGCATTCAGAATGTTCATTATATTTACATTGGTATTACTCTGTCATTTGAACTGGACATGGGTCAGTTCTTCTCTTTTTTAAATAATAACTAAACGTAGAGCCTACCTTAATCCTGGGGACAGACAAGCATATCGGTAGACTTCAACCAACCTGAGCATCATCTTGTCAGAGAATATGATAAGAATGTTATGTCTCCATTTCCTTGAGGAGGACCATTATTACTGAGGATAGAAGAATTTTATCATGTAGTTCATTTCACAGGGCTTCAGATGTGAAGAAGTGTAGAGAGGTGTTAACGGACAAACCAAACTTTGCAAAACATTTTAAAGAGGTTTATTTTGAGTCAGTATGAGTGACTGGCCTGAGAAAAGTAAAAACCCAGGAAGTCTTGAGTACATGGTCCCACAGTTTGGTTTTACACATTTTAGGGAGGCAGGAGTTACAGGTGAAGACATAAATCAATATATGGATGGTATGCATTGGTTTGGCCTGAAAAGGTGAGATATCTTTAAGTGGGGGCTTAGAGGTTATAGGTGAGTTTCCAGAATCTTTAATTTGTAATTGGTTAAAAGAGTAAGGCTCTGTCTAAAACTTGAGGTCAGCAGAAATAAGTTTTTATGATAAGGAAGCTGTGTCAGTCAGCCACAATATACTGGGTCAAAATAACCTGTTTAGCAAGACTAATGGCCTGTAGATATGATGTAACCCTTGCCTTTCATGGCCTTAGGTCTTGTTCTTATTGCCACAAAGAGTCTGTTTGTCAGTCTGTGATCTCTGTTTTAACGTTAATGCTGGTCAGTTGTGAGTAAATTCCAAAATGGTAGAGGGTATAATGAGGCCTGTCTAACATCCTTTACCCTGATGGCTGATAACTCAGTTTTTAAGGTTTTTCTGGGGTTCCCTTGATTAAGAGGGGGTCCATTTGGTCAGTGGGGGGATTAGGATTGTATTTCTGGTTTGCAGGTAGGAGTCAGTACAGTGACTGTGAACGTTTTCTGATTTGGGCTAAGCAAGATGGCTTTTTTAAAAAGGCCACTGTGTCAGGTTCTTTTCAACAGTTGAACATCTTTTTCTTTTTTTTCAAGGGAGGAAGAGATCATGTAATTGCCAGATATACCCTTGTTATATTTATTAAGTGTTGATAAATTAGCATCTAACAGTTTGAAGGCTGAACTCTTGGCACCTTCCTATTAGTTAAGATTTCTGATTAAACTTCAGAAATAAAGGTAATTTTTAATTTCTTTGTTTTTAAAGGTACAGTTGTCTTGGTGACATCTTATCTTTACCATGTGTCAAGGTGAGCTGTCTTGGAGCTCCCGGGTAGATGACTTCTCTGCCTGTGAAGACCTCAGAGAAGGCTTCAGTGTCTTCTGGTCATTTGCCCAGTAGTTTTCCTGGTAGGAAATGGCTTCTTAAATCATGTAAAAAGATACTGTGTTTGCCTTAGCTGGAATTTTTCATGTTGTATTTTACAGAGTTATAGAAGCTTATTCGGTTTCTGGTCTAGTAGGTAAGGAGCTTGGAAGTTACACACTGTCCTCACAAGGAAAGTGCTAAACAAACTGACAATCACTAACTCTTCTATGTGAAAAGTAAGGTCACAGGAAAATTGCTGTCCCCCAAATTGGAGAAACAGACAGATGGATAGAGAGAATCATTACCAGAGCAGAAACCCTAAGTAGAAACCTCCATGGGAACCAGTACCTGGACAGGAAAACCTAAACTATAATAGGCAAATTGCTGGAACCTCAGTATGAACAAGTCTGAACTAAAAACTCCATGGGCCCAGTCATAGTGAGGACCCCCTCACCTTCACTGACACACTTTTTAAAGTTTTACTTTCAGATACTCTATAAACGAGGTTTAAAGAATGATGATGGGAGAAAAATCCCCCTGTGCCTCTGGTAGGGGGAAGAGAAAATTAACCATTTTGAAATATGCCAGAAGATTCTGTTGCTTTTAATAAAGCCAGTCCTCAAGAGAAATTCTTTTATCACAGCCTAACTTACTAGGGTTTAATCAGAGCCTAACTGACTTGGGGGAAAGGAATACTAAACTCCAGCCTACTCTAGCTGTCCTTTCCCACTTAGAGGGAGAAAAACTGAGAAGCACTTGTGAAGTTCACAGCCCAGGGGCACTGGCTAACTAAAAGACTGAAACATAATCATAGAACTATAGAATGCTTCTCCTTCCCTCATATCTTATCACCATGTCACCAAAAGTTTACTTGTCAGAGTTTCTTTAACCCAGTACAGTATATCTAGCTTTCAATGAAAAATTAGAAGGTATACTAAAAGGCAAAAAACACAATTTGAAAAGACAAAGCAGTCATGTACCAGATTCAGATATAGCAGGGATGTCAGAATTATCAGACTGAGAATTTAAAACACTATAAAGGCTCTAGTTGAAAAAGTAGATAACACAAAAGAACAGATGGGTGAGGTAAGCAGACAGATGAAAATTCTAAGAATCAGAGGTGCTGGAGACAAATACCCTGACATAAATGAACAATGCCTTTGACGAAGGGCTTGTTGATAGACTGGACACAGCTCAGGAAAGAATCTCTGAGCTTAAGGATATGTCAGTAGAAACTTCCATAACTAAAACAGCAAAGAGTAAAAAGATCAAAGCAATAAAAAATAAAAAGGAACAATCTCCAAGAACTATGGGGCAACTACAAAAGGTATAACATACACATAATGAGAGCCCCAGAAGAGAAAAAAGAGGGAAAGGAACAGAAGAAATAGTTGAAGCAAGAACGTCAAACAAAACCCCACAGATATAGGAAGCTGGATAAATGCCAAACAATAATATTAAACCCTTCAAAATGGATACCTAGGCATATCAAACTTCAGAAAAATCACATTAAAAATATTGAAAGATCCAAAGGAAAAAAAGGCAACTATAAAGGAATAAAGAATTACATTTGCCTTTTCCTTAGAAACCATGCAAGCATGAAAAGAGTGGGGTGAAACACTTAAAAAAGAAAATCCACCCATCTGAAATTCTGTATTCTGAGAAATTATTCTTCAAAAGTAAAGGTGAAATAAGACTTTTTCAGGAAAAATTGAGAGAGTTTGTTGTCAGTATATCTAACTTGCAAGAAATGTTAAAGAAGTTCTTCCAGAGAAGGTGGATGATACAGGTCAGAAATTCTGATCTGCACAAAAAATGGAAAAGTATTAGAAATGGGATGAGTGAAGGTAAGTTAAAATTTTTTTTCTTATTCTTAATTGATCTAACAAATAACAGTTTGTTTAAAATAATAGCCACCATATATCCAATTATTATAGCTTATGTATAAGTGAAATGAAGGACAGCAGTGATGTAAGGGATGGGAGGAATTAGGAATAGTGTAAGGTACTTGCTTTACCCACAAAGGGGTATAGTGTTTTCTGAAAGTGGATTTGGATAAGTAGTACAACGCAAACTCCAGAGCAACCACTAAAAACAGTGAAGAAAGAAATGTAACTGATACACTAGGAGAGAAAATGGAGTAACATAAAATACTCAGTTAAACCCAAAACGGCAGAAACAGGTGGAAGACAAAAATTGGAACAAAGTGCAAGGGCAACAAATAGAAAACATGAATAGAGATGGTAGAAAGACATCACTTCAAAAGTTAATGCTCATCTAAATACACCAAGTATGAGACACTGTCAGAATGGAATAAAAAACAAGACTCAACTATATGTTGTTTTCAGGAAACCCACTTTAATACAAAGACAGGTAGATTAAAAGTAGAGATGGTTAGCATATACCATGCTAACACTAATCAAAACTAAGCTGAACTGACTATATTAATTTCAGATCCTAGACTTCAGAGCAAGGAAGTTTGTTAGGTTTCTGGGTTAATTCATAAAAAACAATAAAGGGTACTGGTTAAAAATGACTTTTGCCCAATTAACCTTGGTCTAAATTCAGATTTACAAAGCTGAGCTACTTAATGTAAGTGACTGCTTCCTCTAACTCAGTCATTTTGTAATTCATAAAATAGGGGTGATAATAGTGTTTTGGATATAGGGTTCTTATAAGGCTAGAATGAAATCATGGATGTTAAGTATCTAGCACATAATGAGTGTGTTATTCTATAAAGAAAATGTATAAATAGAATAATTATAAAATGGAGATTCCACCCAACTTTATCTTAATAATGATTTTTTTATTATGTTTTCCTGTTTAACAGGAATAAGAAACTATCTAAATGTATCATCCAAATGTGTTTATGTGAACATGCATGCATTCATATCCTGTACAGATTTGCTGTTTGATTAAAGCAGCTATGCTATGCAGAGTTTCACTGTGAAGCTTTTTTGTTGTTGTTAATGTAAGCATGGTGCCATGTTGCTGTTTTAATCTTTTGTTTTCCAGCCTGGGAAAAACTTCCACTGTTCCTTTGCTGACTGCAGGAATGCTGGAGATGCATGTACCTATTTATTTTTAAAAATGTATAGAGCACATACTATATGCCAGGCACTGTATGAGGTGCTAGAGAGGCAGTAGTGAATAATTCCATGCTTTCATGCAGTGTAACTTCTAGTGTGGAATCCTCAGCACCCAGGACATGGACTGGTACTGACTGTGACCTGTTAGGAACCAGGCCATGTAGCAGGTGAGAGATTGGCAAGTGAGCATTACCAGCTGAGCTCTGCCTCTTGTCACATCAGTGGAATCTTATGGGAGCACAAAAACTACTGTGAACCGTGCATGCAAGGGATCTAGGTTGTGCACTCCTTATGAGAATCTACTACCTGGTGATCTGAGGTGGAACAGTTTCATCCCAAAACCATTCCCCCACCAACCCCCAATCTCCCAGATCTCTGGAGAAATTGTCTTCCTTGAAACCAGTCCCTGGTGCCAAAAAGTATGGGGACTGCCGTCCTAGTGGGAGAAACAGGCAAGAAATAAGAAAAGTAATAATCTTCAAATAATGATACTATGAAGAAAATGAAAGAGTGACTTGGCAATGTATTCAGATGAAAGGTATGATTGCATTACAAAGAATCAAGTCAGGCTCTGGGAAGACAGGATTTTGAGCTGAAAATGACAAGAAAAGAACTGGATACATAAAGAGTAGGGCAACAAGCATACCAGGCAGAGGCAGCTACCTGTGCAAGGTCCCTGAGGTGGAAATAAAACAGTTTTACAAATCCCTGAGCAACTTGCACGTAAATCCAGTTGATCATTTTATTATTCACTAGATGAGCTTACCATTTAAAAGAACACATCGGATTGCTTTTTAAAGTGTTGATTCCAAAGTTCTGTGCAGTGGTTTCTAAACTGTTGTGTGCTGAAATAAATCACCTGGAGAGTTGTTGAAAAGGGTTACCAGAGCTGTATCCTTCAAGAATCTGATTCAGCAGGTCCTGCAAGGCCCATGGATTTGCATTTGTAACAAACTCAGGTAATGCCAATGCTAGTCTGAGCACCATTCTTGGAGAACTGCTGTTCTAATGTATGTTTTGTGAGCTTAGTATTTATTTACTAAAAGTAAAGCACACCAAAATTTTCTTTGGTGTAAAAAATTGACTTATGCTGCATGCTGATCATGAAATTAGTTTTTAGAGGTGCAGTAGAAAAGCACACAAAACTTTAAAGGTTAAAAGAAGTAGCCTCGATGTTTTATACTGCATTCAAAGCATCTATCATAAGATGAGCTTAATTTCAGTACAGTTATTTAGTGAAGGGTTAATGTCACTGTTTTTGTTTGAATCAGGTTTCAAAAATTAGTTTTGAAAACAAAGTAAAGACTTTAAATGAGAGATTACTGATTTGAAAGTTATTTTATGTCTTGACTGTGAGATCATAGAAATTGTGTATTAAATCCTGTTAATCTGGGGAATATAGGAAGGTTGTTTTTTTTCAACTGCCATTCAGGAGAATGCATATGGAAAAGAGAGGGAGAAAGGAAGAAGGACATCAGGCTAGTCAGCCAGATCAGCTCAGATCATTCTGGTCAGCTGGGATGACATATGTCAAAGAAGCCAATGTACTCCTGTTCCTAGTAGTTGTTCTCAAAAAAGGACTTTATCAGCAAAGTGCCTGTGCTTTGAACGTTGTGACCTTAGTATCATCAGGGATAGGATACGGATGATGAAACCAAAAGCCAACAGTTATCCAGTCCTTACTATATGTTACTGCTCTACTTGCTTTACATGATTCATTGATAACCCTCACAATGCACATGTGACGTAGATGGTAAGCACATCTCATTTTATAGACAATGAAAGTGAGGCATAAGAGTAGTTCAGTAATTTATGGTACTAGGTAGTAAATTGAAAAGCTGGCATTCAAATATAGATGATTTGAATTCAGTCTGACCTCTTAGACAATGCATTGTATTGCCTCATATTTGACAAGAGTCTGTAAATGAAGATTTTTAGGATTTCTTCCTGTAATCCAGGTTAAAAATGAGGAATCCAATTTTCTATGTATTCTTTTACGTTATAATGCAAGAATTCCACAATTTCTTTTGTTTTAAATTTATTTTCCTAGGTCTGAAAATATGATGTTCCAAAGGAGCACATAGAGAGGAAGACTTTTGGTGAGTCACTGCAAAGAAGAGTTTTGTATAACTTTCTAGTATGATCTTGGGCAATTGACAAAAATGTTTTGAACTTAAGTTTTAATACCTGGAAAAGGTATGACAGTGTTTACCCCACAGGATTAGACAATTAAATGAGGGTTTTTCTGCCCACTGATACTGACATGTACTGCACTATTCAGGTGTCCATTACTCAGGTGAATGGACAATTGATAGGTAATTTGTGGGATTTTCAAGGGTCATTTGACTTGGATTTTTGCCTTACCTGCTGACATTAAGAACCTTGGTTAAATGTAACTTTACTGTAAGCCTTTGAGTGACAGTAGGTCTAGAGTATTCTAGAAGATCTCCTTGGGCTATTTCTAAGAGAGGCTTCGGAAGACACACAACTAACTATGGAGATGTGTCTAGAGACTGCCAATATCAAACAAGTGTACATTTGCTAATTATAGCTATGCCTGAGGCAGAATGGTAAGGGAGAGCAACAGAGTCCCAAAAGGAACTGTCAACTGGTCTTCCAGCACAGTTTTCATTTTCACTTACAAAACAACAACCAAAGATAATTTTTGACAGCACAACTTAATGGTTCACGTCAACATCTGGTTCTCACAATAACCAGAATTATTACTTCAAGGGTTCCTAAGTACCGCGTTTCACAGTTTTACATTCACTATTTAGAATAATTCTTTAGAAAAATTTTTAGGTATTATAAAATATTTTTTAAAGATGATTAATCTTACCCATAATCAAAATAAATAAAATATTAAAATGAGTAGGACTGCATGAATATATAGAAGTAGACTGTCTTTGTAGATGCTTTAACTTATCTAACCTGGATCCAAGGAAGATAATTTAAAAAATAAATAAGTGCAGGGGAAGTTAATGAGTAATGAATTATTTTAACTTTTATTTGATTATTTTCATTTACAGTTCTGGCACTGACACTTTTTTTAAAAAAAGATTTTAATTTTATGTAAAGATTGAACTTCAATAAAATAACTTAAAAAACATTTACATGTATATATCACTTAATCTCCATAAAATATACAATACTTTTGATACAGCATAGGCTAGGATGACTTTGAAGGAGATAGTACATATTCATAATTTTTAAGAGATATCTCATATATCACTTGTGGGAATAAATATTTATATTGAATTTGCCAAGACATCTGAAGTATTAAATACTATATAACATGCACTCAGAAATTAAAATACACAGTTTGAAAGACATATATTTTAAAAGCATAAAACTGTGATTTGATTTAATCTAGGTGTACATCGGAGCTTCTAAATAGAAATTTGAACATTTATTACAAATAAAGATACTTTAACATCAAGTAATATATAGTCCAAAAGCTGCTAGGAAACAGTTTAGACGTGTAGAATATAAATTTCTACTTTGGCTACAGTTGTCTCTTCTTTTTTAACCTTTAAATGTGATGGAATAATGTTAAGTTTGCTGAAACTTTACAAAATGGTTACTCATTAGCTGCATGATCCACTTCTTTTTCTCATTTATACTGACATAACAAAATCAAAGACGACATGAACTAAAATAAAAATGTGAATATTACTGCTAAATGAAGGTTTTTAAAAATTCCATAGACCAAATTACTCAAGTACAACAGACTATATATTTTGTACATATAAAGTAAAGATTTACATAAATTGTTTTACACTCACAAGCAAATTATAGGGATAAAATACTTTCATGAAATTCTGAACATCAACATTCTTATAAAACACCTCTTTGATGATTATTGGCACACAAAAACTTCCTTCTTCAAAGAAACAATATACAAGAAAGAGTTGATAGCAGTTAGCTATTTGGCATTTTTAAATGATGATTGCTATTTCTAGAAAAATAGCAGCAATATTGCTCACCTAGAAGAGCTAAATGTACCGACAATTTGTAGACTGCTACAACCTGAACCATTTCATCAAATTGGTTTAACATTATTGTACACAAAGCTAAGAAGACTGGCAAAAGTGACAGAAAACAGGATGTAAAATTAATCCAGAGAACAATTCTGAGCTTTCTTATTGGCAGCAGCTACATATGAGCTGTAAATTTTATCCATAGTTTAATGCATTTTGCTATATAAAGCACATATATTATAAATTCTCTGCTACTGGTCTGATATAATCATCTATTTCTTTTACTCATAGATACTGAAAAGGTCTTAATTTGGTAACTGAAAACTTGTCACAAGTGAATAAAAGTCAGTTGTTAGGTACTTATTATAATTTGAACATTTTTAACTTTGAATATGGTAAAAAAGTATGATTATAAAAAAACTCAATTTTTTATAATTGTGATGAAATAAAACCAAAATAACATTCCAACTCTCTCTACTGTATTACAGTATTTTATGAATTGTACTAGTGTCACTAAATTGTGAGACTTTTTCTTAGATAAACATATGGATAGTGTTTTCTAAAACATTCTTCCATTTCCACCAACTTCTGGATCTGTGAGTTATCATAATAGATTTTCAGTATTATTTTATTGTTGAAAAGCAAAAGGGTAAGTTGCCAGCTTATATTTTTCCTGATCGTTCTTCCCCTGTATAACAGATATTAAAATTATAGTAAAAATTTCATAAATTCCTTTTTACTGATTTCCCCTTTTAGAATGAACAACTTAATATTTAGACTCTTATGTGCTAAAATCAGGTTCAGTGGTAAAATTAAATTCTGAAAAAATACTCAGTATTCTCAGAATACAGAAAAATTCTCAATATTTTCTATCAGGAAACCACTGCATATGACTGGGAACAAAATTTAAAATGGACATATTACCTTTTATTATTTTTTAAGTATTTTACATATATATTTAAAAAAATCATGTTTTGGGAAATGATTAAATTAGGAGCAACAATCTCAATCAAAATTATTAGGAATGTTTACATTGAAGAAAATTATTAATGGCAAATCCTTCTGACATTATATTCAGCCCTATGTGTTTATCTGCAGACAAAATGATACATCCTCTTCAGTCTAGTGCAGATCAGCCATCCAGCTAAGCCTCAGTAGGGATTTGGACCATCTTCATTATATTTTCCTAAAACATAATATACCTCTATCAAATCTGCAGCACGTTTCAAAGGAAATCTATAATTTTTGTTGAAAGCGTATGTAATCTGTGTCTGTTTTAATATGGTAGGTCAAATCACATCCTATATAAATTGTCCTACAAAATATATATTTGATGATACTTCAAATGGAATGTTTCCAAGTTGATAGTGGTAGCCGAATATGCAGGGAATTAAAAGGTGCCTAATACAAAAAAATCTGCAAAATTTAAACATTTAATTTTTAATATACTATAAATGTTCACCAAATCTAAAAATAATACCCTAATTGTATAAGTTTCCTTTTCAAGTAGTTATTTGTTTCTAAAAAGTTAGTTATAAATAATTCTTATACTGTGCCTCTCTATCTTATACTTTAAAGATAAGGAATATTATCTTTAACACTATATAAATAACAAATAGTCCTTTAAAGAAGGGGCTCAGGCGAGTAGGGGAGAACTGTGGCTAATTTTCCCTGTTATTATATGTGCATTTATGGTTATAAAGTTGAAAACATTGTTTTCTTATAGCAGGGAGAACATGCCATGTTCTGCTTTAGGAAATAACAAAAGTCCAATTTCTCCTTTAATAAATTACTGTGCATCAGCCCAGCTGAGTTGTAAGTATATAATTAAGGCTATGTATACAATAAAGAGAAGAATTGAGGCAATTATTTTGATAAGTCCAAAAAATAAAATTTTTAGACTGCACTTTATTGGTCTAAATATTTTTTCTCCTGTATTTTGATTGTACCACATAGTAGCTCATTTTCACTTCAATTTACCTGTGTAAAATATGAGAAATTTCTTATAAGAAATATCAATAGAATAATAATTTTCCCTATTAAATCATATCTGCTTTTCTGAGGAAAAAAATCAATGCTAATATTCCCTTGGAAATCAATTGTTAAAGCACCTAATTCAAGGCAATAACCTCTCTAAAATATTAAATTTTTTTATTATATGAAATGACCAAAGAGAGAAAACTTTTTTGTTTTTGGTTAAAGAATTTTTAGGCCACTAAGGTGACCGTTTAAGCACATATTATACCTCTGGTGACTTAGAGAATGAACTTCCTTGGCTGTATTCTCAGCTTGATAACTGTGACAGGAAGAAGCCAAATGTTAAAAGAATAGAATATCTTGGAGACTGGCAGAATATGGAGATAGCCACCTTTTCTCTCCAAATACAGTACCTTATTAGATGCATCAAACTGATGTATTCCTAACTGGCCACAGAAGACTCATTCATATTTTTCTTGGAACTATCAAGTACTTTTGTGATCAAGTAATTCTGTACATACTATATTAATAGAAAAGCAAAAATTAAGAGTTTAGTGATGAATTACCATAAAAAACCAATGAATACTTTGGAAAGGCATTGTAGAAATATAGTTAAGTCTGCATTTCTTATAGACATGCTATATTAGAACCAATAATCTGTTCCAATAAATAGGAAATCTCAATTTTTAGACAAGAAGGAAAAACTAAATGAAGAATAAGAAAAACATAGAGACAAATCTATGTATCCTTGTTTTTTTCTGGTACATTCTCAGGGAAGTGAGAAAAGTGTGCAAAATAAAAACGAGTTTATGCTCTTAAAGTAAAACAAAAAAAGACAAGTACAATTAAATAATAATATGTGACAGTTCCCTTAGGAAGAGTTAATAACAAGTTAAGAAAAAAAGTCTCAATATTTTTATTAAACAAACACCAATAACAGCAGGATTATTTCTGCCAGTGATTTCTTTCCTCTTTTTTGCTTTGAAAATTATTGTTTGAATAAAAGAAAGGGGAAAAATAATTTGCTTGCAGCTATATATGTAACACAAATGAAGGCACAAAATAGTAGGACTCCAGGGCCAGTGAGGAAGGTGTAGTCATTTGGGCATGAACAAAAACTGACCCTGATATACAGTTAAAGATCCGGCACTATTTTGCATTTATAATTGCATACCTAGTGACTAACCAATTTGGGACCCATAGAAACTTTTTCTGTTACTTTCCGACCATAAAAGATACTTCTCAAAACTTGCTAGCTTGTCTGTGCAAATGTATGCCTTATCACTGATGCAAAAAAAAAAAAAAAAAAAAAAAAAAACCTATGAAAATAACCCCTAACAGATTATCTTTTCATAATGTTCAAAAGCTAGTGTGCAGAGTCAGTCTCTGAAGAACTCCTAATATCTGAATTGGAGAGAAACAGAAATGTGGAATCCAAAGGAGATAGGGACAGCTGTGCCCTTGTAGGAGGCACTTTGGAATTTGTTGATAAAAGCATAAATGGAATTTAGTTTGTAACAGCTGATCAGAGACAAGCCACTATTCTCTGTAGGAAAATTGAGGGCCAATAGACCATCTTTTGACATAGAACACCCTTGGACCATCTCCCAGAATCCTTTATAAATATATTATGCATATATAATTTGACAAGATTAGCACTGACTCTATTTGCCACTAATAATTATAAATGGTCTTAGGAAAAAAGGATACCACTGAAGTCACTGGGTACAATATTCATTTTAGACTATTTCAGGAAGGCAATACACACATTTGCTTAAGAAGTATTAGATTAAAATCTCTGTAAATATTTTTTTTAAATATTCCTTGTGAAAAAAAAGGTCATCATGGTTGTATCTTCCTCCTAATCAGGTATTCTAGAATATAAAGTGAATCAAAACTAGACTGTGGAAAGAACCAGATTAGAAGCAGGGCAGTGAGGTCACCAATTGCTGTTCTTCTCCCCAAGTTTGTTTAAATAACTAAATATATGAGCAGCTGAAAATTATTCCACATCAGAAGCATCATTGTCAGAAAGATGATAGTTACTTCCCTTTACCCGAATATATTCAATATATCTCCCTTCATCAGAATCTGAAGTGCCACATGTACATAGCCTGTTGTCAAAGAGTGATTCAATTTCCTCTAGTTTTTTGCCTTTGGTCTCAGGAAGACAGCCATAGATGAAAATGAGTCCCACAGCAGCAAATCCAGCATAGAGGAAGAAGGCTCCTGCAATGGAAAATAATAGATACGTGAATATGAATATATAGAGAGAGACTTAAGTTGGAAAGAGTACTTGATTTTGACTTTTTTTTCTGGTTAGTCATGCATAACCACAGTAAGAAACAGGACTAAAAAAATTACTACGAGCCTGGTTTACTCCAGTTGTTCCAACCTTGTGAATATGACGCAATGTATCTTTCTAAACTCAAGTTCAGAAAGTCAAGAATAATTGAATTTCTAACTTACATCTGGGGTAACAGACTGAGTTCAGCTGTAAGTTTGGCTTTGATGCCCTTCCTCACTTCCCTGATTAGAGGGAATTACTCTCTTCCATGTGCTATCACAGCATGTTGTTGAGACCCCTAAAATAACAATCAAGAAGTATTATAATTATGTACACACATGTGTGCTTGCCTTGTGTATTACACTAGAGGCATTCTGAGGTCAGAAGAAGTTCCTTTCTTATTCATCTTGTGTTTCCAGAACGAAGTACAATGATGACATTGCAGAATGAATGCCTCAGTGGAATACTCCATCATTCCAGTTTCTCATGTCTTTAATTTTTACCTTACTCTCATGACTAACATCCAATCTGTTAGGAGATCCCGTTGGTTCTACCTTCAAAATATAATCCAAAGATGGCCACTTTTCACCACTTCCATTGGTAACTGTGGTCTAAGGGCCATCGTCTCTCATCTGCACTATTTCAACAGTTTTCTAACTGGTCTTCTTGTTCCTTTTCTTGGACCTTGACAGTCCATTTTTTTCTCCATAGCACGTATCATCATCTGATATACTCTGATGCTTACTAATTTGTTTTTTGTTTCCCTCCACTAAAATGTAAACTCCACGAAGTCAGAAATTTTGTTTTGCTGTAAGATTATGCATGTCAATGCAGCACAGCCAGAAATACATATCTATTAGCTAGTTTGTTTTCTAAGGGTCATGATAGCAAGCTAGATGGATGAGATATATGATTGTATGACTTGTTTATATTCTCTACACATTTCCAAGATGGACTTTTAAAATAATTGAATTCTGACCAGCCTAGCCAAGATGGTGAAACCCTGTCTCTACCAAAACAGACAGACACACACACACACACACACACACACACACACACATACACACACACATTGAATTCTTTGAATTCTCAATTTAAATATAAGAAACTATACTTGTAATTTTGATGGTGGAAAACAACTAAGTATAATGGATCCCCTGTCTTATTTTAGGCCTTCAGTCGAGACCATCATGTTTATGAGATGGAGGAAGTAAGATGAAAGACTAATGTGACAATTGGCTGGAGAAAGGATATCAGATTGTGAGTAGGAAGGTCTGAGTTTAAATGTTGGCCATGTGACTTCTGGATAGTCATTTAACCTCTTCTCTGGGCCTCTGTTGACTCATTAAGTAAAATAAGAGGGTTTCTCAGCTCCTATTTAAGTGTTGGCAATTTATGATTCTATAATTCTTACAGCCAAAATCAGGAACATGTATAGGAGAGACAGTTAAGAGATACTTGAAAGAGAGACCTGCCCTTCTGTTTCTGTGGCAAAGGTAGTATCCGTGAGGGCAGAGTATATGGCTTCTTTGTCTTTGGTTCCCAGTGCCTGACGCATTGTGGGTTTAGAGAATGAATGTGCCCTTATTGACTGACAGATGGAATAGCATTGGGTAGCAGATCTGAAATAAAGGGCTAAACTAGACAACACACAGACATATTCCAAAGTCAAGCTGTAAGCTGAATAAACATACAATTTAAAGAACTGAATAATTTCCTCAGTTTTGCTGAATCCTCAAAGTTAAGGACATATTAAGAATACTTTCTTAAGAAACTGATTTCAGAATATCCACTGAAACATGTCTTGAGAAGGCTCAAGAAAAACTATGGAGGAAAAATGCTGCTGAATCGGCCACCCAACCCAGAATCTGCTGTGTGGATTTCAGAGCCATGACAAAATAGAAAAGAAGCAGAGGTAAATTGTGAGACATTAAGAAAACCATGAAAAAGTTAACTAAAGATACAGTTTGTCAGAGCCATATTATTCTTTAAGGAACTGGACTTGTATAAATCAATTACTCTTTGCTTAATAGCAATACAACGCTGTTTACAAATGTAAGGCTCTTGATATGATGGGCTGTGTCCTCACCCAAATCTCATCTTGAATTGTTCTTGTGATAGTGAGTTCTCATGAGATCTAATGGTTTTATAAGAAGAATTTCCCCTTTTGCTTAGCACATCTCCTTCCTGCCGTTACGTGAATAAGGATGTGTTTGCTTCCGCTTCCACCATAATTTCGTTTCCTTAGCCCTCCCAAGCTATGCGGAACTGTGAGGCAATTAAACCTCTTTCCTTTATAAATTATCCAGACTCGGGCATTTCTGTATGGCAGTGTGAGAACAGATTAATACAGTAAATTGGTATCACAGAGAGTGGGGGTATTGCTATAAAGATGCCCGAAAATGTGGAAGCGACTTTGGAAATGGATAACAGGCAGAGACTGGAACAGTTTGGAAGGCTCAGAAGAAGATAAGAAAATGTGGAAAAGTTTTTTTTTCTTTCTTTCTTTTCTTTTTTTTCTTCTTCCAAGAAGAAAAGAAAATGTGGGAAAGTTTGGAACTTCCTAGGGACTTGTTGAATGGTTTTGACCAAAATGCTGATAGTGATATGGACAATAAAGCCTAGGCTGAAGTGATCTCAGATGGAAATGAGGAGCTTGGAAACTGGAGCAAACGTGACTCTTGTTATGGTTCAGCAAACAGATGGTATTTTACCTCTGCCCTGGAGATCTCTGGAACTTTTTGAGCTTGAGAGAGATGGCTTCGGGTATCTGGTGGAAGAAATTTATAAGTGGCAAAATGTTCAAGAGGAAGCAGAGCAGAAAAGTTTGGAAAATTTGCAGCCTGACAATGTATTGGAAAAGAAGAACCCATTTTCTGGGGAAAAGTTCAAGCCTGCTGCAGAAATTTGCGTAAGTAACAAGGAGCCAAATGATAATCACCAAAACAATGGGAAAAATGTCTCTAGGTCAAGTCAGACCTTGTGACAGCCCCTCCCATCACAGGCTTTGGAAGCCTATGAGGGAAAAATGGTTTCATGGGCTAGGGTCCAGGGTCCAAGGGTTCCCTGCTGTGTGCGGCCTAGGGACTCAGTACTGTGCATCCCAGCTGCTCTAGCCATAGCTAAAAGGGGCCAAAGTACAGCTCAGGCCAATGCTTCAGAGGGTGCAAACCCCCAAGCTTAGGCAGCTTCCATATGGTGTTGAGCCCGCAAGTACACAGAAGTTAAGAATTGAGGTTTGGGAATCTCAACCTAGATTTCAGAGGATGTATGGGAATGCCTGTATGCCCAGGCAGAAGTTTGCTATAGGGGTGGAACCCTCATGGAGAACCTCTACTAGGGCAGTATGGAAAGGAAATGTGGGGTGGGAGCCCCCACACAGAGTCCCCACTGGGGTACAGCCTAGTGGAACTGTGAGGAAAGGGCCACCGTCTTCCAGACTCCAGAATGGTAGAGTCACTGAGAGCTTGCACCATGCTCCTGGAAAAGCCACAGACAATGCCAGCCCATGAAAGCAGCTGGGAAGGGGGATGTACCCTGCAAAGCCACAGGAGCAGGGCTGCCGAAGGCTGGGAGAACCTATCTCTTGCAACAGTGTGATGTGGATGTGAGACAGAGTCAAATGTGATCATTTAAGAGCTTAAGATTTGACTACCCCACTGCATTCTGAACTTGCCTGAGGTCTGTAGCCCCTTTGTTTTGGCCAATTTCTCTCATTTGGAAAAGGTATATTTATGCAATGCCTGTACCTTCATTGTACCTAGGAAGTAACTAACTTGCTTTTGATTCTATAGGCTCATAGGTGGAAGGGACTTGCTTTGTCTCAGATGAGGCTTTGGACTTGGACTTTTGGGTTAATGCTGGAATGAGCTAAGACTTTCGGGGGACTGTTGGAAAGGCATGACTATGTTTTGAAATGTGAGGAAATGAGATTTGGGAGGGGACAGGGGAGGAATAATATGGTTTGGCTGTGTCCCCACCCAAACCTGATCTTGAATTGTAGCTCCCATAATTTCCATGTGTCATGGGAGGGAGCTGGTGGGAGATAATTGAATCTTCGGGGCAGTTACATCCTTGCTGTTCTTGTGATAGTGACTGACTCCATGAAATCTGATGGTTTAATAAGAAGCTTTTCCCATTTTGCTTGGCACTTCTTCCTGCCATCATGTGAAGAAGGATGTGTTTGCTTCCACTTCTGCCATGACTGTAGGTAAGTTTCCTGAGGCCTCCCCAGCCACGTGGAACTGTGAGTCAGTTAAAAACCTCTTTCCTTTATAAATTACCCAGTCTCGGGCAGTTCTTTATACCAGCATGATAACTGAGTAATATAGTTCCTTTCATTTTAGTTTGGTTCACATTAAATATAACAAGGTTATATATTTTTACCTTGAGAAAACAATGAGAAAATAATACTGGGTCATCTGGAATGTCTGGCTGAGTGATACAGTGAGAGAAAGGCTACGTGGCTCTGTGGAGAATGTGGGCCTGAATTTCACATAATGACCCAGGCTGAATCCTTGGACAAACTTTCTTAAATTCTCTTGAACTCTGTTTCCTGATCTGTGCAATAGGGAAAATAATTCTTGCTTTGCTCAACTGTCAGAATAGAAATAATGTATGTTTCCTTGCCCACTAGAATTCTAAATATTGGTTACTCAAAAATGTGATGGCCAGATTGTTAAATTCTACTAAATGACCAGGAAAGGAAGAGTTGCTAAAAAGAGACAGAATGAGATTAGTGTGACTAACAAATTGGGATGTGTTCACAAAAAGGATGATAAGGTATAAGCCACATTAATAAATTGATAAGCTGCCTCTTGGAGAATGGGGGGAATTTTGACACACAAAAAAAATGAAAGGAGATGAAGTGCTATATTCTGAGCACAGATAAGCAAGGCTGTGAAAGTAGGAAAAGCAATGGAATCTTTAGCAGGGAGGGACACAGACTGGATGGTAATTATGAAGATACAGAAAAAATAAGTGCAGATGGTAAAATATTTTAGACTAAGCTAGGCTTCTAAACTACAAAATCTGTAACAGCAAACTCAGTTTGGCTTTATAAATATAATAGTATACATTTTGTCTTTATCATTATCTTTCACAATTTAGCATAATTAGAAGTAACAAATCAAATCTGTCAGTGCTAAACTCCTATAGTTAAAAGCATTAGTTGGATTAGGAAGATTCCTAAAGTTGATTACAGATTCTTACTTGTGACCTAGATTCCCAAAGCTGAATAATATCAAGGAATTCCTATTAAAATACAAGGTTCTTTTATAAAATCTCAGGAATCCAAAGCAGGCAAATGCCAAAACTGCCTAGTCAGTGTGGATTCCAATGGTAAGACCTGTGGTTAATTCACGTAGGAGTGTGGTATGACCTGGGAGACTGTGACCTGTTCCACGTCATGGTCAAATCAATCATGTAACTCAGTTTCCCATTTATTCCTCCCTTGGAATGAAAATGAAAAGAAAAATGTCTGTAAGAAGTCCATCAGGACTACTGAACAATGTGGATATTCCTCACCTTTATTCTAAGGAAATAAATCTTATTAGGGCCCTAAATTAAGTTCCAGATTAAAACTACCCTTTAACTGAATTACAGAAATTGAGGACTCAAAGGTCATGTTTGATTGAATTTCAGTAGTACCTCAAAAGAGAAGCTTTGATATAATGCCCTCCAAGGGATCTCTTTAGCCACATGTGCCATATGTAAAATGGCATATTGGTGATATTTCAATAATACTTTTTAGTAATAAACATTATTGAATGTGGGCATAAAGAAGACTTATAAGCAATATGGCTGAGGAAGGAATCAAATTTTGAGATCTATGAAACAGTTTAAAAAAAGGAGGCAGCAAAGAAGACACAGCTATTTCCACAGAAATACACTATTAGGATGTGTATGTATTAAATCAGGAACATAAATGCATAACTTACATAAATCAATAACATGTAGATTAAAATGACATGCAAAAAGGGGAAAAACTAGCCTGAACGGAACTATTTTTCTACTACTAGAGAGTACTAGACCAAATGGACCAGTGCTCTGACATGAGAGAAGCTAAAGCAAAATGCTTTCAACGGCTTGTTTTTGAAAGAATTCTGCTTATGCCCTATTTAAATTTCATTACTGTTGCATCATGTTTCTCTGTAAGGATAAATTCAAGAAAGAGGAGCTTCGCTGTCAAAAGTATAATATAATCATGTAGACTTTTATTATTTGGTCTATGCCTTTCTATGAAGAACGCTTTCTCAGGATGCCAGCATATATTTAGGTCTTCAAATATTTAAGTGTTCTGAAGAATCAGTAAACAGAAGGAAATACTTATTGTGCTCATATTTGTTATGTCATGAAGATAAGTTCATGAATTTATAGAAAAATTTTAATTGCCAAATGGGGTCCAGCTGAATATACTAAACATATATCCAGTTTAAAATGCAAGTGCATTTCCTTTTCAAGAAAATAAGTATTTTCAAATGTTCTAAGTGGTGATTAGGAGAGAGAAGAGTTTTATGAACATAATAAAATCATTAGATAAATACTAATAACCAAAAGCAAATACCAATTCAGCATGTTTAGAAGAGACAAGGAATAGATTTTTATAATGTTTCATCATATTCAACATTCATCTACAAAAATTTATCCAGATGCAAGATCTAGAGGGAAATTTATACTACTAAATGCCCACAAGAGAAAATAGGAAAGATCTAAAATCGACACCCTAATGTCATGATTAAAAGAACTAAAGGGGCAAGATCAAACAAATTCAAAAGCTAGCAGAAGACAAGAAATAACTAAGATCAGAGCAGAACTGAAGGAGAAGGAGACACAAAAACCCTAAATTCAGGAGCTGGTGTTCTGAAAAGATCAACAAAATAGACCACTAGCCAGACTAATGAAGAAGAGAAAAGAATCAAATAGATTTAATAAAAAATGATAAATGGGATATCACCACCGATTCTACAGAAATACAAACTACCATCAGAGATTACTACAAACACCTCTGTGCAAATAAACCAGTAAGTTTAGAAGAAATGGCTAAATTCCTGGACATTTCCACCCTCCTATCACTAAACCAAGAAGAAGTTGAATCCCTGAATAGACCAATAACAAGGCCTGAAATTGAGGCAGGAATTAATAGCCTACCAACCAAAAAAAGTCCAGGACCAGAAGGGTTCACAGCCGAATTCTACCAGAGGTACAATGAGGAGCTAGTACCATTCCTTCTGAAACTATTCCAAACAATACAAAAAGAGGGAATCCTCCTTAACTCATTTTATGAGAACTACATCATCCTCATACCAAAACCTGGCAGAGACACACCTTAAAAGGAAAATTTCAGGCTTGGCCTGAAATGCAAAAATCCTCAATAAAATACTGGGCAGCCAAATCCAACAGCACATCAAAAAGCTTATCCATCATGATCAAGTCAGCTTCATCCTGGGATGCAAGGCTGGTTCAACATATGCAAATCCATAAACATAATTCACCACATAAACAGAACCAAAGAGAAAAACCACATGATTATCTCAATAGACGCAGAGAAGGCCTTCAACAAAATTCAACAGCCCTTTATGTGAAAAACTCTCAATAAACTAGGTATCAATGGAACGTATCTCAAAATAGTAAGCTATTTATGACAAACCTGCAGCCAATATCATACTAAATAAGCAACAGCTAGAAGCATTCCCTTTGAAAACAGTCACAAGATAAGGATGCCCTCTCTCATCACTCTTATTCAACATAGTATTGGAAGTTCTGGCCAGGGGAATTGGGCAAGAAAAAGGGTATTCAGTTAGGAAAAGAGGAAGTCAAATTGTCTCTATTTGCGGATGACATGACTATATATTTAGAAGACCCCACTGTCTCAGCCCAAAATCTCCTTAAACTGATAAGCAACTTCAGCGAAGTCTCAGGATACAAAATCTGTATGCAAAAATCACAAGCATTTCTATATACCAATAACAGCCAAATCATGAGTGAAGTCCCATTCACAATTGCTAAAAAGAGAATAAAATATCTAGGAATACAACTAACAAGGTATGTGAAGGACCTCTTCAAGGAGAACTACAAACTGCTGTTCAAGAAAATAAGAGAGGTCACAAACAGATGGAAAAACATTCCATACTCATGGATATGAAGAATAAATATCATGAAAATGGCCATACTGCCCAAAGTAATTTATAGATTCAATGCTATCCCCATCAAGCTACCACTGATTTTCTTCACAGAATTGGAAAACACCTTAAACTCCATATGGAACCAAAAAAGAGCCCACCAAACCAAGACAATCTTAAGCAAAAAGAGCTGGAATCATCACGCTACCTGACTTCAAACTATACGAGAAGGCTACAGCAATCAAAACAGCATGGTACTGGTACCAAGACAGAGATACAGACCAATGGAACAGAACAGAGGCCTCAGAAATAATGCCACACATCTACAACCATCTGATCTTTGACATACATGACAAAAACAATCAATGGGGAAAGGATTCGCTATTTAATAAATGGTGTTGGGAAAACTGGCTAACCATATGCAGAAAGCTGAAACTGGATCCCTTCCTTACACCTTAAACAAAAATTAATTCAAAATTGATTAAAGATTTAAACATAAGACCTAACACCATAAAAACCCTAGAAGAAAACCTAGGCAAAACCATTCAGGACATAGGCATGGGCAAGGACTTCATGACTAAAACACCAAAAGCAATGGCAACAAAAGCCAAAATAGACAATTGGTATCTAATTAAACTCAAGGGCTTCTGCACAGAAAAAGAAACTATCATTAGAGTCAACAGGCAACCAACAGAATAGGAAAAAATTTTTGCAATCTACCGATCCGACAAAGGGCTAATATCTAGAATCTACAAAGAATATAAACAAACTTACAGGAAAAAAACAACCACATCAAAAAGTGGGTGAAGGACATGAACAGATACTTCTCAAAAGAAGACATTTATGCAGCCAACAAACCTTTGAAAAAAAGCTCATCATCACTGGTCATTAGAGAAATGCAAATCAAAACCACATTGAGATACCATCTCACACCAATTAAAATGGTGATCATTAAAAAATCAGGAGACAACAGATGCTGGAGAGAATGTAGAGAAATAGGAACACTTTTACACTGTTGGTGGGAGTGTAAATTAGTTCAACCATTGTGGAAGACAGTGTGGCAATTCCTGAAGGATTGAGAACCAGAAATACCATTTGACCCAGCACTCCCATTACTAGGTATATACCCAAAGGAGTATAAATCATTCTATTATAAAGACATATGAACACATTGGTTTACTGTGACACTGTTCACAATAACAGACACTTGAAACCAACCCAGATGTCCATCAGTGATAGACTGGATAAAGAAAATGTGGAACATATACACCATGGAATACTATGCAGCCATAAAAAAGGATGAGTTCATGTCCTTTGCAGGGACATGGATGAAGCTGAAAACCATCATTCTCAGCAAACTGACACAAGAATAGAAAACCAAACACCACAAGTTCTCATAGGTGGGTGTTGAACAATGAGAACACATGGACACAGGGAAGGGAACATCACACACTGGGGCCCGTCATGGGGTAAGTGACTAGGGAAGGCATAGCACTAGGATAAATACCTAATGTAGTTGATGGAGTGATGGATGCAGCAAACCACCATGGCACGTGTATACCTATGTAACAAACCTGCACGTTTTGCATATACATGGACCCCAGAACTGAAAGTATAATAATAAAAAAAAACGATGTATTTATTCATTTGACAAATACTTTTCAGTGCTTATCAGGTGGAAGGAACCGGGAATGTAACAATGAACAAGGCGCAGTCCTGGCCCTCCAGAGATTTATGTAGTAAACTTCCCTGTAGTAGAGGGAGCTGGGGGCAGACAAACCTGTTCTTGCAACGAGGGCTGATAAGTGCCCGGATCACAGAATAAAGTGAGACTGTGGGGAGATCAGAGAAGGGCTTCTGGGAGAATGGTCTAAGCAACAGGCATTCCACCTCTACCACAGGGACTTAGAAGGAGAGTAGAAAGAAACCTCACACTACGAATAATCCTATTGCAACCTATAAAGTCATGTGATCAATGCAGAAATTTTTTCTAAAAAGCAGTCTTTTCACTTTAGTAAAAGTGGATTTCAAGTAGCTCCCCAAAGTATTTTCCTGACTCAGCCACTAAGCACTATTGTTTTTTATTTTGAATTATGGTCTCCACACATTTGCATTTGAACAGTTCTGTCATATTTATACTTTCGCAAGTGGTAAGTGCTGGTCTCAGAGGACACCGAAATGCATATGCATTGGCCTGAGCAGCACAGGTGATACCGTGGAAGGTATGGCCACAGCACAGAATATTGTTAAGTGTCTGGGGAAGCTACTTTCAGCCCTCCTCAGATTCTGCTCTTGGACTTGACGCTATCCCTGTCGCAGGGTATCTCATTGGCCCTGGACTCCCTGCCTACATCTTTTTTACAATTTTGTGTTTTTTAGGTTTCAGTGAAACTACAAGCTATGCTGTAAAGAATTCCACCTGGGGAGATAGCTGGGAGATGTCTGAGTTGGGAGACAGCCCTAAGCACTGTGGGACAAGAAGCAATGCTGTTTAGCATAGGGGAATCCCTCTTTTCTTTCCCAGACACATTTTCAAGGCCTTTGGAAAATGAGAAAGCCACATGGAGATACTTCCAACAGCAAAACATAACCACATACTCTCAATCACAAATGATATTATAGTATATCTAAAAATAGAGTAATAAAAATAAAAACAAAATTATGTTGGAAAAAATATTCTCTTACCATAGTATGTAAGATACTCTGCTGTGTGTAAAAATGTTAGTGAAACCAGAACATTGAAAATCCAGTTTATTCCAGATGAACATGCATTTCCTGTACTTCTTGCCCAAAGGGGATATATTTCAGAATTCACAGTCCAAGGCATTGGTCCCATTCCTGAGAAATAAAACATTAAAAACTTTAGTAAAATAGCATGTAAGATATTTGAAAAATTATAGTTTCTCTACTCTAAAAAGAGGCAATTCAATTAATGCAACAGTAATAACAAAGCCTTTGTTTACCAGGTGCAAAGAAAACAAGATATAAAATAAGGCCCAGAAGTGCAGTCCAGGAGTATGGCGTAGGGCAGAAATTGTAAGCCCAAAATATGTCTTCTGTTTTGAACTTTGTTTCATTTTCACACCTGAAAAATAATGCAATATAAGTATTAATGTTTTAGGCTACAGTTGCAGAAATTCAATATGATCATATTTATGTATTTGGAAATTCCTTAATGTCTTAAAGGGTCCAAAATGTTTTTCTTAAAAGAAATAGGAACTGAATATGCAGTATTAGATCTGCAAGCTCACATAGGAATTTTAAAGCTAATTCAAGAGCAAAACAAAGAAAGACACTATGTTTTATAATCATTTCCCATAAATTAGACATGATTTCTAGTTAGTCCCTGGAAGCTGCAGTAACACTTCAGTACCACTGAGAGTCAGTATGTTGTAGTAGAATTTGCAATCAGGACAAGATTCAAATTTTAGAGCCAGATATTTTTCATCAGATAAAATGGGGATAACACTTTGTAGACTATTTTAAGAATTAGAAGGGTAACCTGTAAAGGGTGATGGGATGGATGAGAGGAGCAACTGATTCTGATTCCAGATAGCCCTCTCCCTTCCAGGTCTGTGTCCTTGCTTCGATACCAGTCACTCCCTGATGACCTTGCCTTCTTAATCCATAGTAAAGCAAAGCATCCTAAAGTTTGATTAATTCTGAAGTTGAACTTCCAATTCTTTACCTTAATTGCCCCTGAAGATATTACCAGCCTCAAAAACATTCCTATCCCCTATTGTCAATTTAGACTATTGTTCTGTCTCCTTCAACCTCTAACTTTGAACCTTGTCATCCAAGCCCTATTGTTATAGTATTTATCAACTCATCATAACATTCTACCTCTCTTGATGATTTGGGTGCCTGCTCAGTCCTCCTCCTTCCATCTCTTGCCACATTCATTTATATTTAATTCATTGGCCTCATTTTTAAAAAAATTAAATTTAAGTTCCAGGATACATGTGCAGGACCTGCAGGTTTGTTACATAGGTAAATGCTTACCGTGGTGTTTTGGTGCATCTATCAACCCATCGCCTAGGTATTAAGCCCCATGTGCATTAGCTATTTATCCTGATGCTGTCCCTCCTCCCAGCCCCTCCAGGCCCTAGTGTGCATTGTACCCTTCTCTGTGTCCATGTGTTCTCGTTGTTCAGCTCCCACTTAGAAGTGAGAACATGTGGTGTGTGGTTTTCTGTGCTCCATATAATGCATTTGTCTAATTCCTTATGTAATCTCCAACACTACAGAGAGCGGTTTACAGTTCGCTTGATTTGGAACTATTTTACTTCAGACTTCCATCCTTCCTTTTCTGATTACAAGCACTGCTTTGTTTATTTGCTCATTTTTGATAATCTCTGCTACACCCAGATCTGCCTTTGGATTATAAACTCCTCTCAGTATTCATTTACCTTATTGCTCAGCTTATAACATGGAAATATAGGCATAACTTGGAGATACCGCCAGGTCAGTTCCAGACCACTGCAATAAAGTGAGTCACAGAAATTTTTTGGTTTCCTAGTGCATATAAAAGTTATGTTTCCACAAAAGCGTAGTCTATTACATGTTCAATAACACTGTCTAAAAATGTATAAACTTTAATTTTAAAATATTTTATTGCTAAAAAATGCTAATGATCATCTGCACCTTCCATGAGTCATCTTTTTGGTGGTGGGTCTTGCCACAATGTTGAGGGCTACTGACTGATTAGGGTAGTAGTTGCTGAAGGCTGGGGTGGCAATTTCTCAAAATAAGACAACAAGGAAGTTTGCCAAATTGACTTTTTCCCTTCACTAACGATTTCTCTGTAGCATGCAATGATGTTTGATAGCATTTTACACAGAGAACTTCTTTCAAAATTGGAGTCAATCCTCTCAAACTCTGCTACTGCTTTGTCAACTAAGTTCATGTGATACTCTAAATCCTTTGATACCATTTCAACAATGTCCATAGCACTTTCATCAGGAGTAGATTCCATCTCAGAACTACTTTCTTTGTTTCTCCTTAAGAAACAACTCCTTATCTGTTCAAGTTTTTTCATGAGATTGCAGCAATTTAGTCACATCTTCCAGTTCCACTTCTATAATAGTTCTCTCGCTGTTTTCCACTGTATCTGAAGTTACTTTCTCCGCTAAAGTCTTCAGCCACTTAAAGTCATCCATGAAGGTTGGAATCAACTTCTTGCAAACTTCCAAACTGTTCATTTGGTATTTTGACCTCCTCCCATGAATCATGAATGTGGGCATCCAGAATAGTGAAGCCTTTCCAGAAAATTTTCACTTTACTTGGTCTAGATCCATCTGAGGAATCACTATGGGAGCTATGGCTTTAGAAAATGCATTTCTTAAATAATAAGACTTGAAAGTCAAAGTGACTGCTTGATCCATGGGCTGCAGAATGGATGCTGTGTTAGCAGGTATAAAAACAACATTCATCTCCTTGTACATCTCCATCAGACCTCCTGAGTGACCAGTGTCAATCAGCAGTAATATTTTGAAAGGAATCTTTTGTTTTTTTTCTGAGCAGGTCTCCACAGTGGCTTAAAATATTCACTAAACTATGCTGTAAACATAAGTGCTGTCATTTAGGCTTTGTTGTTTCGTTTTTAGAGCACAGGTTGAACAGATTTAGCCTGTCTTAAGGGCTCTAGGATTTTTAGAGTGGCAAATAAGCATTGGCTTCACCTTAAAAGTCACCAGCTGCATTATATCCTAACAAGAGAGCCAGCCTGTCCTTTGAAGCTAGGCATTGACTTCTCCTCTCTAGCTGTGAGAGTCCTGGATGATATCTTCCTCCAACAGAAGGTGTTTTCATCTCCACTGAAAAATCTGTTGTTTAGTATAGCCACCTGATACGATTTGGCTATGTCCCACCCAAATCTCATCTTGAATTGTAGTTCCCATAATCTCCAATAACAATAACATTATCTTGGAGAATGTTGTGGGAGAAATCCAACGAATCATGGGAGTGGTTACCCTTATGCTGTTCTGATAGTGAGTGAGTTCTCATGAGATCTGATGGTTTTATAAGGGGCTTTTCCCCTTTTTACTTGACACTTCTTTTTCCTGCCACCATGTGAAGAGGACATGTTTGCTTCCCCTTCCTCCATGATTGTAAGTTTCCTGAGACTTCCCAGCCCTGTGGAACCATGAGTCAATTAAACCTCTTTCCCTTATAACCTACCCAGTCTCAGGCAGTTCTTTATAGCAGTGTGAGAACAGACTAATACACCACCTTTATCAGTTATCTTAGCTAGATGTTCTGGAAAACTTGATACCACTTCTCCATCAGCACTTGCTGCCTCACCTTGCAACAAGGTGCGAAGTAAAGACAGCTTCCTCCCTTAACCCTCGTGAATCAACCTTTGCTAGACTCAAACTTTTCTTCTGCAGCTTCCTCATCTCTCTCAGTCTTCACAGAATTACATGGAATTGGAGACGTATTCTAGATTAGGCTTGTGCTTAAGGGAATTTTGTGGCTGGTTTGATCATCTATCCAGACCACTCAAACTTTCTTCATATCAGCAATAAGGCTGTTGCATTTTCTTATCATTTGTGTGTTCACTGGCGTAGCACTTTTAATATCCTTTAAGAATTTTTCTTTTGTAGCCACAGTTTGGCTATTTGGTGCAAGAGGCCTAGCTTTCAGCCTATCTCAGCTTTCAATATGCCTTCCTTAGTAAGCCTAATCATTTCTAGCTTTTAATTTAAAGTGAGAGTCATGCTACTATTCCTATCAATTGAACACTTAGAGGCCATCATAGAGTTATTAACTGTAGTATCTTAGGGAATAGAGAGGCCCCAGAAGAGGGAGACAAAAAAGGAAATGGCTGGTTGGTGCCATGATCAGAACACACACAACATTTATAATTAAGTTTGACGTCTTATATACAGGTGCTGTTTGTGATGCCCCACAACAATTATTATAGTAACATTAAAGAATACTGATCATCGTAACAGATGTAATAATGAAAAAGTATGAAATAATGTGAGAGTTACCAAAACATGACACAAAGACACTAAACGAGCATATACTGTTGGAAAAATGTTGCCAGTAGACTGGCTTGATGCAGGGCTGCCAGAAAACTTCAGTTTGTAAAACAAAATGCAATGTCTATGAAGTGCAGTGATGGGAAGCACAATATAATGAGGTATATACTGTCTTCACTGGCCTCTAGAATCCATTCTCCTTTTTTTTTTTCCTGCCATTTTCACCATTTGAGTTCTCAACCTGGTGTGGCATTATTAACTTCTTTCAACAACCACTTCTCAGAAACTGACCAGTGTTATGAAACCATGCTGTTGGGCTCTATTAAAAGTTTATGCCATTTCATCTCAGTTGGTTCTCTAATGATGCTTATTTTATCCTTTATTGTCTTCTCTACTGAATTATCTGTTTATCTTAGACATTGAGTAAACTTCTGTTAACTATTGACTCAATTAATTAAAATATTTCTTACCATCTTATAGTCCTGAAACCTTTCCTTTTGTTTCCTATGTAGATGAACTTACCTCCTTTTTTTGAGAAAATTTATCAATTTTAGTTGAGAAAAATAAAATATAATTAGGAATCGAGATGCTTTGGAGGACTTGATACATTTGAATCTGAAGAACAGATATTTTTAACAATTGGAATTCCTTTTAAGGAACTAAGGATCATTAATTTAAACATTAATTTTTCTCTATCAACTTCTACTTTTCTGTATTTTTCTCGATATTTGAGGAAAAAAAAGCTTTTGACAAAATATTGTAGGTAGGCTTCCTTCCTCCCTCCAGGGGTACATGTGTCTCGCCCTAAGGACTGCCCTTCTTATCAGTGGTCTTGCATCTCATTCTTCTGCCCCCTCTTGGATCACATTCCATCGATATCTCTTCTTTTCCTGCCCTGTTTAGTTTCTTCCTACTTGAGCCTTCCCTTCGGTCTACAATACACAATGTTCAACCCCTCTCATATTCCTACAACTAGCTCTCCTGAAATACCAGAAGTTTATACTCATGAGTTTTTCCTGACCACATACTCCTCCTTTCACAGCCTAACTCTTCCACCCTCCCAGATGCTGGCTAACTCTTACATGGTCTCTTTTCCTGGCTATGTTCACACAAAAGTAATCAATTATCTCCTAATCCCCAAATTCAGGTTTCTTGTCTTAATCTTGATGCTCTTTGATCACTCTGTGGTGCTTGGTATTTGCTGACAACTCTTCTTCCTTCTCTTCCCTCTTTGCTTTTATATCCGTATCTCCTTTTTAGCTCTCTGACCTATATGTATTCATTTCTTTTTACAGTGCCTCTTCCTCTTCTCAACCTCTAAATATAGGTGTCCTCTAAGGTTCTATTTTGGAACCTATACCCTCTCTCATAATCATCTAATCTAATTTTAGGACTATATAATTTCCATGTGGATGGTCCTCAATAGTTTATTATGGCCTTGATCTTTCTTCCAAGTTCCACTGATGGAATTTAGGTACTTAAATACCTAAAATAGCAGAGTTACTATGAACAGCTACATCCAGCCATGGCTCAAATGCAGTGTAACTACGATGAAATGACTTCTCCAGGAGGGAGCATGAGGCTGCTCTGAGTTCAAATCGTGACTTTGCCACTTACTAGCTATATTCATTCCAAAACTTATATAATGAACATTTTCATGTGTCAGACATAATGTCAGAGATAAAAGCTATGAACAAAATAACCAGTACATTTACAAAACCTTGAGTTTAGTGGGCACTGGCATGGTCTGGTTTCCCAATCTGTAAAATCAGGGAAAGGACTGTATCATGGGCTGTTGGAAACATTAAATATTTCCGTTTGCATAAGCATAGAACATCTGCATACTCAGTGCTTAGCATACTGCCTGGCATGTGGTATATGCATAGCATAAGTATTACTTTACTAGTGCCCCTCATGACATTTCTATTTTAGTTAACACCACCTTTCCCTAAATTAGAATGGTTTAAAATCTTGGATTATCTTCATTTTCCTCTTATCCACTTCTCTTAGGTCCTTTATACTTTTAAGTCCAAGTAAAGAAAAGTGGCCAAGACTGAGCATCAGCATTGGCATCCTAGGTTCGGATCTAGCCTGGGACACTCAGATGTGAAGCTACGATATATGTGACCTCTAGGTGCTTAACATCTCAACCCTGTGTCATCATCTGTGAAATAAGGGTTTTCCTGGCACCTACCTTAAATATTTTGATGCTTATGTTAGATAATGTACACAAAGAACTTCACATGGTATAGGCAAGAAATAGTATTTCCTAGACATAATTTCTTGAATCTGACTTTTCTATTTGCATTAACACCACCCTAATTTAGACTCTTTGTGTGTGTCCCATCACCTGCCTCTGCCTTTCAGGGAGACTGACTCTAGAGTAACCCTGATGATTCCTATTTCCTGATTTTCTTTTCTTTTCTTTTTGAGGTGAAGTCTCACTCTGTTGCCCAGGCTGGAGAGCAGTGGTGCGATCTGGGCTCACCACAATCTCCGCCTCCCAGGATCAAGCAATTCTCCTGCCTCAGCCTCCCGAGTAGCTGGGACTACAGGTGTATGCCACCATGCCCAGCTAATTTTGGATTTTTAGTAGAGACGGGGTTTCACTACATTGGCCAGGCTAGTCTCGAACTCCTGACCTCATGATCTGCCCACCTCAGCCTCCCAAAGTGTTGAGATTACAGGAATGAGCCACCACACCTGGCCTGTTTCCTGATTTTCATGCCTTGTGTAGTTCCTTCTCCTGGAGTGTGAGAGTGTCCTGGGACTTGCTTCTAACCAATAGAATATGACAGAGGTGACAGGACATATGTGATTAAGATTCCAGTGTTGTTGAGGTGAAGTCTCTCATTCCCTTGCTGGTTTTGGAGAAGCAGGCTGCTATGTTGTGGGATGCCTATGCTGGGAGACTTGTGGAAGGAACTGAGGGTAGCCTCTGCCCAACAGCTAGCAAGAAACGGAAGTCCTCAGCACAAAACGACAAATTACTGAATTCTGCTAACAAAAGTAAATCCGTCTCCAGCTGAGTCTTAGATGAAACCATAGTTCCACACTGCACACTGATTGTAGGCTTGTGAGACCCTAAGCTATGCCTGCATTCCTGACCCACAGGAAGTGCTATATTATTAATGTGTGTTGCAGTAGTAAATGAATACAGTTTCCTGATTTTCCTGCTACTGTCATTCTTTTCTTCAAACTCACACCCTACCAATTTAAGCACCCTGGCCACCTCAGTGCTCAAAAAGCTCCATTCTCCTTATTCCAGCAGTCTACAAAATGGACTGTAAAATGTGGCTACAGCCTATCTTATTTTGTACTCCTATACACAATCCTTTTATCCAACTAAACTAGATTACATATTTTCTGAACTTACATTCTAGACCCAGTATCTCCTACTCATGACATTTCCTATAACTGAAGGCAAACTCTTATTCCTGACATCTACTGTTAGTAACTATCATTAGTTCCTACCTCCTCACTCAAGGCCTGTATGGATGCTACCCATTCACCTGCCTGAAATATTCTTTCTTTCCTCTCAACTCCTTTTCATTTTCCTTTTATGTCATTATCATGTGGTGCTCTGTATAGTCATATATTAATATACTCCTCCTTCTGTTGTACTGAGATTTCATCCCAGGCAGTACAGCATGGCACAGGGGTTAACAGCACAGGGTCTAATGTCAGAACTGCATGAGTTTGTATCTCAGTTCTATCTCTTATCAACTTTGTAACTTTGGCCAAGTTACTTAACCTCTCTGTCTCAATTTTCTTGTAGAATAAGATTGAGTAATAGGACTATAAAGATTAAATAAGGGGATAACTGCTTGGCACATAAAAAATACAATTTATAATTACTTGCCAAAAGAATAGTCACCTTTCTATTTAAAAAAAAACCTCAATCTATTGTTCATCATAATACCCTATGTAGAGACAAATGTTGAATGATGAATGAAGCTTTCACATTTGCATTTGTTTAATTGTGAGTAGAAAACAGCATTAGATGTCCCTTGACCAATAATCCCCAATAATGAAATAGTCTTTCGAGTCATGAAGATCTTAAGAAAATAAGAAAGGAAGAAAAAAGGCAGGAAGGCAGTAAGGAGGCTCCTGTAGGGAGCAATACTTACAAACAATGAAACTAAAATTCACTGAACAGTTTCCTATTTACTCTTTTCATTATTATCACAATTCCTTGGGTGATCTCCTTCTTTGGCCATGGTAAGTAGGACATTTTAGAGTGGACTCTGTGCTTGCCCGGATGAAGCTTTTCACCATCTGGCTATGCACGTTTACATGCACAAAAAAGGCCGAGTAGCCTCTTGTCATCCTCATGCTGATTCTGGGAAGGCACTGCAGGCACTGACTTGGCAGAGTTACACACTTAGCAATACACAGATAGCTAATGACTGAGAATGTGACATCACACCTGACCTTCAAAATATAAACGGTAGAAATACCAACTACAAAATGAAAACGCAGATTTCAAACATTAGCACAAAATATCCTCATGCTTTCCTGACAACTGCTGGTTAAAGAACATAATGCTCCCAAGAAGGAGCAAAAATACTTTGACATCAGTGTGTGGGTTGGGATTAGAAAAAGTCATGCTCTCAGATGTGGCACCTCTTCACCACATCCTAGAGCAAAACCTGAAAAGGACTGCAATTATGGGAAGCTGCGCAGAGGGCGCTGCAGTGGACACAGCAGCAGAATTGCACGCAGTCAGGTGAAATATGTCTCATCGTGGCAGAGGGAGAGAACTAACCTTTACCAGCAGAATGACTAGACTAACACCTGACGCACTGACCAAATAAATCATCAGTTCCCCGTTCCAATCATGGAAGCACAGTACTCCCTTTAGTAATACCATCTAGAAATTAACAGCTCCGTTTGAAGGTGGAACAATGCTCCCCTGCCCACTCAACACCCACCAAACTAGTTCATACGTAGAGCTATTTCTGCCTTTTTAAATGTTACCTCTCCATCATCTATATATCTGTAGAGTTTTAAAACTAAGAAATAACCAAAGGAACTTAAGCAAATATACAACTGTTCTTGCCACAGTTAGCCATAAGTAGTATATTCCTTCCTTCCTACACAGGACATGCTGTCTATATTGCCCCTTTATTTTCTATGATGAAATAATTTGACTGCTCCAGCTTTATATATGGGAGTGGGGTAAAAGAAATAGGACCTGTGTTTAAAATACAAAACTTCCAACTTTATACATTCAGTCCTAATCACTGATAAATTTATGAAAGTTCATTCTCTTCCCGAAGTTTATAAAAGATCCAGATTTTTGGAACAGGGGAGAGCTTACTATAATTTGCATGACGCATCTACCATTGTTCTACTAGGTTTACTGCACAAGCTTGCTAATTCTTTATTGAAGAGTGCCAGTGAAGCACAATTTTATTTCCAGGTCCTGATACAGGACTGTGATTTTTCTGTCTAAGGTCCCTAAGCTATCACTTTACAATATAGATATCCCTGTAAAAGTTAATCCTAATAGTTCTTTATTGATAGAAATTTATGATAATAATTACACAGTTACAATTTGAGGGTAGTGGTGAAAAGGTACCTAGGAAAGCATAGAGTATGTCTCCAGGATAGGACACCTTCACCTTATCCGAGGAGAACTAGAGAGCAAAATCTGAATTCCCAATCAGAGAATTACGATGATGTAGATTTCCTATAAGCAACCCAAGTTATAAGAAATTCTAAATTTTGGGCATTCCATCAAAGCAACTAGGAAAACTTACTGGTATAAACTTGGCCCTTTACTTCCCAGATACTTTCAATTATTGCTCAGTAGGCATATTTCCTATTTAATAATCTAACATGAAATAAACATGTCAAGGGTGGCAACCTAGCATTTAAACTCTAATAACATTTCTGTGGTTTTGAACAATTTTAGAAACATATGGCTCCCTAGCTTGCAGCGTGCAGACCATGTTGAAAATCTTGCTTTTTAATGATTTCCCATTGTCTAGTCCTTTTTTTTCTTTTTGTAATTTTCCTGCAGAGGATTGTCATTTAGAGGCAAGATGAAAAAGCTATTCTTTTGTCAATTACTATTATTTTCTAATAAATCCTTATTAAGACAGTTAAATCACGGACATGGGTAAATTTCAAAAGCATTAGAAACTTGGAGCAAAAAGCCACTTTTTTTCCTGAATAAAATGTTATTTATCTATACATCATTGCACCTAAACTCCTTATCAGTATATCGGCTACCTTATGCACCCTGAGTATGAAAAACAGATGAATGGAATATAGACAGACACAAATGAAAACAATGATAACATTTAAAGGTTGTGAGACTATAGTGATAGTAGTACAGTCTCTAATTCTGGTAACAACTTAAATTGGTATAATCTCCTTTTGGAAAGAAATTTGGCAATTTGGACATTAGAATACACATCCCTTCTGTCCCAGTCTGATATCCAAAGTGTATCTTTAGGAAATCACCTAAATGGGAAATTATATGCTTAACAATGTACTTTTCTCTGTACTTTCATTTAACACAAGATTAACATAGATAATTAGAAACCATAAAAGTCTCCCACAGTGGAAGGGTAGTTAATGCAATTAAGGTACAACAACTGAATAAAAAAGCAGCCATTGAAATAATTATTGTAAAGGAAACTGGGCCAAAACCACAAAGGTTGGTCTGGATAGAGGACTGTTGGAAATGAAGTCTTAGGTAACGTAGGTTACTTTCATTTTGGCACCAAACTGGCCAACAAGCAATGCAATAAGTGTATGCAAAATCCAGGACATGAGGATGTGGTAGTGGCCTACTTCTCTCCCTCCAGTTCCTCCTATGTTCCTGAAGTTCTGTGGTCAGTGTGAAAGTAACAGGCTGCCGGGTCAGAGGAGCCCTGAACTCTGCCCTGGGGAGGGTCCACACTGGCATTTGAGTGGTCTAAGAAAATGTTTCAACTCTATTAATTCATAAGCAAATACTTTGAAATTCTTTCTCTTACTGAGGCCTCAGATCCAAAGCAAGCAAGGCCATGGCCTACTTTATAAAGTCTACCTGGAAACGCAAAATGTCACAAAGTTGGCAGTGGAGAAGATATCAAACTACAAATACTGCCTAGAGAATAAGTTATATGGATAAGAGTGACTGGAAATATAAAAAATTAAGGGAGGAGAAGGTCATTTATTAATGATTGTTTTCACAGTTGAACTTAACCAGGTTGTGTGTCTCTTATTCAAAGTACTTAAGACCAGAAGCGTTTTGGATTTCAGATTTTGGAATATTTGCATTATACTTACTGGTTGAGCATCCCTAATCCAAAATCCAAAATGCTTCAGTGAGCATTTCTTTTGAGCATCATGTCAGCACTCGGAAAGTTGGAATTTTGGAGCATTTTGGATTTTGGATTTTTGGATCAGGAATACTCAAACTGTAGTTGTTACAATATTAGTTTGAGAAGATGGGACAAAGTATAGTGACTCATAGACGCTAATGTTGGGCCTTTTTCCATACTGTTGCTCCCCTCTACAATGTTTCCCGTAATAAAGTCAGGCATTCCAGTAATTAGCCGTTCTCCTGCTTCAGCTGGCACTGAAAGAAAGGGAATTACACATCATCTCCGTTGTGTGCTTCCTTCATACTGACCAAAGGCCTCAAAATGCTGGTTTCCATATTTATACTACACAGTCACTACACTGCTCCCCCGCTTAGGAGCAGGAGGGCCTGCCTCTGCCGACAGCTGATGGGCCCCCTCGCCACCAAGCACAAGTGGTAGTGCTCTCCCCCAAAACCTGCCTGCCTGGCCATTACTATGTGTGACACAAAGGCCACCAATAGCGTGGCCAGTGCTCTAGGAGGTAGCTTGGCAAGGAGTAGGTGCTTTATACCAGAGAATGATGTGGCATACAGTTTATATTCTCTGAGGATATCTGAAGAGGATAGAGTGACACAGAAGTGGAAAGACAGAGCCAGTGAGCAGAAGCCAGTAAGCAGAGGCCATACTGTAATAGAAGCCATGAGGTAAAGAAGGGTCACAGAGTTGACAGTGACTGGGGAAAATAGAGAAGAGAAACCAAGCACAGACTGCTGCCAGTCTGCTGAGCCGTAATCTAGATTTCCATGAGTTTGGGATGGATGAAGTTGAGACATTTTTCTTTTTTTTTTTTTTACCTTTCCTATGTGCCTTTATTATAAAACTTTCATTAACTGAGGAAATCAAGCATGTCTCTTTTCTGCCTAACATGAAAAGTTGTAACAAAGTGATGGCTAGGTTCTAAGACAGTGATTACTGATCCTGATTTTGAATTAATAAAACCCCACAGGTTTTTCTATGTTGGCTGTACAACTCCATTCCTATTTTTTCCCCCAATTTTTTATAGATATGGCATAAAAAACTAAGATGACTTTTCTCCATATTCCATTGCTGTGGAAGGTAATATATTAATACTTATTCCAACTACGCTGTACTATACTGCTCATATTTTATGAAATTCCTTTTGGAATCATATTCAGAATCTGCTTGTCACTCAAAAAAAAACAACCTTATTTTTTCCTATTCTACTCATGGTTCACTTTCCCTTCTTCCCTCTTCATTTCTTGCCATAATGAGCCAATTATATGAGGGACTCTGGGTGAAAAGGAGGGACTGGACTAAACTGAGTAAAGGTAGGAAAACAGTCAGATGAAATAATAGCAACAAACTCAGGATAATTTCATTTGTATGTTTTGACTCGAGTTATGAGAAATAAAATATTATAATTAGATAAAGGTCATCAAATTATAGAAATCTACATCGGAGAAGTGATACAGAAGGGACGTGCTGGGAAGGGAAGAGTGTGGTCCCTTTAAACGATATGGAAGGGAAGTGCTGGGTAAAGCAGGGTGTGGTCCCTGGCTAGGGCTCCACCCCTGGCCTGTGCCCATGGACCTAGGTGAGGACAGACATTTGTTCTTTTTCCTAGCCAAATGTTCTACTTCCCAAGACCACCTTGGCCTGCCACAGCCCCTTCCTGTGCCTATAAAAAACCACAAGACCCTAGAAGGCAGACGCACAGGTGGCTGGACATCGAGAGAAGGACATCAGTGGAGGAACACACAGGTGGCTGGCCATCAAGAGGAAAGCAGCGACAGGCACCGGCACTGCCGGCAGGGCCACCGACTGGCAGAACAACATGCAGTTTGGCTGTGGCAGTTGCAGGACGGCCCAGGCCACTGAATAAATAAAACCTGCTCAATAAAACCTTGCAATCATTCTCCAAGCCCACGTGTGAGCCGATTCTTCCAGTACACCAAGGCAAGAAACCCAGGATACAGAAAGCTCTCTGTCCTTTCTTTAAGGCATGGGTCTAATTGAGTTGACTAACGGTAGCCACCTATGAATGGCTAGATTAAATGAGCACGCTGTTACGCACGCCCACTGGAGCTTCAGCCATAAACATTCACCCCGACGCTGCTATGGGGTTGGAAACCCACAGCCTGCCCGTCTGTATGCTCCCCTAGAGGTTTGAGCAGCAGGGCATTGAGGAAAGCCACACCTTCATCGTATGTCCTGCAAGGGAGACAAGGGAATCTTTCCCATTTTAGAAGGTTGGAGAACACTGCATCCAACATACTCATTTTATAGGTAGCACAATTGAAGTCCAGTGAGGTTGAATGACTTACCAAAGTTTCAGAGAAAACTGTAAGTAAAACTAGTCTTCAGTAGCACTCCGCTCACGGGCCACCCAGCTGAGGGGCTAGTGGGCACTGAGATCCAACTTATGCCAGCCCTTGGGGGCCAGCCATAGGGATGACTCTTCCTGGGGGAAAGTGTCTCATATTCTAGTTGTCACAAAAGCATATTACAGGGAGAAAGTTATTTCTTTGCAACAGTGCACTCATGTGAGGACCACTCATAACCCTGTTTTAAAGAAATAACTTTATCCCTGTGATAAGTTATATTAATTTTATATTGTGTTATTTTGGTTTAAAAATGGTTTATCATTAAATAGTTATTATTAAAGTATTATTACATTAAATTATTAAATCAGTGGCAACCAGTAAAATAGACTCTATTGAACTCACTGTCTTCATTCATTTCTTCCCTCATTTATTTGACACGTGAGTCTATACGTTGCCCCAGGTGTTAGACATCCTTTAAGATACCAAAACAAGTGGCTATCAAATACCAATGATTGAAAAACAGCAAGTCTGCAACACAAAACCATTTAGCAACATCTGTAGGGGTATAGGAGGAGTTTAAGTTGGCAGGGCTTCCAAGAAAACTCATTTGTATCAGTTTGGGGGTTAATTTTTAGGTTAAGAATTTAATAATGAGGAAGGGAAATGTCTGAAAAACCATGAATTGCAGGAAAAAGAACCAGGGAGTGAGAACGAAGACATAGGTAATACGTACCTTCGTGACAACTAGAATACGAGACACTTTCCCCCAGGAAGAGTCATCCCTACGGTTGGCCCCCAAGGGCTGGCATAAGTTGGATCTCAGTGTCCACAAGCTCTCAGTTTGTGGGCAGGTGGGCACTGAGGTGCTACTGGGTAGGTGCTACTGAAGACTGGTTTTGCTTACAGTTTTGCTCTGAGACTTTGGCAAGTCATTCAACCTCACTGGACCTCATTTGTGTTACCTATAAAATGAACATATTGGATGCAGTGTTCTCAAATATCCTTCTGAAATAGGAAAGACTGCTTAACACTGCCATCTTATTGTGGCATCCTTCCCAAGTTCCAGTTCAGAGAACTGATGTTTTTCCATGCTTAAGGGTTTACCCGATTGCCTGAGTGGGTTGGCTCGCATAGGACCCCGGTTTATTTTAGGGGCTTTTATGACCCTCAGTAGATAGTAAACTTCAGTGAGAACACCATACTTACTATCTCCTTTTTCCTTCTCTAGGCCTCATAGGCTAGTACTTGGCATAACATTTTACACACAGTCAATAGCTCAATAAATGTAATGTAAATGCAAATGTCAATTAAAACAAAACACTTTTTTTTTTTTTGCTTCCCATTCGGCTGATCTTTTGTCGTCTGACAATTTCTTCACTACATTGTAAGCCTCAGAGAAGACACATATTTGCTGTCGAAATTTCTTGAACTCTAAGAAATCTGTGTCTATTTAATTTAAAACATGCCTGCCTGTGGTGGTAAAAGGAGAGACACATTTCTTTACCATAAGTGTTGAAAAATCCATCTGCATCATCCTAAGGTTTAAAAATTTGAAACTAAACCAGTATTCTGATTTTATTTTCTTTCCACTGCAAGAGTGCCTGCACAGTATCTGCAGGTGCCTGAGAATGAATGCAAGCTGATTTATCACTGTGGGCTATCGTGATGCAAACAATGGCATACTTTGTTTGATTCTTTTCAATCCATTCTACAGCTGTTTTCCATCAAATATAAGTTCTTTATGAAAGTTGTGCTCCCAACAGAAATGTCCTTGAGTAGATGTAACTTCCTCATTTGATGAAATTGACTAATGTTTGTATAGGGCCTTACCATAAACAAAACACAGTTCACATATATTAATTCATTTAATTCTGATGACCATTCAAATTCCCATTTTGCAAAGGAGACAAGTCTTTTTTAAGTATAGTGACTTTCCCAAGATTACACAGTGGCGGCAGTGTTTCAAATCCAGTATTCTGTTTCTTTCTCCTTCAACGTAATCATCCTACTGGTTCAGATATATATGGAAACCTCTCTTGAGGTGCATTTTTTTTATGGAATTCGAATGGAAAAAGAGATGAAATGAAAACCGCTTGAAATCTCCCCTAAGTTAGCATTCTTTTTAATAACAGCAGTGAAGTAAGCCCCTGAAATCTCATCCAGAAATGAGTAGAATAAAATGCTTCTCGAAGAGCATTAGGAATTAAAATGAGCGGCATCTTGGTAGGTCTGAGCCTCTGTGTCCTCTATATTCTTTTTGGTATCCATTTTGCCCCAAAAGCACAAAACAATAATTAGAACAGAAAGGATGCCTGCATGAGCTGGAAGTTAAAATATCATATAACAATCTCAATAACTAGATAACTCATTTGAGAGCAGTGATGTCAATCCTACAAATGTATTACAAGGAGAACAGTCATTCTAATGCAATAAGATGGCAGTGTTAAGCAGTCTTTTAATAATACATACACGAAAACACAGAGCTACATAATGATTTTCTCTGATACAGTCATGTCAGTAAGGAACTAAATTAAAAAAAAAAAAAAATTCCCCTAGAAGCTGCTTAGAGAGTGAAAATACATACGGAGTGTCTCAAAAATTACTTAAAATAGAACTTGTGCCAATAGTTACTGACATATAAGAACTTTGTAAATAATGAGGAGATGGAAAGTCATTATAATAAAACTAAACTGTAAGGCAGTTTCACATTATTTCATCTCAAATTACTGCTAAAGTGAAAACATAATAGCTTCACAGATTAAGCATTTTAACTGCAATTGCCTTTTTTTCTCACTTCCTGATTTGTATAGAAAGTTCTGAAGCACCTTACTATCAGCAATGGAGCAAAACTATAAAACTGAGAAAAATCTATTTCAATCCTTCCAAATCAAAGATGAGTTTTCTACCATTTGGGTAAGTGAATAGCTTAACAGGTCTATTAAAATTCACTCTATCCTCCCTTCTAATCTGTTCCTGGCACTAGAGCAAAGAAAATCATGTCACACCTACTGTCACACCCACTGTCACACCCAGCCTCCTAAACAGAGCCTGGTTCCCACTGGGGGTGCCCCGCACAGTCTGGCCTGCCCCTCTCCAGCCTTCCACAGCACCTCCTCCACATCACCTGCCACTGTCACCACTATGCCCCTGGGGCTGGTACAATGGCATGCACACAGTTGGGGCTCAATATACATTTGTTTAGAATCATTTTCACCATTTGATGAATGTAACAAAATATTGTCTCACAGTTTTGAAGCTTCCTTATTTTCAAAGTGATTTTATGTAAGGAGAGAAGGAATTAGTAATTCAATTTATCCTTTATTCTTGATATGACTTTCTAAATTATAATCCAGAGCAAGTTTTGAAAGTTGTATTTTAATACCATAGTTATTTCCAACACATACAAACACATACACAGGCATACAACATAAAAGAGATACTAGTAGACATTTGTCGTGTTTCTCTCTAGAATAGGTGGAAAGGACATGCTAGCAATGGACAAAAGTTAGTGGGTGGGCTTGCATAGGACCCTGACATATCCCGAAGAAAGGGATTTAGCACATTTGCCTGATTTGCAGAGGTGTCTAGGAGATCAGCTTTAACACCTGGTAATATGTGATATTCTGAATAACTAAGAAATGGATAATCTTGAGTTATAGTGTTTTGTGAATACAGGAACTGGAAATTACCCAATGTCTAGGCTCTATCTTGGATTCTAGATGGGCTTGTACTTGGTGGGGTCAAAGTAACTATAGTTATGGAACTATGCCTAGAAATAAGATCAAATCTTAGGACATAAAGACAAAAATCTTAGGAGAAAGCATATTTTAACTTAAGGAAGTCTTGCTATGCTTTGATTATAAAGTAATGGGCAGTCTGCTATTGAGAAACCTTCGTGTTTACCTTGTTTCTTGTGTAGAAGATTCCCCAGTGATATGGTTTGGCTGTGTCCCCACCCAAATCTCAACTTGAATTGTATCTCCCAGAATTCCCACGTTGTAGGAGGTACCCAGGGGGAACTGCATCACGGGGGTTGCCAGTCTTTCCTATGCTATTCCTGTAATAGTGAGTAAGTCTCAAGAGATCTGATGGGTTTATCAGGGGTTTCTGCTTTTGCTTCCTCCTCATTTTTCTCTTGCCACCACCATGTAAGAAGTGCCTTTTGCCTCCCATCCTGATTCTGAGGACTCCCCAGCCATGTGGAACCATTAAGTCCAATTAAACCTCTTTTTCTTCCCAGACTCAGGTATATCTTTATCAGCAGCATGAAAATGGACTAATATAGTAAATTGGTATAAGTAGAGTGGGACATTGCTTAAAAGATACCTAAAAATATAGAATTGGCTTTGGAACAGGGTAACAGACAAAGGTTGGAACAGTTTGGAAGGCTCAAAAGAAGAAAGGAAAATGGGGGAAATTTTGGAACCTCCAAAAAACATGGGAATGGCTTTGAAAAAACTGCAGATAGTGATATGACCAATAAGGTCCAGGCTGAGCTGGTCTCAGATGGAGATGAGGAATTTGTTGAGAAATGGAGCAAAGGTGACTCTTGTTATGTTTTAGCAGAGACTGGCAGCATTTTGCCCAGCCCTAGAGATCTGTGGAACTTTGAACTTGAAAGAGATGATTCAGGGTATCTGGCAGAAGAAATTTGTAAGCAGCAAGGCATTCAAAAGATGACTTGGGTGCCGTTAAAAGCATTCTGTTTTAAAAGGGAAACAGAGCATAAAGAGAATTGGCAGCCTGACCATGCAGTAGAAAAGAGAAACCCAGAGAAATTCAAGCCTGCTGCAGAAATTTGCGTAAGTAGCAAGGAGCCTAATGTTAATCCCCAAGACCGTGGGGAAAATGTCTCCAGGCCATGTCAGAGACCTTCACAGCAGCACCCCCCATCACAGGCCTGGAGGCCCAGGAGTGGTTTCGTGGGCCAGGCCCAGGATCCCCCTGCTGTGTGTGGCCTAGGGAGTTGGTGCTGTGTCCCAGCAGCTCCAGCCACAGCTGAAAGGGACCAACGTAGAGCTCGAGCTGTGGCTTCAGAGAGTGGAAGCCCCAAGTCTTGGCAGCTTCCACGTGATGTTGAGCCTGTGGGTGCACAGAAGTCAAGAATAAAGGTTTGGGAACCACCGCCTAGGTTTCAGATGTATGGAAACGCCTGGATGCCCAGGCAAAAGTTTGTTGCGGGTGTAGGGCTCTCATGAAGAACTTCTGCTAGGGCAGTGCAGAAGGGAAATGTGGGGTTGGAGCCTCTACACAGAGTCCCTACTGGGGCACTGCCTCGTAGAGCTGTGAGTAGAGGGCCACCATCCTCCAGACCCCAGAATGGTAGATGCACTGACGGCTTGCGCCACATGCCTGGAAAATCTGCAGACACTCAGTGCCAACCTGTGAAAGCAGCCGGGAGGGAGGCTGTACCCTGCAAAGTCACAGGGCAGAGCTGCCCAAGACCATGGGAACCCACCTCTTGCATCAGCGTGACCTGGATGTGAGACCTGGAATCAAAGGAGATCATTTTGGAGCTCTAAAATTTGACTGCCCTGCTGGATTTTGGACTCGCATGGGGCCTGTAACCACTGTGTTGTGGCCAATTTCTCCCATTTGGAACAGCTGTATTTACCCACTGCCTGTACCCTCATTGTACCTAGGAAGTAACTACCTTGCTTTTTATTTTACAGGCTCATAGACAGAAAGATTTCTTTGTCTTAGATGAGCCTTTGGACTGTGGACTTTTGGGTTAATGCTGAAATGAGTTAAGACTTTGGGGGACTATCAGGAAGGCATGATTGGTTCTGAAATGTGAGGACATGAGATTTGGAGGCGCCAGGGGCAGAATGATATGGTTTGGCTGTGTCCCCACCAAATCTCAACTTGAAATGTATCTCCTGGAATTCCCATGTATTGTGGGAGGTACCTAGGGGGAGGTAATTAAATCATAGGGGCTTGTCTTTCCCATGCTATTCTCATGATAGTGAATAAGTCTGACGAGATCTGAAGGGTTTATCAGGGGTTTCCGCTTTTGCTTCCTCCTCATTTTTCTCTTGCCCCTGACATGTAAGAAGTGTCTTTCGCCTCCTGCCATGATTCTGAGGCCTCCCCAGCCATGTGGAACTGTGAATCCAATTAAACCTCTTTCTCTTCCCAGTTTTGAATATGTCTTTATCAGCAGCATGAAAACAGACTAATACACCCAGAAAGGTCTCTGGGGCTGGTCATGTGTTCTAACTTATAAGGGAAGGGGTTACAAGGCATCTAGAGTGCATTCAAAATAGGTCCTTGCATATAAAGCACAGGAGAGCATGATATTCAGCCCTGGAGCTTAGGACAGTCAATCCATCTGGCTGCCTTGACCACAGCACAGAAAATCAAGTCATAAACTTTTAGGAATTGGGGAAACATCAGACAGAGAGTATTAAATCTGGGCTCAGCCTTGGTGAGTGAATCATTCTTTGTACTATCTTTACTCAAGGGTTAAGTGGTCTATATCTAAATCCGCTCTCTCCTATAACAGGTACAATGACTGTTTCCTCTGTGAGACAGAACTCATAGAATTGAGATTTTAGTAAATGAACTATTTTGAGCTAGTTCTTTGTCCACTTGCCTTTGTTCTTGGCATAGTGATCATAATAGCCAGAACATTTTTTACACAAATCAGAGACATAGGCATATTTTCTGTGTGTGTGTGTGTGTGTGTGTTTTAAAGTAACACCGAGGTTCTGAAATGTAGTAAAACAACATAGTCTACCTAGCTGTTAAGGTAAATCTCTGTTCTATATATTAGGAGTGACTTAATCTGGTTAAAAGCTGCAGAGGAAATTAGATGGATTTGGGTACATAGCTAGTTTTATACGAAGGTTAACACACAAGCCTTGCAGCGTAGCAGACTCAGATTTGAATTCTGGCTTCACCACTTAGTACCTTCCAGCAGAAGCTTCCATCAAGTTACTTAACCTACCTGAGACATGATATTTTCATTTAAAAATGCTTTGCATGAAATGACATTGGTATTAAAGCAACAGTAATTATTGTTGTTATTATTAAAGATGTATGCATTCTGCCAGTCCCGAGGACAGAAAGGAATACTTTTTCTTCTATAAAGTTTACACAGTACAATATTCCCTGTGGATATAATGTGTTCTCTAAAGGAAAGAGAAATCCTTCATGTGGATTTCTGGGAGATTGTTTTTTCCTTCAGTTTACTTTATTTATCCCAGGCAGAGTATTTTCGTTAATCTTTTTCACATTTTGATATACTTTCTTGACTTCCTCTTTAGTCCCTATTGAAACAAGTTTTCTCTTCATACAATCACAAATAGCCTTATGCATTTCTATTCAGTAATGTAAGCATTATCTTTGGTAACATTAGGATAAATTTTAGCTTGCAAATGAATGAATAGCAAGGGTGAGAGACAAGAGAAGGTGTCTGTTAAGAAATGACATGATGTTAGGTGAATGGAAACAGTTGGGAGGCCTAGTTTTAATTTCCTCATTATCTAAAAATCAAAAGGCCAACTGCACCAAATTTACTGATAATTCACTTTTATTTGCTAGCCATGCATCAATCATGTAAAGAGCAGGATTGATGAAAAGAGCAGTATTATCACCTACAAAATGTACTTGGTACTAATGTAATATATAGTACTGCCAATTCTATTGTAGAAATTTGGCCAAGGAATGAGAATGTAGTAATTTATGAATTCCAAGCACAATTACATAATAATACAAATAATATTCTATTACTCATACTTGTTGGGGTATATAAATAAAAATTATTCTACCTCTAGGAGACTTATGTACAGTAGCTCACCTTTACATGTGAGGGATACATTCCAAGATCCTCATACCTAGTACCAAACCCTATAGATGCTTTGTCTTTTTCCTATACATATAAACCTACGAAAATGTTTAATTTGTAAGTTAGGCACAGTAAGGGATTAACAACAACTAATAATAATAAAATAAAAACAATTATAACAGTATGCCAGCATCACTACTCTTATGCTTTGGGGCCATTAGTAAGTAACATATAAGGGTTACTTGAGCACAAACAGAGTGATACTGCAACAGGAGATCTGATAACCGAGAAGACTACTAAATGATTAAGGTGCAGGTAGCTGAGACAGCATGGACATACTGGACAAAGGGACGATTCGTATCCCAGGTGGGAATGAGCAGAACGGCTTATGATTTCATCACACTTCTCAATGGTACACAATTTAAAACTTATGAATTGTTTATTTCTGAAATTTTCCATTTAACATGTTTGGACTGTGTTTGATTACAGGAAACTGAAACTATGGGAAAAGAAATGATGGAGAAGGGAGGACTACTGCACATCAAATGGACCAATCATGGCTTTCTGCATGTGTAAAACTTTAGGGAGTATCTAAAATTTTCCTAAAATATGCAAACTTGCAAGTTTAGGTCTGTAGTGATATAATGATGCTGATATTTTGATAAGCACAATTAACAGAATGCTGATTTGTATTGGAAAGTAGCTCAACAATCAAAGCTGCCCTGCAACCTAAATTTCCAGACTCAAACTTCAACTACTCATCTACGTGTAGCCATCTTATCACCATAAAATACTTTGATATGCCTCCTTAGGGTTCTAATACGTATTTAAAAATCTACTCTTTGTGTGTGTGTGTGTGTGTGTGTGTGTGTGTGTGTGTGTAAGGAAAATTGGGTTGATGCCACAGTTGTTTTACAGTTTGTTTTAACTTATTAAAGTCTTTCATACATACAAAGAAGTTATCTAGGTATACTTTAAAGAATGATAATAAGATAATCACCAATTTACTCACCAACCAGCTTAGGAACTATATCATTATCAGACTTTAGAAGCTCTCTGTGAACCACTTTCTGATTCGATACCCCCCCCTCCCCTGACCCCAGAGATAATTACTGTAAGGCCAGTTGCCTTGCCGGGAGCTCGGACATGCCCACCCCCCTCCACGCCTAGAAACCACGTCACCACTCCACGCCCACTTCTGCACTGAGCACGCAAATCTGCACTCAACACCAAACTCTGCACTCAGCACCTAGCCCGCCGTTAAACTCCCCCACGCCCACTTCTGCACTCAGCACACAAATCTGCACTCAACACTAGCTTCTGCACTCAGCACCTAGCCAACTGTTGAAGAATCCCACCAAAATTTAAAAGAAGCCCCGCCAGAACCTGCCCAATAGCATTTTGCCCCGTCCAGGTCCCACTCCCCCTAGGCAGCCCGCTCACCAGAAATCTCGCCTACTTGCCAATAGCAGCTTGCCCCGTCCATGTCCTGCTTCCCCACAACCAATCAAAACGCCTCCACTCCCTATAAAACCCCACGCCCAAGAGGAGTCAAGCGCGACTTCTCTGGCCCCTCCTGTCAGACTGCAGAACCTCGCCCAGGAGCCAATTAAATTTATTTATTTCAATAACTGGCCTCAGTTGCCTCAATCGAACCTCAGTTGCTTCATTTAAACCTTACAACAATTACCATCGTGAGTTTCATGTTATTTATATCCTTGTTTTTCTGTATAGGATATTTTCTATGCCTGTACTCCTAAAAATATGTATCACTCGGTTGTGTCTGTTTTTGAACTTAATGGAATATATGATTTATTTAATTACTTGTTTCATTTAGTATTATGCTTTTGAAATTCATTCAGGTTAATGACTTTAACTACAGTTTATTTTGAGTATTACCATGATACATACGTCTATGAAAATACGTCAGACTATCCCTGATGTATTTATCCCCCATTCTTGTTTCCAGTTTTTAAAAATTACAAATAATGCTGCTATGAACATATTTTTAACATCTCCAGGTACATGTGTGCAAGAACTTCTCTAATAAATTCAGGGAAACAGAATAAATAGAAATGCGGGATTATAGGGTATGTGCATACAGTCAATTTTATAGATAATACAAACTATGTCCTAAGAAGCTGAAACCATTTAGATTCTCACTAGCAGTGGAGGACAGAGAACTTCATACTACAACCTAGCCAACATTTCTTAAGTATCCATTAATCTAGTTGAAAAAATGGTATGCCAATACAGTTCTAAATTGCATTTTATTAAGAGCTTGATCCCCTATTTCACATATTTATTGGCCATTTGGGTATCTGCTTTTATAGAGTGTCTATTCTTTCCTGTTTTCCAAGTGGACTATTTGTCTATTTCTGATTGATTCATAGGAACGTCTAGACATATTATAAATCAGGATTGTTAATATACATGAGACACAAATATAATTTTAAATTTTCTATTAGCCACATTTAAAAAGTAAAAAAAGAAGGTGAAGTTAATTTTATTTAACCCAATATATCCTAAATATTTTAATTTCAACATGTATTTAATATAGAAATTATCAAGTTACTGTACATTCTTTTGTTTTCATACTAAGACTTTGAAATCTGACATGTATCTGGGATAAGACACTGCACATGCTCAAACACGTGACTTGTGGCTACCCTTTTGGACTGCACAATTCTAGATACTAAGCCTCTGCCAGGTGTATATACAGTCGCCTTCAGTATTCGTGAGGGAACTGGTTCCAGGATCCCCCTGGATACCAAAACTTACACATATTCAAGTCCTACAGTTGGCCCTAAGGATACCAAAAGTCAGTATATGTGGGGTTTGCATCCCGCAAATACTGTATTTTTGATCCTGTTTTGTTGTAGATGCAGAACCCACTGATACTGAGGGGTGGCTGTATTTACCGGAGGAAAAAAAAACCCACATAAAAGTGGATCCACACAGTTTAAACCAGTGTTGTTCTAGGGTCAATTGTATTGTAAATTTATATCAACCTGGGACTTCTCTTTCCACTTTCTCTATGGTATCCAAAATTATAAACTTTAAGTAGAACCAAATTTATAAACTAAGTAGACATTTATCTATATTTTCCTTTAAGCCCTGTATTTTCTATAACTAGTTAACAAAAGTCTTTCATATTGCCTGGGCCATAAAGATATACAATGATTGTCTATTAAAAGTCTTACGGTTTATAAACACCACTGTCATATATGTAGATCTAATGAAACCAACAAAAAGAATGAGTGAATTTAGCAAGGCTGCATTTTATAAGACTGGTTCATAAAAACCTACATACTATTTATACATAATGAAATAATTGGAAACTGAATTAAAGAAAATTATATTTATAATAGCAGTAGAAAAGGAAATAAATTTGACAAAAGACATGCAAGATTATACATTAAAAACCAGAAACCGTTGCTGAAAAATATTCAAGACTACATAAATGCAGAGATGTACCTAGCTTATGGGTTTATTAGTAAAGACATTAATTCATCCCAGATTGATCTATAAAGTCAATGCAAATCCAATCAAAATCTTGGCAATATAAGCTGACTCTAAAATTCATATGGAATTGCAAAGGACGTAAATAACCACAACAACATTGTTCTTGTCGTAGCCTCCTGAGCGGGGGTACTCATACTACTTGGAAATGACTGCTGCATGTGCGTCCCTGAGAATCTTTCTAATGTGAAGCCAACCAGAATCTCTTCTGCATGGACAACCTGGCTTTTACTAGAATATACTCTGCATTGGGTGGATAGGGGCTGGGACCTCTGATTTTAGGCATTCCAAACAGAAACCGAGTCTTGGCTCTGAACAATTCTCCAGATTATTCATGCATCTGCTCTTCTTCTTCATAGGAATTCCTCCCAATAAATGCATAATTTATATGATCATTAAGCTATACAGTGACATACTTTCCAAATAAATGATCCCAGAACATTATCTTGAACAGAAGCACAAGGGAACTTTAACCCTGAAGTTCACCCTCCCATCCTAATGACTTTTCTCTCAGAGAGCTCATTATGGTTGGTCAGTGTTGACTTTGTGCACGTTGGCCAAGAAGAGGGATGTGGAGAACTGTAACATTTTCTGCTCGGAACCTAATACCTACTCTCTTATTCTTTGATACTGAGAAAGTAATGCACTCCCTCTAAATTACTCTTTTGAGCTAGCAATTCCTAGAACATGACGTATGGCCTGGGATGGGCCAAATTGCAAGGAAAAACAACTCCCTTCTGCAAGATTGCAAGACTTGCCTGAACGGTGCCCACCAAACTTGCTGCTCTCCCTTTGCTGCTTTTGTGTTTTTCCCCTGCAAAACCCCCTCATTCTTGATGTTTGAATAAAATAAATTTTCTGTTGCATTTTGAGATTTAAAGAATTTTTGACAAACAGACACTTTTTACTTTTGTAAGTTGAAAGATATTTTCACTGGGCATAGAATTATAAATTGGTGTTGTTAAATTAAATTTGGCCTAGAGCTGCCTCTTTACATGTTTTAAATTCTGCCTAAAAGTTTCCCCATACATAATTAACTATAACTCAACTTGGTATATAAATAGACTGTAACCTACTCTTGTAACAAGTAGCCAAGTCTCAGCCAATCACAGGCGCCAAACTTCAATCAACCACAGACAACTGTTCGAAGAAGGCAAAGGCAGGTTCAAATAAGGCAAAGGCAGAGCTGTAACCAATCCAGCTGTTTTTGTGCCTCACTTCCATTTTCTATACATCACTTTCGTTCTTCTGTCCGTAAATGTTATTCAACCATGTGGCAGCCCCGGAGTGGCTCTGAACCTATTCTGGTTCTGGGGGCTGCCTGATTTGCAAATTGTTCTTTGCTCACTTTGCGAATCATTCTTTGCTCAATTAAACTCTGTTAAATTTAATTTGTCTAAAGTTTTAACTGTGTATTTTCTCTCAGCGCATGAAGGATAAAATTAAATTCTCTTCTGAAGAAATGAGCTGTCAGTCTAATTGCTCTTGCTTCAAGATGATTTCTTTTTCCACCCTCTTTAGCTGTTTTTAAGCTTTTTCTCCCTCTCATTGTTCAGCAGTCTCATTCTAATGTGTTTGGCGTGGATATTGTCTTACTGCTCGGATGCTTTGTTCTTCTTAAAGTCATGGGTGCAAAAATTTGGGAATATTCTCAGTCACCATACATTCAAATATTGCCCCTTCCCCATTCTATCTTTCTAGAATGTCATTTGAAGTACGCTAAACTTACTATTCTAACCTTTCTTACATCTTGATCTCCCACCTCTCTCTCTTTCTCTGTGTGTGTGATATCTTTTTCTTTATGTTTGAGTTTCATTCAGGAAACATTTATATATCTTTCAGTTCACTAATTCTTCTGAGTCATCTGCTGGTAAATCTACATAGTTTTAAACTTAATTTATCATTTATTTCTTTTCTAGAATTTTTATAATTATAGTTATAAATCTTCTTATTGTCTGCTTATGTTGCTAAAATTCTCTTTTATTTTTTAAACATCTTAAACATGGTGATTTGATATTTGTCTAATAAATCCAATACCTCTAATCTCTGCAGGTCCAGCTGACGCCTGGGTGTTTCACTGCTTCCCACTCATGCTGCCTAGTTTCCCTTATATATTTTACGCTATGAGTTACTCATTTTCTTTGGGCTTTTATCTATGGAATGAGTTGAGGCTTGGACTGATGTTGTTATTTCCGGAGAGGATTTACACTGGCTGTTGCTAGACATCTGGGGGTGCAGCAGAGCCAGAGCTACTTGAGAGTAAATCCTTGCTAGAGGTTTAATGGACACAAGAAGCATACAGTCAGGCCGCATAAAGGCTGACTTCTGGTTTTAAGTGATTGGGCTAGAGTGTTTCCTCTTCTATCCAAGCCATGGCTGAGGGAGGAAAGCTTCCTTGTTGTCCTTTTATGCATTGGGAAATTTTTTTCTTTTATAATAGTTTTATCGAGATAATTCACATATCATAAATTCGTCCTTTTAAAGTATATAACTCAGTGATTTTTAGTATATTCACAGAGTTGTGTAGCCATCATCACTATCTAATTTTAGAACATTTTCATCATCCCCAAAAGAAAACCCACACCCATTAGCAGTCACTCCCAAACCTCTTCTCCCCTTAGTCCCTGGCAACTACTAAGCTACTCTCTGTCTGTGTGGATTTGCTTATTACGGATATTTCACATTAATATCCGGAATCATACCGTCTATTACCTTTTGTAACTGGTACTAGGCCTACCATGTTTTCAAGATTATGCATGGCAATTTTCATATTTCATTCACTCTCACAATGCAGGGGGTAGCCCTTAGCATCTTAATTTATCTGTGTGTGACCATGTGACTAAATTTTTACCATGGGAATGTGGGCAGAAATACGGTACAATTCTGGGTGCAGTGGTGCATGCCTGTAATCCCAGCTACTTGGGAGGCTGAAACAGAAGGATCTCTTGAGCTCAGGAGTTTGAGACCATCCTGGGCAGCACAGTGGGACCCAGCTCTAAAAACAAAACAACAAAACAAAACCCAAACAAAAAAAAAAATAAATGAGGTATAAAACTTCTGGGCCATTTCCTTAAAAGCAAGCTTCTTGCCCTTTTTCCTTTTTCCCATTCCCAGAAGCTAGCAAGTGCAATACCCTAGTGACTGCTGGAAAAAGAGAGGAAACCCAGGTCTTAGATAATCTTGTGGTGTACAGCCAGCCAGTAAACCTCCAGAATAGAACGTGATGGAAGTAAACTCTGTTTAGATGGGTCTTTTGGTTTCAGCAGTTCAGCCTATATGCCAACTAACAATAAGAACGCAGCATCGTGTATTTTATCATTTCCCTGCTAGATGGTTTTGTACTATTTTTAATAATGATAATGCTGCCATGGACATAGATGCACCTTTGACTTCCTCTCTCGTTATTTCCTTGTAACACTTCTAGAAGTGAAGCTGCCTATTACCGAATGTGGACATTAAGTCTCTTAAAACATATTGTTAAATATCCTATTAGAAAAATAATTTGTTTTATGCTGGACATCAGTGTAAAAGAGTGCTTTATGGTTATTTAAAAAAACTTAAAACATAATTACCTAAAAAGTACTACTTGATAACTTGTGTCGGCATTGGATAATGGAAACTATTCAACAGTAAGTACTAGTTAATAAAACTATCATTTTGTTATTTGCATACATCCTGATGCTAGGAAAACACCACATAATTTCAAGCAAGCATGCAAGCCTGATTTAAAGTAAGCACGCAAACATCCCTAAACCTTTCAGCTGGGAAACGATGGTAAAAACTGTATTATGTTTGCAATGTAATTATCTTTAAGTACATTGAAAAATGCTAACATTTTCAGCATACACTGAACTTATTTTGGGTTTCTGACTTGCATTTCCTGAGCTATAATTATAATGTTATTTTCTTATTTCAGCGCAGTATTTTTCTCATTTATACGTTGGTTCTGTAGCCGAATATGGTTTTCTGTTTTCATAAATAACAGCAATATGGGAAAATATGTAAGTGGTGATTTGACACAAAATGAGGAGGTAATCTAATAACCCATTTCTTGTAAATAAGCTAAATATTTCAGTCAAATTCGCATCGATTACGAGGACAACTTCGTCCCTGTTGTCGTCTCTCATTGGTAACTTTTATTTTGTGAGAATGAAAACCATAAAGCTGATAATCTAATCATACTCCAAGATGCAAGTGTGCTTTCAAATAAAATGAAAAGCTAATGGATACATGTTATAAACAGTTATGATAAATACACACACATACATGCACACACATGGATGCATACTCAAAACCAGTCACAATACAACCTATGTATTCCATCTATGTAAACCTAAAAATCATTGTTTTAATTAAAGAATACTTCTAATGAGATCTGCATTTGGGGCTGTGAGAGTCAGCCTCCAGAATGTCCCTCATTGATCTTACTTCCTGGTGTTCATGCCCTTGTGTAGCTCCCACAGAATGGGGTTAACCTGTGTAATCAATTTGATATTATGGAATGATGGAGTGTGACTTCAGAAGCTAAGGTCAAAGATATGATGGTGTCTGTGTCTCTTTCTTGGATCACTCACTTTGGAGGAAGCTACCTGCCATGTCATGAGGACAGCCAAGCTGCCCAATGGAAAACTCCACATAAAGAGAGAAATTAAGGCCTGACAACAACCAGCATTAACCTGCCAGGCACATGAGGAAGCCATCATGGAAGTCGATCTGTCAGCTCCCCTTAAGGCTTCAAAGGACTGGAATCTCATGAGAGATACCACCCCAGAGCCTCAGCTCAGCTACTCCTGGATTTATGACCCAAAGAAACTGAGTGAGACATAAATGTTCATTGTTTGAAATTGTTAAGTTTTAGGGTCACTTGTTACATAGCGATAGATTACTAATATAGGGGCTTTGGAATATTAAATGAAGATCAATTAACTTGAATAAGAAATAGCAAAAGGAGATACCTTAATTAATAATAAACTAAAATCTAGATCCCCACGTAACCATTAATTCATGAAAAATTTACAACATACTTACTATGCCTAAGAGCCCTTCCACTGTTTCTAGCTGTAAAGCAAGTGCTTCTGTCCTGAGTAGGCCTCCAGCTCCTGTGTTTGGCCTCCCAGGAATGCCCCGGGCTAGTCCTGAAAGACTCATGAGACAGATCACATCCATTCCAGGCTTTCTTAAACTTTTGACACATTTCTCATGACACTTTTAGAAACATAAAAATCTCTTACATTCCTTTATTACTAAATGAAGCTCAAAATACTTTTTATAAAGAAAATGTATTATATATTAATTATGACATATAAACATATAATGTTAATGAACTATTATGTATTTTATATAATCTAAACATATAATTTTATGAATCCAACAGCATTATAATTAGACATTAAAATTACAATTTATAAATTGTCCCCAAAATAAATCAAAGTAGTAAAACAGGGTGCTGCTTGTTTCAAACTATATACAATCCTACCATCTTGCATCTTCTCCCCACTATCCCCACTTCAGATAATACAGCTACCTCAAGAATTAGTGTACTTGTTTTTTTTTTTTTTTTTGAGACAGAGTCTTGCTCTGTCACCCAGGCTGCTGGAGTGCAGTGGCGCAATCTCCGTGCACTGCAACCTCCGCTTCCCAGGTTCAAGTGATTTTCCTCCCTTGGCCTCTCAAGTAGCTGGGACTACAGGCATGTGCCATTACACTTGGCCATCTTTTTTGTATTTTTAGTAGTGATGGAGTTTTGCTATGTTGGCCAGGTTGGTCTCAAGCTCCTGCCCTCAACTGATCCACCCATCTTGATCTTCCAAAGTGCTGGTATTACAGGCATGAGCCACTAAGCCCAGCCTGTTCTGTTCTTTAATCTTTACCATTAGCCTCCCCTACATGGCCCACTTTCATAGGAACCCACCTAGAGTAACCTCTAAAATTATAGGAAAAATAAGTTTCATTTCCACTAGAAGTGGCAAAGTAGAGTAAATGAAATAAACAAGTAAGAGGGTTCAACAACAACAAAAAGGCAAAAACCAACTCTGGCGGTTGGCTAAAGCCTGGTCAGAAAGGGAGCTGGGGAGGGATAACACGGGGAGAAATGCCAGATACAGGTGATGGGGAGGAAGGCAGCAAACCACACTGCCATGTGTGTACCTATGCAACAATCTTACATGTTCTTACATGCCAGACATAGGCGATGGGGAGGAAGGCAGCAAACCACACTGCCATGTGTGCACCTATGCAACAATCTTACATGTTCTTACATGCCAGATACAGGTGATGGGGAGGAAGGCAGCAAACCACACTGCCATGTGTGCACCTATGCAACAATCTTACATGTTCTTACATGCCAGATACAGGTGATGGGGAGGAAGGCAGCAAACCACACTGCCATGTGTGCACCTATGCAACAATCTTACATGTTCTTACATGCCAGATACAGGTGATGGGGAGGAAGGCAGGAAACCACACTGCCATGTGTGCACCTATGCAACAATCTTACATGTTCTTACATGCCAGATACAGGTGATGGGGAGGAAGGCAGCAAACCACACTGCCATGTGTGCACCTATGCAACAATCTTACATGTTCTTACATGCCAGATATAGGTGATGCCAGATATATCTTACATGCCAGATACAGGTGATAGGGAGGAAGGCAGCAAACCACACTGCCATGTGTACACCTATGCAACAATCTTACATGTTCTTACATGCCAGATATAGGTGATGCCAGATATAGGTGATGCCAGATATATCTTACATGGCAGATATAGGTGATGGGGAGGAAGGCAGCAAACCACATTGCCATGTGTGTACCTATGCAACAATCTTACATGTTCTTACATGCCAGATACAGGTGATGGGGAGGAAGGCAGCAAACCACACTGCCACATGTGTACCTATGCAACAATCCTGCATGTTCTTACATGCCAGATACAGGTGATGCCAGATATATCTTACATGCCAGATATAGGTGATGGGGAGGAAGGCAGCAAACCACACTGCCATGTGTGTACCTATGCAACAATCTTACATGTTCTTCATATGTACCCCAAAGGCTAAAATGCAATTAAAAAAAAGTATTTTATTCTTTTTGATAGTACTGTAAATGGAATTGTTTTCTTAATTCCCTTTTTCAGATTGTTAGTGTACAGAAATGCAAGTGATTTCTGCATGTTGATTTTGCACATTGCAACTTTGCTGAATTCATTGATTAGCTATAGTATATTTTTGTGAGTCATTTGGTATTATATATATGTAGGATTGTATTATCTGTGAATAAAGATAGTTTTGCTTCTTTTCCAAAAAAAAAAAAAAAAGATTGGAAAAATCAAGGCCACAAAACAGTATGTATAATTAATAGCAATTCAAAAGGCAGAGAATGAATGTCAGTAAAATGGAACAACTGAATGCTTTTTTGAATGTCAGTAAAATGGAACAACTGAATGCTTTTTAAAGTTAGGCCTATCATACAAGAATGTGTTTTGAGACAGCAGGATAATACATTCACATTGCTAAAGTCTAGCAACTGAGGAGAGCTGGCTGGATCATGAGTTCACATGCCTTGGAAAAAAACTTAGTAGAACTTTCAGCTGATTGGTGCAGAGAGAATCAAATTTACAGCAGAATAATTTGTCACCTGTCAGAATCCTTGGAGTAAGAATTATTCCCCATCTGCAGTGAAGCAGCCGATATGTACAAATTAAAGATTGATGCCTACCTTTTTTTGCAGTTCAGTGAAAAACAGATTTTTGCTGAGTAAATGTATATGTAATGTTTACCGTGATAGTTGGACCTATCCCAATCTTCTAGGTACATTAAAAAATCAGGACAAGTCTCAAACTGCCACTGAGCTTCCCAAATGGGTAATATATCTTTAAACCATTGGCATTTTTGCAGAAAGGTAATTGGTGCTGATGTGTTTTGCATGGAAACAGTATGCAGAAACGTAATTTGTGGCTAAAATCTCTTCTGAGAATAATATAAATAGGAATACAACTTATACTGAGTAAGAATTGGCAAGGCTATTTCCAAGGGGGGCTTGAAAGAACTGAACTGCTGTAGGTAGCGAAGGCATAAACAAAACAAAGCCAACAGCCATAAACTAAACAGTTTTCCCAGAGAAAATGACAATCTGCTTTAGAGGGCTGACCTCATGATCAAGTCTTATTTTTCTTAGCACAGAATTAAGATTCAAATTTGGGACATATTCCATTTAAGATTATTTTAAAAGTCAAGTAGCTGAATACAAAGATCATTAAAGCAGGAAAACTCGCCCCATGTACTAGTCCTAGGAAACAGAGGGTAGAATTGGAAGTCAAGCAGACTTATTTTTCTTTTCCTAGCTCTGCCACTAATTGGTTTTCTGAATTTTAGCAAATTAATTAAACTGTATGGGATTCAGTTTCCTTATCTATAAAAGGAAAGGGCTGGCTTAGAATCCAACATTCACTGGTTTGTGCAAAATCAGATCAACTGGAAGTGGAGACCAAGAATATTATGTTGAAGAAGATTCTTGGGCTGCTTGGAGACTCAATAGGAAAGCAGACTTTATTCACTTATTACACAAACTAATTATTGCACCAGGCACCATTCTAGGTGCTGCAGCAGCAAACAATATGGCCATCCTCATTCCCATAGAACTTACAATCTAGTATCTGAAGATAGCCAATGAATAAGTAAGCAAAGTATTTCACATAGTGATAACTGTCGTGATGAAAAAAGTACAAAAGTGATATAACAGAGAAACGCTAAGTGGGGTTGGGCAGTTGATGGGCTGGTCAGGTAGGGCCTGCTGGCTTCATGGGTGTGTAATCTTTGTAACTGCATAGAGCCTGCCTTGTGCTTAGAAATCCCTATTTGATTTAGAGCTCTGCTTGTACTGTCCTGAAATTCTTAATCTTTTTTTTTTTTTTTAAGACAGAGTCTCGCTCTGTTGCCCAGGCTGCAGTACGGTGGTGCAGTCTTGCTCACTGCAACCTCCACATCCCAGGTTCAAGTGATTCTCCTGCCTCAGCCTCCAGAGTAGCTGAGACTACAGGTGCGTGCCACCATGCCCGGCTAATTTTTTTGTATTTTTAGTAGAGACAGGGTTTCACAATGTTAGCCAGGATGGTCTTGATCTCCTGACCTCACGATCTGCCCGCCTCGGCCTCCCAAAGTGCTGGGATTATAGGTGTAAGTCACTGCACCTGGCCAAAATTCTTAATCATTTTTAACAAGGGGCCCTGTATTTTCATTTTGCATGGAGCTCACCATATTATGTAGCCTGTCATGTGGGGATGTGCGATCTAAATGACAATAAGAAGCTGGACGTATGTGAAGCTGGTGGAAGTGAAGAAACGTATTCTCTTACCGGGTCCACAAAGGGGCATAGTTTCAAGGGCAAGAACTTCCCAGCGCCATGCCTCCCCTCTGCTCCATCTGGGGATTAGAGGTCTTTTTTAAATTTTCGCGTGGCGGGAAAGAATCAAAGATTAATCACTCCAGCGGAAGTTTGAAGGAACTTTTTTCATAGGCCAGGGGGCTTGGAGGAGGAGGAATTCCTCCCAGGTTAAAAGTCCCCTTCTTCCACACCCCTTTGAATTCCATATTTGGGTCCCCTTCCACAATCTTCATGGAAGCTTTCTCTCTCTCATCTTTTTCTCTTTCTCTGCCTAAATAAACCACTTTCTGCAAAAACTCTTTGGAGTCTGATATTTACTTGCAAGCGCATCGCGCCTGGCGTGATCCCCTCTCCCTTTCTTGGGCGAGTGAGAGGCCAAGAGCCTGGAGCCCAGTGGGGATGCGGAGTGAGCTAAACCTCCCCTGCATCCGGGTCCTGGGACCTGGCAAACAGGAGGGCATTCTATGAGTAAACAGTAAGTGCAACGTAACCTTGGTTTGTCTGAGAAATGGAAAAAAGACTAAGATGGTTGGTGCACAGAAGTAAGAGAAATACAGTGGCAGGAAATGATGCCAGAGAAATAGGCAAGGGCCACTTCCTACAAGGTCTTGTAGGAGACTGGATTTTATCTAAGTACAAACATAGTGTACTTGATTAAAAGGTGTACAAGAAGAGAGACCCACACACTGGCGGTGAGACACAAAACTTGATTGTCTCTGTGTGAACTTAGATTGAGACTGTATCTATTTATCTATATAGAACTATGTGTATATATATATAGTTGCATATTTATATATGTCTACCTATAGATAAGAAGATACAGAGACATAGATAGATAAGAATATGTAACTATATATTGGATAGGTAACAATATCTCCATCCTGAGAATTTATAACCACAGGCCCAAAATCTTATTGAGATTTCAATGAATAATCTAGGAACCTCCAAGTAGGGAAATTAACATCAAAATAAAGTATGTCATAGGACAATAAAGCCCTCTAGGAAGGGCAACTCAGTGTGGGATCATCCAAGATAATTACATTGGAAAAGAAGCCTCACTATAGGTATCTTCCATGGGCCCCTTGGGATACAATGAAAAAGAAATCTCTAAATTTATTTAATTTTCAGAAAAGAGAAGTAAAGTACAACCATTCTATGGGATCCTACCTCAAGCAAAGGGTAGAAGGCAGCCATTGCAAATGCTCCCTTATTCTGGGGACCAGCCTGTTGGTTGGTGACACCCCTGTGGCATCTAAAAGAAGCAAATGCAAAAAAAAAAAACCCTGTAGAAGGACAAGCTCTGAGCAGAGGTTGCACAGGATTGCCACAGATAAAACCTTGATGAAAACAGACTCACATGACAATTATACAAAATGCATGAGGAAACGACCCACTATGATCAGTAGCCAGCAGATGACAGCGGCGGATAACAACAATAAAGAGCACAGCCGCAGGCACATTCAACTTCAGACTGTAAAACTGTCACTTGGGAGCGAAAATAAGGATGAGTATAGTTATTTAAAGGAGACATCTAAAAAATTTAAAAAAATACCTACTGTAGAAACATTCAGATTTATAAAGTAATAAAATGTAACTTCTTAAAAATATATATATATACACACACATACATACACATATATAATCAGACAAAAGAATCCCTCAATAGATATGCTAACCAGCAAATTGGATACATGTGAAGAAAAGCAGTGAACTGGATGAATGATCTGAACAAATTCTTCAGAATATGGCACTAAGAAATGAAATGTGTGAACAAAAGCTTATGAGACAGGGAAGGCGGAACGTAATGGCCAATGTGCGTGTAACTGGAATTCCAGAAGGACCAAGAGAGAAATTTGGTAAGTAATATTTGAAAATATAATGGCTGCGAATTTATCATAACTGATGAAAAACAAGAATCTTCACAATTAGGAAGGACAGTGATCCCCTCCCTGGATAAATAAAATTACACTTCTAACAAGGTACATCACTATGAAACTACAGACTTAAAAAAAACAAAGAAAAGTGCTCAAAGCATCCAAAGAAAGGCCACAGTACAGGAAGAAGTAATGTATGAATAAATAAAAATTAAAAAAGATTTGACAAGAAATTACGAACAAAATCTGATGTACATGTGGGTAAATGTAACATCCTGTGACCTGATGAAAAGGCAGTTGGTTAGAGTGGTGGGAAAAAAGCACTAAATATGTATTTAGGAGACATATCCACACATACAAACAGCTGCAATATTTATGAAGAAAATGTGATATAACGAGCAAATATTAACAAAAAGAAAATTAGTAAAAATACAATAAAGTTGAAGGCAAAATAGTTATCAGGGATAAATGACATTATGATAAAATGCTCATTCCATCAGAGAAATAGTTCTAATCTTATAAACACCTGATAATATACTTCGAGCTATGTGAAGCAACACTGAATAATTTCGAAGAGAAAATGACAGCTTCACAATCATAATGGTAGAGTTTAACATTCATTCCCAGAAACTGCTAGATTAATAATAACCTACCTGTCAAAACCAATTTACCATACTCATGTTATGCTTATTAAACAGCTTTGGTATTCCCTGATTTCTCTGCTTGTAGCTTATTCTGTAACTTTTATATGAATATGGCATAAAGGAAAGGGGACACAGATTGGTTAATTAATGTATTTATTCAACAAGTATTTGCTAAGTGACTTCTAGGCTCCACACGCTGTTCTAGCCTGCTGTGTTACAGCACTAAACAGGACGTCTCTCCTCTCATGGAGCTTACATTCTAGAGCACAGAAAATAAACGGATAAACACACAGAGGAGTTTATATTTACATGTTAAATAAAAATATAGAATTATATACACTAAAGAGAAGCAAGGTAAGTAGTACTAGGACGTCAGTGTGGGGAGTTCTGGCTCTCAGGGAAGGCACTATGCCGGGCAGAGAAAAAAAACACTGTGCAGATACCTGAAGACTTTGGCACTTGCCTGGGAAGTGCCACAGTCTGAGGGAGAAGCAGGCTGGGCAGGCAGCTGCGAGCACAGTGAGGGTCACCAGTGGTGACGGGGCCAGGAAGACACAAGGGCAAGCCAGGCCAGAGAGCTGGGTGTTGCACGCGGCCAGAATGTGTAGGACTCTGCGGGGCATGGTTTTTATTTTAAATGATGTGAGAAGCCACTGCAGAGTGTTGAACAGAAAGTGGTGTGATCTGGCTTTATTTGAAAAGGGTCAGTGTGGCTGCTCTGCTTTGCAGAAAGAGGCGGGGGTTGGGGCTGACGTTGCAACGCCAGTTAGGAGGCGTTTGTAATAATTCTGGGGTGGTTGGACCAGGTGCAAGAGGTAGAAGTGGTCCAAAAAAGTGGGACTCCGGGTACATTGTGAAGAAGCACCTACCGGCTCAATGACAAATCTTTCCAGCCTGCGTTATACTCTGTCTCTTAGGTTAATGCCTCTGTTGGTTTTTCTTTCAGACTTTATTCCCATAAGCCTGAAACAGTGTATTTAAAAACTGATATATTTAAAACATGCTAAAATATTTTTAAAAGGTTTGGAGAAGCTGCAAATACTGCTAACAGTGCTCTTTAAAAACAAAAATCCATTCTGCTTAAATAATCTGCTAATTAAAATGGCAAGGGTAAGTGAAGGGAGTTGGAGGAGCGACACTTTCTCAGTAACTTAGGCCTCCAGGAACCCAGATCTGAGTGGGAAAGTAAGAGCTGAGGTTTTAGACGAATCATCTAGAAAGGGAGTTACCCATTTTTTTTCTCTACTCTGTCGCTGAAGGGACATTTTGGAAACACAGGCAGAGAGCAGGAAGCTGTGGGCAGGATTTGCTTAGTTTCACAGGTAATTGGACCTAACAGCAAGAGAGAATTAATGGCTGGTCTATTCATTAAACACTTTCCTTGGCAATGGAAGACTCCCTGCAATTTAACAAACTTGTTTCTGATATCGATTGTTACCAGAAAAAGGTTACAGTGACAGCAATTGTAGCTGCAGCAGAACCGATTATTTAAAATCATAAAATCAATTTGTATACAAATATATGCAAGTTTCACAAAGGCTCCTATAACATGATTTCACAACTGAAAATTAAGAAAAAATTGATGACAAGTTTATATTTCAGAGTTGATTCTCTTTATCTTGCCTGGAACCTCTAATGCTGAAAGATCAGATCAAAAATTCTAAATGAACTTTGAAGGGAATGAAGGATGTGTCAGAAGCAAAACCTTTGCCCAGTAAATGGTAAGGTATTTTTAACAAGAATGTCTAACTAACCCTAGGTGCCTAATGAATCAATCACCCTTTTCCACTAACAGAAGAAAGTGACATTCTGTTCCCTGAACAAGGCACCTTTTCTCCTGAATGCTGCAGGATATATATTTTCCCTGTGATCCAATTAGAAGCCACACAGGCTTCTATCTGATTGCGTTTATCATTACCTGCAAATTACAAGAAGTCTACAAAAAGTCATGTTCTCAGTTGCGATAAAATCTAATCCAAGGTGTTCCATAAAAGAAGTTCCGCTGTACTTGGAATACAGCTTCTTGAAGCAAACTTCCCTAAATAGACTCAGGAAAATATCTTAAGGTACTTTAGATGGCAACAGAATGTTAATATCTTAATATTTGAGAATTCTTCAAAATGCTTGAATTATACTGTGGGAAACATTGGTTGTTATGGAATAATGAAATCAAGATAGTTGAAACTAAATTTTTAGGAGTTAAAATTGGAAACAATCCACGTGTCTTTCAAAGGGTGAATTGTTAAGAAAACTGGTATATTCATACTATACAGTACTACTCAGCAATAAGAAGGTATGACTACTGACACATATAACATGAATCTCCAGAGAATTATGCTGAGAAAAAAGCCAGTCCCCAAAGGTTACAGTGTGCATGGTCCTATTTATTAAATGTTCTTGAGATGACAAAGTTCCAGAAATGGGAAAAAAAAAATTTAGTTTGGTGCAAAAGTAATTGCAGTTTTTGCCACTGAAAGTAACTGCAAAAATCTTGATGACTTTGCAGCAGCCTGAACAGTGGTCATGAGGAGTTTATGACAGGGCCACGGGGGATGTGGGGAGTGGAGTGTGCTTATAAAAGACCACCAGGGATCCTTGTGATGATAGAACATATCTCGACTGTTCTGGTAGACACACAAGCCTACATATGTTCAAACTGTATAAAATACACACACATGCATAAGTAAAATGGAAAGTCTGAACACAATCAATGGATTGAATCAATGTCAATCTCCTGATGTAAAACTGGAGTACAGTTATGCAAGTTGTTATCATTCAGGGGAACTGGGTAAAGAGCACGTGGGATCTCTACATTATTTGTTAAAACTTCATGTAAGTACATAATTATTTTTAAATAAAAAGATTAATTAAAAACAAGTAAAGGGTGGCTACAAGACTTGATAAATACCAGCTTGGCTATTCATTTACTTTCAAAAGTACTTACTGTTAAACCTGCAGGTAAGTAAGCTACAGGCAAATAAATTTGATATTTAAATACATGATTTAGTTTTTCTATTTCTTTTTCTGTTTTGGAAATCTGTGCCATCATGAATTTTGCCCGTTTCTTCTAAGTGCGCTTTTTTAATTATGATAATGGAGAGTTGAGTCTTCTTTTCCCCTAGGTGAATCCAGCTATAAAAGTTGCCTAAGCCAACTTTTAATAATCGAAACAGGAGAATCTTGTCTGTGATGAAAAGTGCCACCAAATGCTGTTTGCTTTAAGAAGAATTAGTTTGCCCTTTGACAATAGCTAGGAAAATATAATTTCATATGCTATAATTCTGAGAAGCCAAGAAATCCATTATTTTAATCACCTATTATGAATAATACACAAAATACAAAGTGTACCCATTTTATGTCTAAGTCAATGAGTTTTGACAATGTATAAACCCATGTAACCACTACCACAGACAAGAGAGTAAACATTTCTATGACCCCAAAAAGTTCCTTCATGCCCAGCCCTAGTCAGTAACAGCTATTTCTGATCAATAGAGGTTTTGCTGTTCTAGAATTTTATATAACCTCACCAACATTTTTTATATAACCTCACCAACATTTAATATTTTGTCATTTTCATTTTAACTATTCTAGTTGGTGTGCTGTAGCATGTCACTGTGACTTTTTTGCATTTCTCTAATGATTAATAATGTTGGACATTATATCTATGTGCTTATCTGCCATCTTTTTATAGTCTTTTGTGGCTTGTCTGTTCAAATCTTTTGGCCTTTTTTTTGAAAGGTTGCTTTATTTATCCTATTTTTATCTTGTAAGAATTCTTTATTCATAAGTCCTTTGTTAGATATACTTTTTGCAAATAATACTTCTAGTCTGTGGCTTTGGATTTTCATTATTTAACAGTGTCTTTCAAAGGGTAGACAATTTTAATTTTAATAAACTCCAATATATGTTTTTTTCTGTGTGTGCTTTTTGTATACTATCTAAAAATTACTTGCTTACCCTGATGTCACAAAGACTTCCTCCTATGTTTCCCGATAAATGTTTTATGATTTTAGCTTTTACTGTTAGGTCTATGATGTATATTGAGTTATTTTTTGTTTAGGGTATAAGAATTGAAGTCCATTCCCTCCACCTTCACCCACAATGTAGACAGCCAACTGTATTAGGACGCTTTGTCGAGAAGACTATTCTTTACCTATTAGATTAATCTGGCCTCTTTATCGAAAATCAATTGGCCATACATATATGGATCTATTTCCGGACTCTATTCTGTTCCACTGATGTATATGTCTATACTTACCAATACCACATAGTCTGGATTACTGTAACTTTATAGTAAGTCTTGAAATCAGATAGGGCATGTCTTTCTTTTTCAGGAATGTTTCGGCTACTCCAGTTCTTTTGCATTTCCATATGCATTTCAGAACCAGCTTGTCATTTTTTACAGAATTGTTTATAGGGATTATGATTGGAATTAGTTGAGTTGATCTATGGATCAATTTAAAAGAAACTGACATCTTAACAATATTGAGTCTCCTAATCCATGAGTGTGATCTGTTTAGTCAGGTCTTCTTTAATTCCACTCAGTAATATTTTACGGTGTTTAGTGTAGTGATCCTTTACTTCTTGCTAAATTTACCTTTAAGAATTTCATGTCTTGATGATGTGATTACCCTTTAAAATATTTCATTGGCCAATTGTTAGTAATAGAAGTAAAATATATTTTCGACATGCCCTTTTTTTGAGATCTTGTTACATTCACTTATTCTAGCAGGATTTTGCAAAAATAATGCCATCTGGAAATAGAGTATATCTTCCTTTCTAAACTGTATGCTGTTTCTTGCCTTATTACACTAGCTAAGACCTCCAGAAAAATGTTGCGTACAAGTGTTAAGAGTATACAAAAACTAACTCAAGAAAGATTAAGACTTAAACATAAGACCTAAAACCATAAAAACCCCAGAAAAAACTTAGACAATAATATTCAGGACACAGGCATAGGAAAAGACTTCATGACTAAAACACCAAAAGCAATGGGAACAAAAGCCAAAATAGACAAATGGGATCTAATTAAACTAAAAAGCTTCTGCACAGCAAAGGAAACTATCATCAGAGAGAACAGGCAACCTACAGAATGGGAGAAAATTTTTGAAATCTATCCATCTAACAAAGGGCTAATATCCAGAATCTACAAAGAGCTTAAATAGATTTACAAGAAAAAAACAGCCCCATCAAAAAGTGGGCAAAGGATATGAACAGACACTTCTCAAAAGGAAACATTTATGCAGTCAACAAACACATGAAAAAAATATCATCATCACTAGTCATTAGAGAAATGCAAATCAAAACCACAATGAGATACTATCTCACGCCAGTTAGAATGGTTATCATTAAAAAATCAGGAGACAAAGATGTGGAAGAGGATGTGGAGAAATAGGAACGCTTTACACTGTTAGTGGGAGTGTAAATTAGTTCAACCATTGTGGAAGACAGTATAGCAATTCCTCAAAGATCTAGGACTAGAAATACCATTTGACCCATTAATCCCATTGCTGGGTATATACCCAAAGGAGTATAAATCATTCTATTGTAAAGACACATGCACATGTATGTTTATTGCAGCACTCTTCACAATAACAAAGACTTGGAACCAACCCAAATTTCCATCAATGATAGACTGGCTAAAGAAAATGTGGCAAATATACACCATGGAATACTATACAGCCATAAAAAAGGATGAGTTCATGTCCTTTTCAGGGACATGGATGAACCTGGAAACTATCATTCTCAGCAAGCTAAAACAAGAACAGAAAATCAAACACTGCATGTTCTCTTTCATAAGTGGGAGTTGAACAATGAGAACACATAGACACAGGGAGGGGAACATCATACAATGGGGCCTGTTGGGGTGGGGGGTTAGGGCAAGAATAGCATTAGGAGAAATACCTAATGTAGATGACGGGGTGATGGATGCAACAAACCACCATGGCACGTGTATACCAATGTAACATACATGCACATTCTGCACATGTACCCCAGAACTTAAAGTATAATAATAATAATGTGTAAATATTCTCACCTGGTTTTCAATTTTAGAGGGAAAATAATCTTTGGCTATTAAGTATAATGTAAGCTGGAGGTTTTCAACACATGTTGTGTATCAGGTCGAGGAAGTTTCCTTTCATTACTAGCCTTCTGAGAGTTTTTATCATTAATGGATTTTGAATTTCATCAATTTATTTTCTGTATGTATTAAGATGATCATATGATTTTTTCTTTTATTCTACTAATATAATAAATTACATCAACTGACTACAAATGTTAAATCAACCTTGCATTCCTTTATATTGCTGGATTCAATTTGAGAAGTTTCTGTCTGTATACAGGGAGATACTGCCATGTTCATCTATAGTTTCCCTTATTTGTAGTTCTTGAGTAGATTTGGTAAGGAAGATAAAACCAACCTTATAAAATGAGTTGGGAAATTTCCCCCCTCTGCTCCTTTCTGAAAGAGTTTATGTAGGATTGGCATTATTTCTTTTTAAATATCTGGTATAATTAACCAATGCAATTTTCTTTATGGGGAGATTTCTAATACAAATTTGATTTTTTAAAAATAGATGATTTAGTTTTTCTATTTCTTTTGGAAATTTGTGTCACCAGGAATTTTGTCCATTTCTTCAAAGTGCTCTCTTTTAATTGTAATAATAGAGAGTTGGGTCTTCTTTTCTTCTTAAATGAGTCCAGCTATGACTTAATCCACTTTATTGATCTCTTCAACAAATTACCTTTTGATTTCATTTACTTCATCTATTGCTTTTACATTTTCTATTTTATTGATTTCTACTATCATTATTTATTTCCTTCTAATTACTTTGGGTTTTAGTCACTCTTCATTTTCCAGTTTCATAATTGGAAACTTAATTGATTTTAAACCTTTTAAAAATTTCTAATACACTTAAAGTATAAGTTTGCCTTGAAGCACTGCTTTAGCTGCACCCTGACGTTCTTGATATGTTATAATTTCATTTTCATTGATTTCAAATTATTTACCTTATGATGTCCTTTTTTACAGCATGGGTTATTTAGAAATGTATTGTTTAATATTCAAATATTTAGTAATTTTTGTGAAAACTTTTTACTGATTTCTAAGAAGTTCTGTTATTAGAGGAATATACATTTAAGAATTTTATGTCTTGATGAATTGGCCACTTTATTATAAACCATCCTCTATCTCTGATAATTTTCCTTTATCTGGAGTCTTTGTCGAGTATTAACAAAGCCACTCCAGCTTTACATGATTAGTGTTCGTACGGTACGTCTGTTTCCATCCCACTTTTTTCCAGACAGCAGACAGTTATATTTCTTTTCATGTCTAGTTGAACATCTTTTCTTTGCACCCTCACATGGTGCAAGGGAAGAGGGAATCTATCTGGGGCCCCTTTTATGATGGCTCCACCCTCATGACCTAATCACTTCCCAAAGGCACCACCTCCAAATACCCTCACATTGGTACTAATTTCAACACATGACTTGAGGGGTTGGGGAGACAAACATTTAGTTTGTAGTATTACTTTTTTTTTTTTTTGAGATGGGGTCTCACTCTGTTGCTCAGGCTGGAGTGCAATGGCATCATCTCCCTGCAACCTCCGCCTTCCAGGTTCAAGAGATTCTCCTGCCTCAGCATCCCAAGTAGCAGGGATTACAAGTGCCCACCAACATGCACAGCTAATTTTTTTTTTTTTTTTCAGTAGAGATGGGGTTTCACCATGTTGGCCAGGCTAGTCTGAAACTCCCAGCCTCAAGTGATCCTCCTACCTTGGCCTCCCAGTGTGCTGGGATTACAGGCTTGACCTACCATGCCTGGCCTGTAGTATGGCTTTTGCCCTCCCTTTAAAATCTATTTTATTGCATTAATTGGATATGTTTTGCATCTCGTTTTATTTATTCTACTTGTTTCTTAGGTATATTAAAAATATTTTTGTCATTGATCTAGGTCAGCATTTATTTTGATATCACATCAAAATTTTTTTTATTACAAATATTTTCAAGTATATTCAAAAGTAGAGAGAACAATATAATTAACCTGATGTACCCATAACAAACTTTCAACAACTGTAAACACATAGCCAATCACATTTCATCAAAATTGCCACTTACTCCACTTCTCCTGGGTTATTTTGAAGTAAATTTCAGATATCATATTTCATGCTACTATTTCAGTAAGTATCTCTGCAAAAACTTAAAAAATATATAACAACTGATTACTGCATCTAAAAAATTAACAATAACTTCTTAGGAACGTCAAATAGTGAATCACTGTTCACAGTTCCCTGGTTGTCTTTAAGTGATTTTTTTTCAGTTCATTTGAATCAAAATTCAAATAAGGCCCATTCCTTGCCAACTGTCTGTTTTGATTGGAGTAGTGGGGGATGAAGAAGCTTCAGGGAGACTTAAACACGCTGCTGCCGCCACTACCATCTACAAATCTCAATGTGATTTTCATTTGATTTAAAATTTAAAGTAGCAATTAAAAAGACGTCATTGGGAATATTAACTACACAGAACCCCTACACACGCATTGTAAAATTGGAGTTTCCATTTTATGCTCAAGAATGTCATTCTTGGAAATTGTCTGAAGCCTACATAGTCACATCTTGGATAACTCTTGGATAACTCTATATTTCGAAAGTTTCAATCTTGGACAATTTCCAGTATGAGTGATTTCCTATATTACTTCATCTATACAGTATTGCCAAATTCTGTAAAGCTATAATCGTATCTTCCAAGAGGAGGAAAAATGTTCATGAATATTCTCTTCACTTTTGCCCATACTCTTTTCTTTCTTTGTGGTAATTAAGAATTAATTTAAAATGTGAGGTCTACGGACAATACTTCGAAACATTAATCAACCATTCTGATGTAGATTGTACTCCCGGAGTTTTAATGTCATTACTTTACCTCCCTAGGAAATGAGCTAAAGATGTAGACCGCAAGTGTAACAGCGTATGAGGAATAAGCTCATGAAAGACACTTAATGAATTATTTATTCACAATTTCCTCTTTGTACTGTTTTTAAAAAACTAGCCTAAACTTTTTCCAAACAGAGAGTAAAGAGAAAACATCTATTCCTTTAAAAACAACACAAGAAGGCTGTAGCTGCTCTTTATTGTATCAAATAACACACCGGTTCACTAAAATTAAATAAAAATTCCGATAATGCTAAACACTGTTATAACTGTATACAATTTAACCAAAATTAACACATGACAGTTATTACAAACTCAAGAATGCTTTGGCAGAAAAAAATGAGCTCCTCTTTTATGGTAAAATCCTTGCATACTTAAGAAAGAAAAAAAACGTTTTAAAGAGAGGAAAAACATAAACTGCTGTCACTTACTAAATTTGGTTATCTCATACAATTATGTCTGCCATCCCTGCATGTACAAGCCCTATCTATCCTTCAAGGTTCAGCTCAAACACTACTAAGAAAGAAATTTTAAATTTCACATTTGCCAGTTATATATGTATTATCAGTCAGTTTATCCAGTTAGGTAAGGCAGAAAGGTGTGATCGATTGTGGAGCTGAGATTTTTTAAGTGGGTCTTTAAAAAATTAAAGCAAGTTTACGAATTCTTTTCACCCTTTTTTTTTTCATTTGACTTTCTCAGTGATCTTGGGTGGTAAACAAGATCTAGTGTTATTACTTTCTTCTATTTTAAAGATCAGCAAACTAAGGATTAGTAAAGTAAAACAAATGATCCAAGTCCATCTTCTGGTCAGTTACTGAGTCCAGACACAAATCAGAGTCATCAGACTCCAGGAAGTGTTCTCTTTACGTTATACCAGAGCTAAGCTGCCCATTGATTTTAGACTTTTCTGAAAGAAACTTTCTGAATTCCATATGCCCAAATATGAGTCAAAAATAGAAAAAGAGAAAACAGAATAAAGCAGGGCATACTGTGTGAGCTGTATTGGATATGATGATGGTCTGGTCTTTATTGTTAACTATTATCATTTCTACTACAGGTTTTTCACAGACTGGCCTTCTCCACCTGATATAACATCCTCTTGAAGAATAAAACGGATAGGTTATTTGTCAAAACAGCTAGAGGACTGGTAGCCTGGGGCATTCTTTTACCGATTACTGTCCTTTCACTAATATTCACATGCACTGAGAGATTTCTATGTGTCCAGGCATAACGTCTGGCAGAGAGATCAACATTATCCCAACTTTGCCCTTGAGAAGTTTCCAGTTTGGGTGACAGTAAGAGACAAACCGGGATAAAAATAAGCCTAATGCAATAATTACTGGTTATAGACAAAGCACTGGAAAGCAGTTCTACTAAAGGGTATGTAGGAAAAAGAGCATTTGAAGTAACAGCTGAAAAGTATCTTAATATATGCTAGCTACAATGACATAATTCTGATATTTCCGGTCTGGAAAAAAATAAATGTTGTTTTAGTTATTAAGTTATAGCACAGCACAACATTCTATAAAAGAGAGCCAATTGTCAAATAAATATAGCCAAATAAAACTGGAAAAGTCGTGTGTTAGTGTTTCAGAGTCAGTGACGTGAAGTCATAGATTTCTATAATATTTTCTGTTCTGAGCATACATTTTGTACAAGAAACTCAATTAGATGTTCAAGTCTTACTCAATTAGCTATTCTCTAGACTTACAATGTTCACCAAATCCTAAGGGTAACATTTAAATCTATGAGGCACATAATATGTCCTGGGCTGATAGTGAGCTGAGGTCTGAAACAGTTTCAGCTAGAATTTGCCTATCCCTTTTTAAGTTTTGTGAAATGGGGGTTTGTTTCTGGGTTGGATCTATGCTTGTTATGATTCTCAAATTAGCACATGATGTACCACAGAACAAAATAGCACATTTCTTCTAGAAACAAAAATTTCCTTTTCTCACTGATGGTGTGAAGGATGAGATGAAAGGCCATAGGTTGGGGTGGCCTAGATAAATCAAGGATAAGTAATACAAGACTTATATTAGTAAGCTGGACATGGCTGTATTTTAGGGTATAAAGGAAAATTTATTTATTTTAAAAAATAAAACACTAGGATAAAAAACAAAGAAGCCTGTCCTTTTATGGGTCTCCTTTGGTTATGGCTGCGAGAACCTCTCACCATTTGCCTTCATCCTTAGTTCTTGGAGATAAGGTGGTGAAAAGCAATGCTTTACTGAATTCAGAAGAATTCTAAACAATTGAAAGATCTTAAGAGTTTGAAAGACTTTAATAAAAATGCCTAGAAGAGCAGATATTTTGAGCTTTTTTTAATATCCTATACACTGAGTATGTTTACCATTTCCTTTTATCTTGGGCAAATGTATTATTCCAGTGTGGGTTGGGTCATTCACACTTTCAGGATACCGAGAATCACAAATGCCTTGAGGGGAACAAATCAGCAGGTGGTGAGTGACTGTATCCTCTCTTCAGCAGCACACAGAGAACATCTCATTCAACTTTTAAGGTGGAAGATAAAAGAAGAGTGAATAGTATTGGGAAAAGGTGTACTAATTTCTTTGAACATCTCTCACAGGAGTACTCAACAAATTCATTAGAAAGTCTCTTTTGAAAGAATCAAACTAACTCCTAATCTGTTCCGGATTGCTCATTTTGGAGGTGGTCCGTATGTGTGTGCTAGGGTGGGATGCAGGAGGTCATTAGACAATGTTACACTGCTGTAACAAGTACAGCAAATCCACAGAATGATCAGCTCCACTCCTGTTTCCATTTAGGATGGGGTGTCCTGGCTTCCAGCTGTGGGCCATCTGCTCCACAGATTTGGGCTCTTAGTAACTTATATTGTATCAATTCCTTATTTAGTGGAGAGACATTTTCTTGCCTAAAATGAAACTTCTGCATTACCAAACACCAAGCTTTTACAGAGGCCAGCTGAGAAACACAACTGATACTGCTAAGGAATTTAGTGAAACAAAGGTACAGAACCCTTCATCTATATTCAAAAATGTTAGTTGTACATAGTAGATCATAAAATCTAACTACTGTATCAGTTAGTAGTCGTCTTAATTTTTACATACTTTATATGTATTTTAAAATTATCTACAGCCAATATATGTAGATACCAAACTCTAAATCTATGGAAAAAAACTCAAAGCTATCAACCTTATCAGGACTTTGTCAGTATATCTGGGGCCATTCTGCTTACTTCAAAGGGCAGTTCCTTGCCCAGCAAGGAGAGACCCACAAATGAGAACATTCACTGCAGAGAAGGCTATGATCTTATCTCCTGAATGGCCTCCAGGACATGCGTTCCTTGAACTTGCATAGGCTTGCCTGTTTTTCTTCATTCTATTTTGTCAGTTTTTTTTGTATGTGTGTGTGCTTTGTCCTTTCAAGTAGAATCTCTTTATAATAACAATTCCCAGCTCTTTAACTTCTACAAATGTTTCCTAATTTACATCTTGCATTCCTGCACTGCCAGAGAGCCCTCTGGGCCACTCCTCTGACTCAAGTGACATCCCGGGCGGGATCCCTCCTCCCAGTTATGCCTCATGTGTTGTGGTTTCCCAGATTCTTCCTCCCTCCTGGATCTGGGCAGACAGTAACAATCACATACAATTTTTTAGGCTTAATTGCAGTGGCACAAAATATGTTTCCTGGTTTGACTGTCTTGAAAAAGCTATTAAATATTCGCAGAGTTCCTAACATCATTTGACTTCCCAGTGGTCATGTACACCTAACACTGAGAAGTTGATTTCTGAAACTTTTCTGTGAAATCACAGGAAAAAAATAAAAATAAGTTGGCAGGGGAAGACATCTAATGTTGATCTGTACCTTCTTAATTTCTATTTAAAGAAGCAAAGTTGTAATAATCAAGAATTACTTGCAAAAATGTCTACTGCTATCAAGATATCAGATAGGATCTCTTCCGAATCAATAAAGAACTTAAAATAACATCTGAGTTAGCAGGGAAGAGGATGCTCTGAGTAATTACCTTCTTTGTTTAACTCTAATTTTATTAAAAGTAGCTTCTGTGACATAGCCCAAGGCCAGCATGTATCTCGGCTTTGTAATCACCTTTGAAATTCTGTTTCGAGTGTGTCTAACTGTCCTAGTTGATGTCTCCCAAGTTTTTATAAAATACCAAGGTTTGCTATACTATCTTAGGTTAAAGTTTGTTGAACAATTCAGTAGGCAGAATAAATGTAGATGTTTCATGTACCAATAACAACTACAGTTTGAAAGCACAGATGTTGAAAACTTTCTACAAATTTAAAATATTGTTATACATATAAAAATTGAAATATGAAATACTGACTTAACTCTGATCCACCCCTTTTCGTCCCTGATTCTCCTGAACAGAATTCTGATTGCCTGTTTTCTAAGCCAATAAATTAAAAAATAAACACAGATCTGCATAATCAAGTATTTCCCAAAAGGTCAATGTTAAACCAAAGAAGATGATTTTCTACTATGAATCATAGTTTTCAGACAACCTGCTTGCACCCCACAGAAAGCAAAACAGAATAGTTATATAAGCAAACAGGTTCCTGTCTCTGAGGTTTCAGAAGTTTTGATGGTTGAAATGATTTAATAAGTGGGTATCCATGAATCACACTTGCAGTCTCATTTTTTAAGCCTTAAATGAAATTTTCATCAATAATAATAAAGAATATATGCTATATTTATATGATCCTAAAAATGTCACAAAATAAATTCATGGTTTATAAATATTTTTATCATTTGGAGAATTTTTTCCTCATTTATATCATAGAAAATCCAAGTAAGTCATAGTTATAGGAACTTCAACATTATTTTAAAACATTTTAATGTGGTAATAAATACTTTAAATACTTACAGTCCATATCTTGTATCTGAATTACTTTATCCCATAATTTACTTTAAACTTTTATTTATTAAACCTTCCACTATCTGATGTTCCTAAAAGCCCAGAGTTGATTTCTAAAACTCACTCCAAATTTGCACATATTACAACAAATTTTTCATTTACCTTTTCTCTCAAATGTCTTTGACCCTAAGCAGTACGCACTGTAAATACTTTTCTTTCTCTGTGTATTTGTAAAAGGAACACTCATTTCTTTAAAATAATTTTGGAGTATGCCTGTATAAATGTTATGATCTACCTCTTAGATTATAAATCTTAGGTAGTAATGTCTGAGTCTTTTTAATACGCTTTCAATTAAATGTGCTGGCTTTCTGAAAACATTTAAAAGGATAAATGCTCCTTTCCATGCAGAGGGAAACAACGGACATTGCTCTAGCATAGAGTCAAAGCCACGGGAACTGTAAAGCACACTTGGTGTTCACTGTGCAATATTACGTTTTTAATAGCATGTAGCACAATGTCAAATTTAAATGCTGTAAAATGACCACAGAAAAAACTCTTTATATTTCCAAGTATAAATGCCACACCAATTTGAACAGAGTTTAAATTCTATTATATAATCCAAACTACCAATAATTAGGCAAGGCATAATATTAATATTTATGGGTTTGTCCATGCAGAACAGCTCTAAATCCAATCTTTCCTCTATAACTCATTTACCAAATAAATGACAGCAACAAGAAAAAAATGTAATTTTTGGAGGGTTCTAGGGAACATGTGTCTCTGAAATGAAAATTAAGTTGGTTAATCCTTGGAACTACTTAAAGAAAAAAGTTCCTAGATAAAATAAGACAGCATTCATCCGAACAGAAGACAAGTGAAGATAGTGAAAGGCACTATAATGAATTTTGCTTAGAAATTATGAGGACAGAGTTTTGCATTATCACAATTTTCAGGCTGCCATTTTGGCATTGTTTTGAAACTGTAGGAATTGTGATTGGTACTGGTTCATGAATGTCTATGCATATTCTGATGCTAAACCATAGATTTCTATTGTATAAGCTGTACAAGTTGTAAACCCAGATCACATATAGTGGAAAACGATTTTACGTTATGAAGCTAGCATTGAAACCAAGAGAGCAGGAAGGACGTGGATACCACTGATATGTAGAGGCAGCGGTTCTATTTGAATAGTCAAACTTTATTTCATATATGCTGTCCAGCAAAAAGCTTTCTTAGATTATTTGGATAGCTAATGCTGCCCTTTCTTTCCTGTACTATAGCAACATGTATAATCTTCTGTTTAAAGTTTTAAATATATATAACGACATCTAAAAATGCAAGCACCATTCTTCTATATCCCTTGTATTACTACATTTCCAAATGCCTTGCCCATACTTCCTCTTTATAAAATTCTTTACAATTCTTCCTTCCTTCTTCTATCAGAATTTTATCTCCTAAACCTAAAGCTACTCACATTAGCCCCTACTTAAAAACCTTAAGGGCTCTCTGCTTCCTCCTGCAGCGTTACCCAAACTCATGACATTTGGCAATTCCTTTCAAATTTTTTTATCCTTTCTTTCATTGCCCTGTACTATTATTTGTTTAATAGTTTTTCTTTAGAGTTCCTTTTATAACTTAAATTTTAAAAAAATGTTTTGCCCTTCCACGGTAGAATCCAGCTTATCTTGCTGTATCAGTCAGAAGACAATAGATTATGTCAGAGTAACAAAAGAGATCAAATTGCAGTGGGATTTACAAAACCCAAGCTTAATGCAGTGCTCATACCACAGGTCCACCTCGGGTCAGTTATGCTTCTGTTACCACGTGAACACTTTCTATTTTAGGACATGGCCAACTATACTGAAGAGGGAAAAGAGGATGTGGCAAATCCTGGTTTAAAACTCCGTGCCTTAAATTTTTGGCTCAGAAATGACAGAGATTGGTTCCACTCTAATTTCCTTGGCCAGAACAACTCATGTGGGTAAGACCGAATAGGCAAAGGAAATATAATCCTTGTCTTGGGAGTGGCAGCAGATACTTTGAACAATAATACAGTCAACCACACTTGCCAAGGATAGAAGATAGTTACATAAAAATGGAATGAAAATAACATTATTAATTTCTAATTAGATAATGTTTCCTGCCCAAGAACTAAAATCATGCTAGCCAAATGATTTTCTTCTTCACAGACTGAAGATATTTAACTCACTATATGATACAATATCCTATCCATGTCCAGGTATCACATAAAGTCATTCACCTAAAAATCACTGGCAGTATGATTCCCACACCTACGAAAATTTATCTGTAAAAAACAAATTAAGATCCCTAAATATGCCTTTTTGATAATGTAATCTAAACTCGTATTTCCTGTAACGGCTCCCACCGTGAATTTTCCTTTCTCTTGTTCTCATTACTTTCTCAGCCTCCTTTTAAATAAATTCCAAGCTCCCCAGACTTCATCTCTGCTGCGAACCTTCTAGCTGCTTAATTGTACCAATGTTTGATGAACGAAGATTCACATTGTTATCTTACATTCACCATGCACATGCAATTCAAGCTTTGGCTTTTATCCTTATAATAAAAATCTTACAGTATTCTTTAATCTTTTTTAGTGAAAACTCACAGTCTACTTTCCAAAGGAATTATGAAGAAAAATTAAAAAATGTAAAAGGAACACGAGTTGACTAGAAACATTAGGTTTTGACTAAAAATGAAAGGTAGTTAAATATACTATGAATATCACTACTTGGATAAAACTGCTAAAAGGTGTTTATTAATTATTACAATTAAATGTCAACTAAAGCCAGTGTGGTGGCTCACACCCGTAATCCCAGCACTTTGGGAGGCTGAGGTGGGTAGATCACAAGGTCAGGAGTTGGAGACCAGCCTGGCCAACATGGTAAAACTCCATCTCTACTAAAAATACAAAAATTAGCTGGGCTTGGTGGTCCATGCCTGTAATCCCAGCTACTCAGGAGGCTGAGGCAGGAGAATTGCTTGAACCTGGGAGGCGAAGTTTGCAGTGAGTTGAGATTGGGCCACTGTACTCCAGCTTGGAGACAGAATGAGACTCCATCTCAAAAAAAAAAGTCAACTAAGAAATTGGATAAATTAATATGAAGGAGGGAGATAAATTATTCAGAAATGTTTTGGTCTTCTGATTTGTAGGCTTTGCAACATAAACAGTATTAGAGTCTGCAATATAGTCACTAAATCCAAGGGAGTCTAAGTTTCTGAACTTGAAAGACTAATAGCCTAGAGGTATGTGATCTCTGAAATTATTTATGGGTAGATGAAACTCCAAGCATATAACATGCAGCTACAGATATTAAAGAGAATAATTTAGCATAATGACTTCTATTTAAGCAGTAACATGAAGAAAAGTGTAATTTTAAAAGTCAAAAGGATTAAAATATTCTGTATTAGACACTATACTTATCTCTATAAAATTTATGTTGGTGAAAATTAATTTTGAGCTACATTGTTATTAATTTAGGAGCACAACTGGAGGTTTTTCTATCTCTTATATGACTATCTGATAAAAATACATCAGTCCTGTACATGTTAATGATAAAATAAATTTCAATTTCTAAATACAAAAGTGATATCTCTTTTAAAAAGTTTAAAGAGGCTACAAAGGAAAACTCCCTCCGTTTTTGCTATTTGTTATAGTTTTGTAATAAACTCGGTCTTATGCAATTACCATAGATAAACTGCTTCCCTGGCATACCAGTGAATGTTAGGAAATATGCTGAATATTTCTTCTAATAATTTTCAGCCAGGACGATGATGATGATGATGATGATGACGATAGATGGGGTCCTGCTATGTTGCCTAGGATGGCTTCAAACCCCTGGGCTCAAGAGATCCTCCTGCCTTAGCCTCTTGAGTAGCTAGGACTACACAAATGTGCCATTTCACCTGGCTTCTTCCAATAATTTTTTAAAAGTGTTTTTCACAAAGGATTGCTCAAAGCAATATGTTTGCAATAATATACTGAAGTACATGGTTAAGCGTTATTTTTAAACTGTTTTGTAGTGTTTTTATTAGTACAGGTAAACATTAATACTTCGTGTTAATGTAAATTACATTACTTTTGTTTTTTCTTCTAAAAGTTTCCTGTCATGGAAATAAGTATGGATGCAAAAGATGTAACTAAAATGAAGTGGCTGGAACATCATATCCTCTCATCTATAGCCGTGATAATTTTAAACCCTTATATGTTTTTATAATTATTGACTGAATGCTTAATGTATACAAAACACCAAAGGTTTAAAAACAGTGCAGAATATAGAAATTAGAATTTATAACCTAGAAGCAAATATACATCCAAACACAGATTGCTATCATATAAAAATATAATTTTCATATAAATTATACAAATTTCATTCATTTCAGGGGTTTTGGATGGTCCTAGTTAACTGGCTTCCCCAGTGGCAATTTTTCTTCCAATGTGGTCTGATGCACATCGCAGCGAAGAGACTTAGATACCGAATGGTGTTGAACATCAGCAACTTATTCTAGCTGCGCTCTTACGAAATGGATAGTGGGAGCAGGCAGGTGGCATGAGCCAGATTCAATCAGGGGTCAAATGACCACCCATCCAGGAGGGTCTCCATCTGGAGCCTGTTCCCAGAGCTTGGGGGATTCTTCTCCTTTCTTATACCTGTATTCAATATCAGTCAGTTACCAGGTGTTTCGTTGATAAAAGGAGGTTAAGCTAGTCTTGTAAGGGCAACTTTGTTTAAAGGTCTGTAAGAGTTGCATCTGTGCTGAGGTAGACTTGTCTCCTGGAAACCCCCCGCAGGGTTGTCTCACACGGCTACTGCTAAGTGGCACACAGTGTCAGCCCTGCAAGCTGTTCCAGTAGGATTTACGGTTCTCATTAACCTTATAGCCATGAAATGTCTCTTATAGTATGCTACAACCACGGGAGTGCTAGAGCCAGCAGGAGACAGAATAACCATTGTTTTCTGAGGCTTATCACAGAAATTCCAAGGAAAAGGGGACATCTAATCTGAGAAAGAAAAAAAAAAAAAAAAGATTTCAGGCAGAGATCAAGGAGGGTAAATTCTAGACAGAAGGCACAGAGTGAGAACAGGCATAGAGATAGGAAATTATAATAGATATGAGGGTAACGATAAGGGGTTTAAATTGAGTAGAATCTGTGTGGAAGAGTGGTGACATGCTGGGAATACAGGCTGGGTGTTACGTCAGAGAGCAGCTTTGAGAAAAGTATCTCTGCTGAATGAATACGGTAAACAATGAATTGCCAAACAGGGAATCTATCTAGCTATTTTAGTGTTTCTAATTACAGAGCTAAAGTGCTGTATTACAGGAAACAAATACTGGATCAGCACATTAAGAAAGTGTCCCTCACTGGCAATACTAATTTAAATAGGAGGTCTGAAGTTCCAGAATAGATTATTTATGGTTTCGTAAAATGGAGAGTCAGGAGATAGGGAGGTGGATAAATAGGCAAAAATAAACGCAGAAAAAACATTCTAATGCATTTATCCATTAAGTGTGATTTGTCAATAACTCTTTCTTTAACTTAGAAATTGGAAACTATCTGAATCTAAAATATGTATCATTCCACTACTCAATTGTTGCTCCCCTAAAAAAAATGGACTCACTGGCCTTTTGCCTTTGAGAAAGTCATTCAGGCCCTCTCAGCAACACTATTCTCGCCTGTAAATAGGGTGTAGAAACCACTCACTTCACAGAGGTTTGGAACTGGTTTTGGAAAGTTAGATTTTTTTCTTGAAAACTGTCCATTTATCTGTTTTCAAATGCACTAGAGAACACTGTTCATAGCATTCGCTTACGAATTTAAAAATCTTTACTATCTGTTGTTACACATCCTTTTTATTCTAAATATTGTTTGTGCCTTCTCTCTCTTCTTGATCAGTATTGCAAGAGGTTTCCACGCTTTATTAGTCTTCTCTAAGAACTTTTACTTTTCGATCCTCTCTACTACTTCTTTGCTTTGTACTTCTCATCCTCTGCTAACGCTACAGGCTTACTCTATGTTCTACTTCTAACCTCATGTGGACCTGCTTAGTTACTTTAACGTCTTGTTTGGCACTACGATTTCTTCTAAATCTAATAATTAACTTGAAGTTGCTTTTTGGGTGTTCCATTTTTAGTTTCCATTTAGTTTCATTTAGTTTCCAAGCTAAACTAGAAGGGGTGATAAGTATGTTTCTATTATTCTGCAGTTTTATTGCATTTTTATTAGAAAACATGTTCTGGATGACACTATTTGGATTTACCTATAATTTACTAAAATATCTATATTTATATAAGCTTATTGAATTTACTCTTTGTGCTTGAACATGGTAAATTTTCATAAGTGTTCCATGTTTTCTTGAGAAGAATGAAATTCTCTACCTAAGGTTCTGTTTGACTCTACCAAGCTTGTAAATTTTCTAAACACTCTAGTCTTTGCTATTTTTTATCTTTTCGACTTAGTACTTATCTAATTTTTTCCTTCCTTTTATTTCTAACCTTTTTGTGATTGTCTCCTGTAAACAGCATACAACTGTATTAAAAAATTCAATATAACGATCCTTATCTTTTACAATTGTGTTTAATTGGTTTATTTTTTATTGTAAAAATAGTTACATTTAGATGTAATTTTTCCAGGCTTTTAACCTTTTTCTGTCTTATTCTACTTTGAGTTTCTTATTTCTCCCTCTGATAATTAATATTTTAAGAGCTTACTCTTCTACTTTTAACATCTATATTTAACAAATTAAAAAACTAAAAAAAAATTAGAAGGCTTTTTTCTAAAAGTTCTCATACCACATCCCATGTTATTTCTCTAGAATTTCAGCTTCCCAAGTGTTTTTTGCAAAAATTGCTGAATTATAACATATATATGCCTCATATAAAAATAGACATATATACTGCACAAATCATAAGAATACAACTTTCAGTATAATTTAAAAATATACTATTTCATTTCTTTTAAAGTCTCTTTCAATTTGTGTGTGTGTGTGTCTGTGTGTGCAATGCAAGGTTCTTTAGGTATTCATTTGTCCATCTGTCACACCTGGTGGCTTTCTTGCCTCCAGTAATTGGTGTGGTTTCTATTAGGTTGTTGCAAAAGTTAACTGTGGTTTTGCCATTGAAAGTAATGGTAAATTGCAATTAAGTTTTGCACCAGCCTAATACTCTTTGACTGTCTTTCTGTATTTACCAGGAGTTGCTTCCCGTGGACATCTTATGTACACTGAGTACTGATAATTCCATGTGGATTCCTAACATGCCTCTCTGGATGTCCCCAGTTTAGGACCTACTTTCCATTCAATTTATTTTAGTGTTTCTATTTCTCCACTTCACAAAGGCACTGTGAAATGAGAACACACACTCTGTCATAGCAAAGGCTCTTGGTTTTGCTTTCTCATGTGTGACATTATTTCCATTTGTAGTCCCATGTGATCAGCAGAGAAGTCGGTAGCTTTCCAAGCCCAGTCTAGTTAGAATTTTTCTTGTCCCTATTTGAGAACCTGAACAGTGCTTTACAGCTAGAGGCAAGGCCTGGAGCGTATCTCCCTCAGCATTAAAAACCCCAACCTCTCACCTGGAAGGCCTATATTCTCTTCTGATATTCCCAGGTGGGCTCACCACTTACACTCTTTTGTGGCACTTGGCGACTTCTTTCAAGTTCAACAGTGCATTAAACTTGTATGTGTGTGGGATGCATGCTGGAGGTATAGGGTAAGGTAATGGGCAGAAGGAGATTTTCCTGCATCAGTTCAGTCTACTACATTTGCTAAAAGTCTACTAAATAATTTTTTTTTAAAAAGTTTCATTGAAATTTAACAATGTAGATATAGAAAGGCATGCTGACGGACCTTCAAAGTTTTGTTTCCAACTAATCTCATACTATACAGACAAATGATTTTCATTATATTGACAATTTCAGAGTTGATCAACATTATTATACTACCTCCATCATCAATGGTGTTCCCATTCCACCTGGTGTCTTTTCAGGAAACACAGCTACAGTTAGAGATCAGAATATATGGCTACGGATTTCCTCAATACTGACCTTGAAATATCTATAGATAGTGTATCTCTAGATGTGAATCCAAGGTAATGGTTGATTTCGCCCTTAGAGTTCCCTTCCATGAACTCTATCAACCAAACCACCAACCAATCAACAAAAGTGTTTACTGATTATCATATATACTGGATATTATTTTACCTATAAGTGAAAAATCTATCTGACGAATTTTTCATGGTGAACACATCCTGCCTTTTTGTTCTTTTCTAGCCAAGACTAAGGAGGTAACCAATAGCAGTGGCTCACCTAGGAGCACTGTTGTTCAGCACAAGATAGAGTAAGAAAACATGGCTGTCTTTTTTTTCGTTTGTAAAGAGTTTGAGACTATTCTAAGAATATGCTGTGAACATTTTTTTTTGGTTATGTTTATTTTTGCTACTTAGTTTTATTATCTGTGTCTTACTTTTCTCTAATTTATGTGCAGTTACGGGGTGGTATAAAAATACAAATAAAATGTAAGAGTGAGCTGTTAAATTAATCTTTCTGAAATAAAGGAATTAAACGTTTCTACTAAAAATCTGTATGATTTGTTGTTTGCAAAAAAACAAAAACAAAACTCCTGCTTTGAGGCCTCCAACTTCTAACCCTTCTACTGAAGGTAAGAGAAATATCTAATTTTAGTGCTTTCCTTATTATTTAATAGAGAGTACTAATAAGTTTATAAATTAATTATGTAAAATACTGGAAATGACATATATTTCTTTAACAGATTTCATAACATGTTCATAATTCCAGACTAGGAGTAACATAGTTTTTTTTCCCCCCCATTGGCAAAAACAAAACTCTAAAGATTTAAAGCTATGAATTAGTACATCTAGAAATATTTGATCAGTTAACTCACTAAGTTTGGCTTATGAAAGCTATAAATTAAGTATTTTTTTAAAAAACTGTTCTGAGTGTTCATTTAAAATACTAATTGTAGTATCCTCTGATGGTAGTTTGTAATTCTGTGGGATCGGTGGTGATATTCCCTTTATCAGTTTTTACTCTCTCTTTTCTTCTTTATTAGTCTGGCTAGCAGTCTATCTATTTCATTGGTCTGAAATTGAGGCAGCACGTAATAGCCTGCCAACCAAAAAAAGTCTGGGACCAGACGTGTTCACAGCCGAATTCTGCCAGAGGTACAAAGGGGAGCTGATACCATTCCTTCTGAAATTATTCCAAAGAATACAAAAAGAGGGAATCCTCCCTAACTCATTTTATGAGACCAACATCATCCTGATATCAAAATCTGGCAGAGACACAACTAAAAAAAAAATTCCATGCCAGTATCCATGATGAACATTGACGCAAAAATCCTCAATAAAATACTGACAAACCAAATCCAACAGCACATCAAAAAGCTTATCCATTATGATAAAGTTGGCTTCATCCCAGGGATGAAAGGCTGGTTCAACACATGAGAATCTGTAAACGTAATCCACCACATAAACAGAACCAAAGACAAAAACCACATGATTATCTCAATAGATGCAAAGGCCTTTGACAAAATTCAACAGCCCCTTATGCCAAAAACTCTCAGTAAACTAGGTATTGATAGAACGTATATCAAAATAATAAAAGCTATTTATGACAAACCAACAGCCAAAATCATACTAAATGGGCAAAAACTGGAAGCATTCCCTTTGAAAACTGGCACAAGACAAGGATGCCCTGTCTCACCATTCCTAACAACATAGTATTGGAAGTTCTGGCCAGGGAAATCAGGGAAGACAAAGAAGTAGAGAGTAATCAGTTAGGAAAAGAGGAAGTACAATTTTCTGTATTTGCAGACAACATGACTGTATATTTAGAAGACCCCATTGTCTCAGCCCCAAATCTCAAGCTGATGAGCAACTTCAGCAAAGTCTCAGGGTACAAAAATCAATGTGCAAAAATCACAAGCATTCCTATACACCAGTAATAGAGAGTCAAATCATGAGTAAACTCCTATTCACAATTGCTACAAAGAGAATAAAATACCTAGGAATACAACTAACAAGGATGTGAAGGACCTCTTCAAGGAGAACTACAAACCACTGCTCAAGGAAATAAGAAAGGACACAAACAGATGGAAAAACATTCCATGCTCATGGTTAGAAAGACTCAATATCATAAAAATGGTCATATTGCCCAAAGTAATTTAATAGATTCAAAGCTATACCCATCAACCTACCATTGACTTTCTTCACAGAATTGGAAGAAAACACTTTAAACTTTGTATGGAACCAAAAAGGAGCCTGTATAGCCAAGACAATCCTAAGCAAATGATAATAATAATAATAATAATAATAATAATAATAATAAAGCTAGAGGCATCACACTAGCTGACTTCAAACTATATTACAAGGCTACAGTAATCAAAACAGCATGGCACTGGTAACAAAACAGAGATATAGACTAATGGAACAGAACAGAGACCTCAGAAATAATGCCACATATCTACAACCATCTGATATTTGACAAAACTGACAACAACAAGCAATGGGGAAAGGATTCCCTATTTAATAAATGATGTTGGGAAAACTGGCTAGCTATAGGCAGAAAGCTGAAACTAAATCCCTTCCTTGTATCTTATACAAAAATGAACTCCAGATGGATTAAAATTTTAAACATAAGACCTTATACTATAAAAACCCTAGTAGAAAACCTAGGCAATACCATTCAGGACATAGGCATGGCAAGGACTTCATGACTAAAACACCAAAAGCAATGGAAACAAAAGCCAAAATAGACAAATGGGATCTGATAAACTAAAGAGCTTCTGCACAGCAAATGAAACTATCATTAGAGTGAATCAGAAACCAACAGAATGGGCAAAAAATTTTTGCAATCTATCCATCTGACAAAGGGTTAATATCTAGAATCTACAAAGAACTTAAATTTACAAGAAAAAAACAACCCCATCAAAAAGTGGGCAAAGGATACGAAAAGACACTTCTCAAAAGAAGACATTTATGCAGCCAACAAACATGAAAAATGCTCATCGTCACTGGTCATTAGAGAAATGCAAATCAAAACCACATTGAGATACCACCTCACACCAGTTAGAATGGCGATCATTAAGATATCAGGAGACAACAGATGCTGGAGAGGATGTGGAGAAATAGGAATGCCTCTATACTGTTGTTGAGAATGTAAATTAGTTCAACCATTGTGGAAGACAGTGTGGAGATTCCTCAAGGACCAAGAACTAGGAATACCATTTGACCCAGCAATCCAATTACTAGGTATATACCCAAAGGATTATAAATCATTCTACTATAAAGACACATGTACACGTTTATTGAGCACTGTTCACAGTAGCAAAGACTTGGAACCAACCCAAATGCCCATCAATAATCGACTGGACAAAGAAAATGTGGCACATATACACCATGGAATAGTATACAGCCATAAAAAAGGATGAGTTCATGTCCTTTGCAGGAACACAGATAAAGCTGGAAACCATCATTCTCAGCAAACTGACACAAGAATGGAATACCAAATAATGCATGTTCTCACTCATAAGTGGGTATTGAACAATGAGAACACATGAACACAGGAAGGGGAACATCACACACTGGGACTTGTCAGGGGGTAGTGACCCAGGGGAGGGATACCAGGGGGTGGGGGATAGGGGAGGGATAACATTAGGAGAAATACCTAATGTAGATGACGGGGTGATGGATGCAGCAAACCACCATGGCACGTGTATATCTATATAACAAACCTGCACATTCTGCACATGCACCCCAGACTTAAAGTATAATAAATAAATCAATACATAAAATACTAATTGTATTTCTGTCACATATTTCTTTGTAATTAGCATATTTAAAATGTGGTCTGGATTTTCACTCAACTAAAATATAATTGACTTTTTCTTTGGAGCAGTTCCCTAATAAAATTATTACATTATACTTTATAGCTCCTATGAGACACAATATTTTATTACAGATTTCATTGCCTTTATCAGTACTATGAGTAGACAAGATAAGAGCATATTATTTTATAGGAATTTAGAACACAAAAGAAGTTAAAGCTGTATCAACATTTACACATTTTATATGTCTGGACAGAAATGTTAGTTCATAAATCTGCAGAATATTTATTTTATATTACTATTTCATTTATGCATCTACTACAAACCAAAAAGATTAAGATTTCTAGCCTCCCAAGCTAGTTACAAGCCAGTGATTACCAACCTTTATCCTTGTTTTGCTTAATTTCACTGAACTCTGGAAAAGGCCTCTAGGAATACAAAAATAGTTCCATCAAAGAACTTAACGTGATAGTAATTCTTTTTTTTTTTTTTTTTTTTTTTTTGAGATGGAGTAGCGTTCTGTCGCCCAGGCTGGAGTGCAGTGGTGTGATCTCAGCTCACTGCAATCTCTACCTACTGGGTTCAAGTGATCCTCCTTCCTCAGCCTCCTGAGCAGCTGGGATTACAGGCATGTGCCACCACTCCCAGCTAATTTTTGTAGAGAAGGGGTTTCACCTGTCTCAAACTCCTGACCTCAACTGATCTGCCCGCCTCAGCCTCACCAAGTTAGGATTACAGGCGTGATGCACCGCACCCTGCCTAATGTGATAGTAATTCATTTTGACTTTACAGTTTTCTTTCATTTAAAAGATTGGGAGTTTGGAAATACAGTGTAACGAAACAATACGTAGTGGTAGAAATTGTCTTGGCAGTATTCGGGAACACCTGCCTAAAACTAAAGATCCAAACTCCTATACCTAATTAGGGAAATCTGGATCTCCAAAAACCTAGGCCTGAGTGCTTTCTATTCTGGGTGAAACACACAATTGCAATGCTTTTCATCCACTATCACCAGCATATGCTGCAAACTAATGTAGTTTTGAAGGCCAGTTTAAAAGAACTGCAAGCACTCTGAAAACTTAAACTTAAGCCTCATTTCGAAATATTATTATATATTTGCACAGTAAAAAGAGTCATATACCTGCCCCAGGCTGCCTCATTTGTAGATGCTTTATTAACTGGAACACAGGAGGAGTCAATGACAGTTGATTTGTTCATCTTGTAGCAGAAACCACAGTCTGGATCCAACATACATTCATTACAGTAGCTGAAAAATGAGAAGAGTTACCGTTATGTTGGCAGAGACAACTGGTGCTGACCATATACTGGATTCCATGTGCTTCTCTGCATTTTCCACTCTCTTGTGCAGTAAGCCTGGGGCCTTGGGACTTGTTTTGGCCAAGGAAACTGACATGTGCTGAGCCAGGTGAGAGCTGGCTGGTCTCTTCAAATTCTCCCTATTTTGGCCACGGCAACTTTGGAAGCCACTTTGAGCTGAAGGAGGCTCGGATCTGAGAGGCTGAATGTAGAAGAGTCTCCATCAATCTGGAACAAATAAACTTTTGCTTTCCTAAACCACTGAGATTTGTTACCAAACTGTAGACTGACTCATTGTGATCCAGCCCTGACTGTACCAAGTTGCATCAAAGCGTTCATTTCTCTTAATTGTCTACCTCATACACCATCTATTTTAAAAAATGAAAAGTTTTTTTTTCCAATACATATCCTGAAAAAGAAAATTCAAACAATGAAAAACATTATGTCTTAAAAAAAAAGTTAAAAATACTACTACTCAAATATGGCCATTGTTGACATCTTGGTGAAATCTGTGCTTTCAGCAAACATATACTGAGTGTCAAGGACGTATTATTCTTAATTTAAAAGAAGTAGGTATAGGAACACAGACTATCATCTAATCACATCTGCTAACTGGATCACAAATTCATAATCGATTACTACTTGCTCATTTGACAGCAGTATTCTCACTGCAGAAGAATTTTGAAGAAGCAAAAACCTTTAGAGGGCAGGGTTTGCCAACTAAAGCCTACATCAACATCATGCTTATAGAATGAGTTTTCTCCCTGTCACACAGTCATTTTCCAGACAAAAATTCTGGGGCATTTTACAGATGGCAAGCACATTCAGGGTGCCAGAGATACTAAAGATGAGTAAGACAAAATCCAGGCTGTTTTGTAGATAAAAGGCAAGCATGAGAAACAGAAGAATGACAATGTTTTGGAAACTGGGTATGAGCTACCTGGGACAGGGGCCGATCATTTTAATTATGAGAGCCGGGAACCATTTTGGATGTGACATTGGAACCAAATCATAAAAGAAATTTACCAGGCAAAGAGGTAGAGCAAAGGGCATTTCAGAGAACTGCTTATGTTGTCATTAAAGATCAGTCAGCACACACTTATTAAACATCTACTGCATACAAGTAATGATACTAAGGGCTGTGAAAGGAGAAACACGTCATCTGAAAAAGACATACAAGTTGTCCGAAAAGACTAAGAAAGAATATTTCTTAATGTTCAAAATCAAAATACTCCTTTGATTCATTTAACTAAATGTGAAAGCACTGGTGATATAGTTTTTATATTTGTCCCTTCCAGATCTTATGTTGGATTGTCATCCCCAAAGTTGGACGTAGAGCCTGGTGGGAGGTATTGAATCATGGGGGCAGATCCCTCATGAATGGTTTAGTGCCATCTTCTTGGTGATGAGTGAGTTCTCACTCAGATCACATGAGATCTGGTTGTTAAAGAGTCTGGAACGTCCCTCTTCTCTCTCTTGCTCCTGCTTTCACTATGTGAGGTGCCTGTTCCACCTGAGCCTTCCACCATAAGCTTCCTGAAGCCCTCACCGGAAGTGGTGGTCAGCACCATGCTTCCCGTACAGCCTGCAGAACGATGAGCCAATTAAACTTCTGTTCTTTATAAATTATCCAGTCCCAGGTATTCCTTCATAACAATAAAAACAGACTAACACAACTGGCCTGGTTTAAAAATTAGATTTGTTATCATTTCAGCTTCCTCCTGTAAACCCTTCCTGAGGTAGACAGTCACCCCTACTGTTGAATGAGACTTCAGCCCTAGACAAAAAGCAAAAAAGAAGCCGTTCAAATGTACTGAGAGGTGATTCAGTAATGTAAATATGAAATTTTCCACACCTGTGATAAGCATGCTAAACCAAACAACCGAAGGCTTTAGAAGTAAGTACCCTGAGTGTCTGGCTTTGAGAACCAGACTAGGCTAATTTGGAAAGGGAGCTAATTTCTACTAGTATTTTATTTGTGTATTCTGTCCATATGAAATTAAATTTAACAGTGCTAACTGTTTCAGTGGCCTTAAATGATACTCACTGGGGAAAGGTCAACTCACCCATTTGCAGAGAAATTATTCTCAATTTATCTGAAAATATGTAGTCCCTATAAAAGTCCAAAAAGTATAATGATAAAGGCTATTACTGAGAGCTTCTTGTGTGTACATTTCAGACATATGAGATGTCATTCATAACAAATAACTACCTCCATTACTTAAGCATGACACCAACTTCCCACTTTTCCTGCTTACTTATCAAATGATCTTCCTGTGACCTACTATGTGCCAGGCACTATTCTAGGTGCTGGGACGTGTGAGAGAGCAAAACAGAGTCACCGCCCTCACGAAGCTGATCTGGGTATTAGACCTCCTGATGACCACCAGTTAACTAACCCCTCTACTTGCTATTATCAGCTTTATCCTTTCTTTAGCTTACTGACAACTACCCATCATTTCAATATCCTCAATTTCCCTTCTCCTCTATCATTCCATTATACCCATCTAGCAAAAATCCTGCCCTATATGAATGCAAACATTTGCCTTTTCTGTGACTTCACCCTCACAGCCAAATGTCGCTGAAGGGATCATACAGAGCAGTTGAGTAGCTCTTCTATAATTCATGATCACCAGGCTCAAAGGGATTCTCAACAAGCCTTATCTAGATGGCTTTAGTCAACAAACAAATCGCAAAGCTTCTTAGCCCCTTGATTTCTAATTCTTTGCTTCTGCTTAACTTTCTCCACATCTTGGAAGTTATTATCTATGACTGGGGTCAGCAAACTACTGCTGCCGAGAAAAACCTGGCCTACCACTTACTCTATTAAAAAGGTTTACAGAAACACAGCCATGTCCACTCGTTTACTTATTGTTCATGACTGCCTTCATGCTTTAAGGAGAGCTGAGAAGTTGTAACAAAAACGATGGCCTGCAAAGCTGAAATGGCATGCAAAGCTGAAAATATTTCTTATCTTGCCCTTTACAGTAAAAGTTTGCTGATCCCTTATCTAGAACACCTATATAGATCCCCTGTGCAGATATTTCACTCCTTTTCTTCAAATTCCCTAACCTCCTTTCTCCAAGAGCAACTGCTCTTCTACCTCACAGAAACCTTCAACATTCTTTCCCTACCAATCTCTCAGTCACTCCATGGCTTTGCTTCCCTCTCTATGGAACCTTCATGTGAATCCCTCTAACCACTCTCACCAGACCCTCAACGTCTTCAAATTTAGTTTCTTCTATTGCAGCTTCCCTGCAGAACTTCATGTTTGGCTCTTTCTGATCCCTTTTCTACCTCTAGACTATTCTGTACTAGCAGAGAAATAACACAACCAGGCGTATTGGTACAAATGCACATTCAGTTTTCAACCGTAGCTGGATACTCACTGTTGCCAGGAAAATTCTCCTGTCCCTAATAATAGATAGATTTCCCAAACACCCACAACTCTCTTCAAATCCCAATCCTTATTCCTCCACAACTTTCTTAGAAGATGGACTTGTATTCACTGGGGCTCAGAACATGCTACTCCGTAATATGGCACCTTGGAGCTTACATCATAACCTTCTCCCCACTTTTGCCTCTGAAGCATGGTCATAAAAAAAAATCTTTGGGTTGCGTGTGGTGGCTCACACGTGTAATCCCAGCACTTTGGGAGGCCAAGGTGGGCAGATCACAAGGTCAGGAGATAGAGATCATGCTGGCCAACATGTTAAACTGAGTCTTTACTAAAAAAAATACAAAAATTAGCTAGGCGTGGCGGCTCATGCCTGTGATCCCAGTTACTCAGGAGGCTGAGGCAGGAGAATCGCTTGAACCAGGGAGTCAGAGGCTGCAGTGAACCGAGATGGCTCCACTGCACTTCAGCTGGGCAACAGAGCAAGACTCTGTCTCAAAAAAAAAAAAAGAAAAAAGAAAAGAAAAAAAGTAAGATCTCTGACCTACATTTTCTGAAAGCAGGTCATAAGACCCTCAGCCTCTATACCCAGACACCAAGAAGAACCTGAACGAACAGGCCTCGCCAAGTTCTTCCCAGGTTATTACCATTAGGTATTACCTTTTTGTTCTCCACTCTTATTTCCAACGACTGTTCATAAAAATACACTTTTCCCTGGGCACAGTCTTTATGTCTGCAGGCTCTGTCACATAAAACTTTGGTTAGATACATTTGTTATGCTTTTCTCTTGTAAATCTCTCTTTTGCCACAGTAATGCCCATCGTGACTCTTGAGGTTGGTCAAGAAAAGATATTTTTTCTCCCTTACATCTTACCTCTCAGCAAAAAACCGAAGGGACTAGGAATGAATTTTCTCACATTTAAACTCAAAAACAAACAAACAGATATCTACATCCATATCTGTCCTCACCTCTTTTCCTCCAGCCTCTGAAAATCAAATGTTCAAACTCATGGACCAAACTTTTAATTTCATTTCTCTGGCCATAACCAGGACCAACACCAAGTCTCAGTAGTAATTTTCTCCCCTTTATCTTTTCAAACCTCTCCCAGAACATACTCCAAAGTGTATGTGCAGGTGTAAAGCCTTTCATTTATTAAAAAAGCATGAAAACTATTCCTTCTGCTACTCCATACTGCCGCCTTCAAACCATTTCATTCAGGGAAAGGAGGTCAACTATTAAAACAGTGTTCAATTTCCTTCCCATTCCAAGAGTGGGGCTCTGTGTGGGAACTGAAGTGCTTATCTGGACTACGCCCTTCTCTGCCTGGGTCTTGTGGAGGCAAGACAAGATTTCCTACCACTCTTTCATCCTTGACATGGAATTTCTTTTTCAACATATAGAAATCATGTGGCAAAATTCTTCCAAATATTATAAGATTCCCAACTTCAACTTACCATTTAGAAGGTAGCAAAAACTTTAAATATTCTGGGGAATCTGCTAATTGACCTTTTACAGAGAGCATGTATTACAATGACAGTTTTAACAATGGCATTTTTAAAAAGGAACAACTTCTACAAGTGGCTAACTGTATTTTTCACTCAAGATTTGCTCTTTAAGCCTTTCTTGAACATGACCTGATGAATTTATGTAAGGTCTTCTAAATATAAAAACGGTGAATTTAAATACATTGGCACAAAGTCAATGCTCATAAGAATATTCTAAGCATAGACTGAAATCTCTTTTTTTTTTTTTTGGCGAAAAGCAGGTATTAGGCATTAGGTCTATTTGTCCCCTTTCATAGTGTGTGACCTGGACTAAATTCTAAAATCTAGACTTCAAAGATTTCTCTCTCGAGAACACACATCTCTAACAATCCACCCAGTTCCAAAATTGTATATGAAAAAAAATAGACAGAAATACCTATGATCTAACCCTAAATTCACACAAACTTCAACAATGTAAAAACCTATTAGAATGCTGCAACTTCTCATAAACATTTACTCTTACATACTAATTTCAAGGGCAGAAATTATAGGTGTGATCTACATGAGGAAACTTTATAATTACAAGAGAAATGAATATGAAGGTATTTACATAAGGACTATGCTTTATAAAAGGAATTGCAGAATGAATTAAATAAAATGACATACAATTTAAACTTCACACTAATCCAAATTTAGTAAAGCTGATGGAGATGACCTTCACTGTAGAACATACAATGCTCTTTACTGACTGGTAAGCAAAATCGATTCTGAGCACCCGAGGGATAAGGCCGTGCTTACCCAACCCAGTACCTGTAGAACGGCATGGAGCCCACCACAGGGTGGATCCCCAATATGTATTTATTAAATGAATCAATGCACAACAGCTCTAGAAATCAAGGCATTCTTAAAGCTTTATAAGCTAGTTTGTACTTGGTTTGTGGAAAATAATTTTAGGAGGTATGTGAATTGAGGTAAATATATTAGTAATTTTTAGAATGAAATAAAAAGAAGGCAAAACTAATTGTCAAAGGGTATTTTGAGCTAAGCCTAGTTTTAAACTGACAAGCCACAAATATTCGATTAACACCCAAAGTGGAATTGGTTAGTAATTTTGACAACTCACTTCCAGAAAGCAACAATGGCAGCAAAGGTGTGGGGCGAAGGCAACATGTTCAAGCTTAGGCACATGGCATCTGAGGTCAGGCATGGAAAATTACTGAGGCACGTGTATGTTATTTGTGCATGGGAACGAAACTCCTTGACCCTGAAAACACGACAGGGAGTGGAGTGTGTGGTGTGATAAGGAACGCTGAAAACAGCCTCCTAAGAATGCAGTGTGAGTGTGTACAAGGTCAGAGGTGCCTCAGTAACCCACTTTAAATGACCATCTAGTGGATGTTTGTAGGCAATACAAGCCCTTTCAATAAGTACTTGGTGATCTCTCTCGGAAGAGCTCCCCGCTAGCCCCGCTCAGCTGGAACTGTCTGAGTACTTCATTCTTGGCGTTCACTGCAAGCTGTAAGGTCTGCAACTGGTGCCCCCAACGTGATCACCTTGAATTTACACTTAAAAGGAGAGCTCATGAGTTTCTGGGGAAACCTGGTAAGGGGCAGTCCTGACTCCAAGCAGGAGGATGGGCTGCACATGTAAAATATCATGGGTCAAGAAATGACCAAAGAGCAGAAAGCATTTTTTAAAACAGTGCAACAGCTACTCGAGTCTATCCAGTGCACTGTAGATCCCGGAGCTCTGCACAAGCTTATGCTCTTCATTCGGCAGGAATGGCCTCGGTTTCCTGATCAAGGAGCCTTAGATTTGGAGTTAGGGGAGCAGGTAGGTCACTGCCTGAAAAGAGGATATGAGCAAGGTCATTTGACTAACGTTACTGTTTTGACCACCTGGGTGCTGGTACGCCCTGAGTTGTATCCTCTTTATCTACCAGATTGCTCTGAGTCAACCCACCCATTTTCTCCACCTGAAGGGAATTCAGGAGATTTAAAGGAGAAGGAAAAACAGAAAGCAGAACAACAGGGAGAGGCTCCTCTCCCCTTTTCATTCCCTTCTATGGGGAATAAGGAAGAGATTTTTTTCTAGTGAGGGTAAGGACAGAACTGAGCCTTTTCCTCCCCCTATAGAAAAGCTATTGCCTTCTTTCCTCCACCCTTAAAGGGACCTGCATCTGTTGGCTGCATTCAGGCAACAGTGCCGCCCATTCCCCTTAAAGAGATTGAAGGCAGTCCAAGGGACAGTTCTTGGATAAGACCCCTGGTCAGCGAACATCTATGTGATCGGGTGGCGGCGTCCCCTTGACACACTTCCCTGCTGGAGGGGTGCCTCCGGGAGGGAAGAAAAGTGGCTGATTCTGATTGTCTTCCTAATACGCAAGTTCTCACCTCCTACTTCCAGCATCGACCTTTCTGGCCTTGTCTTTATTCTGTTTCCCTGGAGTATCAGGGAAAGTTGCATGCTGCCTCCTGGGTTTTATCCAGAAAGCTCTGGCTTTCTTGCTGCCCATAGAAGCCTGGGGCAGGATTGTTGCTAAGATGCCATGGAGCGCACATTTAGCCACTGGCCGTCTAGGCAAGTTGCCCCTTGCTGGGTTTGTGGTGATGGAGGGGAGGCCAAGAAGCATAAACTAAGTCTCCAGGTGGCCGCAGGCAGCTCCAGCCGGTCCTGAGAATCCTCCTCACCATGGTCACACGCCTCAGTAACTGCGCCCAGAGAGTGCCTGCTGCTTGCTGTGCTGCTGCTTCTCCTACTTCTGCCCTTCCCTGCCACCCCTCACGTGTCTCAGCTGACAAGCAATTCCTTGTCTTCCCTGGCTCCCTGGAAAAGGCTAAAGAACAGTCCATGGCACCCCTATCTTATTAGCCTAAGGTAGGCAGAGGGGTGTGGAGCAGCCTAGAGTACAGAGCTCTGGGGGAGAAGCCGCTAATGAGGGGCGCTCTCCCTTAGCCACACGTTAAATGCTAACTAGGCTGAGGTGGACGAGCTCTGCCAGCTGCTGTCATCTTCAGAAGATAGACACAGCAGTAAGGAATGTTTTGCTTTTTTATAAAATGTTTAATAACACTGTGGCTAGGAAACTTCAAAGCAGACCCTGAAAGTCTGCTCCCTCCTGAGCCTCTCTGCTTGGGGGTGGTAAAAATAATTTAAAAAGCCCAGTATATTTTCAGTACCTTACCTAACAGGGTTGGCTCCAAGCATAGGTGGCCTGGACGATGAGAGGAGTGGTTTCCTCCCAGCCCGTTACCCTCTTGCGTCCTGCCTCCGCGCTTACACGTGCACGTTACCACCTGGTCATTCTCGGGCTTCTCGCTGCTACTTGTAGTTTTCCCTCCTTCCTCTCAGGGCAAGAGTAGCAACAGGTGGCGGGCTGTTAAACAGAGAGGCTGCCTAAGGAGCCCGCAGCAGATGGGAAGAAACCGGCCACAGCCGGCTTCCCAAGCTCACTTCTAAGACGTTCCAGCTAAAGGCTAATGCAAGAAAATGGCCAGCACCTAAGGACATTTAAAAATGATTTTCGTTTTTGTTTTTTCTTTTTTTTAACGCACTTAAGCTGACTCTATGAAGGTTTATTATCCTGGCGACTTGCAGTTACATTGTAATAACTTTCAAGGGCCAAAATAAAGTAAAAATCACTTAAAATACTCATCCTTTCCATGCCTTAGTTTAGCAGGTAGGCTTTATATTTTGCCATTTCTGTATTTTATGTGCTGTGTACCTGTCTCATAACCCCTCTACACATACACAAAAGACTACAGATTTAATAGCTTCTTTTATCATAAAGAAGCGCCAGTGTTGCGTCCAATTATCAAAATATAACCCTGCTACTCTTTTACTACTAGTGGGCAAGGAACAATTTCATACTCTCCCAGCTTGTGATGGTGATTGGCAAGTAGCAATGGCTGACTTTATTGGTAATATCAGCTTCCATTTACCAGCCTCTCAGCTCCTGAACTTCTTACAAACTGTGCCTGTTAAATTTGTGTCTATTGTTGTCTCTAAGTCCTTGTTTCACACCACTGTCTTTACAGATGGCTTAAAAAAACTAAAAGGACAGCTACAGTGAGGCAAGATGCCATGCAAAATTGGCAACACAAAATCAGGAACATTTTACAACCATGCAACAGGTGGAGTTATGTGCTCTAATATGGGCCTTACAAACGTTTCCTCACCAAAACATGAATATAATTAGTAATTCTGCTTATGCGGTATATAGTATTACTCATTTAGATCCTGCACATGTGAAGAGCATTACTACGGAATCTCTACTAGCTTTGTTTCTTACAGCACAAGAGCTCCTCTGTGCCCATCATCACCATCGTTACATCACCCATATTCGCTCTCATTCTAAGTTACCTGGTCCCTTATTAGAAGGAAACGCTCCAGCTAATGCTCTGGTACAACCACAAATGTGGTTTGCAGATTCTTCTGCATTTTTGCAAGCTCAAGCTGATCATGCTTTTTTTCATCAGAATGCCCACAGAATGAAAGTGTTAAGTTTCATTTAACCCTTGCTCAAGCTCGCGTGATATTAAAACTTGTCCTGATTGCCAACAGCATTCTCCCTCTCCTTTTTCCTTAGGGCTTAGTGCCAACCCATGAGGTCTGATGCCTAATGCTATCTGGCAAACCGATGTTATTTAGAATAGCATCACCCTTTGGAGGTTTCAAATTCTCCACGTTACCATGGACACTTATACAGGCTTGATACATGCTACTCCCCAAAACAAACAAACAAAACTAAAGATGCAATTTTTCATTTGTTTAAATCTATTGTAACTTTAGGCCTTCCATAAACTATAAAAACTAATAATGGACTTTACTATCTTAGTGTTCAATTTACATATGCATTGCAAATTTAACACATACAACACAAAACTGGCATCCCCTATAACTCAACCGGTTAGGCCATTGTTAAGCAAGCTCATTAAACTCTTAAAATATATCTTAATAAACAAAACAGGGGGAATGTGGGCCTCTCTCCTTAAGAACAGGACCTGTCATTGGAGAATCGATCAGCAATGATGGCGATGACTCGGAAGGCACCTGACATTATCTGACGACAGCTAAAGAGCTAAAGAGATTGGATCAACAAGCAACTATCCAGCTTGCCGCCGCGGAAGCCCCTGCAACTGCAGAGAACCGGTTTCTTAGGTATCTGGCGGTAACTGGGGAAATTTCTGAGAAAGTAAGGCAGACACAGATGTTAGGGTGACTGGTAATTCTTGTCATTTGCCAAGTGAGATCAGCTCAAGAAGATGTTTATTGAAGTCTTTTTCTAAATCCCTGTTCTTAATGTTATCACATGGTGGGATGCTGACCTGCCTTTGTCATCTAATACTATTTTTTGGACAGGAGGTCAATAGATGCCCATCTTACCCCTTAATTGAAAATTTGAGATGGATTAAATGTAAGGACTCCTTGACATGATTGTCTAGTAATCCCTCTCTTTGTGTTTCCACAATAGCACATAATAAGTGTGTTACTCTCGGTCCTTAGGAGTATCTGTACAATCAGCCCCAAAAGGATGCTGAGCTTGCAAATCTGACCTTTATTTCTGCTGTTGCCACTAATCTTACTGAGGTCTCCAATGAAGCCACACAAGTGCCTGATCTTCCCATATGCCATCTGAGTAGGGACTGGTGATGGAAGTTTGAGGCTGTCTGTTGGTCTCCGTGCAGACAACCTGCACTGGGCCAAGAGCCTCTGTTTAATAATAACACCTTACTTGATTGGGGTCCCCATGGTTATCATATGTTTGCAAATCAAACTATTGGATTTGGGAGTCCCTCCAATAGTTCTATCACCTGGTCAGCGTATGGGCTTTCAGAACATTACAACTAAAAGGGAAACAAGCTTTAAGCCCTGCTCATACCCAAATTTGGAGTTCCCTTTTTAAAAAAGGTTCTTTCACATGGTGAGTATATTATTAGTCGTGGCAACGATACCCTCTTTTTGCACAATAATGTTACGGATACAGTCATGATTTGTACTGTGCACCCTTATATACTTCTGTTTGGGCAAGGTGTTCCTAACATAGAGCAGAATCAATCCTCTTATAGTATGCAAGTATCTTCCAGTAGTTGGTATGCTACATGCCTGTGTCACCAAAATGTTACACAGTTAAATATAACCTATGTCATGATTTTAAAACGGCAAGCAGAATTGTGGCTGCCTGTAAACTTAACCTGGAACTTGGAAGGAAACTCCACCTTGCAGTAATTTAGAAAAGCACATCTGCAAGGGGCTTATCATGACATTCGTCTTCTCAAATTTCCACCCTTGGGTGTGAATTAAAGAAACAACTTGAAGAATGGTCACAGCAATTACAAACAAGTACCCTTCAGCAATTACAAGAAGGCTTTCAATGGTTAAACCGGAACACTTGGTTGTCTGGGTTAAACACATTTGGGTGATGGCCGCTATTCTTATTCTATTTTGTATCCGTTTGCTAGGCATCTGCAGATGGCTCTGTGCTGCCACCCGATGCATATACAACCAAGAAAGAACAGGAGAAGCTTACCTGCAATGGATGACCAGCATGCTCTAAGAATTAAAGATGGGGGCGATGTAGGATGCATGGCAACATATTCAAGCTTATGTACATGGCATCTGAGATTAGGGCATGGAAAAATACTGAGGCACTGCATATGTTATTTGTGCATGGGAATGAAACTCCTTGACCCTGAAAACAGGACAGAGAGTGGAGTGTGTGACGTGATAAGGAACGCTGAAAACAGCCTCCTAAGAAGGCAGTGTGAGTGTGTACAAGGTCACAGGTGCCTCAGTAACCCACCTCAAGTGACCATCTAGTGGATGTTTGTAGTTAATACAAGCCTTTTCGATAAATACTCGGTGGATGGATGCTGGGGCGGACTCTCTCGGAAGAGCTACCCATTAGCCCTGCTCAGCTGGGATTGTCTGAGTACTTCATTCTTGGCGTTCACTCCACGTTATAAGCTCTGCAAAAGGCTCCTTGAAGCCCACACAGAAAAGCCAGAGAAAGAGCTCTCTTCGAAATCACAGCCTGTAAAATTTCATAGTAAAAGGACATTACAATATTTAGAGGGAATTTTTTGTAAAGAAGTGTGCCTGCAATTCAACACTATTGTTCCTGATTGTGGACACCTTTCCCTTGGGGAAGTTAGACAATAGCCAATGATGCTCCTCTACTGTGAGATGTGACTGCTGGGGGCGCTGAATCCAGATATACTAGAAACTCAAATAGAGGGAATTATGGCGTCCAGACAAGCACAGTTGGAACCAAATGGTTATTTTCTTGCTAGCTGCAGAGAAGAAATATTTAACTTTTCAATCTCTAACCTTTCTTTTTAGAAAGGGAAAAAATTTCTGACTTTTCAGAAAGGGGAAAAATAAGTATTCATATATTTAGAACAAAACTGGCTCTAAAACCTAAAAATGCTTCCAATTAAAGTAAAAAAAGCGGGACAAAAGGCTGCTTAGTGTCTAAGGAAGAGAAAGGATGGCCTATTTTCATTCAATCAATCGTTTATATGTTTCATGTGGCACCCAAGGTCTTAGCCAAATGTGTTCTCTGCTCAGAAAATCTTTTAAAAATTGATTTGAGTTAATTTAGAACATTTTTAGTTTCTACTCTGTGAAGCTGGGTGTGAACTCAGCCCCCTGGAAAACGGTCTATTTGTTTTTAAGTATGTCTCCTTAAACTCAATGAGATGGAGCATTAAGAACAGTGTTTGATCTTAAAATGCCTGTCTCCAGAATGCCCTAAATTTCAGAAAATCAATGGTGGTGGAATGCAGGTGTAGGAATGATCCATGGCCACAGGTCCAATTTCATTCTCTGCAGATAACTGTGTTCACTCACTCCTTCTTTATGCATGAATTAACACCGTATTTTGTGCCATGTCACTGTCTTTCTCCTAACAGCTATTCCAAAACTTCCATATTCCACTGTCCCCTTCCTCGCTGCTCTCATCAGCTTTAGGAGGTGACCTGGAATCTGGTTTACCAGAGAACACTGCCATTATTAGTGAGGACAAGGACGCCAAGCCTTCCTTGGAACCTTGTGAAGGACAGATTCCTATATCAGCACTGAAAACAACTCTGGAACACCTGCCTTTTTTCCCTGCCAGAGCACAGATGTAGGTTGATTCCCTCTATCTGTTTAACTCTGTAAGCAGGAAACTCATGAGAATAAAAAAAATTCCTAGTTACTTGAGTCAATGGTTGGAAATGAGTTTCAAAGGTAGGGGCCTACTGGGTACTAATTTCATGAAGCAAATCATCCTCTCCACCCATTACAGCTGCTCTCCCAGAGATTGCTGGTGGTCTTCTCACAAGTAACTTGGAGCACTTTTCCGACAGACCATTATCATTTTGTGATAAGATTTTCTAAACGATTTCCCTCTTTCCTAGAATGTTCTCATCCCCGTGTTGCTTGACACTATTCCCTTTATGTTCCTCCACCTCTCAGATGGCTGCATCTTCATCATTTCTTTCTCCTTTGCTTCTGTTCTGGGCCATCTACCTTCATTACTTTGCTGGCAGATATTAACTTTACATGACCATTGCTATAACCAACATATTGTTCCTTTTGTGTCTCCCAATCTAAAAACCTGAGCGTGATTCCAGAACATTCATATTTAAATAGCTACCAGCTCTATCAATTCTATGTCTCAGACATATACAGTTCCCGTATTCTCCATTATTTATTTATTTATTTATTTATTTATTTATTTATTTATTTATTTTTGAGACAGAGTCTCACTCTGTCACCCAGGCTGGAGTGCAGTGCACGATCTTGGCTCACTGCAACCTCTGTCTGCTGGTTTCAAGAGATTCTCCTGCCTCAGCTTCCTGAGTAGCTGGGAATACAGGGGCACACCACCACGCCTAGCTAATTTTTGTATTATTAGTAGAGTTGGGGTTTCACCATGTTGGCCAGGCTGATCTTGAACTCCCGACTGCAAATGATCTGCCTGCCTCGGCCTCCCAAACTGCTGGGATTAAAGATGTGAACCACTGCACCTGGCCTTGTCCTTTCCATTCTTATCCTAGCCACCTCCCATCCGGGCTCTTCCAATAGTCTTCAAAAGGAGCCTGCTTCTAGACTCCGTCCACTCTCCTCTCTACACTGCCTCAAATCTAACCTGATCAGACTTCTCTGCTTTTTCAATCCTAAAGTGCTTCCCATTGCCTACAGGATGGAAACCACACTCCTTACTACGGCATCATTTAGCCCCACCTATCCTGCCATATCTCCATAGGTGCCGTGGGCTCCAGCCAGTCCAAGGAAACTGCAAGATTTAGAATGTGACATGCTGTCATGTTCTTCCTCATATTGTTTTCTCTATTACTTTCTACCTCAACTTTCTTATATTTCCTTTGCTTCAAGACTCATACTCCTCTATGAAACTTCCTGACCCCAGCAAAATCAGAGGCATCACTAACCTGTCAGAGTATCACGAAACACTAGTATTATTATCATGCATCCCGTGATTTCACGACAGGTTCATGCTGTGTTTGCTTTCCCTTACTGTGCTGTGACCTTCTCAGGACCCTGGACACCTTTTATTCCTAGGGATTTCCCTGTTGCCTGATACCTAAATGCTCAATAAATACCTCTTGAGTAAATAAAGAGATGAATGAATGAATGTCACTTATGTTGATAGAAGATTTGGTAGTTCCCTCTCTCTGTAGTTCCATTAGACACCTCGTTCTCCATTTCAGTCCATGAAGATAACAAGCTTGAAGCTTGAATCCCACCATGAATTGTTCCTTACAATTCACAGCTCTCAGACGAAATCCATACACGACCATCTGGAACTCTGTGAAACACAGTCATATTTCTCACCTCTTCTCCTTACACATTGAGGCTAAGATTCAACTGACTCCTGAGTTAGATGCAAAAAATTTTATAGTAGTGAAGTCTACTGTTTAAAAGAAAACAGGCTCCTGCTCATATTGAGCGTTTGGCTCTGGCACTGTTAAAGACAGAAAATTTAGCCTAGTGGTCAGAATGGTTGCTTTGGCGATTTAACATATATTGGTATCTTAGGCCCTAATTTCTAGTAACTGACTGTCTAATCCTTTTAATGAATTCTTGGGTTGGTTATTCCATTTCAACTGAACAAAGTGCACCAAAGAACTTCTCTAATGGGGAAGGAAGAAGAAGAGAGCTCTATCTGCCACGTCTGCCCACTCCAGTGGGGTTGTTTTCCTCTTATACTAAATGAATGTTTGATCAACATAGTTAAAAACCTCGATTCTAATTTTGCATGTGTAAGATGGCATGTATATAAATGTATGTTTATATATACACATATGCATATGTGTATATAGGTAAATAAATGTGTGAATATATATACATATATATAACTTTTTCAGTCTTGATACATTTCAGAGTAAAATCAGATTTGCATACAACTTATATGTAATAGGCACATACAAATATAATCTAATTAGTGTGCAGCATGATTTTTTCAGAGAAAAAAACAGTAATCTTCTCTGGTGACAGTATACATTATTCATTATTGAACAGACAGAAAAGATGTATTAGAAGGAACACTTAAGAAACTGAAATTTTTAGGTTTGCAAACAGACCAAGTAAGTAGACTAGTATTTGTAGCTATGAAGATTTTGGAGGGTGAGTTTTATCATGAGCCTTATTGTAGTATATCACAGACAGTTTACCATGCAAAGAGGCTACACCAAATAATTACATGTTCTCGTTTAATTCTTACATTGGTATCATGAGGGAGACTTTATATTCCCCTTTTTATGGAAAAACCTCAGATTCAGAGAGGTTAAACTAAACAAGGTCACGTAACAGAAATGTGGAAGAGCTGGGATTCCAACCTAAGGATGTTGACTTCCAATGTTCATATTTTTATAAGAAGTTTATTTAAAGAAAAGCAGGCTGAACAATTTAAAGAAATAAGCTAAACCTAAAATTAGAAGACAAGATTAGAAATACAGAAAATACTTTAATATATATAAATATATATATAGTATCATCTGGTCTTTTCCAGTATCCTAGTGAAGCATGTAGGGCCATTCCTGTTTCACAGATGAAGAAAATAAGGCTTGGAAAGTTAAGAGACTTGCTCATGTCTCTAGTAAAGGTTCTCTGACTTCAAATCAGATATTTATTCTACTTAGCCTTTAGTTTGTTGAAATGTAAAGTTATGTCATTTAGAAAACTGATCAGCATAATGACTGACCTGTGACACTCTGATAGATTTGGAAACTTGCATTGTCTTGTGAGAATACAGTAGGAGGCACTGGTTCCGCTTCCCAGTAAAATGGAGGCAGAAAGTACCACGTGGCAAAGCAGCGACCACGCACTATAGCACATACTTAAAAAAACTTTTTCCTGAGATGAAATTCATATAAAATTTACCATTTTAACCATTTTAAAGCTTGCAGTTTAGTAAATTTTAACATATTCTGCGTTCTACAAGTATCACCGCTATCCAATTCCAGAACATTTTCATCACTCAAAACTAAATCCTTTACTTCCCAATTCCCACTTTTCATCACCCCTCGGCAACCACGAATCTACTTTTTGTGTCTATGGATTTGCTATTCTGGACGTTGTATATCAATGTAATTATACAATGTGCTCTGTTGTTTCTGGCTTCTTTCACCCAGCACGTTTTCCAGATTCAGCCATATTGTAGCATTTGTCAGTATTTCATTCCTTTTTGCTGTTATATAATATTCCACTGTAGGATATATCACACTTTGTGTATCTGTTTGCCAGATGATGGGGTCTTTGGGTTCTTTCTACTTTTTCTGACTGTCTTATAACAAATGTTGCTATGAACGTTTGTGTACAAGATTTTGTGTAGTTATGTGCTTTCAATTCTCTTGGGTATATGCCTAAGGGTGGAATTGCTGGGTCATACAATAACTCTATATTTATATTAACTTTCTGAAAAACTGACAGACACATTCATGCACTTGGTACTTGATCATCAATCAATGGTATTGGTACAGAAGGAGTGAAGTTTTCCAAATCAGTGATAGAAATTGTTAACTGAAGAACTTTATCATTTTTAACGCACATCACCAAGGGAGAAGATGTTTTCTAAGATAAGCCTATCTGTCATTAATATTTACAACAGTGATCCAGCCAGTGGAATGAAAATTTTATATGGCCTTTTGCAGAAAAAATAATAGGGAATCTTGGCCCCAAATAAAACAGCAAATAAACTGTGGAAGATATAAATAATGCTTGCCAATATCTACTTGTCCACTTAAAGGTAGATAGAGAATTACAGTACGCTTCCTTATATGAAGTTAGAGGTAGCCAAGTGACTAGTTGTGGCCATACAATGAGAGTATGAAATAATAGTTGTAGGCCAAAGCATTTATTGCTAGTGCTCAACTCTCCAGCTCTAAGCTTCACCTCTGTTGTGAATCTTGAAGCCTTGAAGTGAGAGGCAGCATCCTAGAATGGTAGAGACTCTATTAGTTTGGGTACCTGAGATAAAAGCAGAGCCGTTTGTTGCTTTAAACCACAGAGATTTTGTTGTTGTTTTTATATTGGTAATGCCTATCCTATCCTGGCTGCCACACCAGCTCAACTTATTTCTATATCATCCTGGCTCTGAGCTATACTATATGATTACTGGCACATGTTTTAAGTCATCAGTATGCTTTTTTTCTCCCCAAAGCATTACGAACTGATCATTATATTGGTGACAAACTCTACATGTAGGTCACAGAGCTTTACCCAAAAGAATAAATAAAAATAAGGTTTAAGAACACAGTTTTGTTTGGGGCTCATCATTACTATCTGAAAACTCTTCGATATAGGCTTTACTTTCTTTCTTTGTGATTATATCTGTATAAACATTGATGGGTCCCTAAAGAGCTGTGTAACACACATGCCTCCTCTAAATGTAGTTAACTAGTCATGTTGTACCTGATAAGACATGCTAATTTCTATGTAGTACTCCTAACACTAGCTTTTCTACTTATTGAGAACTTCTAAATATTTCAAGGCATAGGGTAGATAGAGAGCCATTTAACTTCACAGTTCAGGATCACAGTAACAGCTATGGAGTCACATACATATTCTTTGATTAGAATTGTACTATTTTTAAATGCAATGGGAAAATTCTTGTAATGAGAGGCTCATAAATATCCTTCCATACCTAGAAGCCATAACCATAATTATTTTCTAATTTTTAGTATAAACTTTTCAGAATTTGAATATAAAAGTTCAAAAGGAACTCAGTGTTCTTTTCAGAAAATAAAGCATTCATCTTTTCAACACATAAAATATAAATAATTCATCAAGAAAGTGAGATATCTGTGACTAAAGTGTTTTGTATTTAGTATCCATGAAGATTGAACACATTTAAACACAACTGGATCCAGAGTCATACACTGAGCTTTCAATGCTACTTCAGGTGGACTGAAAGAGGTAAGTAAGGTCTCTACTCAATTCTCGGTCTGAGCCTTTCATGGATTTTGGAAATTATATTATTCCCTCATTTGACAAATTAAAATAAAGATAAAGAAATACATAGAGAAAACAAATTTACTTAGTTTTTTAAGTAGTTAATTTTTGCATGAAATATTATGGGGATTCTGTATCCAACAGAATATGCTTTAGAAATACTCATATTTTGATCAATTGAATTTAAGAGACTATGTGGTTTTTAATATGTACTAATGGAAATTCATGGCTTTTGAAATCAAAGAGAAAAATTAAAGTGACACACCTGACACATAGTTAAAAACAATTTCTAGATTATAAATTTAGAAATGAGAATCAACTTTTATCCAAAACTAATTACTCTTTACTGTTTGGAGTATCACAACTTGAAAATTGAGTATCTAATATCTGCATTCTTTGTAATAGGCAGTCACGTTGCCTTTAATGTATTTTCCTTATATTGGTATAAAATACATTGTTTTAAAGTGAGCACTCTGTATTTTTTTCTCCATCTGAGCACATACTTCTTAAAATTGCCTCTGTTTTTGAGACCCATTTGTGCTAGTTTGCTTTAGTAATTGATGATTCTGTAACTGCTACCCAAGTATCTTCCTATGCACCAAGAAAGAACCTTGGTAACCAAGTCTGTTTTACATTTTTTGTCAAACACTGTAACACTCGGCATTAGGCTTATCATATTATAAGAGCTCCAAACAGAGACAACGTAATCAAAGGAACAAATACATTTTGACTTCATACTGCTTTGCTTCTCAGTTCTTGCATAGTTAGTTGGTTAGAAGGTTTTCTGAGTTTTTAAAAAATATTTGTGTGAATATGGAGGACAAAGTGAGTTTTTCTCGAAGGGTGAAAGAAACAAACAGCCCTGGAGCCCTGAATGACATTTGAGTGGGAGGTGCATTGTGTGACGGAGATGGAATGAGACAGCTTGAAGTCAGCCCCCTGGATAGCATCATGTCCTCTGATGCCAGCAACTCTGTGTAATCATTTGCTCTCACAACTAGACCCTACCACACTGACAGAATTTCATGAAATTAAACTCATTCATGGTGAATGTAACCAACAGGAATTAGGGAAGTGGCGTTGGGGTGGGTCAAAATACTCATGTCAGCACACGGTGATTCAGAATCACATGGAAAATTCATCTCCCTACCTAGAGGAGGAGACTTAGAAGAGAACAGCTTTCAAAATTGTCTTCATTTTCTCATATGATTGTACAGATATACTCCAATTTGCCTGAAGGGTATTACTTTGTAAGTGCTCATCTGTATTTGCTTCTTGTCTTAAATGACTTTTCTCATGTTCACCTACCTGTGTAACAGAGACCTTAAAAACAATTACCCCAAACAAACAAAACAAAACGAAATCAACAATTCAACTTAGCATATTCAACTATGCTTGTATTCAAAACCATATAGATAAGACCATTGTTATCATTTATGGTTTATTGTGAATACTTTAAAGTACATCAACTTTGACCACAAGGAATTAATATCCACTCACATAGGGTGCATGATGCCCTCCCTTGGACAACAGGAGCATCACGCTTTAATTGGTAAATTTCAGAATGAAGAGGGCAGTGGTTAAGCACTGAATTTTAGAGAAAGATCTTTCTCAGTTAAAGCATGGTTCTATTGTCTGCTAAACCATCTTCTAAAATTCTTTAGACAGGGTCTTTATTTTTATTTTTAGACAGGGTCTCACTCTGTCACCCAGGCTGGGATGCAGTGGTGCAATCTCGGGTCACTGCAACCTCTGCCTTCTAGGCTCAAGGGCTCCTCCTGCCTCAGCCTCCTGAGTAGCTGGGTCTACAGGCATGTGCCAACATGCCTGGATAATTTCTGTGTTTTTTTGTAGAGATGATATTTTGCCACATTGCCCAGGCTGTTCTTGAACTCCCAGGCTCAAGGGATCCACTAGCCTCGGCCTCCTAAAGTGCTGGGATTACAGGAGTGAGCTACAATGCCCGGCCTCACTTAACTTCTTTAAGCCTCGGTGTCACTGGTAAAACGGGGAAAATAATAGCATCTATCTCAGTCTTTCTGAAGGATAAAAGAGAATCCATGTAAAGCTCTTAGTAAAGTGATCCACACAATGGTAAGAATATAATTAATGGCAGGTGCTGTGATCACTCTTTTTGAATGGATAAGGAAATCACTCATTTGTTGAGATCACTCATTTTGAACAAACACAACAAAAGGCAGCTGTTTCACAGGTTTCCAAGGCCAAGGAAACAGGACAAATGAAAGAGACACGAATGATTCCTTTCACCTTGCAAAGCTAGAGTTAAATATTTAACACAACCACACTTCTTGTCACCTGCAAAGTTGACTTTAGACTTCTAACGAGCATAGAGAGAACTAAACCATGAAAGGAGGTGAAGCTCTATTTGGTTCATTGCTTTGTACTTCCTGCTGTAAAGGAGAACTCATAAATGTCTCATAAAATTAACATATTCCCTATCTGTACTGTTGAGGCAAAGACTGCTAGTGACCTATCCCTATATTCATCCTTTCCTTCCTGATTCCTAACTGAGCATACTGCAGTTCTACCCTCCTCCTCCAAGTGCTGGACAAAATAACGCATTTCCTAGTTCCCATTACAACTAGATATGGCCAAGGGATTAATTCTGTCCAGTGAGAAGTACTGCCTGGGATTTCAGGAAGACTTCAAAGGGAGCTAATGCAGCTGGGAAGAGCAGCTCTTTCTGCATTTTCTTCTGGCTTGTTTCACAGGAATGCTATGCTGTGGAACTCCTGCAGCCACCCTGGACCATGTGCTGAACTTATGAAAGACACTTGCATGGGTACAGCAAAAGGACAGGAGCCTGGATCCCTGATGACACCAGATGCAGCACACTGGTCTCCAACTGCCTACCCTTGAATTCTTTCACATGACAGAGAGAGAGACAGAAAGACTTTTCCATGCTTAAGCCACTGTTATTTTGGGTTCTTCTGTTACATACAGCCTAACATGATTCCAAGCAGTACAAGTATTTTTTCAAATGCTTAAAAAATACTTTTGCTTATTTTTGAATATACTTGGAAAAAGCAAGTCTACCCAAGTCTCAACATCTCTCTAAATATATACTTGTGTATGGGTTCAAAATGTAAATAAACGCCTAAGATATTTCCTACTTCTGATACCTCATGCTTTGTTTCCTTAACAGCTGGCACAAACGCAGTACCTGGTGCATGGTCAGCATTCAGTAATGTGTGCCAAATGAAAGAATGAAAAGTGGGAAGGTCAAAACTATTAAAAAAACCCTGGAAGACAACCTGAGCAGTGCCATCCTGGACCTAGGAACAGGCAAAGATTTCATGAAAATGATACCAAAACCAATCACAACAAAACGAACATTGACAGGTGGGATCTAATTAAACTTAAAAGCGTCTGCACAGCAACAGAAACTATCAACAGAGTAAACCAACAACCTACAGAGTGTGGAAAAACATTTACAAAGCATGAATCTGACAGAGGTCTAATATCCAGCATCTACAAGACACTTAAATAAATTTACAAGAGAAAAACAACCCCATTAAAAAGTGGACAAAGGACAGGAACGGACACCTCTCAAAAGATGACACACATACGGCCAAGGAGCACATGAAAAAAAGTTCAATACCCCTGATCATTGGAAAAATGCAAATAAAAACCACAATGAGAAACCATCTCACACCAGTCAGAATGGCTATCACACAGTCAAAAAATAACAGATGCTGGTGAGGTTGTGGGGAAAAGAGAATGCTAATACGCTGTTGGTGGGAGTGTAAACTTGTTCACCCACTGTGGAAAGCAGTATGGCAATTCCTTAAAGAGCTAAAAGCAGAACTACCATCTGACCCAGCAATTGGCTGGGTGTGTATGCAGAGGAATGTAAAGCATTCTACCATAAAGACACACGCATGGGATGTTCATTGTAGCACTGTTCAACGTAACAAAGGCATGGACACAACATAAATGCCCATCAGTGAAAGACTGGATAAAGAAAATGTGATACATATACACCATGGAATATTATCCAGTCATAAAAAAGAACAAGATCACGTCTTTCAGGAGCAGAGGCTATCATCCTTAGCAAACTAGCACAGGAACAGAAAACCAAATACCACATGTTCTCATTAGTGGGAGCTAAATGATAAGAACTTATGTACACAAAGAAGGAAACAACAGACACTGGGGTCTACTTGAGGAGGGAGCATGGGAGGAGAGAGAAGAACAAAAAAGATAACTAACTATTGGGTACTGGGCTTAATACCTGGATGATGTATTAACATCATCACAACAAACCCCTGTGACATGTTTATCTATGTAACAAACCTTCACATGTACCACCAAACCTGAAATGAAAGTTGAAAAAAAATTCAAAAAGATAAAAGAAAAACAAGTGGGAAAGAGTCCCTAATAGTATCTGTATACCTATTATTACAAATTAGTTGATTCTCCCGGTGACTTAATGTCCATTGGTGAATGCAGCATCTAGCAAGCACATTGGTTCCTCCAAGTTACTTGGACAGCATGAAAGGTGACCTAAAAGTCTCAGAGTTAATGCCTCACCCACTCAAGGATGGCTGAACCCTGCCTCTTATTTGTGAGATACAAGTTCAGCATGTCAAGGATGATGACTATTCTAGCTTGTCAAGGTTATTTTGCTTTGTGAGTCTGTTTTTTGAGGTGCTTATGACTGCTTCTATCTTAACTCAATGCTTCTCTGACTGAAGTGGTAAATTATTCCTTTGTGACTCTTCCTTATAGGGTAACTGAGCAGTTAAGCTTCTTTTTTTAGTGCTACAATTTCTGTTGCTCCAATTTCTCTCTGACAGGATAATTACCAAGCCTGTCTCTCTTGGAGTCTCATAGATTCATGTTTATTTGAGTTTCATTTGTGTGTAGATTTCTCAACCTTTTCTAGTATTTGTTCAATTTGTTGTTTTTGTCTTTTAATGCTTTAATCTTCAAGGCCATAAAAATCCTACCTTACTTTTTGCATTACATGGCTACTCCCGCTTTTTTTTTTTGTCCTGTGAGATTTCAAAGCTGTGTTTTGTTTTTTTTTCACTGCAAATACATCTTTATTTCTGTAGTTTTACACAGCTTTTGCATCTGGTAAAGAGATCTGGAGAATCTGGGACGGTGCTTTCACAGCATTATTTCATGTCTCCCCAGAAACTTGATTCTTCCAATCAAAATTTTCTTTCCTTCTTTAGGTGGTATTGTTTTTTTAAATATTCTTTCAGAGTAGTATTGTTTCTTCTTCTGTTTTTCTTATTAGTGTGTATAATTTTTCTTTAATCCTATAGTTTAAAACCTTTAGATTCTTGTGTCTTTCCTCATTTTTCTTGAAAAGGCAACTTAAATTGTAGTTAAGCGCTCTCTTGCTTCCGTACACCTGCTATCTCTCTTTCTGCAATGTCATATTCCCTGCTCTGGCCTGGTTGACTCCAACCATCTCCTTTCTGCTCAGCCTTGGGAAGCCTTCCATAATAATATAGGAGTCACTGGATTTGTCCATAAGTAGCTACTGGAACCAAAAAGGACTGTTAATACTTTAATACATAATTAGATGAGCGGCTTTTAAAAATTATGGGTTTTTATATTGCACTGATGAATTTTTCAACCATCTATGCATTAAGATAAGGCAGCCTATGGATATTAAAAAGATAAATGTAAAGAAAGTATAGCATTAACCCCTCTTGTAATTGTTCTGCAATTGGACTGAGCCATGGCACTCACTGTTAGTTTGCATGAGAATAGAAAGTCACTTTAGTATACATTGAAATTCCAACTATAACAACAATAACACTAACTTAGGATGTTTAGATTTCTGAATTTTATTCTAGGCATATGTAGCAAGCCAAAACATATTACTTACATAAGTAATATGAACATGAAAATAACGTTAACAATAATTATATCTGTGCCAACATTAGTATATGGTAATTGCCAAGAATTTACACATTCATTTATTGATATTTACTTATGTGTTTGGCTATAACGCAACGCATAATTGTAAAACATATGAATAAGGATGATAATATATTCTTGCCAAATTTGATTACACAGGACAAGATTTGTTGTTTTAGAAAGTGAATAACTACATTCAATTTCAAATGTTTATTATATCATACTGAATTGTTGTGAAGATATCTATCGCCATAATAATGTATCCATACAATGATAAAAATGAAATATCAGGAAGAGCTGAATATTTAGGCCCCACAAAGTTATATTTTGTTTTGTTTTGTTTTGAGACGGAGTCTCACTCTGTTGCCCAGGCTGGTGCGTGGTGGTGTGATTTCGGCTCACTGCAACCTCCACCTCCTGAGTTCAAGCAATTCTCTTGCCTCTACCTTCAGAGTAGCTGGGATTACAGGCATGCACAAGCACGCCCAACTTACTTTTGTATTTTTATCAGAGACAGGGTTTCACTATGTTGGCCAGGCTGGTCTTGAACTCCCAATCTCAGGTGATCCACCCGCCTTGGCCTCCCAAAGAGCTGGGATTACAGGCATGAGCCACTGAGCCTAGCCCAAGTTAAATGTTTATACAAACACTAATCAATTAAAATAAATATTCTATTTGTTTCCAAAATGGACAAATTAGAAAATGCTACTAAGTTCTCCTTATGAAACAACTTTTGTTTGTGAAGACTAATCAGAATGGATTTATGACACAAAAATCATATCAGGGTAAAGAAAAGTCAAAAGGAAAAATGAGAATTAAAAAATACATTCTGACTCTTAACGGACAATAACTCTATGATGTTGATAATTATTAAAATGAGCAGTGTACATTTTTTTGAGTGTAAAGGTTAGTGATTTCATTAATCAATTAGGCTAAAATTAAGACAGGAGCGACATAATCATCTATGCTAAATGCCAAGGAGTAACAGGTTTCTACAATGACCGTGAAGTATGCAATTCAGATGGACATACAGGAAAACACCAATTACACTAGATGCATCAAGAGAAAAGCACAGGAATGAAGAACTGATCTGTATTATCAGCTACTTAGTTATGTGGAATATTTAAGGCATGCTGAGCTTTGAGTCATTGATCACTGCAAATTAACTACTCCTACAAGGTTTAAAAATAAGTTTTCAAAATTTATCTTCCAAAAATGATAGAATCATCTATTTCACTGTGTCAAGAATTTTTTAAAATGAGATTATTTTCCCTTGTGTTAATATATAGATAATAGGCAATTGTGTACAAGTATTTCTCTTTTATAGACTGAAACTTCCCTCAGGATGGGAACAATGTTTTAGGTGTCTTTTATACCCTAACATCACAGAACAATGCAATGTCAGAAAATGTTATGGAATCCATTTTCAGTTGCAGGGGATTTGTGGTTTAGAAAGGACTAGAACACAAGTGTGTGTGAGGCTGGATAAGGTAAGATGCATAGGGTGATTTCTAATGATCTAATACTACTTGTTATTAGGTTTGTATAAAATATCTAGCTTGGCAAATAACAGCATCTTGATCAGACATCCAGTCACATGAATTCATGTTTTCACAGGAAATAACTAAATCTATAAGGGAGAAATAAAGGACCAGTCTCTGGTATTGTTCTGAGAAACGCTGGTCAGATTGTCCTTTATGGACCTAAAGTTGTCTAAATATTGCCACACAAATTATGACTGTAATCAGTTGTAAGTCAGACTAAAATCCACAGGTACTTTCTACAGTGAAACAAATAACAAACATAAAGTGCTTACAAAATTCCTGTGAAAAACCTGTCAAGAAATTACTAGCTTGCTTGGTGGTTTAGCATTGCTTTAAAGAATAAAGAGGAATTGTCCATTGAATGTGCCTCACTGAAGAAAACAGACCTGTGACTGCCCATTGCTACTACCAACCATTTTTTCTTGGAAAGAGTATCTTGCCGACTTACAGGTGAAGGAGAATAGGGTCAGGAACCTAAGGTTGATTCATGCTGACTTCCTAGAACTAAATCAAAAGGAAATCTCCAACTTTCCACGCCCAAGTAACAAAAGGATCAGATGCTACTCCCTTTGCAACCTTCACCCTTTCTGCATTGCAGATGAAGAATGGAAAGTACCTCTGATCGGTCCCCTCCTGAAACCAGTCAGATTGGTTGTGAACTAGTCTTCATTTGCATAGGGGTATAACTTTGGAACTTCACTCAGCCTTTGATTGGTAGCCTTCGGAGACCAGTTAGACTGATTTTGGTCCACCCCTTCATTCACATAGGGTGCAAACCACGTAGCCAATGGGAAACCTCTAGAGAATATTTAAACCCCAGAAAATTCTGTAACCAATGCTCTTGAGTCGCTTGCTCAAGCCTGCTCTCATACTGTGGAGTTTACTTTTGTCTCAATAAATCTGTGCTTTCGTTGTTTCATTCCTTCATTGCTTTGTTTGTGTGTTTTGTCCAATTCTTTGTTCAAAATGCCAAGAACCTGGATAACTCATAGTCAAGACCCTCCACTGGTAAAAACGTGATTGCGTAGTTATGCTCATAAAGAACAGTGTTGACTTACAGGCAACTCTCTCTGTGTCTTTTTCACTCCCTGGGTGGGTCTTGATATCCTTTTTGGAAAATAAAGGGATCTCACCTTACCAGCAAAAGGCTAAACCAGTGTGCGTGATATCTAAGTGCTATTTGGTGCTACTTTGGAAAGAGAACAGTGGTTATGATATACTATGACAGATTTCTGAGGGTCCCTAAAATTCTAACATTCCTGTAAAAAAAAAAACAAAAATAAGGCTGGGAGAAAAAAGGGAGTTGTCTCTAATTGTGACAAGGTCTTAAAACAGGGCTTTGGAAACCTAGTCCTTTCACTTATAAGCTGGGCAGCATTTTTCTCCTTTTTTCTTTTTTTTGTAAATAATATTCCTAGAAATCTGTAAAAGCTTTATTCAGACTGCTACAGCATGTTGTTTGATCAAGGTATCTCTCACTTTGCCAGTATCTGAGCTGCTGAGAAGGTGAAGTAATCAGAAGTAAATAGTTTCATAATCTGTTTCTGTTTAGGAATCTGTGCATCAACCCAGAATCTCATTTACGTTACATAAGGAACTTCGGCTACTAAATATGTCTGAAAGAGTTTTATGTTAGTTCAATTAAATGGCATGTGTAGTGGGGGTAGAATCATTAGAAATTTTCATTTCATTAAAAACTCTTGTTTTAATGATTTTCATTACTTGGTACTTGATTTTCAGGGCAATATTTTGTTAAAATAAAGTCCTAGTGTTTCAATACCTAGCACTTCAATATGAGGAGCTTAGAACCCTGCTCTTTGCTTCTTGGATAACTGACACTTAGCATCTCTTTACAACACTCACAGGCTTTGGATAGTATTGACATACGCAAAAAAAGCCCATTAGTTTGACTAAGGGAGGGAGGTGGACAGAACAAAATGGCTCTGCAACATACCAGTTATATCACTCTAGGCAAGTGATATAATCCCCGGATCCTTAGTTTTTTTATCCAGAAAACTGGATAATAATATCTTCCTCAGGAAAGTTTAAGGGTAATAGGTGATATTCAAAAAGAATACCGAATGATACCTGTATATGGTAAGGGCTTAGTTAACAGAAACTATTATTATTTTAAAATAAAAAGCCTGCTTAGAATTATGCCCCATCCATCCTGCTAGGTATATTGGCTGGGGCCACATAATCGCCACTGAGTATTCATAAAATTAAACTGCCTGCCCAAACGCCTTTTCCCTCATACTTTGCCTTTGACATTTATTCCTAATATTTTAAAAAATAGCTTTGTCTTCATGCTCACCATCATGAGATAACTTCAGACTCTCATTATCTCTCTCTGGGGCTGCCAGACTCTTCTCCCTCCAATCTATCCCAAAATTCACACAGAAAACTCTTTGTAAAGCTCAGCTTTGATCATGGTACGCCCCTGCCTGATGCTGTTGACTGGCTTACCTTCCTCACTCAAGTCTTGACCTAGTATCCAAGGCCTTTCCTCTCCTTCTGTCTCATGCTGTGTCTGGTGTCCCTTTCTCTAGCAGTATCAAGGTTTATAATTTTCTTGAAGGGCATATCTATTTTCTGCCTTTGCAATGCCTGGGTAGCTTCTCCATTTTCATTGGTCTGAGAAACTCCGACTCACCATTTAAAAAGTAGATCAATCTCCCTCCTCTGTGAGGGGTCCTTAACATAGGGCCTGTAAACTTGGATGAAAAGAAAATTACATCTGTATTTCATTAACCTTTTACTGAAATTGAGTATTTCCTTCAATTAGGAATGTAGGCAGTAAACTACTGGCAACAAGATAAGTCACAAATTTTCATATCCCATTAAGGTAGTCGCAGAAATCTCCAAATACCATTTACATTCACTGTGGTGTTGAAACTATGGTATTAGACTTGCAGCTAGATTTGTTACTTAATGCATTAATAAAGAAGTACATACATTACTACATAACAAGTTTATTTTTAAAAGTATTCTGGCAACTGTATTTCAATATGATTGATTTGCTTTGTACTTTTATAAAATTTATTTTATGCAGTTAAAAACACTATAAAGGGATCCAAAATAATGAGACTACATAAGGACCCTCATGTAGGAAGCCTTCTGTCATGGCCCTGGGGAAGTGAATTATGCCAGGTAATGCTCTGATACATCTATTAGCCTTTATTACACTGTTTTGCAATTATGTATCTGAATTTTTCTCCCTCATAGCTGTGAGCTCTATAAGGAGGAAGGCTTTTTTTTTTAATCTCAATAACCCAGCTTACTGCATATCTCAAAAATGTTTATTAAAATAATCAACTACAAATGTGCATAAATGTTTTTTTCTAAAGTGCTATATTCTTTGATTTGCTCAACTTATACAATACCAATTATATAAGTTCTCTACAGTTGAGCAAATCAAAGAATATAGCACTTTAGAAACCAGGTTCTTCAGGACACATTATTTCATTTTTCCAGTCTTCTAATTTATTCAACGTATAACCTGGATGCTACAGTTGAAGAGACATGAGACATATTTTTTGTTGCTATTTATTTACTTACTAATATTAGGAAAACACTATCTTGTTACCACCATTCAACAATCAAAGCGAGTCACTGAGGCATGGCCCAAACACTGTGTGACCTGTTGTATGCCCAGAGACCTGCAGGCTTACATTGCTGGGTCAACTATTATGCCCATAGAAGGTATTGCTAATCATTCTGTAGCCATGACTAGAAATACACTCAGAAAAAAACGAAGGCTTGGCTGCTTCCTAAATCCCAACTCTTTGATAGCAACAAGGTGTTGCCAAATTTTCCAACACATACCTAAGCTGCAGGATGAAAATTACACCCAAAAATCTTCCTTTAGTCAGCCCATCTACCTTCTCTTACCAAAAGCAACTCTTCATCCATCTATCCATCCATCCATCCATCCATCCACCCAAACACCCAGCCAATCAAAACAATAGTTTTCAAAGTTACTTTCACTGAAGAGGTTCTTTTAACCAGGTGGCTATGCTTTGATTTTAAATAAACCACATTTGGTCCACAGCAATAGGTGTTTTCTTACTACGGAACACGTAGCAAGGTCATGTAATGTGCTTTTACAATGAGATGGGAACTACTTCAACTTAACATACCAGAATGTTTTAAGTGTTAATATCTGAATTAGTTTCATTTGATATAAACTTAATTAAAGAGCAGTTAAGTTTTTTAGAGGCTTTGTTTCATATTTATATTTTCTGTAACATTTCCTTGGTCTTTATTATAAGAAAATACACCAGAGGCTGCTTCCAGTTGCTTGCTGTCACAGTCCTGGATAGTTTATTTCTTTTGTTTATGCAGATGCTATTTTAGGTGGATTTACTTGAAATAGGAATAAAACGCCAAGTTGGTTTCATGTGTTCACTGCAATGAGAAGAGTTCTAGACTGAGAATATAGGTCCAATAGATTATCAGAGATAGATGTTTTTCTCCCTTTATCTTTTTCTGTTATTTCAGACCTAGATGAATAACTTCAGAAACATCTTTCTCAGAAGTCTTTTAAGTTCAAGAAGGAATACAAATTACATTTCAAGTAAGGGTATAAATTACAGAAAATATTAAGTACTGCTCTCATTATGTGACTGTTGTGTTTAACTTGAGAGCAAGGCAAAGGTGGTCCAGATTTATATGCCTAAAATCTTGTGTCTGAGTAGACTACAGTGAGATTTCGGATCCTATATTCTTCTTGCCCCAAGTATGTTCCTGTTTCTAAAGCATTTGTTTTCATCTGCCATCCATCTAATCACCCAGCCTTGTCATTCAAAATATCTCTTGTTTCTCTATATCCACTGCTACCATCAAGGTTGCGTTATTTCTTGCCTAGGCTACTAAGTTCTTTCAACCTTCCTCCCTTCATCACCATTTGTCTTTCTCTACTCAATTTTCCACTCTACAGCTAGACTGATCTTTTAAAAACACAAATCTGATCATGTCATTCTCATCCTAATAGCATCTGAAGGCTTCTCAGCATCCTATGACATACAAAATTCTCCTGGTGTATAATGTCCTGGCATGTTCTGTCACTGGCATGCTGTCCAGTCTATTTTGGTGCTATTCTCTCGCTTGCTTGTTATGACCCAATCTTGTTGGTCAATTCTTTGAAGAAGCCATACCCATTGCTTAGGACCTGTACACATTCCATGATATTCCCTCTCTCTGAAATGCTTTTCTTTCATCTTTGCACACCTAATCTTGAATACTCCGTGTCTTTCTGGCTTCCTAAAAAGCACTTTTTGACTATAGAAAAACAAAACAAAACAAAAAACCAAGGTTTCGGTAGCAAATCTGGCCATGTGGAGGATTTGTAAGTCCATGGCTAAAAGCCCAGGCATCAAAATAAAAAAGTTATGGGGAACTCAGAGAATACGCCCCCATAACTTCCTCCAAGAAGCTCTTATATCCTTCCATGAACAGGTGGCTAGAATCCTCTCCAGGTGTCACATTCAGCACACTGGGTATTTAAGGGCTAGCAAAAGATATGTGCAGTTATTTGAAGATAAAGTCACTGTGGACTTTTTGTTCCAACTTTCATTTCCCTTTTTAATTGACTTAGATAAATTTATCTTTATCTCAAATGGGTCTGTAGATATTAGTCAACACATACAACACTGCTTTCTACTGTAGCATTTTTGTTTGTTTTGTTTTGTTTTGTTTTGTTTTTGAGATGGAGTATCCCTCTGTAGCCCAGGCTAGAGTGCAGTGGTGCCATCTCAGCTCACTACAACCTCCGCCTCCTGGGTCCCGGTTCAAGCAATTCTCCTACCTCAGCCTCCCAAGTAGCTAGGATTACAGGCACGAGCCACCATGACCAGCTAACTTTTGTATTTTGTATTTTGGTATTTTTTTAGGGTTTCGCCATGTTGGCCAGTCTGGTCTTGAACTCCTGACCTCGTGATCCGCCCACCTCGGCCTCCCAAAATGCTGGGATTATAGGTGTAAAGCACCACGCCCAGCCTACTGCAGTGTTATTAACAGTAACCTCAAGGTATAGTAGCCTGCAACACCATGCCAAAAAAAAAAAATATGAAGCAGGTTCATTTAAAGGAAATTAGTAAGCCAAAAAATATTTTTTTAACAAAAACAGAATGTTGTTTCAATTCACACTATAATATTATATTCACTGTCTAGATGCTATGAATTACTGATGATAAACACAATTATAACCAGGATGTCAAATACTTGGTGGGGGGGGAATCGAGGCTAACAGAGTTTTTGCACATTTCTTTTTTTTTTTTTTTTTTTTTTTTTGAGACAGAGTCTCACACTGTCACCCAGGCTGGAGAGCAATCGTGCAATCTCAGCTCACTGCAACCTCCACCTCCCAGGTTTAAGCGACTCTCCTGCATCAGCCTCCCAAGTAGCTGAGATTACAGGTGGCTAATTTTTGTATTTTTAGCAGAGACGTGGTTTCACTATGTTGGCCAGGCTGGTGATCTGCCCACCTCGGCCTCCCAAAGTGCCGGATTACAGGCATGAGCCACCGCACCCGGCATTTTTACACATTTCTAAGGTTCCATAAGAGTTCTATGATTGAATTTGACAGTCTTACAGTGTTCATGTTAATGATGTGTTTGTTAAGTAACACAGGCTGGCAAAAGGAGAAGAAAAGGCAGTTTAATTAAAAAATTAAAAATAATTTTTTATTGGAAATGAACTTTGAAGGGACTCAAAACTACTGTCACCACCATAGGGAGGTCTACAGATGAAGCTACAATTTGTCAGTTTGGATTTTGGGGAACATCACGTGATAGGAAAACATGAAAATATCACTCTATGGGAAAATAACCACATTAACCATATTTGTATGCTTGGTTTAACAACGTTCAAGAAACAAAACACAAAACAAAACAAAAATCAAAAGGAAAAAAGGAAAGAAAGCTGGCAGGTATTTTTTGTTTGTTTGTTTGTTGTATTATGGCTGTAGTTCTTAATGGGAGATGTACTGGCATCACCTGGGGAGTGTTTCAAAACAACATGCCACTGTCCTGGTGAGGCCGACCGCTGGGAAGGGAAAACAGGTGATTTTCAGTACCTCTGCAGATGACCCTGGGTACGACTCTTAATTAAGAAGTTTCTTTCTTTTTTTTTTTTCTTTTTAAGACGAATCTCACTCTTGTTGCCCATGCCGGAGTGCAATGATGCGATCTCGGCTCATTACAACCTCCACCTCCTGGGTTCAAGTAATTCTCCTGCCTCAGCCTCCCGAGTAGCTGGGATTACAGGTGCCCGTGACCACGCCCAGTTAATTTTTTGATATTTTTAGTAGAGATGGGGTTTCACCATGTTGGCCAGGTTGATCTCAAACTCCTGACTGCAGGTGATCCTCCTGTCTTGGACTCCCAAAGTGCTAGGATTACATGCATGAGCCACTGTGTCTGGTCTTAATTGAGAAGTATTAAAAAAATTATAATGAATTACAGACATAGTCCCTTTTCTCAATTTCTTACTTCATTAAAATTGTATATTAAGATATTAGTTAGATGATAATACTTTAGAAAGATCACAAGGATTAACAGATGATGATCGTACACTGCTGTGCAGTGAGATATAGGTGGGCAATAAAGATTTTTATTTACACTTAAAGGCAATGTCGGAAAAACTATCTTATTATGTAAATCATCAAAAACTTATGGCCATTCCTTTCCTATATCAAAAGTTCAGGTAACTTTTTGTAATAATTATTTAGATGATTTTCTGACTTTAGTTGACCCAACAGTATGTCAGTCTTATTCTGAACAATACATCTAAATCAGGCATTAGATCTGGAGAATATTCTATGTTCCTCAAGTGACAGTAATTTTTAAAAATTTTTTGAGAAGTAACTGCATTAAAAACATGTAAGTAAAATATCCATCAAGAAAGAATGTGCATTTCTAGCAATTGAGGTGGATGTCCAAATAAAGATCACTACACCCATAAATAGTCTATGCTAAGGTTAACTTGTACTATGAAGACGCCCTTAAGTTTTCCTAGAACAGTAAAAAGACTATGAAAGTCAGTAAGCCAATAATAAACTTATCAGTAAAATAAAGATGTGCTATGATGCCTATTTTCCAAAGGTATACAGATCACAATTTGGGACCAATATATCTTTCTCATTGTTTTAATGAACAGCCACCATGAATTCATGCTCAATTGGATGCTCTAAGTGAATACCAAGTGAAGTTTAGTGTATCATGTTTCAATTTCGTATAGGATTGTATGAGTTAGTAAATCATTTACTCATTGATTTGAGACTTGCGTCCATCTAGTTCAAGCTATAGGAATGTAAATTTTTGCTAATGCTAGGTCTTATTCTATTCATATGTTTTAAAGGGGTTGCTAGACTTTATGATAGCTAAAATCAAGTTTAAAACTTTGGAACTCTGCTGCCAAATATATTAATTGATGTGTCCAATCATTTAAACTTTCATTTATTTGTTCTCAGTCCATCTATCCATTTATCTATTTTTTCTCTCTATATCACACAGTGTGTACACCATTTGACTTAATGAGCTCTTAGGCCTGCAGCTAGCCATTAGAACTTTGCTTTTCCACAACCACTTTTTACTTCCTGATCCTCCAGAAGAGCCTCAGCACTGAGGGAAAACTTCAGGTTTAAGTGAACAAGAGGATACCCATGCAAATCACTAAAAATTGTCTGAATATTCAGAGGGTAGGTGTATCTTATAAAAGTTTAATTACTGACTAAAATTATTTATTTTGCTTGGAACATAGAGGTCACTGAATCATATATGCTGTAAAATACCTTTTCTGTATTCCTGCTTTGATTCAGTATCAATCCCTAATTTTAATTTCCAGAGAAATATCCCCAAGATTGTATCTAACAACTCACTCTTTCCTTAATTCCTTACACTCACACATCTGCACAAGCTGTTCCTCTTCTTGACGGCCCCTCCCTACCACCATTCCCACTTTCTTCCCTTTCCACATAAGCCTGGATGCCTAGCAAGCTCCTACTCATGTCTACAACTTTAAAAAAGTCAAAAGCAAGCAAAAAAAGTTACCAGAATTATGTAAAGGAAGAAGAACATAATGAAATCTCACCTGTATGTTGTGCAAGTGGCGTTCTGACCTGATGGAGCTATTGGCTTAAAAGTGATGCGTGGGGAAACTTGGGCTGATAGCACAAATCCCAAGGCAAGAATAATGAGTGCTACGGTGGTACCTTTAAAAAAAAAAGTTCTGTATTAGAGATGAGTTGACAATAGTATTTTAAAGCAGTCTGGGTCTGGTAGAAACAAAACCAAAAAACAAACAAAAAAAAAGAAAACATCTGAAAAAAAAAAAACACCTTGATCTATCTTCACAGCATTAAAAAAATATATATTCCTAATGTATAAACAAATTATCAGAACTATTCACTAGCACATTCATTGTGAGACATGATGAGAGTGAAATCCAAAGCAAATACATTTGCTAGCCAAACAGTAAATTGGTAATGATTTTTTTAAAAAAACCACACACACCTAGGATTGCTGAAAATCTCAAAATCAATTAATGTGACAACATTATTGAGAGCCTAACATATCAGGAAGTATGAAAGACAACAGATTTCCATCAAGTAAGTGTTCCTTTTGGTGCCAAGAAAATGGTTCTAATGATACTCAATCATATGAGACTTAAATTGGTGAACCTTTTTAGTTTAACAAATGAGTTATTTCTAAAGCAGTTGAAAGAGTATGCTTTATTAAAATGGAGTAGCATTTTTTTTGAAGACTTTAAGGTACAACAAATAATACATCACATATATTCTTTTTTCTTTTTTGTTGGTATTTAAAGAGAAATATTGTCTTTGATGTTAACATATAGGAATGGTGATATAACTTAAAAGAATAGTTTTTGTGTCCCTGATAGACATCCTGATGGTAAATAAGACATTTTTCAAATTTCTGACTATTGTTTGAGCGCAGACATTGTGAGGGTAAACAAAAAGGGTCATGGAAGAATGGAGAAAGAAAATATGATGAAATACTATGCAGCCATAAAAAGAATGAGATCATGTCCTTTGCAGCATCATAGATGGAGCTGGAGGCCATTATCCTTAGCAAACTAACACAGAAATAGAAAACCAAATACTGCCTGTCCTCATTTAAAAGTGGGATCTGCATGACAAAAACACATGGATACAATGAAGGGAACAACAGACAGCAGGGATTACTTGAGGGGAGAGGGTAGGAGAAAGGACAGGATCAAAAAACTACCTATTGGGTATTGTGCTTATTATCTGGCTGACAAAATAATCTGTACACCAGACCTCTAAGACATGTGTTTACTTATATAATGAACCTGCACATGTACCCCTGAAATTAAATAAAAGTTAAAAAAAGAAAATATGGCTGCATTAGTTTGTACAACTTATTTGAATGAGACAAAAAATGTTTAAAATAGGGAATTTAGGAGGGCAATTTAGTAGTAGTAGTAAAGGTTTCATTAGTTAAGCTGGGAGGGAATTTAAATTATGAACAAAACTATTTCAAAATAGATTTTAAAAAGAACATTGAGAAGCACTGTGGAAGTACAATAGGATTATATAATAGTGACAGAGTAGGTGTGTGAAGCCAGGCATTATGGGTGCAGAGGTGACCCTGGGATCAGAAAGCTGTAGTTTTTAGCTAGTGCTGCTGCTTCCTGACTCTATGGTTTTGGGCAAGGGACACAACCTTTCCATAATTCCATGTAGTCTTTTGTAAAATAGGGCTTAGTGAAAATACTCCCCTTACAGGCTTACGGTGAATTTTAAATGTCATAATGTATTTGAAAGATGTTTTAACGCTATAAATTGTTAGTTATTATGCTATGATTATTATTATAAGCAGCAGCAGCAGCCACAGCAAACCTTCAAAATAACAGAACAGAAAGTTGAAGGATGGGGAGGATTGAAAGAAAGGTCAGAAGTCTAAGATAATAATGCAATGAAACTAAAATCACAGTTTGTTTAACTGTTGTTGGCTTAAAATTCAAACCAGAACTACCAGTAGTTTGAGCCATTACTTTTCTCAGAAGACTATCAAGCCCCAAACTGAAAAACAGAAAAGAGATATAGCAGGTCTGTTATGAAAATCACACCTGTCTCCTCAAACAAAACAAAACAAATCATGAGACTTACCGTTAATCTGCCCATCAAAAAATCTGAGTCCCTATTTTCCCAAATTAATTACTTCCATATCTTATTGCCATGTAACAGGTAAGTTTTTTTTTTTTTTTTTTTTTTTTTTTGAGATGGTGTCTTGTTGTGTCACCAGGCTGGAGTACAGTGACAAGATCTCAGCTCACCACCACCTCCTCTTCCCGGGTTCTACCATTCTCCTGCCTCAGCCTCCTGAGTAGCTAGGAATACAGGTGTACACCACCCACCCAGCTAATTTTTGTATTTTTAGTAGAGATGGGATTTTACCATGTTGGCCAGGATGGTCTCAATCTCTTGACCTCGTGATCCGCCTGCCTTGGCCTCCCAAAGTGCTGGGATTACAGGCTTGAGCCACCACGCCTAGTTAAGATTTTTTTAAAATCAGTAAACTTTAATATATTAAGATGTGAAGGAAAGGTAAGTGTTTTCTTTCACAACACTTATTAAATAACCTGTCTCCATAAAAATGGTAAACTCTAAGACGGTATACCTAGCACATACCCAGGAAGGTCCAATTCTAGTGCCTGGCATATAAAGATCTGAATAAATATTAGTTGAATGGATAAATCACAGTTCTATACATTTTTGCAATGTTGGCTATTTTTGGAAAAAAATTCTTAAGACCATCCAATTAAAGTCATGAGGTTAGTATAGGTACAAATACCCTAATTGAGAGTTCTGCAATATGGATAATATGATTCTTACATTTATCTCTTAAGAAGTCCAACCAACCTAAAAATTATGAAAAATGAACTATTCTGGATATACAAAATTCCTAAACAGGTAAAAGTTAACTCTTCTTAAGCCAAATTCATTTTTATTTCAGCCAAATTTGGAGGAAAATATTTTTAAAGCCAACATTATACTCTTACTTTTGTTATTACACATAGTGATGTTTCTCAATCCTAGCTTCCTATTCGAAGCAAATGCCTGGAGGTACCCCAACCTCTGGATCAGAATCTCCAGAAGATCAGTACAAAATATCTGAGTTTTAAAGAGTTCTACAGGTAGTTATGATGCCCAGACAGGGCTAAAACCCCTAAGACATGATAAGCTCCTTACAAGAAGGAAATGGTATCTTAGATGACTTTGTTTATAAAATAAATTTTAAAATAATCACCTAGTCCTATCCTCTACTCATATATACCCTGAAAGCATACAACTATTTGAATTACCTTTTTCCTTATATTTAATAAGTTACAGATGTTTTATCAGTCACTTGTTAGTATTTAAAATCAATCTGGTTATTGTCAAGTTATTCATTATTACAATCTGAATTTGAGTCTTATACAAGAAGGCTTTGGATGAAAGAATTTTATCCAGTGTACTGTGCACTTTTGGCACGTTTTTATGTTTCAAGAGAAGAGTCTCTCTTAACCAAATACAGTGTTAGATTTTGGAATTTTGATATAATTTTGCAGATAAAAATATTCTTCACAGGAAGTGCAGAGTGCTGAATAGAGAGCATTATTAAAAATATCTGATGTAATACATAAGTACTGGATCGTGTGTGGCTTCTGAGTAAATACTTAGAAAAACAAAATAATTTCCCTTCCTGTGGCTCTTCCAGAGCAGTAGTTCTCACACTTTGTGTGCATATGTATCACCTACGGAACCTGTCTAAAGTGCACATATTTCAAACCTCATTTTCAGAAATTCTAATTTAGAAGATCTGGGTTAAGGTCTAATAATCCTATTTTAAAATAAGAACCCTTGGCAATGGTGATGAAGACAGCTTATGAGTGAAGTTTTCAGAGATATTCTACTACCAAAATACTTGAGGGGGAGAAACACAATCTTTCTGGCTTCCTGATTCACTACCAATAAAGCTACATAGACATAAATCTTCCAATAATAAAAGAATCAAGAATTTGTCATTAAATTTGTAATATTTACTAGAAAAGGCCAGTTCTCTGAACAAGCTTTGAAAATATAAAAAGTCGGGACACCAAAAATGTCCTGCATGTAAAATTATTCATGGACAACATGTTTTGTATTTCTTTGCACAAAGAGTTCCTTTGTCCAGGCTTACATATTTGTTACATATTTTGTAGTCATTTTAAAAGAATGAATATCTAACAGGAAATTATCTTGATATAACATTTTTCACCATTTTTACTCCAATATAATAAAATAAATCAGAATAAAAACACAAAATAGGGAACAATACTGAATCAAAGGTTAAAATTCTAGGCTATAGCCAATTTAAGAAATTTAACATAGATCAGTATGTTAATCCTTAATACTATTAAAATATCAAGTATATACCTACGTATAAATGAATAAAACAAAACACACTGAAATAAACAATATAACTAACATAGAATTCATTAGTACAGGAATGTGAAAGAAAAATCTGTTGTGAGTGAGGGTCACAGTGGAGTAATACTAATATGTTAACAAGGTTGTTGAGTGGTATGTCTTCTTCTGAAGGTGTAAAGGTCCATTGGTCATTATCTTCTAGTAGGACCTAGTTAATAACCGAAACACAAGAACCACATGAATGGCACCATTTACTATGTGTACAGGTAAAAGAGGAGACCTGTGAGACCTGTGACAAGAAACCAGGACTTCTGCCTCTCAAACCATTGTAATATCTACTTATCACTTTAATTGGCCACATAATAAGGAAATCCAATAGACTGTGTCTCTCACGCTGGAGGAATCACTGTAAAGTGTTTGTAGTGGACAAAACTGAGGCCTGCAATTCCCTTTGCAGGGTTTCACTTGCAAATAATTGTCTTAATACTTCCTCTTAACTGTCAGGGATGGGCTCTGGAAATCCTTGGCAGAAGACCTACACTGAGAGGGGAACATGACATTGGCCAGAAGAGTTCAGGAAGATTCCTAGATGATGATGATGGAGGCTGCTTTTGCAACAAGGTTTAAACAACAAAGACTTTCTCTTTGGGAACCATAATGCTGTGACAGCTAAAATGCTCTGAGCCCTTCACTCTCTGTGTTTTAATGAAAACCAAGTTTTCATGGAAAAATGCATTCTCACTCCAAATAAATTTATAAAGGAGTATTAGAGTATAGTTAATTGATACATAGGAATGACTTGTATATTTGAAAAAAATTAGAAAATTATACCATGCAACCATGTAAAGACAATGTTAGACTGGGCATGGTGGCTCATGCCTGCAATCCCAGCATTTTGGGAGGCTGAGGCGGGCAAATCACGAGGTCAGAAGTTCGAGATTAGCCTGGCCAACATGGTGAAACCCTGTCTCTACTAAAAATTAAAAAAAAAAAAAAAATTAGCTGGGTGTAGTGGCAGGTGCCTGTAATCCCAGCTACTTGGGAGGCTAAGGCAGGAGAATCGCTTGAACCCAGGAGGTGGAGGTTGCAGTGAGCCACGATGGTGCCACTGCACTCCAGCCCTGGTGACACAGCAAGAATCTGTCTCAAAAAAAAAAGACAATGTTAAAGATGGGTCCCATTCCATCAAGTGAAACAGTCCTTGTGTTACAGGGAAATAATAAATAAAATGGGCAGAATTTAAACACAAAAGATATTTGAGACTTTTTAAAAAAGGTTTTGCTTTATTTCACTATCATAGAAAATACATTTAACCAACCAGTCCTGGAACTTAGGCCTGTTTCAAGCACAAAAAGAGCCTGTCCTGCTTTTTGAAGCAATTACATTGTTCTAACATTCCACTGCTGAAAGAGCTTTGAAAAAAAATGCTCCAAATTTAATTCCATTTTACTCCAAATTTAAAAATATAACATATGTTAAAAAGTCAGTTTCCGAATCCAAAGCTTTTTTTTTTTTTCAAACAAGGATAGAACAGAAAACAATTATTTTTTTTCACTTTCGTATCTTTGAGTAGAACTCAAAATAACAGAAAAATGTTACCCTCAGTAGATCCAAATTATTCTTGCAGTTTGTTACTACTCACATTCTAGTTTCTAGGCATGTATTGTAATTGTTGTTAAAGATTTTTTTTTTTTGTCTAGAACAACTCTAATTTTTTGTTGTTTGGCTGAGAAACCAGTATTAGAAGTGGTATAAGTATTGTATTCTCGAAGGTTAAACTCGTAGTTACTAGGAAAAAAAGTTTATAATTGAATTCTTCATCCAGTCACCTACCTGCTAAACTACCAAAGGTAAGCTTTCTGCGGCCCACTTTCTCAACAAGCCAGACTCCCACAAGTGTGAAAATGAAATTTGTGAATGCTGTAACTGAAGCCAGCCATATTGCAAGTCTATCATCTTCAACACCAGACATCTGCAGAATGGTTGCACTGTAGTACCTGCAAGGCAATGAATAAAACAATTGCTATTGATAGTCATCCAAAGAACCAGGGTTATTCCAATAGAAAAAAACCTGTAGCCAACTTAAAAAACAATGGATAGCTATAGTAATAACATCAAATTAACATGGGAATTCATGCTGCCTGTTGAAAAGATCACAATATACAGACTGTGTTCAAATAAATTTATTTTGGAGTTTAGATAATCAAGGAAAGGCACCTGAGCAAGTAGATAAGGCTGAAGGCTTCCAAAGTGATGCGCATCCCACAGCTAGGGACAGTGGCAGCTGGTAGTTTCACTTAAACTATAAGCTCCAAGTTCATGGAATGAATCAGAAGTTATCATACACTGTGAATTAATGTCCTTAAAAGACTGCCAGAAGAGAATGTAATATAATGGTAAGAATTCGGTACAAGCAAAAGATCGCCTCAAAAAAGACACAATGAGAAAGACAGTGTCAGAATGTATCTGGCATTGTGGAAAAAGATGAGAAACTGACACACGGTCCATGAGAATCGCTTACGGTTCCTGAAAATAGGTACTCTTTGGTGAGCCAAGTCCTAGCATGATTAGGTTCTGTAGACTCATTTCATGCTAAGTGAACTCACTGGAGACTGGCTTTTAAAAGACCATAATGCCAGTTTGTTGACGCACAATGGAAGATATGTCTGGCACATTTAAGGATGACAGGTTTCTCACAAGACATTTCTTTTCTGGTGGAAATATTAATAGCTAAAACAGCTGATTACTTTAAGATTGACCTGAAAACAAAGAAAGCAAAATACTCCTGGTGAGTCACTGATGAAACGTGATAGAATTCAAATCCTAAAGACACATTCTGAACCATGGCTTTGCCTAGCTTTTGAAGCCATTATAAAACAAGTTAGCTTTACTCAGATGAGACAGTGGATATCCAAGCAATATGTTAAACCAAGCTGGATATTTCCATCGTTAAAAATCTACAAGGCCGAGCGCGGTGGCTCACGCCTGTAATCCCAGCACTTTGGGAGGCTGAGGCGAGTGGATCACAAGGTCAAGAGATCGAGACCATCCTGGTCAACATGGTGAAACCCCGTCTCTACGAAGAATACAAAAAATTAGCTGGGCATGGTGGCACGTGCCTGTAATCCCAGCTACTCAGGAGGCTGAGGCAGGAGAATTGCCTGAACCCAGGAGGCGGAGGTTGCGGTGAGCCGAGATCACGTCATTGCACTCCAGCCTGGGTAACAAGAGCGAAACTCCGTCTCAAAAAAAAAAAAAAAAAAAAAAAATCTACAGTTTCTGAATATTTATCAACACCTTCATAATATTTCAAAAATAAAATCTCTTTAATACATGTAAGTCTCATAGATTCATCAATGGCTTCTGTCTACTATTTTTTTAAAATAATGATGATGCTTCTTATGTAAAATTTTAATACCAACATAGACTCATTCATCTTGAAAAAAATGTGTTTTCCTTTTTTAAATTAGTAAACTAAACTTACAAATTAACTATGTAGCATGAAGGATGTGTTTTACTGATCACACTAAAAAGTATGCCAACCATTTTAAGACTGAATTCTGACAGCTGTTGCAAAAAGAGAAATTCCCAGTGGAATTATTCCCAGCATCATAAAAATTGTGAATGTTTTGCAGTCAGAGTATAAAGTGATGATAAAAATTATGAAAACAATTTGTTCCATTTATGTAGTATTTTATGGATCCCAGGTTCTACCATATACATTTTCATAAAGACCTGTATGGCAATGTCAAACCTCACATGTAATCACTAAGAAACTAACAGGAATACCAAATCCAAAAAGGCAGAAAATAGAAATATTGAGAGAAAATTCAAACATTTAAAGCCAAAAGAATTTGACATCTCATGCTACTAAGTTACAGAGTCTTCACAATGATTTAAGCATGAAAGAAACTACATTGCACAAAATAATTCTTCCAAATAGAGGCAGGGGAAAATTAAAACAGAAGCTATTTTGATGCTTTCATTTTCAATAAAATAAAATCATGAAATCACAAGTGTTAAATGAAGGGATAGAAAGGAGAGTGACAAAATAAATTGTCTAAATTTTATTTAAAATGAAAAATCTTACATAGGTATAAAAAGGTATTTTAGGTTCTTAAGTTATAGAGTCAGAATGCAACCAAAACCTAACCTGGGATTCAGAAACCTGCATTCTAATGGCACCTCTGTGTCTTCTGGTAAGATTAGGCAACATAATCACTTGTACAATGAATGCTTATTTATTAAGTACCTAGTGTATAAGCCATGTGAATTGCTAAAATTCCACAGATACGTTACTGAATCCTGTTGCTGTCCTCAAGAAGCTCACAGTTTAGTTTAAAAGAATGAAATGCAAAGACAATATTTTAATTTCACAACATGTACAAGAAACAGTGAGTCGTAAAGGACACAGCAAACAATTGATCTGCTGTACAATATTCCTTGGTTTTCCAGGGCATTAATGTTTGAGTTGTGCCTTGTCATAGACATTTGCCAGCAGGTCTGACAATCTGGAAGGGCATTGGAGGTCATGGAAATGACATATCTGAAGGACCAAAGTGCAAAATGGTATGCTGGGTTCACAGACATAAATACTTCACCTTGGTTAAGCATAAAATGCATACAAATAAGGGGCCGGGCACGGTGGCTCATGCCTGTAATCCTAGCACTTTGGGAGGCAGTGGCAGGTGAATCACCTGAGGTCAGGAGTTTAAACCCAGCCCAGCCAACATGGTGAAACCCTGTCTCTGCTAAAAATAAAAAAAATTAACTGGGTGTGGTGGCAGGTGCCTGTAACCCTGGTTGCTCGGGAGGCTGAGGCAGGAGAATTGTTTGAACCCACAAGGTGGAGGTTGCAGTGAGCCGAGATCGCGCCACTGCACTCCAGCTTGGGTGATGGTGTGAGACTCCATCTCAAAAAAAAAAAAAAGAATGCTTACAAATGAGAAGTATGATATAAGGCTGTAGCAGAAGCTTCTATTACGCAGGGGCCTTGAATGTAATGCTACATGTTTAGATTTTGCATTGTAGGCAATGGAAAATCACAAGGCAGAGTTTAAAGAGAAATAATAGGATTAAATCTGTTCTATGAAGAGACTACTCTGGGGGGATAGCCGAGTGGGTGGACTGGAGGCCAACTGAACTAAAGGTGTATTGTTCTGAAGCCTATTTCAAGTCATTATACTGGTATCAGGCAATTGCAGATTACCTGGATTATTGGAAAACAGTAAGAGGAGGGGCTGAAATTCACTAACAGCATAGTATCTCCCTCTCAGCAGGAGCTGTGACTTTAGCTCACATTAAATTTTGTCCTGTACAGACTGCCTTGATTTTCATGTGCCTTTCTCTATCATTGGTAAATATATTAGTTTGTACTGCTGCCATGACAAATTACCACAAGGTTAGTGACTTAAAACAAAACACGTTTATTATCTCACAGTTCTGTAGGTCAGGAATCTGACAAGGGTCTCACTTGGGGGTCAAAAATCACAGGTGTCAGCAGAGCTCTGTTCCTTCCTGGAGGCTCCAGGGAAAAATCATTTCCTTGTCTTTTCCAGCTGTTAGAGGTCTCCTAATTCCTTGGCTGGTGGCCCCCTTTCTCAGTTTTCAAAGCCAACAAGGATTTGTCAAGTCCATCTCATGGTACTTCACTACGGCCTGTGCTTTGCCTCCCTTGTGACTGTATTGGGTCTACTCAGATAATCCAGAATAATCTCCCTAATTAAGGTAAACTGATTAGCACATGTAATCCAGTCTGTACCTTAATTTCCTTTTGCCATGTAACGTAACATATTCACAGGCTCTGGGAACTAGGATGTGTACGTATGTCCTTAGGGGGACCATTATTCTGCCCGTCACAGTAAACGTACTAACCAACAGTAAAATAAGTGAAAGCCAACAGTTATAATGAGAAGGAAGGAATGAAGGACAAGGACATCTACTTAAAAGGTAATCAGTTCTAGAAAAATCAGGCAATAACTACATTCTCTTTCATAGGGCAGGAGATGACACATCTAGGTCAGAACCATCCACAATCTTAATTTTAAAAGTCAGGTCATGGTCTAAGGGAAAGATACAACTTACATATACAAAGTACATTCCAATATTTTCATGAATAATGATGTCAGCCAACTATTTAAGTAATGGGCTACCTATCACTGTGTTTATAATATTCTAAACCTTTATGCAGTAGTTTGCATTTTCAAGGGACCATATTCATTCAAAAGTTGCACGAAGGAGTAAGGGAACCCTCTTATGCGTAAAAGAACAATATGAACAACTGAAAAAGGCTTTCTTGCCTTTTTAGACTCAAAGCAGGCATATCTTCTCTTTTCAAGTCATTTTATAATATCTGTCAGACAAACTATCATCCTCTTCAAAGATTCCCTGGGCAAACTTTGGTCATACCACACATATCCTCTCTTTCCCAGAGTGAAGTTGAAAGGTTTGCAACTCTCTGTAGACATTTAAGAATAGCAAAGGCTGGAACTCTACATGCATTGCTATCTTAAAGATTATATGACACTCAGCTTCCAGTCCTGAATTTTAAATCTGACTCACACAAAATAGAAATATACAGGCTTTGGAAATGACAATCTATCCTAATGCTGACTTTTAACTAGTAATAAAAGACTAAACATAAGTACTTTATATGCTTAACAAAATACATCTGCTAAGTTTCTATTTGAACAAAGTATTTCCTAGGAATTTCTGAAAAAGTTGTCTTTTTCCAGTGTCCTGGGACCATAGCCTGTCTTTTTCACTACTGCATTACAGAATTAACAGTAAAATAATTGCTTGCTAGATTAATTGAATTTATCTACCACAAACTTCTGAGAAGAAATTAAGAATAATTATACTAAAAAACACCTGATAGACTTACTAAATTAAAAATTAAAGACTGATAAGAGAGAGATAGAAAATGAAGATAATTATATGAAATCATTAGCTGCATAGACACTATAAGATAGCTCTAAAATTCCTGGCAGCCTAGGCAAAATTGTAAATATTTTAGATAATTTTAACTGTCTGACAAAGTAAACTCTATTCGCTCATAATAAAGACAATTGTTTTCTGGCATGGGACTATAAAGACTTTAATTTCATGAATAAAAGGGATATAGAACATACTCTTCCTGAGAAGAGCCAGTCTAAGTAGGACAAATTAACTGCTGAAATTCAGTTATAATCATTTGATTAATGTGGCACAAAGGTGATATGCCCTAGCAGTATTACAGTTAGCTTCCAAACACAGTCAGCTATGAACCTTGCATTATTCAACAGTCTTATAAGGCATATTCATATTGTGATACAGGCTGAGTTACATGAGAAAGTATGGAGTAGTTGATTGACTGTAAGACCTTAAAGATTTCCATTATCTACATTATGCCCTTTAACTCTTTTAGTTCCTAGTGTTATAAATACATTTTTTGTATCACATGCCAAAGTACAATGATTATAGATGACTTAAAATGCAAATACACTAAAAGAGGTTCTTTTGACTAAAAGAATTACTTTTCCTATCGGGATACTGTTTAGATATTCAAAAACAAGGATAACTGTATTAGTGTGTTTTTATGCTGCTATAAAGGCATACCTAAGACTGGGTAATCCATAAATAAAAAGAGGTTTAATGGACTCACAGTTCCACATGGCTGGGGAGGCCTCACGGATCATGGTGGAAGGCAAAGGAGGAGCAAAGGTATGTCTTACATGGTGGCAGGCAAGAGAGAGTGTGCAAGGGAACTGCCCTTAACAAAGCCATCAGATCTCATGAGACATATTCCCTATCACAAGAACAGCATGGGAAAAACCCACCCCCATGATTCAGTTACCTCCCACTGAGTCCTCCCCATGAAACGTGGGGATTATGTGAGCTACAATTCAAGAGGCAATTTGGGTGAGGACACAGCCAAACCATATCAATAGCGATCACAAGGGCATCCACTTAAAGGTTAATTAGTTCCAGAAAAATTCAGGCAATAACTACATTCTCTTTCATAGGGCAGAAGACATATTTAGGTCAGAATAATCCATAAATCTAATTTTCAAAAGTCAGTTCATGGACTTGTGGAAAGATACACTGAACTTACATTTAAAAATATGTGAATTCCAATGTTTCCAGAAACAATGATATCAGCTAACCATTTAAATAATGGGTTACCATTGTATTTACAATCTTCTAAACATTTATGCAGTAGTTTGAATCTCTTCTAAAAAATACATCATATTTTCCATCTGATATAATTTGGATATTTGTCCCTGCCCAAATCTTATGTTGAAATGTAATCCTCAGTGCTGGAGGTGAGGCATGGTGGGAGATGTTTGGATCACGGAGGCAGATCCCTCAAGGCTTGGTGCTGTCTTCATAATAGTGAATTCTCACGAGATTTGGTCATTTAAAAGTGTGGGGCACCTTCCCCCACCCACTCTCCTACTGCTTGCTCCTGCTTTTGCCATGTGATGTGTCCGCTTCTCCTTTGCCTTCTGCCTTAATTTCAGGCTTCCTGAGGCCTCCCTAGAAGTGGAGCAGATGCCAGAACCATGCTTCCTGAAAAGGCTACATAAGAGTAAGCCAATTAAACCTCTTTTCTTTATAAATTATCAAGTCTCAGGTATTTCTTTATAGCAATGCAAGAACAGCCTAATACAGAAAGTTGATACCAGGGGTGGAGCATTGCTATAAAGATACCTGAAAATGTGGAAATGACTTTGAAACTGTGTAATGGGCAGAGGTTGGAAGAATTTGGAGGGCTCAGAAGACAGGAAGACCAGGAAAAGTTTGGAACTTTTAAGAGACTGGCTAAATGACTGTGACCAAAATGCTGATAGTGATATGGACAGTGAAGTCTAGACTGCCAAGGTCTCAGTTATAAATGAAGAACTTATTGGAAACTGTAGCAAAGGTCACGTGTATTATGCCTTAGCAAAGAACTTGGCTGCTTTTTGGTCATGTCCCAGGGGGCTGTGAAAGCCTGAACTTGAGATTGATTACTAGAGAATCTAGCAGAAGAAATTTCTAAGCAACAAAGCATTCAAGAAATAACCTGTATGCTTCTAAAGCTTATCCTTAGATGAGGGAGCAAAGGAATTACTTAAGGTTGGAGCTTATATTTAAAAGGGAGGCAGAGCATAAAACTCAAAAAATTTGTAGCCTGGGCATGTGGCAGAGAAAGAAGAAGCCTGCAGAACCATAAGCCAAGTAAATATTTTTTTCTTTATAAATTACTCAATCTTAGGTATTTCTTTATAGCAATGAAGAATGGCCTAATACATCATCATATGGAAAATACATCAATAGCTTTAAGAGAAAAATGTTTTACTCAAGACATAAACATCTTAAGCACCATTTAAAAAAATCATTAAAATTTTAAAACATATTTTCATGTATTTTATACATTTAAATATCCTCCTTATATATTATTACATGCAAGACATAAAGCCAAAATTAAAAGTTAGAAAAGTAGAAATCACAATTGCACATATTTCATGTGAGTGATTTGAGCTAACGTACTAGTGAACTGTCATACTACCCTTAAGTCAAGCAATAATCCAAAAATCATATTAACCTGAAAACATTTACTTATTAATCACATTTAATAGATTATAAAATAATTTTCATAATTTAAATGTATTAGTCTTTTGGGAAGAACAAAGAAGAAAATGTACCAATGGAACTTACAAGGGGTTTCTACATATGCCAGTGTTGCCAATGTGACCTACCCTCTGCCTCAGAAATGACTTCTGTCACTCTGGCTTTGTACCTCTGGGGACCTCAGGAAAGACCTATTACTTGTATCACCTAGCTCAACCACGTCACTGCCTTTCCTTTAAGCATCACTGAGAACACTGAAGTAAGCTCTCTAACCTGACCTCCAATTCAACAATTTGCCATATTGACCTTTAAATTCTATCTATAAAATACATGCCCACTGGACATTGAACATTTTGGACTTCACATAGGCTCACATTTCACATTTGTTGCATTGTATGTATAGCAAGTCACATGTGATCATTCCCAAACCTGTTTATTATACCTGTCATTGTAATTATATAATTTAATCAAATACTACATAAAGCAAAAAACCATAAAATACTAAAAGAGAGTTGTTGCATTAAAAGCAAAACTTCATGATTTGGAAAAAGCCAATAAAGGTTAAGTTATTTTAAAAAGCTGTGTGGGTAACACAACCATAGAGAGTTAGGCATATGAGAGAAGTAAAAGTCTAGAAAGATTCTGCCCCGGGGCTTCTTCATATGTGAATTTCAGTTCTTGTTCTATTTGAAAGCCTGGAATTCACAGATGACAACATAGGTGTGGTTTATGTAAAAAAAAAATCTGTACATTCAAACAGTAGATATGATGAATTATTGTATAACTAGAAATAAAATGTTTACGGTATGTATGCATCATTTCCCCACGACTGTCTTTTTCAGTTTATTTAAAAAGTGCTGATTCTAATCTTGTCAGACAAGAAGGCTTTTCATCTTGCCTCATCATGTCTCAGTTCTCTGCTTATTTCAGCAAAAAGAAGGAGTCTAAGACTTTCAGATCACCTATTTTCACCTGGCCATTTACCTCCACACTAACCTGGTAACATTCACTAATTTGACCCAATCTTCCTCTCCTCCCAGCCCTTCCACACTCTTCTTCGTGCCCTGTGAACTAAGTCTAGACATGAGGCATATCCTTCTTACATCTTGGATCCAGAGGCTAGGTTGTTTTCTCTCACGTTTTAGATACTTCTGGGCATGAGGAGTGGGAGAGAATAAAAAGAGGGGCAAGAAATGACTGTACTATCCTCTAATTCCTACTTAGTTGCCTGTCGACTTTCTGGTCACCATTCATTCAGTAGAGATTTCAGTACTGGCCTCGCAATTTTCTTCTCCACTCCTACCCTCGTATCATGATTCTTGGTGAGAGTGGCATCAACATGGACCACCCATCCAACATCTGAGTCTCTTTTAACTGCTCTACCTTCAAAATCCTTTAAGTATCTTCCTCTCCGGTCAGCACAGCCTACTCTCAAGGCTCGTTTACTTGAATTCCCCACTGACACAATATGTCACGCTCATGCAGACTTTATTCCAGACGCTGCTTCTTTTCTGTTATCCATCATCACTCATTCCTGCCCATTACCCGCAACAGTACTTACAGCCTAAGTACTTTACATTTCCTAAACCAGAGGGCCTCAGATACTGAGATACTACAGAATCTCCTGGAAGACCTGTTCAAAAACACAAGACTACTGGGCCCTGTCCTCAGAATTTCTGATTCAGTAGGTCTAGGACCAAGAATCTCACTTTCCAACAAGTTTTCAGGTAATGCTGATGCTGCTTTGAAAATTACTTCCGCAAACCATTGCTACAATTACTTTCTTTTCATTATTCTCGAATCCCATAGCCTGTTAACCCTTTGTTATACTTATGTCATAAATTCCAACTCTGTCTATATCCACTTATTCTTCTACTCTGTATTTACATCTAGCAGCTGAAAGGGTCTCAAGAAAAATGCAAACAAATTATCCTCACTTAAATTTCCCAAGATGCACACTTTCTAGTTCTCCAAAGGATGATATCGTAGCATCTCCCTTCTTTCCACTATCCCAATCTATGCAGCCTCAGGTGAAATTTTGCCTAATATTCACCGAGAAAAATGGTGAGCAATCAGATGGGTGCTACCTGCCTCATCACCACCACACCTACCAAGATACCTGATCAATCTACATCAATACACAAATATCAGTCAGCACTCAAACACCTCTCTTTTATATTCCTTCTACATTTGCTGCTATAATTATTACTCTTTCCTTCTACTTTTACCCAGAAATTTATCTGTACCTCTTTTAGTAACACACACCACTTTGTTTCTGGTATTAGAATTACTTAAATACATATCATATTTCAATTTCTACCATATTTCTATAAACTTCCAAAAGAACAGTCTAAGTGTGTTTCACTCTTGCAACTACTGAAGCAGGCTTATGAATATTTTTTAGACATCTACTGTTTATTTACATGAATGAATGGGTTCATGTGGGTTTCTTCCTCTTTTTAAACTTATTTTTTTCTGGTATATAATTCACATGCCAGAAAACTTTACCTTTTAAAGTATATAATTCAGTGTTAAGTGTATATGATTAAATTTTAGTCTCTTTCATAATTATAATAAGTAACACTCATAAGAAAGCATTCAAACAATCCAAAGGATTAAAGTAATTTTTAAAAAGTCCCTGGAGTCGGATGGAAAGGAAAGGTGGAGTGTGTCTTAGTTTTTGCTGAATACACCCACCACCACCACTCTCCTGATTCAGCTGCGCTCCTTTCTACCTCAAGGCCAGCTTGAGTTCCCAGATGCCCTCAGGGGTGGAGAAGAGTACATCAGAAAAGGACTACATACGACTTGGGAGCTTTTGATTCAAACAATGATACAAACTAGTCTTTTCTTCCCTCATTTATTGTCTCTGTAGTTCCAAGTTGTGCCCTTCTAACACCTCATTAAAGCAAACAGGAGAGAAAAAGGTGACAGTTTATTTAAAATTCTTCTCAGGAGGCTTAAGAGCCTGAGTGTGAAAAAAGGGCAGGTCATGGCATTTACTTCCTGAAAATCACTGCTCTCAGCATTGACTCTCAAAAGGGAATTAAGACGGTGTTTTATTTTAAGCTGTAATGGCCTCAAAGAATCACATGTAAGTAAAACTTAACAAGAACTTTCATTCTATATAAAAGCAACATTTTAGCACTTGGTCACAAAAATGTGATTATGCAAAGATATGTAATTTTATGTGCATTATTTATAACTCTGAATCTCTATGGAATCACAAACTGGGAAAAGAGGTCAAGAACATACAAGATGAAATGGAAAAAAAAATTCAGAATTATATTCACATACAATCTCACCTATTAAAAGTAATCACAGGAAAATAAGGAAAATACATCAAAATGTTTAGACAGACTATCTCCAGGTGGTGAGATTTTGATGCCTTTTCTTCTTTACACATTTCCAATTTCCTATAATAAGCATATATTATTTAAAAGTTTTGTTTAAAGTGTTACTATTTTGTACATCGGAAAATGTCATACATTGTATTCAGGCACCATAAGCCTCCAAGTCTGTAAACTAAATCTATATTTTTTATGTATGTATGTATGTATGTATGTATGTATGTATGTATGTAGAGACAGGGTCTCACTATGCTACCCAGGCTGGTCTTAAACTCCTGGCCCAAATGATCCTCTTCCCTCAACCTCCCAAATTTCTGAGATTACAGACATGAGCCACTGGACCCAGCCATATGTACTTCTCTTCAGAGAAAGACAATTTAATTTTTTCCTCTGCCAAACTTAGTATTTTCTTAAATTAAATAATCTATGTCCTGTACTTCTGGGTGTCTAAAACACTACAAATAAATCACAGTAAGAAATTACAAGCTTAACTATTCAATTAAACAAATATTTAGACATTCTCATAGAAAATAAGGACATCATGGCCAAATGCCTCAATAAGATGCAATTAAGATACACTTTTTCAGGACCTGCTATGGGCCAGATGTAGCAGAAGATACAAAGACAGTATCTGTGTACTGGGTTCAGGGAGAGTAGAGGCCCACCATACGCAAACAAGGACACACCAGTGGCTGAGTTCTATGACAGCAGTGAAAGTAAAGAGCTGCCGGAACATGAAGGCAGCAATGAGCTCCACCTTACAGTCCAAATAGTTAATCAGTGATGCCAATTAGCCATGGTACCGTTTCCCATGTCCCAAGATTGAAAACAATACAAAGGGGCATGGAATTCAAGATGCAAGTTATCAAGGGGTTTAGCCAGAGAAAGCATTTAGAATCAGCCAAGGATCACACACGGGGAGAACTGGAAAGAACCAGAAAGACTGTGAGTCATAAGTGGGATGACAAACATCTGTTCAGTTACCTGACTAGAAAAACAGTAGTGGCAGAGACAGGTATTACAGCCAGGAAGAAATTCCTTGATTTTGACTTCCTAGGTGACGACAGTGATATAAATTGTGACTACATTTAAGAATTGCCTTTCAGGCAGGGAGTTGATGCTGAAATGGAAAAGGAGCTCTGTCCACGGCAGCTCATGAGGCAAAAGATCCGAGTGGAGAAGAAGGATCACTGGAGGAACAGGAGGCTAGGAATGTCAGCAGGACTGCCAGTTCCCAAAGATTGGGGAAAACACAGACTAACCTCACTTGAAATTCTCTCCTCTCTCAAATGAATGCTTTCATCTCCAGATGAAGAGTGGGTTTGTAGAAAAACAGAGAGTAGGTGAAACGTAAAGCAATACTGCAAACACGGTGCTAAAGTAATGTGCTTTATTCAGTCATCTAACATGTAAGAAGTACAGATCTCTGTACCAAATAGTGCATGTTTGGTCTATTTTTTCCTCTCTCCCCCTCTACAATGTGGATAAAGGACTTCTATGGCATAGCTTACCTGTTCTAGATATTAAAACCAATAACTATGAGTTCCAATTATTACAATAAACTTTCTCTGAAAAGATGACTATTAATGAATATTACATTACCACCAAAGTACCCAGAGAAAAATTCTCTCTGGCCTTAGTACATTACATAGGAATTCTTGTCCTTCTCTGAGGCATTAATTCATGTCTACCTCGTGAATCATGGAATAAAACTTGCCTTCCTTTTTTTTACTGGCTGCTAAAACATTTACAGCAATATGGTTCTCAAACTTTAGTTTGAATCAGAATCATCTGAAGAGTGTTCCCAATGCAAAATTTCCAGTTGTCTGACCTTTGTCAGACAGGAGCTCCAGCCTCCTCATACCCAGGATTCTGATTCATTTCAAGAAATTCCTTTTTTTTTAATTGTACTTTAGGTTCTGGGGTACATGAGCAGTCAAGAGATTCTAATGTATTTGGTTCAACACCGCTTTTTAAAAAGTCAGGGTTTGTGACCCAGTTTGTATAGCTATTACTCCAGAGCACGTTTCTTGTATAGAAACCATCTTCTACTCTGAGTTATTTCCTAAATCACTAATTTAAAAGTTTCTTTTTTTTTTTTTTTTTTTTTTACTGCTTCTGCATGTGTTTAACTAAAGCTTACACTTCGGAAATAAAGAGGTAAAATTTAAATTGAACAGACCTTTGAATCAACAGAGATAAATTTTATTGTTCCTTTTCCAAATATCAGGGAAAGAAAGATGATCGATTTTTTAACAGCAGAGGAACTAGTTGAACTGTACCAGCCCTGGGCTAAGAGAGGTCTGACACACAAATATATTATTAAATATAAATTAGGCTGCTGGCTTGATGTGGGCATGTTGAAAGCACTGTCCCCTTTGATGTTCAAAGGGAAAAGCCAGACATTACACTTGGTTCATTTCAATGCACACATGCAGCACTAAAACACGCTTGCTCGATTATTAGCAGAACAGTAGGACCTTTCCCAGCTGACAGCAAAAAATCTAACTGTGTATATATGAAGTGTGATCTGAAGAAAAGCAATTATCAATCAGTCGGCATACATTTATTGAGGGGGTACTACATGACAGACATTCATTTTAATTCACAGATCCACAGAGAAGCATTGAATCATCTGGCTAATTCTGAAAAATAGAATTAAGCAGATATTTCTGAGTTACATGTTTTGGTGTGTTTGAATTGACTGTATTGTCTTAACTCTCTACTTTCCTTTAAGTGTGTAGAATTGGTTTTAGAAATGCCCTTTTCATTTCCTGTTCTTTATTATGAAAATTTAAAGCTACTTCATAAGAAAATACGGAATAGAGAAACAAAAAGAATAATGGCTAATGCTCATTGAGTATTTTCTACAAATCTAAAAGACTCACTTTTAGAGTTGAAACTGAGGGCAGAAATCATTTCCTGATAAAAGAGGAAAAGGAGAAATAACATCTACTGAGCACTTACTAAATGCCAAGTCGCGTCCAGATGTGTTTTGCACGTTAAATCATCCAGTCATCGAAAATACCTTATAAAATGCAAACTTGATAAGAGGCAACATTAAACATCTTAGGGTCTAATTAACTCAACAGACTAGCTCTACAGTCCATTCTCATACAGATTTGGGGTAACAAAAGAAACTTATGGAAATTCTCACTCAGTTTAGGCACTCTACACACAGAGCAAATATAAACCCTTACTCGTATTTAACACTTTACATTTTTTTGCACAAAAATGTATTTTCATTTTTGACAACATCTTTTGTCTAGTTTAGCACTTTTGATGCAAAACAAGTTGTCACTAGTAGTGAAATTCATAAAACATAAAACATAAAAATACTTAGTTAGACACCTCCAGAGATGTGCAGATGGATGGGCACCCAGTCTGTTACCAGTGATATCCCAGAAGTACCCTGCCCCTTAAAGGGGATAAGGAGCACAGGCAGTCCTAGAGTCTCAAAGTCAATAAATTCTTCTCCACTGAGAGCTCTAGAATCAGTGAAAATACACCTAGAGCAGGCTTACAATGGAATGTGAAAAAGGGCCTTTTCACCACAAGGGAAGAAAAGGGAAGTATAGGTCCCCACTCCCTGTGTGTATCATGGTGATAGTGAGGCAAGAAATTATTAGATTTTGAGCAGGAGTTTTTTCAAACACCAGAAGGTAGACATCCTCCTTACAGCTTCTTCTATTCCAGTGACCATCGCTGAGGTTACTTATTCCAATTCCATGAAGAAATAGCCTATCATTCTGTTGTGAAGGCCATTTTATATTTTGTCCAAATTTTTTCCTTTTAAACCATTCCAGATTTTCTTTCTTCTTGGCAAGGAAGGAATAGAAGTGACAGTATCACTGATGTAGCATATGTTTATTCTTGTAATGAATGAGGTCTGTCTTATGATTCTCCTTACTGATTCAATAAAGGAGTGTGGGAGAGAGGTGGTTTGAACAGACCAGTGATCAACAATCCTTTTCCTTCTAATTTCAGGAACCTCCAGAGTCAGTTTGCTCCTGCTTCGTATCCCATATCTCCACACCACTCTCAGTCTTGTGTTGATGAAATGCTTGGAAACGCTATTAGCCTGATCTGGCAGATATCAGCTGACAGACTGACTGCACTGACTTAGCAATAAGCCATGGAGGATCCCTGTGCTTCTGGAGAAGTAGCACTGCCATCTGGGCAGGCTGCTTCAAATTTGTCCACATTCTGCTGCTTGCCCAGTTCATGGGAGAACATGCTTATGTATTTAACCATTCTAAGTTTTAATTTTATGTATGTATTTATTTATTTAGAGAAGAAGTCTCACTCTGTCACCCAGGCTGGAGTGCAGTGGTGCAATCTCAGCTCTCTACAACCTCTACCTCCCAGGTTCAGGTAATTCTCCTGTCTCAGCCTCCCAAGCAGCTGGGACTACAGGCGCACGCCACCATGCCCAGCTAATATTTGTATTTTTAGCAGAGACAAGGTTTCACCATATTTGGCCAGGCTGGTCTCAAGTTCCTGACCTCAGGTAATCCATCCTCCTTGGCCTCCCAAAGTGCTGGGATTATAGGCGTGAGCCACCGTGCCCAGTCCATTCTAAGTTTTTACTTAACGTGCAATTTAGCAAGGTACTTGCAATTAGTGACAGGGTAAAAACCTACCCTACTTTTGAATGTTCGTTCTTTACATGACAGGACAGAATTGCAAGAGAGCACAGTACTAATTTTACTTTTTGTGAACATTGTTTGCTAATAATGTGATGTTTACAAAGGCATAACAATCAAAGAAGTTCTTTTGAACATAGTGTTTTCCTCTATTTGAAATTCTCACAAGTAACCAAAATTTTATAATATAATATTAATAACCGATGCAACTTAATTCTATATTTTTACTCATGCTATTATGAATTGACCCACATAGATATGATCTGCTTACATTTCAATAAAATAACTGAAGTTATTCCAGATTTCAAATAACCATTCACTAGTAAAACATTTTTCTTATGAACAAAGTGTTTATTAAAATACAAGTAGCAATCCAATAATTAAAATAAAAACTCTCTCTGAATTGAGCAGTATAACTTAAATGTTGACTGTGACATGGTTTTAGAAATATTTACAAACATAAACTAGGTAAAGGAATTCTCGTTTTTTCTAAAAGCAAACCAAACGTTGGCTCATATAATCATATCATACTATTTCATTTTAAAGTTTATTAGGCCTATTAGATCTTTCTGCAGATCATAGATAGATCTAAGTACTTATTTTCTTTTAAAGAAAAAGGAAGAAAGAAAGAGAGAAAAAAAAGAATGAAGAAGAGGAAGAAAAAGGAAAAGGAAGAGAAAGAGGCAGAGAGAACGGAAATATTGCTTCATTGCCCAGGCTAGAATGCAGTCTAAAAATGGGAATTGAAAACCTCTTTTATGCCAATAATTGTGCTTAACAATGGAGACAGGAAGAAATAAGGGAAGAAAATAACAAACGAGCAACCAACCAATATTTCATTTAAACCTATGAAATGCTATGCAATTATTGAGGAGTGATTTACTTGCAATTATGTAGTCACTTTTGGAATAGGTGTGATATGGTACTGATAAGAATGTATGTTTTGTGTATTTGAAGTGGAGAGTTCTATAAATGTTTATTAAGTTTACTTGTTTCGGGTCTGAGTTCAAGTCCTGGATATCCTTGTTAATTTTCTATCTCGTTGATCGGTCTAATATTGACGATGTGATGTTACAGTCTCCCACTATTATTGTGTGGGAGGCTAAGTCTCTTTATAAGTCATTAAGAACTTGTCTTATGTATCTGGGTGCTCCTGTATTGGGTACGTATATATTTAGGATCGTTAGCTCTTCTTGTTGCATTGATCCTTTTACCATTATGTAATGTCCTTCTTTGCCTCTTTTGATCTTTGTTGCTTTAAGGTCTATTCTATCAGAGGTGAGAATTGCAACTTCTGCTTTTTATTTATTTATTTATGTTTGCTCTCTGTTTGGTTGGTAAATCTTCCTCTGTCCCTTTGAGTCTTTGTGTATTGTTGCATGTGAGATGGGTCTGGATACAGCATACCGATGGGTTTTGGCTTTTTATCCAGTTAATAATATATATGAGTTTAATATTGCCATTTGATGCTAGCTGGATATACTTTTGGAAAGGCTGATACTGGTTGTTCGTTTATATGTGTAGTGCTTCTTTCAGAAGCTTCTGCAAAGCAGGCCTGGTGATATTGCTATGTATATATCACTATTCAGTTCAAACCCCAAATTTGTAATCAATATAATATTTGTTGATAGTTTTTAAAATGTATTTTTAATTATTACTTTATTATTATAGGATACTATATATTTTTCTTTGTATTTAAAGTATTGGCAGATTCTTGTATTTTTTCTATTAAATGAGAAGTTTTAAGACACATTAGTATAAATATAGTCTTGTACTCTAACAAATGACCCTATATTTTACAATTACCGTAAACTACAGGAATGTTTGCAAGGTACTCATGTACCATCATACAGATAAAGTGAGTAGAGGCAGACTTTATGCATCAGTGGTAAACAACCTTCTAAAGGGCAAACCTCATTTGTTGTTTTTATTATCCAATATTTACAATATTATCCAATATTTACAAAATTACATTCTAACTGAAAATAAATATAAGTCTCTGTCTGTATTTTCACCAGCTTCTACTTTCAACTAAACTCTGGCCAATAATATTTTATAATTCTACATAGCAATCTTTAGTCTATACTTGCCAGAAGCAGCAAGAGAATTACTACATGTGGGTAGAAACCCTATAATCTGTAAAATAATCCAGTCAACAATTTTAAGTAATACCAGTTTATATCACTTTTCAAGTCCAAAATCAAGCAATTACTAGCAATATATTATTCCAAAATCTCGAGTTACATGTAATAAAGAAATAAAAAGACTGGACAGGAATAATGTGGCACATATACACCATGGAATATTATGCAGCCATTAAAAATGAGGAGTTCGCATCCTTTGTAGGGACATGGATGAACCTGGAAACCATCATTCTCAGCAAACTGACACAAGAACACAAAACCAAACACCACATGTTCTCACTCATAGGAGGGTGTTGAACAAGGAGAACACATGGACACAGGGAGGGGAGCACTATACACGGGGGTCTGTTGCGGGGGAGTGGGGGGGACAGCGGGGGGGGGGGTTGGGGAGGGATAGCATGGGGAGAAATGCCAGATATGGGTGAGGGGGAGGGAGGCAGCAAATCACACTACCATGAATGCACCTATGCAACAACTTTGCATGTTTTTCACATGTACCCCAAAACCTAAAATGCAATAAAAAAAAAAAATAAATAAAATAAAATAACTAATGGAAAATTAAAAAAAAAAAAAAAAGAAATAAAAAGAATATTATTGCCCTTACAGAGAAAATCTGGCCATTTGTTAATGTTAAAGAAATGGAGATATGACTAAAGATTTACATAAAAAGAAGTTCATTACAGCATCATTATTATTTTACAGTATTATTTATAAAACTGAAAAAAAAAATTAAGAAAATACATTGTGGCAGCAGAATATCAGTCCTGCAAAGCTATCCGAGTCCTACTCCCTTGAATATGTGATATGTTATTTTACCTGGCAAAGGGAAAGTAAGGGTACAAATGGAATTAAACACTGCTAATCAATTGATCTTGAGATAGGGAGATGATCCTGGATTGCTCAGGTGGGCCCTAATATAATCACGGGAGTCTTAATAGTGGAAGATGGAGGCAGAAGTAAATCTGTCTGACCTCTGTCAGATTTCTGACATACTGGACTGTTAGATAATACTTTTGTGGATTTTTTTTTCATTTTTAAGGTTTTTTTATTTTTAATTGATACATAATAACTGTATATATGTATTGAAACATCACATTGTACTCCATAAATATGTACAGTTATTATGTATAAATTAAATTGGAGTTCATTTTCAGCAGCTATAGAAAACCAATACATATACTGATATCCTACATTATGAAACTGATTAAACAAATTATGGCTAACCCATACAAAAATTTCTATACAGCTATTAAAAACATGTTTTAAATAATATGTAATAACGTAAGAAAATAGAACTACCCTGATATTAAGTAAAAACTTTATACAACGGTACATATTACATGATTTTAATTCTGTTAAGTCAAAGTATACATACTTTGTGCAAAGTGAAATGTCATCTCTCAGATAAGATTATGAATAATTTTATTTCTTCATACTATTTTGTATTTAAACAATGAACCTTATATATAATTTTTAAACAATAAATGTAATAGAAAAATTCTGGGCACCTAAATCCCTAAGAATCTCTCAAAGTTTCAAATATAACTTTTTTTTAAGATTTAATTTTGAGGATGCATCTAGGATGCTTGTCCTCTGGGAAACCTTCACCAGCTCTCCCTAGTCCCTCCACTGTTTCCATCCGTCTGCCGACCTCTGCCTCTGCTCTGTGACTACCATTCTATAGCATCTCTGCGCTGTGTGATACCTGCTCCTTTACTTTCCTGACTCCTCCTTTGAACTCAGCAATTTGAGGAGGGACCCCCACTGTTTCACTCCTCATTGCATATTCCTATCCTTTCACAGAGGAGACAACATTATCTTCAATTCTTGTTTCATCAGTAAAAATCATGAATACTTTAGGCCAAAAAAGATTGGAGGTTTGTAATTTATCTTAAGAAAGCATATGAAAATCTCTAATATATTTATTCAACTCTACTGTTTCTTCAGTAAATAAATCCTAGGAGTCCTAAAAATGCATTGCTCCATGAGTTCCACAGTGAAGATTAAGACAGGAACTTGGAAATAATGACTATCATTTCCTGCAGGTCTATTACTGTTGACAGTCCTCAAGGTATATATTACTACTGCAGTTTTACATATTAGAGACCTGGTGGCTCAGAGAGGTTAGGAACGTGCCTTAGGTTAGTGGTAGGAATAGGCTCAGATCAGGGCTCAGTCCCCTAAATCGCATTGTTGCTAAAATCTAAACAGGCTCAACATTTATCTATAGCCTTTCCCAGACATTCAGCTGAGAACGTCTCTCATCTTTACTGTGAAATTACAATTTTTTAAAGTGGTTTGATCATTATTATTAATTGCCTATGTTTTTTCTAAAAAAAATTGTTGATACTATAGGAGGAGAATAATCCTATATTGGAAAATATGGTTATCTGAATAATAAATATGATTTTTTAGTAGGTTTAATCAAGTCCGTGAATTCATACATTAATTCTACTCTCTTACAGAGAAGAGAAGATCTGTTAAGTAATTTCTGGCTTTAAAAGTTTCCAAGTTACTGAAAAGCATTCATTCTACTGCAGTCTACATTCCTACTTCTGCTCCACATGGTCAGCTACTTACATTGTAAGTAATAAAAAGAGCTTGAGCAGAGAAGCAGCCGTGGCTGTATTTCTGTAATTAATAAGGCTGCCTCTTCCCCCTGTCTGTCTCGTTAATCTCCCTGTCTGGCAGCAGGCTGGCAAAGCCACCTTTCCTCACCCTTTCAGCTTGTTTGGGTCCAGGAACGGCTGAGCTGACTTGTGTGTGTCTTAATTTCTCCCCAGGGAGATTCATGGAACTGTCTGGCCCAGCCACAGGACCTACTGTTGGCACCGTGCTATAATAGATTTCACTGGCTCAGTGATAGACTGCTTACGATTTTATCATTGTGACTTGATCTGTGCAACTATTGCGGCTTAACCAACTTTAGGCAAAAGAAAGACCCCCCCCCTTTTTTTTTAACTACTGAAATCTTAATTTTTACTTTCACTGCTTTCTTGGTTTTGACCAATATATTGGGTACAGTAAACAATAAATTTAATGTATTTATTTCTTCAAACAGATTCTTATGGATCTGCCACAGAAAACAGCAATTAATAAATATAAATAGTAGCCTGGCTAATTAATACAGTAGTAGTCAATTTTCTTTAAAAATAAACAATATCAAATTTGTTCTGAAGTAGTGACAGAAAAACCCTCTGCAACAGAGGGGAAAAAAATTTCTCTCTAGAATTAGGATACTGACAAGATGAAAAATAAGTGAAACAACCAAAGTCTTATTATATTTTCTTCCTTTTTCTCAATAAAGCCAAATTGTAGAGCTTTAACATTATCATGTTAGCAAAGAAAAAAAAGAAAGCAAATCCTGATGTTTATATTAATTTATTAAACCAAATATTCAAAAATAAAGCTTAAAAAGTTAACTAGATTGTTTGATGTTACAATTTGTTTTGAACTACTCTAAATTCCATTAAGAGATTTTCACATTATTAAGAAGAAAATCACGATAATGTGGTATTTGCATATTTCCTACTGAGAAAAATAATCCACAAGCATTAAGTTAAAAAAAAATCAGAGTTATCAAAAATAAGAAAGCAACACCATATTCAGTCATTTAAATTAGATTGACCAATTTTCTAGGAAAATTCTGAGCAACATTCTAAACAGATGCTTGGTATTTTTCAATAATTTTATCTATGTGTATTTTATAGAAAACAAAACATTCCTTTACAGTTTTATAGCTCTTTTCTTTTCTTTTGAGATGGAGTCTTGCTCTGTTGCCCAGGCTGGAGTGCAGTGACACAATCTCAGCTCACTGCAACCTCTGCCTCCCAGGTTCAAGCAATTCTCCTGCCTCAACCTCCTGACTAGCTGGGACTACATGTGCATGCCACCATACCCAGCTAATTTTTGTATTTTTAGTACACACGGAGTTTCACCACATTGGCCAGGCTGATCTCAAACTCCTGACATCAGGTGATCCTCCTGCCTTGGCCTCCCAAAGTGTTAGGATTACAGGCATGAGCCACCGTGCCAGGCCTATAGCTTTTTTCTATTAAGAGTAAAATCACCGGGCGCAGTGGCTCACGCCTGTAATCCCAGCACTTTGGGAGGCCGAGGCAGGTGGATCACGAGGTCAAGAGATCGAGACTATCCTGGCCAACATGGTGAAACCCCGTCTCTATTTAAAAAAAAAAAAAAGAGTAAAATCAATCGTTAATTTTAAAGTAAGACAAGAACCCCTAATAACTTAAATAAAAGGACTTAATATAAAGAGAATTTTAAAAAGGGATAAAATTAGCCTTTGAGTCTGAAATAATTTGTCCTCCTGCTGAACTGATTTAGCTTGAATGATGAAGTCGTTAAACCCAGACTAAATATACAAGACAGACTAAAATTTCTAACAGTGAAATGATTACAAGGGAAAATAAAATTAAACTGATCTATTATGCTACTGTATATCGTTTTTAGGTCAGTGCCAACAGCTAAAGCAGATATGATCAATTATTAAGTTCAAAGTCAATCCAAAGGGCTAGGTTCATTGGTAAACACTGGCTTTGGATGGCAGTACGAGAGTATAACAGATGTAAAGATTAGGGAATAAAGCAGGTAGATGCAAGAAAGACAGAGAAAAAGAAAGCAAAAAGAGAAGAAAAGGGAGAAAAGAAGAAATGAAGATGAAACCATTGGGTGCTTACTGGAATTGTCTTTACTGCTGCAAGGAAAACTGACTAGAAGAACCTCATCTGTGCTTAAGAAGCATCAAGGACCATAACGAAATCATCCTGCAAGGGAAGAGATGGAATCATAACCAACAGCAGAGCAACTATTTGTTTTTGAGATGGAGTCTCACTATGTTGTCCAGGCTTGTGTTGAACTCCTTGGCTCAGGTAATTCTCCCCCCTCAGCCTCCCAAGTACCTGGGACTACAGGTGCATATCACCGTGCCAAGTCAGAACTCTAAGTAACAGGTAGTGGGTTCGTTACTCCTAAGCGTACCTCAGGATGTAACTAAACTGAATAAGTCATTTTTCAGAAAAAAATTATAACTTCTGGAAGAAGACACTGCTTAATGAAGTTTAAATATTAATATCCCCCAAGTTATCTGCAATTTAAGACTGCTAGTATTTTATAGTATACCCTAGTAAACATCTTTCAGTTTCTATTTATTATAGTTTTTCACATAATCAAATGGTTATAAAAGTTGCATATACTTTCAGTGAGAAACTAATCACTCTGCCAATAGTGTGTCAAAAATACGTACAATTTTTACAGTTAGAATCCAAGTTACATGCATGGTGAAAATGTATGCCCTTTTCTCATTTAGTGGAATTTGAACTTCCCCGAGGATGAAGTAGAAATGTAGCAATATGGCTTCACTTCTCTAACTTTTAACCAGGGAGAGGAGGAGATCAGTAAAAGAAAAAACACGAGGAAGAAACAAACAAGTTCTAACCCTTAGTTCAATGCTTATTTTCCTGAGGATAAGCTAGCTGATGGTTATTTCTAGTTGATAGTTATTTCTTTACCACTATTCCTGTGAATTAAGAAACTTCTAGAATAAGAAATTTATTCTGCCTTCTGGTTAGTCTTTCTAGGACTCGATCTTTCCATCAATGAGAAAAGAGGGTTGTCAGTTGAAACTTACGTGACTAGCACATGTTAAAATACATTACGTCAAGCAGTTTAAAAGAACATGGTTATGCTGTTGCAAGCCTGCACAGATTATCTGAAAGATAAGCTCAAACAGAGCTCCCAGTTTTGGAATCTCACTACCCCTTCTTTCACAGACAGCTGTTATAACAATTCCCAATTGCCTAACCCAAGCATGCAGAAAAAAAGATGCAGCTATAAGTAGGATGCAGATGTTTTAGTGTTTCTGCAGGGAATTGTTGGACTACAACCTCTAATTCAAAGGTTAGGCAGCACAGTCCAATCGATCCCTGTGTGGTGATGGGAAATGTTTTCTATCTGCTCCGTCCAGTATGGCAGGAACCAACCACATGCAGCTATTGAGCACTAGAAACGTGGCTAGCGTACTAAGAAGGTGAATTTTTTATTTTATTTAATTTCAGTGAATTTTCATTTAAATTTCCAACTAATTGGTCTACTGGAGTAATATCTTCATTGTATAGAAACTGGAAAACAGGAAATACTTTTAAAAATCACTTTTCTTCATTTACCTGTAATCATTACTTATATTTCTGTTTGAGGACTTTTTCTTCTAATGAATATTTTCATAAATCACAAAATGTATATGTGCATGAAAATGCAATAGATAAGACATTTTTACATAGATCTATGAAATATAAGAATTTTGAATTATTCTACAATAATACATGTAAGTTTATTATATGCCTGGCACATAGTAAACACTTAAGAGTTGCCACCAGTTACTATTAATCATAACAATTATTTTTCATGACTGAATAGTACACCATTATATTGAGGAGGCTTTAGTAAGCAATCCATCATTGTTAGGAATATAATTTTTGTTCTTATTTAAAGCCTTCTGGTAAACATACTTGCACAACTTTCCATTTGTAGAAGTATTGCCTTAAAATAAATTGCTACAAGTAAATATGATAGGTTTAATGTCTCTTTTTAAGACTATAGATACCTATTATCAAATTACTGCACGGAAAAGAACCGATGAAAAGATGAAACTCTTTAAAAAATGTCAGACAAGCCTTATAAACCCACATGTCAAAATCATTAGAGTGAAGCGTTAATGGTGATGATATGATACAGTGGGAAAGTTTAGGTTCTAAAAATCTCATGCTAGAAAAACCTTGATTTACCTATAAAGTAAAATAACCAGTGTTTGTGTGTCCATTTGGAGAATGACATACCATATTCTGCCAGTCAGTAGTTCTATAGGAGCTCTTTCACTGAACAGATTACTATTCCTTCAGCTAAACACCAGGCGAAATAGCTGGCTTGTCTTTAGGGCCATTTTTATTGTAACATCTGTGTCTTTAAATTGAAGAATCACACTCAAGTCAGCATGATTCTCACACTATGAGAGACATACAAGGGATTGAGACCTCATGAGAAAACTGCAGATTGCAATTTCCCATTTTACTGCTCAATCTGGGGCATGTGTTCATGGAATGGAACCAGAGTCACCCACACTACTTACATCTCTCTCAATTATTCTCTCTCAGCATGAACAAATTAAATGTGCAAATGGGGTGACTTCACACATTTTGGATGTTTAAATAGGATATTTAGCATGTTCTTCATCTTTGTGTATAAAATGGAAAATGGAAGAAAACGAAAAGGAAGGAAGGAAAAGATAAGAAATGAAGAGTGAAAAAATGTGTGCATACATTTAAAATTGAAGTGTGTCTTCTCTCCCTATCAGTGTGCAATGTTATTTCAATACTCAGTGCAGACTTCTTGTAATAAATTAAAAAGTGGCATATCTCTGATATACACCATGGAAGATCTCATGTTGTTTTTAAGCTCTACCAGGTGTACTTAAAATAAAATCATAAATGAGAAGAAATAGTCTTGTCCTCACCAAAGTGAAATCTAGAAATAGATGTGTCTAAAGTAGTTTGAACATTTCAGAGGCAAAGGCTAACATTTTTTTTGCACTGCCTTGTAACTAAACATCTTAAATGAGTCATCTTCATTTACCTTTAGACACTAAGACAAAATAAAAAAGATACAACGGGATTTAAATAATTTTATATTTACATAGTTTATGTAGTTGTAGTTATCTACTATGAATGAGGTGAGTGGCATATCAGTTTCATGTTCAAACCCAAAGAAATAAGCAACTGGGAAACAAATTCTCTTAAGAAGTCAATACCTTATTCCCTATCGAGTTGCATATAAATGGTTGACCACATTCCAGGAAATGTTTGTTCATAAAAAGCTCATTTCCGTTCTTCAAGGTGTTGGAAAGTTAAACTACTGTGCTAGGGAGATGAGAAATATCAGTAAGGGACAGAATTAAAAGGCCACAGGAACACAGTAATAATCTGAGTCCAATTAACGAGTCTAGGCAGGAAAATAAGACTAAAATCTACATTGATCTGAAAGGCATAGGCCCAATTATTCAGAAACTTTGAATAACATTCTGAACCTGAATATTGCATCTATCCCATGAATTTAGATACAGGACTTTACTGGAATACAAAAAGAAGATTTCAGATATGGGCACTCATCTACGTACTGGGTCCTTTCATCAAAATGCTGTATCTGACAGATTAGCTATTTCAGAAAGTGTTTTTCCAAAATGTGTACAAACACTGAAGACATATCAATAATATTTACCAAGTAAACTACTGATTCTTACTTGATCAGGGTAATGGGAGCAGTAAACATCTGCTGTGATTCTGGCCCCCCCATGCCAAGATTCTGGGGTGCCTCTATATGGCACAGGGGTAGGCGCATGGCAAAAACCAAACTCATGAGTTCCAGTTTTCAACTCTGGCTTGTCAGTCTTGGCGGGAAAATATGAGCCTAGAGCTTATACAGGCATCTTACGATAACAAGGATAGATATAGATACAGATAAAGATATAGATATAGATATAGATATATAGATATATATATCTCCAGCAAAGAAGCAGCAGGACCGAGAAATGGAGACATTACTTGAGCTGTGCATCCAACTGAAACAAACTCTATTCCTACATTGTTCAGTTCAGTTATAAGAATCAAATAATTTACATTTAGCTTAAGTTTTCTATCACTCAAAACCAATAGGTAGGAAAGTAGGAAAAGAAGGATGGATTATGTGAATCTTATATTTTCCAGGGACGTGACGAAGCAGCCTGGTCTGATCTCCCTTGGGGTCTTATGTTTGGACTAAAGAACAACAGATAAGATACTGCTATTTATCAGATTTCCTGCAGCTACCTATCAGTTTGAAATCTGGATTCTGTCTGTGTAAAGGTCCCCAAGACCACCCTCAGTCTTACTGATTATAGACAGGAATAGAACACAGAGCGAAGGAGAAAGGCCAAGGTGGTGAAGTTGAGAAAGTGGGCCACCAGCTTCCAAGGGCTTCTACCATTGGGTTACACAGGATGCACTTACTTTCTTTAGCAATAATTTGTGACAAGAAATGCTGTTTACCAGGGAAGTGCATTAAAGATTCAGTGCCCAGGGTTTTTGCTGGGGGCTAGTGGTAGAAGCACCTTCTGCCCAGCATGCAGCCAAATGGAAAGCAGATGTTCAGCAGAAACCACACTGGACAGTTTAGACACAGTGAGCCACTCTTGCCATTTAGGGGAAGTTTCACATCAGTGTAGGGAACTGCTGATTATTCGAGTTCTCAAACTTCAGCAAAAGGCCAACCTTGTGAGCAGGTCTTTCTAAGGACAGCAGTGTCAGATCTGCCATGTTAACCGTTTTCTGCATACTGCCTTTCTTTTGGCATACTTCAAGACCTTAACTTAGCGGACTCTCTCTTCCATATGCCAACTGCCACTTGCCACCTTCCTTGGAGAGAGCTCTTGTTTACCGGGCCGTATATCCGCACAGATATTGCAGATGAGTTTCCTGTCCTATCACGTGCCTTCTTCTCATGGATGGACAGACCTCGTTTCAGGTTCCAGCCTGTCTGTCCCTATATGCCCCGCTTTGCTGCAGCCAAGTAAACTAGACTACAAGCCACAGGGGAATTAGACAATGTTGTTTGTTTTAATATCTAGACTTCTAAGTGCATGCTACTTCTTTAGTGCATATTTGTTGAATGAATATCTATATCCCAAGGTGGAAATCTATCCTGGCCCTGGACGAACAGTTCTTCTGCACTGCCTTGCTATTGTGTAGCTGCTCCCTTGAACGTGGTACATGCACACACACATAAGGCGTGCCACTCTTCCATACAGGCGTGTAGGCAAACTAACCCAATCTCAACTGTAGAACGGCTGCTTCAGTTGCTAGAGCTAAAACTAGTTTACTGCTTTAATGACAAGCCACAAAAGTAACTTGAAGAACACACAAATATGCCCACAGAATAGGACTTCTGTTCATATGAACAATTTTAGAATCAGAATTTAAAAACCAGAGTAAATTACTGGTCCTAGTATGAACAACAATTAAGTTAGGAAAATGCTTTGTTTTTCTAATACTCTGAACACTGTACCAAAGGAAAGTGATGAGCATTTCGGTGGCCAGAAAACCTACCTAGAAAACACCCTGCATTCATCATCTCTGTCTTGCCGCTCTGGCTGCTCTCCACAGATCCCAGATGTAATCTGCTCATAAACAGCCTGTAATACTGTTGATCCAAGTTGCACAGTGCACTGTGAGCCTGGCAACCTCCCTCTGTGGGAAGCGTGGCTGCAGATGACTAGCTGAAAATAAAACTAAACTCCAGGCTGAATGTATCATCGTGATTTTAATTAAGTTTCTAGAAGAGTCGCTTCATTTCGTGGCATTTTTCCCTTTCTCATTTACAAATATGGTCTAAGAATACTGTCTTTAAGTAAATAAGGCATTTTGAATCAAAGTACAGTAAATGTGGATGAGTGAGTTTTCCTCATTATTAGTCTTGCGAATGCTGCTGATTTTACTATAGGATGCTACCCTTTAAGACAGCTTATGTCTATAAGCATTAATATTTCAAAATATGCTGCAGAATCACATAGCTAGAGAAATCTCAGGAAGCAATCATGTATACCTTTTTAACCTAAAGAAAAAAATCTGCCACAAATTCAAACAGAAGTTCTCATGGTACTAGGCCTTTATTAAAATGTCCAGAAAAAAAAAATCTACACTTCCATGGATAACTTATTCTACTATCTCCCACGGACAGCAGAAAATTTTAATACCTCTTCAGCTATGACTTAAAATTTCTGTCAGGTTACATTATATTTGGTATAAAAAGTATATTCCTAATTTTACTTCTCAATTGGAATATAATAGCTGATTAAGAGGACTCTCATAACCTGTAAAGCACCATAAATGCTAAAAACATGACAACTTTATCACTATAGACAAACTTGTTTGTAATAAAATTCACCTATGTTGGATAAACTTTAATTCTTGCAGATACGGAACTTCATTTTCAACTGAGTTCATCTTAACATAGCTTCCTATAGGTTTAATACTCCCAATTTTCAGTCCTTCCTTAATTCCAACTATCATTTATTAGAAAAGAAATGGAAGCTATAGGCAAATGACTACCTGAATTAGTACCAAGTGTCTGTGTGAAGAACTAGGCAAGCTTGTAAACTGAATTTCATCAGAAGACAGTCATTGTCATCCTCCTGCTGTTTATGGCCATTACCTTGATATGTACACTTATATGTACACATGTATACTTACATTAGATATGTAAGTCACTAGATAACTTTCCCCCGTCTTATCCAGGAGGAAAGTTACAGCATTTAACACACTTTTCCATTGAAACAGGAAACTTGAAAGAAACAGTTTCAACTTGAAAATACCCTTTTATTTCATCAGTTTCTATGATAGTTAAGCCTAGTTTTCTGTCCGGCTGGGTCTATAGTCGGTTTTATGTTGCCAGGCAACCAAAAGGATGAGGATGGGGTGGAGGCAGAAAGTCTCAGTTGCATTATTCAGGCTAAGTAAATATTAAATCAATTACTAAAATTCTTATTAAAGCAAAAGCTACTTAAATGTGGGGGGCTCGGAGGTCTTCTGTAATTATTTTAAATTAAAGGTTGATAAAGTGGAGATGGTGACAGTAGTGTTTTTGCCGACATCCCTTGAAGTAGGAAAACAGGCAAAACAATTATGAGGGAAGACAAAGTAAATAAAATTTGTTTTGCAGTGTCCATGAGGAAGCAAAATATATTTTTATTTGATTCTTTTTATAAACAGAAAAATCAGTTGCTCTAATTTTTGTCGCTTAGATTTTTTCCAGTGTATATGATGAATTATTTATCAGAAGATACAAAACAAATTAACCCATAAATCAATTTATGTAAGTAGAAATTTGATTCTATTTACATGATATCATATTAATGCTTAATAACGTGTACTTATTACATTTTAGTAATCCTTTGCAATTTTCTTTGTATTTCAAAATAATACACAAATCTTCTAAATAAGAAAGCCATTTAATTTTATTAGCTCTTAAAATAGAGATTTGTATTTAGTTTTTCAAATATTTTCATGTTCATGATAATCCGTCAACATGCAAGATGATGAAAGAAAACATATGTGTATTATTTATAGATGAAGTGAGCAAATTTAAATTGTTTATGCTGATTTTCCTAATTTTCTCAATTAAGAAAGAAAATATTCTTTGAGTTTAAAAGCCAATTCAGAATTTATAATATTCCAAATATCTTTTTGTGTAGCACTCAAGATGAGTTTTCTACAGAAAAATGGACCTCAGTGGCCTAGGGTTCCTACAAAACTCTATCAAATCCATGAGGCACCTGATATATACTACTCACATAGAATCTCCCCATAATGTAAAGTGATGTTTTAATGGAAAAGTATGTTAAGCGATGATCTGTTTTTGAGTGTTAAGATTATTTTTCCCCTACACACTACTTTGGAAATAGAATGATGCATGCCTCATTAAGCATCCCCCTGCCGAAAGACCTCTGACCTGTGAAACAGGAAGCTCTAAAGGTCTAGAAAGTATGTGGATTGGACATTATCCTGGATTAAATTCTCTTACATGCCACTGGAATTAACCTCCCTGATTCTCTACTTTCCTCTGCTTCATTCCGAGTGTCCTTGCCTTTCCTGGGTATTAGAAAGAGAATGGAGCCTTAGAATCAGTGCTCCCCACCTACCCATTGCTTCTCCTGGCACTTTCCACCTTTTTTACAACTATGCCTCCAAAACTTTCAGCCTATCAGAGCTACGGTGAGAGCCACATAGGAACCTCTCGGGGAGGGAGGGCAATGCGAAATTCATGAACCACAATTCTCAGCCAGAAGAACCACACAGACTAATTATTACCAGGATCGGAGATGGTGGGCCCCTTTCTTCCTAAATTTCACTTTTTCTCTTAATTTATTCTGACAATGAGGAGACAGAAAAAGTTGCATGAAGGTGCTGTAGAGTGTAATGGTGTATCTCTGGATATAAAAAGAGCCACCTCAGGTAACAACTTCAATCCTTGAAATGAGACTGTTCTCTTCCTATTAATGATTCCATCATTCCCTAATGTGTTTAACGATAAAACCCTCCAGACAACTACAAAGAGTTAGGAGCTTGCTCTGGGGTTATGAGTACAGAGGAAACTGTGTGGCTACATTTTCTTCCTCACAACCCAAGGAAAAAGAAGAACTTGGAGCTGAAGCAGTAGATTGTGCTAGTCGAGAAGGAAGGAGAGGAGAAGAAAGACAAAGCGGGAGGGAAGGGGAAGAAAGCCAGGATGTGGATGAGGAGGGGGAGAGGCGAGATGGAGGTCCTGAGGAAGAAACTACGGATGCAAAAGTACCAGGATCCTGGTGTGAGCTAAGTGTTTGACGGTGGTAAGCTGGGTGTTCACTGTCACCCTCATATTCAGATCAACACTTTTCCTTACGCCACAATTGCTGTCAGGTCTTGAGTGTAGAGGTAAGGCAAAAAGCAGGGTTTGGTATTTGGGAGGATCAGAAAAACAGACCTGGTATGAAAAGCATGAAGAAGATGGCAGGCAGTTATATGGGGCAATTCAGAACTGGCACTTAGCTAGTAATATGGCCTAAACAGTTACCGATAAGCAATTGAAGCACAAGCACCCTAGAACCCTAGGAAGTGCTACTACTTATTATGATGACATGCATGTGTCATATGGGTGAAGAATAGAGACACACTAGAGATGGGCTATATCAAGATTTAAAAATTGATAAGCATGAAGAAAGGTTTTTTTTTTAGTTGATTAAATTTAAAAGGGTGTAATTTCATGAGAGCAGAGGCAAGTTATGCTCACAAGGAATACAGTGACATACATGTATTTTTCATGTTTGGAAACGTCCAGGATAGAGATTAATAACAGATGAAAGAGGTAATACTTTGCTTTCAATTTCCAAATAAATAATTACACTAAAATTTTTCTATTATACACTACTGTGAGGTCTAAATGTATAATATTTCCTATTCACATAATTCTTTATAAGTCATTTCTTATTTCAAAATTTTATCTTAAATAGGTTTTCTTCTCTGAATCAGTTTTACAAGGTGAGAAGGACGACATTTACAATGGGACTAACACATTCACTCAATAACAAAATACGAACAGCTTGCATTTGTCAATAGGTGGCAAAAAAAAAAAATCTCCACTCAATTTTTCTGGATTTGGTGCTCTTTGTTTTGCCTACCATGAATATTTCAGAAGAATATGTTCATCTTTAATTTATTGCCATAGTATTTCAGAATATCATTACATACATACAGACCTGGCATAAACATGTCCAGAGCTATCAAAACACAATGTTGGCTTTATGAATAAATGCAAGGTCTTTAAGTAGAAATGAAGATTTTGAAATAAGTCGAATTTGAAACAGCCTAAGCTGTGAAGTCAGGGTACTCAAGGGGATCTGATTTTGAATTCAGCCCCCACTAATTGTGGTGCACAGAACTAATTTAATCTCCATAAGTTTTTAAAATGGTGCTAGTGAGACATACAGAATTTTACTGAGAATTAAATGAGAAATAGTAGGTAATTTGCAGTGTGGGTACTCAGTGAGTTATCTGTTTTCTTTTCATTACTCTACAGTTTTTGTTTTGTTTTGTTTTGTTTTTAAGAGAGTAAATAACATAGAGTGTGCCTCCCTGGATCCACAGGTAATCCATAAATGTTTCCATTTGACTCCTAGTTCCATGTTCCCAGGTGACAGTAATAAATAAATTATAGATATCTTTTTTTTAAAAAGTATTACAATTTCTACCTTTTTAAGAAGGGTCCTTAGATCCATTAGTGTTATTTGACTTTCTCAAGAGCCCTTAGAAGAACTAGAACCCTGTCCCCTGATTCCTTGCGGAGGACTGTCTGTTGTGTCAGGTACAAACACATTTCCATCCTGAATAATCAACTAGCACAAACACCCTAGCAACCCTAGGAAGTGCTACTACTTATTACGACATACATGTCCATTTTTCATAATGGCTATATTTTTATAAATATATCTGTATCTTTATAATTTAACCTGTTCTCTGAAGCAAAAGATATTTTCATCTATACTCGTGGATGACAAACTATGCATTTATGCTCTAACCACCTAAACGGTATAGTTAGTACTTGGATAAACCTCAAGTTATTTTTTTGAGAATATAACCATTGCCAAGCTGCCTATGTGTTACAGGTGAAGCTTTGATAAGTCTAAGGTAATTTTCTTCAGACATAACCATTGCCTGGCTTTAATATATGAATACATTTGGAATACTAATGGGCCTGCCTCCTGTTAGACGGATATTCTCTTCTACTCTCTTGCACTCCATCTGTCATGGCAGAGGAACTCAACAACCCTGGGAGCCCACAGAACAAGTCTGACAGCTGCAGGACTCAGATCTAATTTCAAGAAGCTGTGATTCACTAAGACTTTCTAATTTTTTTTAAAAAAAGCATTTCCTACTACAACCTAGAGGGGCTATGTATGAGTCTATGTGTGGTTTAATTAATTGGCTAGGCAAAGGGAGGAGAACACGACTAAAATTTTAAATTTTAGTCAGAAATGTAGGCCAGGCACAGTGGCTTATGCCTGTAATCCCAGCACTTTGGGAGGCCGAGGTGGACAGATCACTTGAGGTCAGGAATTCAAGACCAGCCTGGCCAACATGGTGAAACCCCATCTCTAATAAAAATACTGAAAATTAGCTGGGCATAGTGGCAGGGGCCTGTAGTCCCAGCGGAGACAGAAGAATCGCTTGAACTCAAAAGGCAGAGGTTGTAGTGAGCTGAGATCAAGCCATTGCACTCCACCCTGGGCAATAAGAGCAAAACTCTGTCTCAAAAAAAAAATATATATATATAGTCAGAAATGTTACCTCATCAATCTCTCAAGAGCTTAAGATAATTTTGTACTCTAATATGTGTTCCTGCCAGACATAGCACTTAACAGCATGAACATGAAAATGTTGGCCTTGGCAAGAACGTTACTATATTTAGCTTAAAAAAACTTTGCTTGTTTGTTTGTTTGTTTTAAGTTAATATCTACTCTTTATTTAACTGAGCTGGCTTTGGAATACCACCATTGTCTTTTTCAGTTAAGACTATTTTAAGTTCAACTATTTTGTTGTTTTGTTGCTAAATATAATGATTGTTTATGTCACAGTCATGTATCTTATTTTGTTGTTTTAGGATACTGTAACCTCATCCTGTTGTCTATCTCTGTAATAATTAGATTTAATACAAATTAGAAAACAAAAGAAAAAGAGTGCCAGGGCCATCATAAAAGGGGGTTTAATACAACCCTTACCCTTTCTTGGCTTTTGTTTCAGCCTGCAACTTAGATCATTTTCAATGTAAGAACAGTATCCCAAATTCACATTTTTTCCCCCAAATTTTTCTGAATGCCTCAAGACAAAGTCTGTTTCCACTATCTTTTACAGTGTTATACCCTTCCCAGACACAGGCTCTGAGAAGTTTCTGAGTATCTAAGAAATTACTGACCACCAAACTAATAGGAAATATAAAATCAGGTTCCTTTAGCTGGAAATTCATTGAGTCAAGGACAGTGGGGGTGTGTCTAAAAATTAGGAGAGAACAGACAGGGTAGGAAAAGGATTAGAATCAGAGGTGAACCAGATACATTCCCAGGATGCTTCCAGATGGACAGCATAGTTTGTTTATGCAGTGATCATTATGAGAGCTCCCTGACCCTGCTTCTTCAGAAATTCAGGGCTGATTCTGACAATTACCACAGAGCACTCTCTTCTGACACCTATGAGGAGCTGCAAGCAGGTGCTGAACCAGTTTTGGAACCAAGTAGAAATGACATGGGACCACCCTGATCCTCAGCTCCTCCTCTCAGTTCCTTTTCCCCACAATGATCGACCCTCCTAGGAATTCAACAGATAAAATTTTCCTAAGGTTCTGATCATATCTAGGCTACCAGATCACATATATAATTGAGTTTCCTAGCTTTTCTCTTTAAAATTAAGGACGTGCTTGATAATCATCTGTGAAAACTCTCTTGGCATTCACTGCCATTGGCACTTACACCCCATAATAATAGTAAATAATAAAAATTAATAATATATTCTGTGAGGACTATCAATTCTGGACAAGAAGGAAAACTACCACGGGTAGCCAGATTCCTTTCCTGGCCAAATCTCAGAGGTATTACAAACAATATGAAATCTTGGTGGTTTTCAGAACCAAACTTAGCAAATAAAACAAACACTACAACTACAACCAACAAACCGCGGGGAAGCAGGAAGAAATTATCTTAATACGGATAGAAAAGTTATAATCGAGGAAGATTCAGTAGGCACAGATTAGGGATGGATTGGGAAGAGCTCTCTAGTTGGCCCGATTTTCTCTCTTAGTTGCCTAGTAAAAATATCACTTGCCCAGTTATCATGATAAGAAAGCAGCATAACCTGTTTAGCACCATCCAGAAACTACAGGGCAATATCCTGGCAGCTCTGGAGCCCTGCTATAGTGTGGGACCATTGCCAAGGACTGTTGATCTGGCCTCATGTATTCTCTGCCCCTCCCTGCTATCCTGGGTAAACTCTAGTAGGCAAAGATTTTTGTTGACTTTTCTCAGGTCTAGGACAAGAGGAAACAACAAAATTGCTGTTGAATAAATGAGTAAAGAAACAGAGGATAGTTTTAGATGTGACCACAGATTTATGGCCTAGGAAGAAGTACTAGTCACTTGTTTGTCTTATAAAGTGTATTACACAATGATGAGCCCTTGTTGAAAGATATGTTGAAGGATGTGTTCCAAGAAGAAGAGAAGTGTGTTCCAGAGGAAGCCAAGAGATAAGGTAACCAATGAGGAGCAAATACCTCAGTAAGTTTATTGTTACCTGAATAAGCAAAAAAATTATAGAATGAAAACGCCAGATGATGCCAACATGAAAGAAAAGGAAGTCACAGTAGAGGAGTGAGTTGAAAGACTACTGAGATTTCTTATTGTGGAGGAAGACAGATATATTAACTTTTATGCATAGGAAGAAAAAAACAAACATAATGAATCTTAAGTTAGAGATAAAAGAACAATAGAATTTGTAACTTACAAACAAAAAGTTTAAAATCTGAGTTGTCAACATGACAGAAGATAGAAAAGACAGAAAAAAGAAACAATAATAAAGTATAATGAATAAAAACATAAACTAATATGGGAGAAATAAGCCTCCACACAATAATAAATACAACAAGCAAAAATTTGTCAAATTTAGTAATCAAAAAACTCATTTACAAAAAAATCCAGCATAAAATTGCCCACAAAAGGCAAAGAAAGCTTGATGGAAGAGATGGACAAAAAAATACATAAGGTAAATATTAACCAAATGAAAGATTAAGTAGCATTTAAATGTTACAGTACGCAATTTAAGGAGAAAAGATACATAATTTGCTCATAAGAATAATATGATATTAATACTACTAAGTATATATACATGTGAATATAACTACTAACTGACAGAAATATGGGGAGAAATATATAACTTTTTATTAGAAATTTTAACATCTTTTAGAAACTGATCAAATAGAAAAAAATAAGCCAAAATGAAGAGAATGTGAATTACACCAGTAACAATCTAAAATATATGTATATATAGTAAAACCTTTATCAAATAAATCTTATTCATTCCTTTCAAGAGTATATGAATATTTTATGTATTAGACCACAAAGGAGGTCTCAAAAATGTCTCCAAATAATCAACCTATGCACACGACTTCAAAGTAAAATTCAATACAATTTTAAATTAATAATACAAAGGAATCTAGAAGCATGTCAGGAAAATAAATAGTTAAATGAACTCACAGTTAAATAAAGCAGAACTAGCAAGAACTAGCAAGAAAAATTATAAAACACTTAAGAGCTGAATGACAGAGTTCTGCATGTCCAAGGCTGTGTGCACTGCATCTAAAAGCAGTAGGGTATGATGTAGAGATTTAAATAGATTTTTTCACATCAAATGAAAGAATGAAAATAAGCAAGCTAAGGATCCTACTGAGAAATTACCAAATGAGTGTCTGCTTACAGCAGTGGTGGAATAACAGGTATGAAATTTACCCTCTTACCTCAAACCATCAGAAATTTACCCTCTTACTTTAAACAGTCTGAAAACCCAGTAAAACATGAGACAAAGGGTTTCAGATTTTGGACAATTAGGACAGAGAACTCTGAAAGAAGGTAAAAATGAGGTGAGCTCTACAAGTGCCACAGCAAATTTCCAGATTGTATCATACACAAGGAACGGGAATCCAGAGTACCAGAGAGAAAATTAAAAGCCTATTAAGGGTATAGAAGAATAAAGCTACAACTTATAATCACACCCATATATTAGGTTGGTGCAAAGGTAACTGTGGTTTTTGCAAGTATAAGTAATGGCAAAAACCGCAGTTACCTTTGCACCAACCTAATATATATACACACTCATGATATGATACATATGGTATATAAAACCAGTGGAAAATGATAGACTATTTATTAAGAAGTGATGGAAAAACTGACTCACTACGTAGAATTAGATTCTCTAAGTCAGAAAAAAATCCAGAAAAATGTAATACCTAAATATGTAAGATAAAACTATAAACTAATAAAAGGAAACATACAAAAATATCTTTATGACTTCAGTGAAAAGCAAAATTTCTTAAAGATCTAAAATGCATGCATTATAAAGGGAAAAACTGTTGACTACATCAACAAATGACATCACAAAGTTAACAGACAGGTTACAGACTTAGACATTTTCAGGCATAAAATACTACAAAACATTTCTACATATAATATATTCTACATATAATATATAAGATACATTTTCAATTTAGCAAGAAAAGGCCAGGAAAGCCAACAGAGAAATGTCCAAAGCATATGGATAAAATACAGCAATTACAAGAATTAGAACCACACTTAGTGACCTGATAGTAAGGAGTAAAGCAGAGAAGAAGATTTCTAGGACAATATTATAAAAAATAATTTAAGAAAATAAGCATTTGGAAGAATGGAAGATATATATTAAATACATTGCATTGACTATTAAATACATAGGTACATTGAGTTTTTATGGAGGAAGGAAGATTGGGGAAAACAAGTGAATGAAAAAGAGAAGTCATGTATGGAATGGTAATGATAATTTGTAAAAACTAGTGTACAACCTTAGAAAGTTTCATATTGGCATAAAAATGAGTCAGAGCTAATATCAAATTTTCAGTAAGGTTAATCACATTGACAAGTGAGTTAACAGTGACAGGAAAAGAATCAATGATGTCAAGAGCACGGTTTTAACTGGGTAGACAATTATAATGATGCATAAAACACCCACAGAAAAAACCCTTAGGAGGAGGTAAAATCCTTACTGGGCAAGACCAGATACCTGATTCAGTCACAAGACAAATCCTGGCTGAGGAGTCAGAAGTACATATAGAACGCTTTGGAAAGAAATTCTGTTTCGAAAAATTAGCCCATTGATTTTCAATGAGTAAAAGACTTGACGTTTGTTGTCATCGCTCACTGGGAACTTAAAAATAGCCAGTGATGACACAGGACTTTTTTAGTTAACGTAGAAAGAAAGCACAAAAGTTTAGGGTTAAAAATATCAAGACCAAGCTGGTTCATCAAAGTGACGACTAAGGCCATCGCTGATTTAAAAACAGCCAGGTAATGCCAAATTTCATGAGTCCAAACTTTAAACATAGGCATCATAAAACAATTTGGAAACTAAGGAGTCTTTACGTCACATAAAGAGCTCAATGCCTGACATCATCACAACGAATCTCTGATTTACAGCATAATTTCCACAAAAAGTTTAAAGAAATCAAAATGGCTGGACCACCTACATTTATTCAACAGACAAAAAATACCTCCTAAATGCCTTTTATTCCTGCCTATTTCCAAGAATTTAATCATTCTCAAAGGACGAAGATCTAGCCCCTTAGGAGTTCAAAAGAACTAACCATAGGAGTTGAAAAGCAGATTAAAAATTTTAATTACCGGCATCTTTAGAACATTCCCAAACTGTTAAGGTGATGATTACAAAGGGGCAATATTATTAATAATTTTGGAGGTTTAAATTACAGTATGGTTTTTAAGTTCCGTGATGTCACAGATACAATCCAAGCAGAACAGTGCAAAACAAAACAAGTCACTGAACATAATCAGGTGCTAAAATGTATTGAATTTTTCCCCTGCTTTCAGTTGTCAGGAGGAAATTTTCTGAGAAATTAAAACCAGTATAGCTTCCTTTAAAACCATAAAAAACATATAGATCTCCCCGTTCACTGCTAAGGAAAGTGAAAGTGAAGAGTCAAAACTACTTTCCTTCTACTGCTAAAACCTTAATTCTGAATATGGAAGCCTTAGCTGCTAGTTTAATTATACAGACATGTATCCCAATAACATACACATTGGCATTCTAAGGTAAACAGTATTAACAGTCATGGTTAATTATTTTGTTTTTCATGTTACAAGAAAAATACTTTCAAAATTAGTCTTGTTGTGTTCCCTGGGAACACAGAATCGTATAGCTCACCAAGCAGCTGAGTCGGCTTTGGCTCACAACATCATTATATATTAAAAACATCTATCAAAAGCACAGCAATAACCTGACTTCTACAAAAATTTATAAGTCCTTGTGTTTAAGTAATTAATAAACTTAGTATCTCTTGCCTTCCAAGTTGGTAGTCATTGTCCTGGGGAAGGATTAGCATTTAAATAATCAAGGTATAAATATAAGACAATTTGTTCTTCTCACTGGGTGTGCATGGGTACTAGTAATCTCATCATCTTCCCAAGCATATATGCTGAGAAAAACAAAGCTTCATTCCTTCTCTAAAGTGATCTCCTGAGACATGAGAATGCTCTTCCATAATTATACCAGTCCCTCTTAAATAAGTCACATATTCAATCAACAAACTTATTGAACACCTGCTATGGATCATTCACTATGCCGGTAGCAAAACCAAACAGGGTCCCTTTTCTGCAGGGGCAGGAGACATTTTTTTAAATATATATATTTTTAAGAGACAAGGTTTTGTTCTGTTGCCCAGGCTGGAGTGCAGAGGTTCAATCATAGCTCACTGTCACCTCCATCTACTGGGCTCAAGTGCTCCTCCCACCTCAGTCTCCCAAGCCACTGGGGCTCCAGGTGTGTGTGCTACGTCACCTGCATAATTTTTTTTCTTTTGGCATTTTTTCGTAGAGACAGAATCTCCCTATGTTGCCTAGGCTAGTCTTGAATGCCTGGGCTGAAGAGATTTCTCCGGCCTTAATCTCCCAAAATGCTGGGATTCCTGGTGTGAGCCACTGTGCTCAGCCAATTATAAATATTGCAGCATGAAAAAATATAAACTGTATATGTGGTAAACATTCTTCCTGGCCAAAGCTTAAGTAAAATGCTTCTAGGGATTTTTTTTTTTTTTAAAACATAGTATCTCAATATTGAAAAGATAACTGTGTGATTATGGATAAGTTATTTACTTTATAGATTGCAAAATAATACACAAGGTACACAGAGGTATGTTGTAAAATGAAAATAAGATAAATGGATACTTTTATCATATTTCATTCCTCTTTTGTTTTTCAAAAAAGGTTACGGATACATCTAAGATTTCTCTGTAATAGTTAATTAACATAGTAATTTAAGGAAACTTTCACGTAGCAGATAATTTGGCATTTTTCTCCACAACATATTTAAGCTTAGTGTTCTAAATTTTTAAATTATATTTTTTTCTGTTTAGATCTAAAAAAGAAATTATGGAACTGTAATACTGGTAGTCATGAATAAAATTTGACAAGAAAAAAAATCTGTCATCCCATAGGTTTCGAGGTATAGTTAGAGCAAATATGTTCTGAGAATACTGTATAATTAATATAATGGTGTTTTAGACCATAGTGTATAAAAGGTTCAAAGGGCTTGGATGAAAACACCCACCAAGCTACCCCAAAGGAGACTAACAATTACTCAATATTTCATAACATTCATAAAATACCTATACTTTCATCTTTTTAATAGTCATATATTAATGAAGGTTATCATTGCTTTAATATGATTTTATTTATTTAAAGGGAATTCCTCATCCAAGTCCAGATATTCTGTGACCAAATAATTAGGTAGCTATGAATAGGTCTACAGTGCTTACCTCAGCATTCTTTCACATTCCCCAAAGCTATTATAGTAAATTTTAAATGACTTTTTGTAAAGCACTCTTGGCACACTTTGATACACTTATTATCTCTGAATAATATTTTAATCAGCTTTATTACTTAGGAGTCCAGCTGTGAATTATTAGCAAACTTATCCTGGGTAGAAATAATCCTGCCTGGCCTGTGCTCACCAAAGGAATTTACCTTCTTACATTCCTCATCATTCAAGACACACTCTAAGACGTTTCCATTCTACCACAGTTAAAATTAAGCCCTTCCAATATTCAGCGTATGTTTGTGTGTGTGTGTGTGTGTGTGTGTGTATTTTTAAACCTTTTTTCTATACTTACAGAATCATCCATACCCTAAACGTATGCATGTATGTAATAAGAGACTGTGAATTGCATTTCCAAATATTAATTATATCCAAGAAAACCTAGCACATTGTTCTGAACAATGTAGATGCCCAACCAAATGCTGGACCAAGCTGAGTTACTCTGGTTAATTATTGGCTTATAACATGTAATGGAGCAAATTCAGGCAGCAGAGGTACCGTTGTAGTTTTTCTTCTCTATCCTGGTCAGAACTGGGTGCAAAGATGGAAACTGAATAGTATAGTAGAGCATATCCTGGTTCCTTCCTTCATTTAGGAAAGCATCTGGTCAGTGAACATTTATAGAAACTGTGTAGTCTAGTAGTTAAAATATCTGGGGTGAAGTCCGGATGCTGAATCCCAACTATATCAATCACTAGCTTTAAGATCTTAAACAAAATACTGCATTTTACCAAGCTCCAGCTTACATATCTATAAAACCAGCATGGAAATCATATCCACCATGTAAAGGTATCATGAGGATTAAATATGTTCATCTGTGCATAGCATTCCGATGTATGCACATACCCTCACGCCTGACTAGACCTTAGCTAGCCGTAGAATGCCTACTAAATGCCAGGACATATGCCAAAAGCTAGTGATGTATCATCAAAGGAAACCCATTCCTGCCCTCATTAGAGAGTGCAACCAATAAGCAGACTGAAACAACTTCAGCACTACGCACGTAAGGGCTGTGTGTAAAAAGTTTCACAAATAGACGAAGAGTAGCTCAAATACAGAAAACCATAACCCCAGGAGAATACTAGGGGCAATTCTAAAATGTACAAACAAAATTGAAAACATGATTAATTGATTCTGGTTTTACACACAGAGTTTCTAATTGGGGTATGTAGCACCAGGATTATCTATATAGAGCTGCACGGGGGCAATTTCTGAGGGTACGAATTAAGTTGCGTGCATGATCCCTGGTGTCTGCCTTCGGATATTTTTGGCTTTGAAGCACATGCGTGGTCTTCCTTCTGGTGCTAGAAAATGATGATCTTCACTTACCAATACTAGGTTGGTGAGTCTTTCTAAAGCAGTCAGTTCCCCTTAATTCAAAGAAGCCACTGAAAAAGAAAGGGAGCTCTCTCCTGCCCTGGCTGTCACACTTTACCCTGCTCAGATACCTTCAGTGTGTTTAAGAGTACGGGAGGGTGGCTCAGGTATGCTTAAATGGAAAAGTCATGGGAGCTTGCAGCACCTCTAACTGCCTGTACATGAATAAACTGTTTTCAAGTCATAGATATTACTGTTTACAACAGTCCATGATTGGTGAAGAAGAAAACATCCCCCAGAAGGTGTCAGTGCAAGGTATAAGTCATACCATATTTTTACGTTCAATTTTAAGTTGGCAACTTAAAATTCTAATTTAGCCATGAGGCAGCATTTAAGAGAAAACCTAAATTCAAGTAACCCTAACTGAGCATATCAGATATGCCAGTAATACTTGGATCTATATTTTAAACATTTCTAGGGAAAAGGGAAATTAAATTACTACATCATAGTTTAGAATGTAATTTAATGTGCCAATATGGCTAATTTGAATAATGGCCAACCTAATGTTGAAATCAACTTTTCTATATGGTAATTCCACTTCATGTAAATATGGCAATAAATATTGCATATAAATCCAATAAAAACGCTAATAAATTAAAAGGTCAACTCAGAAGCATCAAGGTATGCAAGGTACATTAATAATTAGCTTCAGTTCTAGTACTTATGTGATGTACCCACAGTTTTAGGGTAACAGACATTTCTCAAATGTTTCAAATTTGAAAAGTTTCAAAATTTTCAAATTTATACTATTTATATTATGTATGTCTTAGTGTTTGGAGAGCTAACACTGCTAGAGGCGCACACTTAAAAAAACAAAAAACCCACATTATTCTCAGAAAAAATGAAAAGCACAAAGAATCTCAGAAAACCATACTATACAGAATCTTTTCATTTCATTAATTTTGACAAGAGAATTTTTCACTGTCCAGTGTAATCTTTTCTGATGAAACATCTATTGTTTTCTACTGTTGTCCCCGTGGTTCCATTAAGATCAAACTTCATCCTGCACCTTGCCTCCTAGGGTGAGCATATGGCCCAAGCCTCACCAATCAGGAGGTCGACATTTGCCTCCAAAAAAAGAGATTGTTATTGGTGTTGGCCTGTGTCCCAAGTCAGATCAGTAAGGCACCAGTTTAAGAACTAAGATTCTGTCCTCTAACTATCATCTATCTTTTTATGGGGTTCTTTCTCAGGTGATATAAAGGATAAACAGCTGAAAAATGGGAAAAAGAGGTTGGGAAGAAACAAAGTCCTGATGACATAATTGGAGCCCTGAGGAATCAAGATATTCCTAGACATTTTGCTTATACCCAAAAAAATGACATTTTTTGTTGTTTGTTGTTGTTGGGGGGAGGGCTTTTCCTTAAGTTAGCTTTCGTCATGCAAAACACAAAGGGTCAAGCCTATTGCATTTTACATTGCCAAACTTTTTTCTCAAGTATTTTCACCAAATACTGCCTCTATTTTAGATCAGCTAGTCTTATCGTTGTCCTCAAAAACCGAAAGGAAAAATAAATGAAGGAAGAAGAATTGAAAACAGGGATTCAAGCAAATGCTTGTATCCTAATGATTACTGCAAAATTATTTACAGTAGATAAAAGTGGAAATAACACAAGTGTCTAACAGATGAATGAACAAAATGTGGTAATCCATGCAATGTAATATTATTCTCCTATAAAAAGGAACAAAGTTCTGATGCATGCTACAATAAGGATGACCCTTGAAAATATTGTGTTAACTCAAATGAACCAAACAAAAAGGACAAATATCGTATGATTCCACTTATATAAAGTATCTAGAATAGGCAAATTCATAAATCAGAAAATAGACTAGAGGTCACCAAGGGCTAGGTAAAGTGGAAATGGGGAGACACTTTTTAATGTGTACAGAGTTTCTGTTTGGGGCGATGAAAAAGTTCCAGAAATGGGGAGTGGTGATGGTTGTGAAACATTGTGAATATACTGAATGACACTGAATTTTACACTCAAGAACAGTAAAATCACAAATGTTATGTGATTATATATATATATATATGTACACACACACATATATTTTACCACAATAAAATGTTTTTAAACAAAGAAAGCAAAAATGAAGAACTAGCTAGTAATAAAAGCTTACCAAAAGTCATTGCACCTCAGTATCTATTCTGCCTCCCTTGGAGCAAGTTATGAAGTAAAATATGCACATCTGCATATGTTTATAAAACTATGAAGCATATAAATATTATACAAATATGGAAAAAGAATTAGAACAAACATGCTATTGATTTTCATTCTTTTCATGAAAGTTATAATAATTCTATTTTTCTTGAAGGCTTTTATACTTAAAACTCCATAATTACTTTTATTGAATACAGCTAATCAAGGCAAACAGTAAAAACAAAATAAAAAATGTTGTGCTAAAATGATTTTCTTTCATTTATCTTTTGAATATTAATAACATACACTCTTCAACAAATATACAAATGTTTGTATAAAATATATGTTTGTATAAAATATACTACACTTTCAGCCTCCCAGAAACCCCAAAACATTCTTGAAAACAAAATGACAAAAGTTGCTAGCTAAAATGACTACCTCCACCAAATTTAAGCTGAAGAGATACACAGGTTGTTGCCTTTTTCAGTGTCAGGAAGATATGTGGGAAGCTGGATTAGTCGTTTAGCAAGTTAGGAGGACTTCACGTTTTTCTGACGTCACATAGATACTAAGTATAAAGAATGCTTACTTTTCTACATAACACTTTGCAAAAAATCTGCCAAGGACTATTCCTTTAAAATCATTCTTCAACATTTATTTATATCATCATATACATTAGGGAGCATGACATATACTATATGAATAAACAAGCTAAGATGCACTATTATTATTATTTTCTTTTATGAGGAAGAGTCTCACTCTGCCACCCAGGCTAGAGTGCAATGGCGTGACTACAGATCACTCACTCGATATCCTGGGCTAAATCTATCCTCCCACCTCAGCCTCCTGAGTAGCTGGGCCTATGATATACACCACCATGCCTGGCTAATTTTGAACTTTTTTTTTTTTTTTTTTTTTGTGTGGAGACGGGGTTTCACCATATTGCCTAAGCTGGTCTCAAACTTCTGGGCTCAGGGATCCTCCTGCCCTGCCTCCCAAAGTGTTGGGATTATAGGTGTGAGTCACCAGGCCTGGCCTTATTCACATTTTTAATCTCTACCTAAAACTAGTTGGAAAGTAGTAAGATGAGCTAAATGTATGTTAATTAAATCTTTCAATTTCTGTCATTTATCTTCACCACTGAAATCATTCTTTACCAAAAAAAGTAGTCATAGTAACACCTCTCAATGACTTCGTTTATTCAGCTGTGCGTATATAATAACAATATATTAACACCGTCCAACTGCACATTTTAAAAACATATCAAATAGTCATCTTAACTTTTTAAATGAGTATAAATAAATACTAAAAAGCTTAGAAGCTATGGTTCAGAAACCATATTTTTTATGGCTTACTCTCTTTTACATCAATTATTTTCGTTTTTACTACTAAAAGAGCCACTACTAGTAATGCTAGCCCCCTGCATCACTTCTCACCTGTTTTGAGGTCACTGCCACTTTATTTTCATTCGGTATTTTCCTCTATTTCCGTCTAAATACTGATGCTTTAAAATAAAATAATTTTCAGCAAATCCAATTAATCATTCTAAGTCGTCAAAATTTAACAATCTTTTCCCAGTAGTACAGAGCTTAATATAAAATAAACAAATTTCCATCTTTATCCAAGTTATCCATATTAATATTTTAAATGGCCTTAGCCCAATTGTTAGGATATCCTATATAGACCTTCATAAATAGGACAGATAGTAAAATAAAAATGAAGCACATTTTCTTACCTGGGCATGAATTTGGTAAGCTTTTTTATTTGGTATTAAGTACTCATAATACTGAAGCAAAGATTATTGGAAATTTGTTGAAGAGAACCTTAAATCATGTTTAGAACATTAAGGCAAAGAGAATGAAAATGTCCCCTCAAAGCACAATAATTGCTCCTCAGTTATAGAAAACTACAAATAAATAGTAACCCTTTGTGGTTAAATAATTATGATATCTTATGAAAGAGTGAGCAATATTAAGACTTCGAAAGTGATAAATACCTCTTCAGTCCATTTTTAAGAACATTTTACATACAAAGCTCAGGTTTAGAGCCTCAGAAAGATCCAAGGCATGTTATCACAAGTGACTTCAAGAATGTTACACAAACTTTTATTATGAATAATTCAAAAAACTCAAACACATTTATATGGCTCCGACGTTTACCAAAATGGGAGCACAGGTATGCACTGTCATAAATGAGACATGTGACAGCATATTGTAAGCTGCTTCTCAGTATGTGTCGTGTCTCCAACTGGTATTTCAAATTCCAGGTCATCATCTCAATAGGTAATAAGATCATCTTTACTGTTTTACAAACCAAATACAGTTCTAATCTTTTTATTTTCTTTTTTCCAGGCAGCGTCTTGCTCTGTCACTCAGGCTGAAATGTTATGGCCCAATCATAGCTCACTGTAGCCTTGACTTCCCAGGCTCAAGACATCCTCCTACCTCAGCCCCCTGAGTAGCTGGGATTACAGGCATGAGCCACCATGCCAGGCTAATTTTTAAATGTTTGTAGAGACAGGGTCTCCCTTTGTTGCCTACGCTGGTCTTGAACTCCTGGGCTAAGGGGATTCTCCTGCTTCGGCCTCACAGAGTGTTGAGATAACAGGCACGAGCCACCTGCACCCAGCTAGTTCTAACTTTAAATGTGAAAATTTTTAGAGGTTTCATTTATAGAGAAAAATATTATCCTGATGCTATCTGATTGAGAAAAGCTGGTCAGTTGATAAAGCAATCAATCAAAGTATCATATAATTTATAGTACCTCCAGAATTTAAGCATTTAATTTGTTCATATATAAATGGAACAGTAATAGACTTTGCACTAAGTATTTTAAACAGATAAGTTCCTTGTCAGCCAAACGTCTACAGTTCAGTATCATAATCGAACGGCTGCTGCTTCTGATTCCTTTTATGAAATGCTCCACTACATTTTGTACGTTTTATAGAATTTAAGAGAATCAACCTCTGCAAGTTTAATTCAACCTTTGATTCCTGACAACAAAATACATATGGAATTTACCATTTTCTAGGTAGAGAACAGGGATCAAAGTTAAAAGTAAACTGAACTGAAAATTGGTGAATCATATGACATTTCCTGGAAAGAATATAAACATGCTAGTCAAAGCATATTCTTGGGTTTTTTCCCCAAATGTCTTTTAAAATATAAAACACTAAATATGAAACAATACAAGTGAGTTCAGGATTTCATAATCTATTAGAATTAATAAAATATTTAATACTTCAAATTGCATATTCATTATATGTGGTCTATAATAGGTTAAATTTATATATTTGGTTATTAAAGTTCTGGGGTACATGCGCAGAACGTGCAGGTTTGTTCTTTTTTAAAATAGTAACATGTCAAACAAGAAAAAATATTTTATTTGCCACTGTTACTGTCAAAACAGTGTTTCAAAAAACCCAAGAAGTTTGTTTTTACATTTTGAAATTATATTTTTACTTTTTAATTTTTTTATTATACTTTTAGTTCTGGGGTACATGTGCAGATCATGCAGCATTGTTATATAGGTATACACATGCTATGGTGGTTTGCTGCCTCCACCCCCTCATCACCTATATTAGGTATTTCTCCTAATGCTATCCCTTCCCAATTTCCCCACCCACTGCTTTCCCTCCTCTACTCCTCTACCCCTCAACAGACCCCAGTGTGTGATATTTCCCTCCCTGTGTCAATGTGTTCTCATTGTTCAACTCCCACTTATGAGTGAGAACATGCAATATTTGGTTTTCTGTTCTTGTATCAGTTTGCTGAGAATGATGGTTTCCGGATTCATCCATGTCCCTGCAAAGGACATGAACTCATCCTTTTTTATGGCTGCATAGTATTCCATGGTGTATATTTGCCACATTTTCTTTATCCAGTCTATCAATGATGAGCATTTGGGTTGGTTCCAAGTCTTTGCTATTGTAAACAGTGCCTCAGTGAACATAAGTGTACATGTGTCTTTATAATAGAACGATTTATAATCCTTTGGATATATACCCAGTAATGGGATTGCTGGGTCAAATGGCATTTCTATTTCTGATCCTTGAGGAATCACCAAACTGTCTTCAACAATGGTTGAAATAATATACACTCCCATCAACAGTATAAAAGCATTCCTATTTCTCCACATCCCCCATCAACAGTATAAAAGCATTCCTATTTCTCCACATCCTCTCCAGCATCTGTTGTCTCCAGATTTTTTAATGATCGCCATGCTAACTGGCGTGAGATGGTATCTCAATGTGGTTTTGATTTGCATTTCTCTAATGACCAGTGATCATGAGCTTTTTCCTATGTTTGTTGGCTGCATAAATGTCTTCTTTTGAAAAGTGTCTGTTCATACCCTTTGCCCACTTTTTGATGGGGTTTTTTCTTGTAAATTTGTTTAAGTTCTTTGTAGATTCTGGATATTAGCCCTTTGTCAGATGGATAGATTGCAAAAATTTTTCCCCATTTTGTTGGTTGCTGGTTCACTCCAATGATTGTTTCTTTTGTTGTGCAGAAGCTCTTAAGTTTAATTAGATCCCATTTGTCAATTTTGGCTTTTGTTGCTGTTGCTTTTGTGTTTCAGGCATGAAGTCCCTGCCTATCTATGCCTGTGTCCTGAATGGTATTGCCTAGGTTTTCTAAAAGACCCAAGAAGTTTTTATGCAGTAGTATAGTAACTTGGCTAAATTTGGTTTATTTCATATTCAGAAATATTTATTTTAAGAGGCACTTACAAAAGCTAAAGGATATGCTTTACTTAATTTGACAAGTCTATTAAGCTTCACTATGTTCGAAATACTATGCCAGACATATACAACATTATTGTTTTTATATCAATGCTTACTGAGTTCCTGTGGAAGGAAAGCATAAAAGATAAATGGCACATTCCCATGAAGTACCTGAAACACAAATAATTAAATGAATTAACTCCAAATAAACTGGACACAAAAACATTAAAGTATAAATTAAATTATATGTATAATTATAATAAGCTTAGTATCAAGTGTTCACGTTGCAGAAAACTAATTACATTTCCAGTATCAAAGTTCTGATATATATTTAAGAGTTGTGCCGGGTGCGGTGGCTCATGCCTGTAATCCCAGCACTTTGGGAGGCTGAGGCGGGTGGATCGTGAGGTCAAGAGATTGAGACCATCTGGTCAACATGGTGAAACTCCTCTCTACTAATACAAAAAAAATTAGCTGGGCATGGTGGTGCGCGCCTGTAATCCCAGCTACTCAGGAGGCTGAGGCAGGAGAATTGCCTGAACCCAGGAGGCAGAGGTTGCGGTGAGCCGAGATCGTGCCATTGCACTCCAGCCTGGGTAACAAGAGCGAAACTCTGTCTCCAAAAAAGAAAAAAAAAAAGAGTTGTTACTTAAGTTATGTCATTTGGAATCTTTCCTACAGCAACATTATTTGAAAGGTAAAATGTTTTATTTGAATAATATCTTGCACTTCAATAGTCAAAAAAAAATGCCACACTTCCATAGTCTTGAAGAAAACAAAAAATCTTAACGTCAAACAGCACTAATGTAAGTTATGCTTTGGCTCAACTGTTGCTTACTGGATTAGGTGAAAAAATCTTACTCTTAACTAATATTAGAGAATTCTATAAAGTAAATCCAGTTCCTTCTAATATGCAAATGTACTTGCTTAATTTGAGAGCATGCCAACCCTCCAATCAAGCTCTGATTGTACTTTTTGTGTGACTGGTGAGATCAAGAGTGCTTCTTAAAAACATGAGGAATAAAGAAAATAGAGCTAAAATGGTAGATTCTCTACTGCAGAGTTAAAACACTAAAATCTTAAAAATTTAAGGATATTAAATGCATAACTAATTTTTAAAATTAAGTAATGTTTTTATCTCAGAAGCATTTCAATTATGAACTTGCCTGTTTCTTGTCTCCTCAAGATTCTTAAATGGCTTAGGAAAGATATTCAGTTAAACCCAGCAGCTTTATTTCCTCACCCTCTCCACTAAAATGACTATAAAGTAATTAAAGTTTATATGCAAGGATAAAGAATATTAGACTGGAAGTTTTGGACAATGGAAAGAGGATAGACAAGTGGTGACTGTCCTAACACAGCAGAATTGAAACCTAATCACGACAAGGTGAAGCCAGCAAGAAGCAAGATGATTTGTATGATGGACTCTAGAAAGGTTTAAGAATTGGAGGTACCAAATATCACAGACAGTAGATTAAAAAAAGGACTGGAAGATGCCTCCCCCAACTCTACTGCCAAGATCCTTTGCCCTCCCCACACGTGACAGGAGGGGACAGAGGTGTCCTGTCCACAGAAAATGAATGGCCAGGATTGCAGACAGAAGGATGGCAGGCACCGTGAAGGCCAGCTGCAAGGAGTGGCAAAGAAATGAAAGCTCATGGCATTAAAAATTCCGAGGGAGAAAAACAATACAAGTCTGGGGACCGAATAATGATTTTCAGGGCCTCAAAAGTGTTTACTTCTCATTGAACTTTTCACAGAAAACTAGTACAGATTAACTAAAACCATTATAAAGTCAGCCTAAAAAGAAGACATGGGAGGCTGGGCGCAGTGGCTCGTGCCTGTAATCCCAGCACTTTGGGAGGCAGAGGAAGGCGGATCACCTGAAGTAAGGAGTTCGAGGCCAGCGTGGCCAACATGGAGAAACCCTGTCTCTACTAAAAATGCAAAAATTAGCCAGGCATGGTGGTGCATGCCTGCAATCCCAGCTACTTGGGAGGCTGAGGCAGAAAAATCACTTTAACCCGGGAAGTGGAGGGTGCAGTGAGCCAAGATTGTACCACTGCACTCCAGCCTGGGAGACAGAGTGAGACTCTGTCTCAAAAATGTGGCATCTATTTATTACTATAGGGGAGAAATAAATTCTGGTACAACTATATGAACCATTTCACCAGGCCAGGATCATGGGCTGTAGGCAGCAAGGTGGAGGAGGGGGACGTCCTGCGGAGGAGCCAACAAGCCTCACAGCACACATGGAAGTCAATCTAATCACAGTGCACTGAGCTGCTCAGTAGGGAACAATATTTCCATCATCATAATAAAAATGGTATATATTAATTAATCCAAAACTTGAGATATAATTATATCAGGGACATGGAGAATTTGTGAATGTGAATGTGTGTATTGGGTTGAGGCGGTGTTGGAAGAAGTATTTCATTTTCCATAATGAAAAGTCAGTGCAGAATTTTAAAAATTATACATATTTTTCATTTAGAAATACGATTGTTAATACGGAAAGAAACATCTAAAAGAAGTGTAAGTAATTGGCTCTGGAAAGCAGAACTTGAGGTGGGAAAGGGAGGGGCAGGGACAACTGCCTTTCATAGTAAGCTTTATAGTATCTTGACTTTTGTGTATGTAACGCTCCAGTAAAAGTTAGGTTCAAAATAAAAACATGAATCACCTTAAAACAAGACTGTGACTGCCACATAAATATTCTGACTTTAGTACATCATTTATTGTTTAATGAAAAAAACCTTAAAATCAGCAAATTAGGCAAACTCATTTCACTATGCTTTAACAGATCAATCTTCAAATCAGTCAAGCAATTTGATTCATACTTTACAATTAAAATAAATAGCTTAGCAACATTTTTAAATCTGGTCAGTGACACATTATATACATGCAACCTAAGTCAGCAATATAATTTTAATAACCAAATTAATTCACAAATTGGCCCTCTAATAAATATGTGTTAAAAAATACTGAATTTCTGTATGATTCATTCTGAGAAGCCCCAGTCGTGACAGCTTTTCTGAATTTAGAAATCAATTGAATTGGCAACTAACATATTCATATTAGAGATAATAGTATATGTCCAAATAGACTGCTTACTAACCACTGATACAGAGAAACAATCTTGTGCCCCCTCTAACTCTAACAGTTGATATCAGAACCACTATAAGCATAATTTACTTCTTTCTTCCCTTACAAGGGCAAAACAAACGCCCTACTATTAAATGAGTACTACTACTAAATGCCTGCTACTAAATGAGACCAGAGCTCCTATAACCACGACTAGCTGCCCTTCCCACTGCCTCTGCTGTTGCCACTCCCTTTCCAACACCCCTTCTTCACCTGCTAGCAGTGGCTGGCACCTACCCACACCTGCACCTGGAGAAGCCTGGGCCTCCTGAGTATCTGTGTTTCTTTATTCTACTCTCATCTGGAGCTCATGCTATAGGAATGCTGGAGTTGCGGAAAATACACTGTAACTTGGGAAGTTCTATGAGAGCAATGATATGTTGATTTTATATTTTAGATATGGTAAGGCAAAATAGAATTTTGTGTACCAGCTTAAAATGCTACACTATCGAAAAATGATTCTCAATTCCAATTGAACTTGTAAATTCCAATTTAACTTTTAAATGCAAGCTAACTAGTAAGTTAGGAAGGGACTCCATAAACCTAATGAAAAAAAAAAAACCCTCCCACAAAACAAATGGTCAGAATGTAAATAGCCACAATTGTAAATAAATATCCAAATGCAGTTGTTTTGATTTTGTACTAATAACTAAAATAGTATTATAATTTTAATTCATTTTATATAACAGTATACCATCCTAATATAGTTTTATTGAGGTCCATTCAAGACCTTTATTTTGTTACTTTTATAGCTAGTCTTTTCTTTCATTACCCCAAACTGAAAACAGACCGTGCACAATATGACTTGGCAATCTAGTTCATTCATTTCCCAGAAAAGGTGAGAAATAAACCTCAAGGCTATTTCAACCCATTTTCTTCCATGCTGCTTTCAGTTTGGTATTTTAATGAAATGAGTAGCATAGAGGGTGATTATACTTACTCCAGTAAAGTAGGAAATAGAAAATGGATTTTTTTCAGTTACTTAATCAGTTTACTAAGGATTTGGGAGAGTCAGACACTTCAAATGAAGTAAAGTACAATAGAACTACACTTCTTTTTTGGCCCACTAAAGCAACATGAATAAATGATCCAATGCTTAAAATTGACCCCTAAACACATAGTTCCTCATCTTTTAGAACTGCAGCAAAAGCTGACTATCAAAAAGGAGCAATAGAAGCACCGTCATCAACGACATCATCTGGTTACAAAAACGGGAAACAGACGCAGCAGTTGTCCGTGTTTCTCATGCAACTAGTATTTTCTGAGAGCCTACTGTGTGCCTGGAGACAGTTCAAAGGTAAATAACACAGATGAGCACTCTACCCATGGAGCTTAATAAGCAAATAAATAAGCAGAATTTAGGCAACGATAAACATGATGAAAAAAATGGATTGATGTGATATTGATGGGAAAAGGTGGCTGTTTCAAACAGGGTCAAGGACTATTTGAGGTATGCTGTTCAAATGCAGATGAAATTGACAAGAAATCAGCCACAATGAAGATAGAGAGGAAGATCTTTCCAGCAGAAGGGAAAGCGACTGAAAAGACTCTAAGGTGAGAACAAACCTGGAGATTTTGAGAAACAGATGAAAGAAAAAGTTGGTGCCGTTAAGTCTTAATGAGCCAGGGGATAAGGGTGAGGATGATGGAGAAGATGGAGGACAAGCAGGCAGAGCCTGTGGACCATGTGAAAAGCCAGGTTGATTTAAAGCGTAAGGGAGCCTGTAATCCCGGCACTTTGGGAGGCCGAGGTAGGTGGATCACTTGAGGTCAGAAGTTCAAGACCAGCCTGGCCAACATGGTGAAACCCTGTCTTTATGAAAAAAATACAAAAATTAGCTGGGTGTGGTGGCGCGTGCCTCTAATCCCAGCTACTCAGGAGGCTGAGGCAGGAGGAATCACTTGAACCTGGGAGGCAGAGGTTATAGTCAGCCAAGATGGTGCCACTGCAGCCCAGCCTGGGTGACAGAGAGAGACCCTGTCTAACAATGAATAAATAAGAATAAAGTGTGATAGAAAGCTATGACCTTATCTACGTTTCTCAAAGACCATTCTGGTTGCTCTGTGGAGCATGGCTTAAGAAGGATGAGCACGGATGCACGAAGACCAGTCAGAAGGCTGGCTATTGCAATAAGTGATGAGAGGCAACAGTGGCTTGGGCAGACGGCAGCAGTGAAATGAAGACAAATATAGGAAAGACACATGCTAAACAATAGAGCAGAGGTTCCCAAACTTTCTTGCTTCATGGCGCCCTTGGTGTCTCAGTAATTTTTTTCATAGCACACATAGGTCTCGTACCCAGCAGTTCCACTTAATAAGTTACATATTACTTAACAGTAATGGTCCATCTATGTCACTATTTTGCTTGAAAATTTAAAATATCGTGTGGTCTCCTGTGAAGGGTTCCCTGTGGCTCCAGGCTGTTTAGTAACCTTAGCTTTAGAGCTAAGACTCGCAAGACAAATGGATGCAAGGAGTACAGACAAAAGAAGAATCAAAGATTCCTGGCTACAGTCCTGGATCTGGGGCCTGAGCAACTAGACGGATAGTAGTGCCACTCGCTGAGATGGGTAGGAATGAGGAAAAAACACAACCCTGAAAAGTGTCATGCCATCTACAAATAAGAAAGCTGAGACAGAATGTTGTCTAAATTACTCAAGATAGCACTAGTGGTCAGAAAAAAGAAAAAATTTGACTCCAGGTCTGTCTAATGCCAGATAAAATAATAATATAATGAAAAGATAAGCTGCTATGGCTTAGTCACATCAGAGTACATTAACTATGATATTTCAGTTAATTCTAACAACACTATTAGATAGGTCTGTCTGACTCCGAAGTTAGCTCTGACATAACTCCCTCTTAGCTGATAAAAAGGGATTGTAAGGGGTGGCAAATAGCAGCTTTGTCCACATAGCCTCAAAAAGAATTATTTTAATGTGAAATGAAGGTCTTGGGGATAAAAGATGAAACTGAACGTTCCATGAATGTCCATAGTTGTTGACATAACAACTAGCTGCTCCTAAAACCAGAGTCACTCTAACTGTCAGCTTTCTTTTCAACCCAGCCCTGAACAGCATATATATGGGGAAAGTTCTAAGCAGAATACTAATTGAATGTTGATTCCTTAGGACAGGTGGCACGACCTCAAAGGCCTAGATGAGGCCAGGTCGTGTGGAGCAACAGGGAATGTAGGGACTGGGAGAGGACACACATCATGTCCAAGAGGCAATGCCATCCCTTGAAATCTGGACTTTAATGTGAAATTTAACAAATTAAAAACTCTGCACTTTCTAAAGAAAGCATGCCTGAGGACTAAATTTGGTCCTTGCAAACAGTCTTAGATAAATGATTACACTTTTGGATAAGCAGCTGAGGGAAGAGACAGGGATGTGAAAGAGGGATCATTAAAAGAATCCAGGAGAAGGCTGTTAATTCTATGCAGGAAACTAAAGTTGAAATTTCACAGTCAAATCTACTTTATAAATTTTCTATATTTTCTGGTACTGAGTGTTTTTTCAAAAATAGAAATAGGAGAACCTTATATTTAGTTCTTTAAAGTTTAGTCTGTCCAGTAAGAAATGATCTTATCAAAATAAATGAAGATGTTCTCGCAAGAAACACTGTTTATTTTTCTCCCTGCCATGAATGGCATGTCATCAGACTATTTGTCTCTGCATGGAGCAGCTTAATAACATTTGAAATCCTGCAATTCTATCAGCCACAGGAAGCATAATCACAAACTTGAACAGAACTCACTAACTTAGATCTTCAGTTGCCCTCAGAAAGAAGGAACCAAGAGATACGATTGAAAAACACTTTATGGACATTTTCAGTGTTGAAACACAAATTAAACTTAAGGCTGGGATTGGTGGCTCACACCTGTTATCCTAACACTTGGAAAGGTAGAGGTGGGATGATAGCTTGAGCCCAGAAGTTTGGGCCCTGCCTGGGTAACACAGCAAGATCCCATTTGCCACAGGAAGGAAAACATAAATAAAATTATGAATACCTATTCAATATTATAAATCATTAGACACGTCATTACAGCCTGTCACTGATTCTAAAGGTCATGGCTAACTTGGCAGCATTTTTGAAAGATCCTCTTCTCAAAGCTTGAATGTTGTGGCTTTCATTTTCCTAAGATCATGTCTGCAGACTAGTTAAGGAAGACTCACATGATCAGAGAGTGATTCATTCCCCTTATACATCATGCCATGACTCTGGCTATGAACAGAATTAAAAAACAGTGGTAACTAGAATCTAGCTGGCTCTCCCTGGAGAACATTGCAAGGGGGGTATTTTTAGTATTCGCATGGTCTTTTAGAGAAAACAGACATTATCTATAGCTATAATAATAAATAGCTATTGAAAGATAACCACTCAGAGTGCTAAAGGAGACCAGAAGGGCAACACTTGCATTGGCCCCTGGGTTCAGGAAGATGACATGTGCCCTGAGTTTGGAAGTCTTTTTTTTTTTTTTTGAGACCAAGTTTCGCTCCTGTTACCCAGGCTGGAGTGCAATGGCGTGATCTCGGCTCACTGCAACCTCCGCCTCCTGGATTCAGGCAATTCTCCTGCCTCAGCCTCCCGAGTAGCTGGGATTACAGGCACGCGCCACCATGCCCAGCTAATTTTTTGTATTTTTAATAGAGACGAGGTTTCACTATGTTGACCAGGATGGTCTTGATCTCTTGACCTCGTGATCCACCTGCCTCGGCCTCCCAAAGTGCTGGGATTATAGGCGTGAGCCACCGCGCCCGGCCTGAGTTTGGAAGTCTTTTAGGGTAATCTAGCTATTTCAGTTAGGAAGAATGGCATGCATGAAGATACTGAAGCTTAGATTAGTTTTAATCATTGCCAGAAGTATAGGAGGTTCCATGTAGCAGGAGGTACATGTAACTCCTTATACCTCATTTGCCTTGTCTTTGTGCCTTACTATAATTCCTGATTTCCAGATCACTGAGGCCCTGGGAAGTTAAGAATCTTGTAGCTTTACATGCCCTGCTTTATATTCCCTTGTGTAGGGCAGTGGTTTGACATGAAGCAGTGCAGAGGTGGACAAAAGCCACAAAGGGCTCTAGACTTTGAACTCTGCTGAAAGCTGTGGGACACATTAAATCATTTATGTCAAGATGAGACATGATTGATTTTGTTTCAGAAAGTTTCGAGGCAGAGATAATGAAGGCTAAATGAGGACGTTGAGATCTAGGGCAGAAAAATCCTCTGTGCATCCTTCTATAGTGTTGTCCAGCCCCCTGCCCTCACACGCTTGGGCTAGAGTAGGTTCACTTTGATCTTTTTCTCCTTGGGAATTAAGAATTGTGACAATTCCAATCAATCTATTGTGCATGCTTGAAGTAGAGGTACCTCCAAAGTTATGGTGGCAGAGATCGACCATATATAAGCAAAGAAGAGGATGTTCCCTAAGAGAAAGAACAAAGAAGGATGCATACGCCCTACAGAAATCAGAGCAAGACACCTCGGGACACAGAGGCTGAGCAAATGACTCTTCAGCTTCTGATTTCAACCCTGTGCCAGGCCTAGCTATATTTCCTGCCTTTAGGCCCTACTTCCTTGTTGTAAACCAACTTAGGTTTTTAAAGTTAGGTTTGAGTGGGATTTTGTTACAAATAATATGAGCTCTGACTAAAGCGAGGCCTGACAGAAAATGGAATGAAGATCATAGGAAGCATACAAGAGATATTAAGGATGCACAACTGAAGGAGATTACAGCTTATTGGATTTGGGTGTGTTCACTCCCAAGGTACGGGCTTGGGCACCCAACTGGTCACATGCATCATTGAGAAGGGGATTACAGGGGGAGGGGCAAAATTGGGAGGGGCAGAATCAACAGAAAATGATAGGGATTCAGTTTTATGCACATTGAGACTGGTGAGAGTCGGATATTCAAAAGTAGAAATGTCCAGCAGTTGAATATACGAGTGTGTATAGAGAGGAGCTATACACAGAGGAGCTATTCAACAGAGAAGGTAAGGTGTGAACCTACATGCCTTGGAGCAGGCCCAGCTCCCAAATCTCTTGAAATTCTTCACGTATTTAAGGATTTGAAGCACGCAGTCATAGGTAACGGACTTCAGTTTTATGCCCCATTGGATTACTTTTTTTTTTTTTCACTGTTTGAAAGTTTTGTTTTATGGTAGTACTTTATGGGAAAAATCCAGTATTATCAACAATTATTGGCCTAATGGGACTGGAATAGGTCTCTGAGTAGAGCTGCAAGCCAAGACCTGGACAGCACCATCATTAAGGTTCAAATTGAGTAGGAAAAGGCATGACAGAGACTTAAGATGAAATGCTGCGGTGAAAGAAAATTTCTTCAGAAAATCCATGGCCAAGTGATGAGACCCTGGATAGTGAACTCATTAAGAGGAATAAATGTAAATCTGGGAAGAGGAAAATAGAACTTCCTCACATCTTTGGAGTAACTCCTATGTGGCTAGCAGTTTGCTGTCTCATTTCATCTTCAAAGCAACCTTTCAAGACAGGTCACAGCATATGCTTTTAAAGATAAGCAAAAGAGACCGTAAGTTCCCTGAAAACGGGCTAAGTCACATTATGTATCTCTGGTCCCTGGCAGAGTGCCTACTTCCTGAGTGACTTAAAACCTGGGCATTTCTACAATGTGACAATAGTCTACCTAGAATCAGCCAGACTGGGGTTACTTTGAAACTCACATATCATTTTGGGGATAAGGTTCTGCTTTGTTGGCACAGAAAGTCTGTTTTCTAGGAAACATCCCTGGACTTCATGCTATTTCAACTCATTAAAAGCATCGCCATTTCTTCTCCTAACCTTTCAGTGAAACATATGAGTCAGAAAAAGGAAGGCGAGGAAATATGCTTTCCTATTTCTAAAGATGTCCCGAGGCACCCAAAACCTTCGTTGCCGATACTTTACAAACCATGGAGATGAATTTCCACTAATTACCACAGAACCTTAAATTCACATCTGATTCAGAAAGCCTGACAAAAGGATTTGACAATCTTTTTTTTTTTTTTTTTTTTTTTTTTTCGTGAGACGGAGTCTCGCTCTTGTTACCCAGGCTGGAGTGCAATGGCGCGATCTCGGCTCACCGCAACCTCCGCCTCCTGGGTTCAGGCAATTCTCCTGCCTCAGTCTCCTGAGTAGCTGGGATTACAGGCACGCGCCACTGTGCCCAACTAATTTTTTGTATTAGTAGAGACGGGGTTTCACCATGTTGACCAGGATGGTCTCGATCTCTTGACCTCGTGATCCACCCGCCTCGGCCTCCCAAAGTGCTGGGATTACAGGCTTGAGCCACCGCGCCCGGCCGGATTTGACAATCTTTTGATGTAAACTACAAGTCATGCCACTTGGGGCATAGTTAGCTACAGATCCCCCACTTTCTAAGGAGGCTTTATTAGATCTTACCGTCCCAAGGTCACTGAGGTCTTTTCTCCTTGACATTAATCTAAGATGAAAAGAACACATCTAATACTGAAGTGAAGAGCACTACTATAGCATGTACAAGCTAGAAGAAAAACACCATCATGATTCCTATATTTTGAAAATAGAGACATGCATAAAAGAAGGGTATATAGCAATTCTGTGTTTCCAGAGGATGCCTCAAATCCTGTATTGAGGAGTATAGGGTAAAGAAGGTGGATGAACGGTGGGATGTTTCTGCTTTCCGCAAACACTCGGGAATTTATAAACCACAGTACACAAGGAGCAGATGGAAAGTGAACATAGATGTTGTTCACTTGGGCCTGAATCATACATGCTATCTCATTTAATCACACTTAGGAGGTATTATAATTCCTGATTTCCAAATCACTGAGGACCTGAGAAGTTATGTAGCTTGTGGAGTTTACACAGACAGTAACTAAGTGTGTTGGGTTTGGATTCAAATCCAGATCTAACACCAAAGGTTGTATTAGTATTTGATACACCATGTTTGTGCCATGTTTCTGCATACAGAACAACCCCATTTAAAGAAATTTTAAAAGATACAACAAAAATCATTTATATGTGTCCTTTTCAATTCCTAGGTAGAATGAATCACTCATTTTCCTGTGTTCCTACAGTTTATTAATTTGGCTTTTATTATGCTGCACTGTAATTATCTGTGTGTCTATATCTTTAGCTATAATACAAATTTCTCAATGATAAAAATTATAGCTTAGAGATCTTTGAATCTACAGCAATGATATAGTAAATACTGGTTGAAGGCATAAATAAATAAATACTTTAATGATGTATTTTACAGATTCCTGTGACAGGAGAAAAATTTGCGAATTATACAAACAAAAAAGATAATATTCAAGAAAATATAGTTTCATCATTTACTAGCACGAATCTCACGAATCTCCAGTTTTTATTGCTTATTTTCTACATGGTTGGCCAGGAATCACTGACCTTTTTTTTTTTTTTTTTACTAAAAATGGATTTGTCATATCCATGAACAGTACTAAGAAGTTCACATCCATATTGTGCTGTTATTTTGACACATATCTGAAGACAGGATTTTTCAGAGATGCTCCTCATGCCTTGCCCCATATGCTCTAGATCCCCCTCTGAATCACCCTGCAGCCATCATGGAAACTCACTATAGAATCTGGCAGTTTCTAGCTCAGCTTTCTTTGTCTCTCTATTTGTCTACATGAGAGCTCTGGCACCATGAGTGATTGCTCAGGGGAGTCTGGAAGGAGTGCCTTTAACATCCTCAGGGATGACACTCAAGTTGAGGGATTCGGGATTGTGGCTAAACGCCCCTGGACTAATTCTGAGCATACTCCACACCGTTCCTCGGAGAGCACTCAGCAGCACTGTGCTCCAGGGGCCTACCGACGTAGCCTGCTTACCAGTGCTCTCTTTACTGCCTCTTCTCCCACGCCTGCCCACTTCCCTTACTCCCTCACTCATCCTCTTGAAATTGTCTCCAAAATATCATCTGCACCCAAGTCCCTGTCTTAGGGCCTGATTTGGGGAGAACCTAAACAGAGACAGGCATGCAATATATACACAGGGAAATGGAAAAATGATTGGAAACATTCTGATGGCTCACTATAAAGGCATTCTGCTCCAAGTCTCCTCTGATAAGAATGCTTTGTTTTGTTTGCTAGGATATGAGTGACCTACCTGCCATCAAAAAGGGTTTTAGACTACAGAGGGAGAAAGTACACCATTTCCCTTATAAACCATGTGCACACGAGTTGAGAAGCTAGTGAAGTTCATAGGGCTTGAGCCTACTCTTACATTATGAAAGCCAAGGAAAGTCTATCACATCAGGTGATACATCTGCTACACAATCTTGGGATAAAGAGGCATTATTATCTGTAACCTAGATTGTCTTTCTTCAAAGACATAATTGGGAAATAAAAATATAGTCTTAACATATAAGAAGCTGAGCCTCTAGGACAATGATCAGCATGTGGTAAGCATTTAATAAACATTCCAAAAATTTTATTGAACATACATTTTTTAGACCAAAATTATTTTTCTACAGTCTGATAACTTTTCATCCAATAAAGTTTTAAAGTATTACTATTTCAAATGTTTTAGCTTCCGTTCTACTTGAAACTCCATTTGTCCTCATTCAAATGCACATTAAAAGTCCATCTACTTCACTTTATAGGTAATTAGACTGAAAGCAATTAACTGGCATGCCCAGAGTCCCATAGTGGAGACAGACCTTGAATCTAATTTTCCTGATTCCTGGGTTAATATTCTTCCCCTCACATGATACTCAGTTTTCAAAAGAGTGAGCCATAAATCCTAACATTTTCCTATTTATTCAATAACTTTCAGCCAATGAACACAAACGAGTACAAATTCACTGATCTGGAAATACGTCGATGAGTAAACATTTTATCTTTCAATAGCTTTTTGGACTAGGGAGGCAGAGAGGGGAAGACTCACTTTAGTGGGCTGCTGATGTAATCATTCATCCTGCCTTGTGGAGGACCTCAGAGAGAGCAAAACCTCATTCCCAGTTCTACAACCCGAAAGCGTACAAACCCTTAATGTTTTCTTTTTTATTTCCTGCAATCTTTATTCTTCTCTACATTTATTACCATCTGGCCATGCATGTTTGGGCCATGTTTTCTGATTGCACGGTATTTTTTTTTTTTAATACCAGGAGTGCTTGTTGAGGATAGAATATGAGAATGGAACAGATCTAGAAATACTGCACTTAGAAAATTAAATTAATTAAATATGATTAATAAGTATAAATGACTCATTCAATCATCAGCCTAGCTCGTCCAGGAACTCTAGATCAGGGTATAAATCAAAGCACTTAGCTAGGAACCAGAAAATTTAAGACTTAGATGAGGTTAATGAGTCTTGAGATGGCTTGATTTTTTCTTGGCACAGAAACAGCCATTTTAGGTTGTTTTTTTTTTTTTTTAAATTTATAACTTGTAACATTTTATCTATTTATTTTATTTTTCCATAAGTTATTGGGGTACAGGTGGCATTTGACTACACAAGTTCTTTAGCAGTTATTTGTGAGATTTTGGTGCACCCATCACCTGAGCAGTATACACTGTACCATATTTGCAGTCTTTTATCCCTTGCCCCTATCCCACTCTTCCCCCCAAGCTCCTCAAAGTCTATTATAGCCTTCTTATACCTTTGTGTCCTCATAGCTTCGCTCCCCCAAATCAGTGAGAACATACGATGTTTGGTTTTCCATTCCTGAGTTATATCACTTAGAATAATAGTCTCCAGTCTCATCCAGGTCACTGGAAATGCTGTTAATTCATTCCTTTCTATGTCTGCATAGTAGTCCATCATATATATCTATACCACAGTTTCTTTATCCACTTGTTGACTGATGGGCATTTGGGTTGGTTCCACAATTTTGCAATTGTGAATTTTGATGCTTTAAACATGTATGTGCAAGTATCTTTTTCAAATAATGACTTCTTTTCCTCTGGGTAGACACCCAGTAGTAGGATTGCTGGATCAAACGCTAGTTCTGCTTTTAATTCTTTGAGGAATCTCCACACTGTTTTCCATGGTGGCTGTACTAGTTTACATTCCCACCAGCAGTGTAGAAGTGTTCCCTGTTCACTGCGTCCACGACAACATCTACTGTTTTTTGATTTTTTGATTATGGTCATTCTTGCTGGAATAAGATAGTATCACGTTGTGGTTTTCATTTGCATTTCCCTGATCATCAGTGATGTTAAGCATTTTTTTCATGTTTGTTGGCCATTTGAATATCTTCTTTTGAGAATTGTCTGGTCATGTCCTGAGCCCACTTTTTTAATGGAATTGTTTGTTTTATTCTTAGTGGTTTGAGTTCATTGTAGATTCTGGATATTAGTCCTTTGTCAGATGTATAGATTGTGAAGACTTTCTCCCATTCTCTGGGTTGTCTCTTTATTAACTCTCAACTATTTATCTTTGTTTTTATTGCATTTGCTTTTGAGTCCTTGATCATGAAATCCTTGCCTAAGCCAATGTCTTGAAGGGTTTTTCCAATGTTATCTTCTAGAATTTTCACATCTTAGGTTTAAGTCCTTAATCCATCTTGAGTTGATTTTTCTATAAGGTGAGAGATGAGGATCCAGTTTCATTCTCCTACATGTGGCTGGCCAATTATCTCAGCACCATTTGTTGATAAACTTTCTCCACTTTATGTTTTTGTTTGTATTGTTGAAGATCAGCTGGATATAAGTATTTGAGTTCATTTCTGGGTTCTCTATTCTGTTCCATTGGTCTATGTGCCTACTTTTATACCAGTACCATGCTGTTTTGGTGACTATGGCCTTATAGTATAGTTTGAAATCAGGTAGGGTTATGCCTCCAGATTTGTTCTTTTTCCTTAGTCTTGCTTTGCCTATGATGCAAGCTCTTTTTTGGTTCCATATGAATTTTAGAATTTTTTTTTCTAATTCTGTAAAGAATGATAGTGGTAGTCTAATAAGGACAGTGTTGAATTTGTAGACTGCTTTTGGCAGTATGATCATGTTCACAATATTGATTCTCCCCATCCATGAGTATGGGATGTGTTTTCATTTGTTTTTGTCATCTATGATTTCTTTCTTCAGTGTTTTGCAGTTTTCCTTCCTAGAAGTCTATCAATTCCTTTGTTAGGTATATTTCTAAGTATTTTATTTTATTTTGAAGCTATTGTAAAAGGGGTTGGGTTCTTGATTTGATTCTCTTCTTGGTAGCTGTTGGTATACAGAAGAGAGACTGATTCTTGTATGTTAATCTTGTATCAGAAAACTTTGCTGAATTCTTTTATGGGTTCTTGAAGCTTTCTAGAGGAGTCCTTGGGGTTTTTAAGGTAAATGATCATATTGTCAGCAAACAGTGACAGTTTGTCTTCCTCTTTACCAATATGGATGTTCTTTATTTCTTTCTCTCGTCTGATTGCTGTGGCTAGGACTTCCAGTACTGTGTTGAAGAGGAGTGGTGACAGCAGGCATCCGTGTCTTGTTCCTGTTCTTAGAGGAATGCTTTCAACTTTTCCCCATTCAATATTATGTTAGGTGTGTGTTTCTCATAGATGACTTTTATTACATTAAGGTATGTCCCTTGTATGCCAATTTTGCTGAGAGTTTTAATCATAAAGGGATGCTGGATTTTGTCAAATGCTTTTTCTGTATCTATTGGAATGATCATGTGATTTTTGCTTTTAATTCTGTTTATGTGGTGTGTCACATTTATTGACTTCCATATGTTAAACCATACCTGCATCCCTGGTATGAAACCCACTTGATCATAGTGAATTATCTTTTTGATATGTTGTTGGATTTGGTTAGCTAGTATTTTGTTAAGGATTTTAGCATCTATGTTCATCAAGGATATTGGTCTGTAGTTTTCTGTTTTGGTTATGTCCTTTCCTGGTTTTGGTATTAGGGTGATGCTGGCTTCATAGAATGAATTAGGGAGGGTGCCTTCTTTCTCCATCTGGTGGTATAATGTCAAAAGCATGGTACCAATTCTTCTTTGAATGTCTGGTAGAATTCTGCTGTGAATCTGCCTAGTCCTGGACATTTTTGTTGGTAATTTTTAACATATCATTTCAGCCTCACTGCTTGTTATTGGTCTGTTCAGGGTATCTAATTCTTCCTGATTTAAGCTAGGAGGGTTGTATTTTTTCAGGAATTTATCCATCTCTTCTAGGTTTGCTAGTTTATGTGCATAAAGCTGTTCATTGTAGTCTTGAACGATCTTTTGTATTTCAGTGGTGTCAGTTGTAATATCTCCTGTTTCATTACTCAGTGAGGTTATTTAGATTTTCCCTCTTCTTTTCTTGGTTAATCTTGCTAATGGTCTATCAATTTTACTTATCTTTCAAAGAACCAGCTTTCTGTTTCATTAATCTTTTGTATTTTTTGTTTGTTTGTTTGTTTCAATTTCATTTAGTTCTGCTCTGATCTTGGTTATTTCCTTTCTTCTGTTGGGGTTGAGTCTGGTTTGTTCTTGTTTCTCTAGTTCCTTGAGGTGTGACCTTATATTATCTGTTTGTGCTTTTTCAGACTTTTTGATGTAGGCATTTAGGGCCATGAACTTCCTCTTAGCATCGCTTTTGCTGTACCCCAGGTTTTGATAGGTTGTGTCATTATTATCACTCAGTTTGAAACTTTTTAAAATTTCCATCTTGATTTCATTTTTGATTCAATGCTTATTCAGGAGCAGGTTATTTAATTTCCATGTATTTGCATGGCTTTGAAAGTTCCTTTTGGAGTTGATTTCCAGTTTTATTCCACTGTGATCTGAGAGAGTGCTTGATATAATTTCAATTTTCTAAAACATATTTAGGTTGTTTTATGTCCTATCATATGCTCTATCTTGGAGAACGTTTCATGCACTGTTGAATAGAATGTGTGTCCTGCAGTTGTTGGATGAAACAGTCTATATATATCTGTTAAGTCCATTTGTTCCAAGGTATAGTTTAAATCCATTGTTTCTTTGTGGATTTTGTCTTGAGGACCTGTCTAGTGCTGTCAGTGGAGTACCGAATTCTCCCACTATTATTGTGTTGCTGTCTATTGATATCTTAGGTCTACTAGCAATTGTTTTATAAATTGGGATCTCCAGTGTTAGGTGCATATATGTTTAAGATTGTGATATTTTCCTGTTGGACAGGGCCTTTTACCAGTATATACTGTCCCTCTTTGTCTCTTTTAATCGATGTTGCTCTAAAGTTTGTTTTGTTTGATAAAAGAATAGCCACCTCTGCTTGCTTTTGGTGTCCATTTACATGAAATGCCTTTCTCCACCCCTTTAAGTTTATGTGAGTCCTTATGTGTTAGGTGAATGTTCTGAAGGTGGGAGATGGTTGGTGAGTTCTTAACCATTTTGCGGTTCTGTATCTTTTAAGTGGAGCATTTAAGCCATTTACGTTCAATGTTTGTATCGAAACGTGAGGTACTGCTGCTTTCACTGTGCTCTTTCTTGCCTGTGTACTTTTGTTTTTGTTTTTGCTTTTTAACTTGTATTTTTGTTTTATAGGCCCTATGTGATTTATGCTTTAAAGAGTTTCTGTTTTGATGTGTTTTCAGGATTTGTTTCAAGATTTACAGCTTCTTTTAGCAATTCTTGTAGTGGTAGTTTGGTAATGGCAAATTCTTTCAGCATTTGTTTGTCTGAAAGCGACTGTATCTTTCCTTCATATATGATGCTTAGTTTCTCTGGAAACAAAATTCTTGGCCGATAATTGTTTTGCTTGAGGAGGCTGAACATAGGTCCTCAATCCCTTCTAGCTGGTAAGGCTTCTGCTGAGAAATCTGCTGCTAATCTGATAGGTTTTCTTTTATAGGTTACCTGGTGCTTCTGAGCCCCAGCTCTTAAAATTCTTTGCTTGGTCTTAACTTTGGATACACTGATAACAATGTGCCCAGGTGAGGATCTTTCTGCAATGAATTTCCCAGGGGCTCTTTGGGCTTCTCATATTTGCATGTCTAGGTCTCTCGCAAGGCTGGGGATGTTTTGCTTGATTATTCCTCAAAATATGTTTTCCAAGCTTTTAGAATTCTATTCTCAGGTACACTGATTATTTTTAGGTTTGGTCATTTAACATAATCCCAGACTTCCTGGAGGCTTTGTTCACATTTCTTATTCTTTTCCCTTTGTCTTTGTTGGATTGGGTTAATTCGAAGACCTTGTCATTGAGCTCTGAATTTTTTTTTTCTACTTGTTCAATTCTATTGCTGAGACTTACCAGAGCATTTCACATTTCTAGAAGTATGTCCAAAGTTTCCTGAATGTTTAATCCTTTTTTATTTAAGCTATCTATTCCCATGAATATTTCTCCCTTCACTTCTTGTATCATTTTTGGATTTCCTTGCATTGGGCTTCACCTTTCTCTGGTCCCTCCCTGATTAGCTTAACAACTAACCTCCTGAATTCTTTTTCAGACAAATCGGGGATTTCTTCTTGGTTTAGATCCACTGCTGTGAACTAGTATGATTTTCGGGGGTGTTGAAGAGCCTTGTTTTGTTATATTACAAGGGTTGGTTTTCTGGTTCCTTCTTCTTTGGGTAGGCTCTGTCCGAGGGAAGGTCTAGGGCTGAAGGCTGTTGTTCATTCTTTTGTTCCATGGAGTGTTTGTTCCTTTGATACAGTACTCTCCCCCTTTTCTTACGGATGTGGCTTCCTGTGAGCTGAACACCAGTGATTGTTGCCTCTCTTCTGGGTCTAGCCACCCAGTGAGTCTACCCAGCTCCAGGCTAGTACTGGGGGTTGTCTGCACAGAGTCCTGTGATGTGAACCATCTATGGGTCTCTCAGCTGTGGATACCAGCGCCTGTTCTGGTGGAGGTTGCGGCAGGGGGTTGGAGGGGTGTAATGAACTCCATGAGGGTTCTAAATTTTGGTGGTTTAAAGCTCTATTTTTGTGCTGGTTGGCCTCCTACCGTTGGGTGGAGCTTTCCAGAAAGCATCAGCTGTAGTAGTGTGGAGAGGGATGGGCAGTGGGTGGGGCCCTAGAAGTCCCAAGATTGTATATCCTTTGTCTTCCACTACCAGGGTGAGTAGGGAGGACCATCAGGTGGGGATGGTGCTACGCGTGTCAGAGCTCAGACTCTCCTTGGGTGGGTTTTGCTGTGGCTGCTGTGGGGGTTGGAAGTGAGCTTCCCAGGTACTGGAGTTGTGTACTTAGGAGATTATGGCTGCCTCTGCTGAGTCATGCAGGTTGTTAGGGAAGTGGGGGAAAGCTGGCAGTCAAAGGCCTTACCTAGCTCTCACTCAAGCGAAGGGTCGGTCTCACTCCCACTGTGTCCCCCTCAACAGCCCCAAGTCTGTTTCCAGGAGGAGGGTGAGATGGGCTTGAAAATTTGCCCGAGGCTTTCTACCTCCCAGCTGTGAAAGAAAAGGGCTTTAGTTCTTCCCCCTGCCTATGAAGTCTGCATGCCCGCTTCACGTCCTCCCCCTAGTTCTGGCCAGGAGGTTCCTTGCCCCATTCAAATTGTTACAAAGTTCAGTCAGAGAATTCCTTTCCTCTGTGGAGTTTTATCCCCTGCTCCTCTGGCCACCCTCTGGATGGACTGTTGTGGTGCCAGGCAGGAATGGGCAGCCTGGGATCCAGTGAGCTCCCAGGGCCTTTCTGCTGCTTCCTCTATCCCCATATTTTGCTTGGCTTTCTAACTTGACTCAGCTCCAGGTAGAGTCGGAAACTTCTCCTACAAACAGACTTTCAGCTTCTCCAGTGGGGGGTGTGTATTCCCATTTTAGGTTTAATCTTTGGACGGTATTGAATTTCACAAACTTTGATTGCTTACTGTGTACCTTATCCCCAGACAAGCTTTTAATAGTCAGACTTTTTAATTCCAGGTGCTCTACAATTAAAGGGTGGCCCATGTGATCTGGCATCAGAAAACTGGGCTCCACCCTTAGCTCTAAAACTTATTAGCTGTGTCATGGTGGACAAGTCACTTAGTTCATTAAGCCTCAGCTTCTTTAGCTAGAGCGTAAACAGAAGAGCTGCCCTGCTTACTTACAGGATGTTTATGAAGATTAAGAGAGATACTATCTACAAAAATATTTCAGAGTGTTAAATACATAAAGCAGTAAAAAATGTTTATTATTTTCATGACCATAACAAATACACCATTGGAGGGGCTCAAAGCAGTTCTGTCCTGCTTTTTACCTTTTCTGTTAGTATTTATTGAGTTAACACATACTAGAGTAGCACCTGGGATTTAATGACTGCTATTAACATTATTATTACCAGGGCATATTTTCTAAAGGCTTTCACTCTCTCTTGTAAATAAAGTGAAAGAAGTGATGTCCTGGAAGTTAAAGTAAAGCGGTTCTGAAAGCAAGAATATCTGCCCACACACAATGGGATAACTTACTCTCCACTCTCACTGTGAGTTAATAAAAGACAGAAGAGTAAGAAGAGAAGATAAAGCTGGCAATATAACTCTGCTAGAAGAGTGGCTTAAAAGACTGAATGCCCCCAAAGAAGTTTCCCCCACAATTCTCTTTATCCAAAGCAAACTCAAAAACTTAAAATTCTGAATTTTCGTTTCCACTTTACTACTATTTTTCTTTGTAACCTTAAAAGAGAGTCATTTAAGCACCTGGTCTTCTCAGGTAAAAATCTGGTATCTTTCATTCATCCAAGACAGACTGATTATCTGTTTATCAGAATATAACAAAATATAGTTTGTTATAAGTTCCTCAAAAAAGAAAGATATTATCAAACCCACATTTTCTCACTACCTACTTACACCTTCCTCCTCCAAACATGAACACATGTATTTTGGTTGTGGTAATGAAAATGTGGAAATTATTAAGTTATGAAAGTCATATTATAAAAGAATCGCCTCATCTAAAAGTTAAATATAATGTCTGAAATACGTAATGTTTTCAAGACCTTACAAGTTCTCCATTCAGTAGGGTAGAGAATGAGAATGTATATAGGTTGGGATATAAAGAAATATAAGTTATCATACAAATAAAAAATACATATCTGTATCTATGATATACTATCTATAGACAAATATGGTAAAGGAAAAGAAAATTAGATATTTCAAGAAGAAAATCTATTTTGTTGAATGAGACAGAATAGTAAATAGGTCAAGGGAAGCGGAATAAAGGATTCTTTGAGGGAGAAGAGAAAAAACTAAAATGGTAAGATTATATAATACAACTGTGAGGATGATTTATCTTTTAATATAACCTTTAATATTATCTTTCCATGTAATCTTACTATAAACTCTTCTTGGTGAGAAATAGAAGTCAAAATAGCTCATATTTCAGTTTACACAGACTTTGAGGTGAAAGAATTTTTAAAAACATATTTCAACTTCTACACATTATTAGGATTGAACTAAAATAAAGAAAAGCATTACCTGCTTTACTTCCCACTTAGAAGAAGGTGGAAAAAAAGAGTAAAATTTTATATACATAAACATATGTGTTATATGTAATAAAATGTCCTTGGAAAATATATTCTGAATTAACAAAGTAACAAAATAAAAGAAGGCATAATTAAAATTTCTACTAAAAAACACAAAAAGTAACTTCTTACACTCTAATAGATTATTTTAAATCAGAAACAAAGTTTATGGTAGTATTTACTTAATCTTGAGAATAACAGAAAAAGATACACAAATATACATACAGAAATGAGAACTAGAGACAGCAGGAGAAAACACATTACATTAAAGTCCCAGATTAGTCATTTTTCATGCAGACAGTAAACAGTAGTACAGTCTATCATAATGACATTGACTTACACTAAATTTTATGGGCTTATAATATGAATGTCTGAAATTACATACTGTGAATAAACAACAGTTATTCAGCATAGGTATCATATTATTTTAATGTCTAACCCTCTAAACTCTAGACATGAACATCGTACTAATTTATTCAGGGAGCTGATTAGCTATTTCACATCATGTAGACACAGTCTAAGTTCAGCTATCATTTACTTTATTTTATTCTTCCTGTTTTCCAGGATTGATAATCAAATGCATGCAAAAGCTCTATGACAACACCACCTATATCATGTGCAGTTTATGATGAGCAAAGTACATCTATCATAAATCTTAGAGAAGATGAGGATCCTTCTATCGTTTGATCTTTATGAAAAAAAGTGAGGCTTTGGAGAAATGAATGCTTTATTAATATTTGAAGCATCAATCAGCTCAATTTATACTAGTTACTGCTTATGGATTATGACAATCATTTCACCTAGGAACACACTGGCCCCAGTCACTACCCATAAACTAGAGGTGGCTCTGTTTGTGATACCTGCTTTAAATGAAAACAAAAAAAGTACAAGAAAAATACTTTCAGAAACAGAACACATATTAGGTTGGTCAACTAAAGAATTCACATAGGATTATTACTGCATTTAATTATTTGATGCTTGGTTCTGGCCTAGCTGCAATTCTATACTTCCACCAGACTGCAAAAGGTGAACACATCTCAGGACAAGTCATGATGTGCCAAATCCAGAGAACAAACAAGCAAACGTGCTTGGCACCAGACCAACAAATGGGCCTTAACAGAGTTGGTAAAGGTGAAGAAAAATAAAACTTAACGTCAGAGAGAAGGAGGAGAGAACAAAATATTAAAAATGTAGACTCAAAAGTTAAAGTCTAATGGAGATTATGATTAAAGTCAAATCCACAAAGTGTGTGAATGTATAGAACATGGAGTTTCTTAACTAATCTTGATTTAATCTACTGGCTCATTGGGTCCAAATCCTTATTTTTTAAAAAATATGTTAATCAACTCACTCTTCTCAAATTATCATGAAATAATTCATCCTATCTCAAGTAATTTAAAAAAATCAAGAGTCTCAAATACAAATGGTTTACCAGAGAAAATTTAATTTTACATAATTTGTATTTTCTTAATGAAAAAATTCAATCAACAGGCAGGGCGTGCGGAGGACTTCTAAGATGTGGCAGCTTTTAATCTAACAATATGTGCCTTGGGGTACCTCATAACCTTCTCTAAACTGCATTTTATTATTTAGGATCTTAAAAGTCTACTCTGTGGAGTATTTGAAGAGTCCTGTATGGTGCTTATCATAATTTGAAATCTTCTGTTTAACTGTGAGTTTATTTAATATGTGTTCCTCAACCAGCCTGTACATCCATGAGGACAAGAGCCAGATCTACTTCAGTTACTGCTGTAGGTCTAGTGCAGTAGAAGCCCTACAAAATGGGTTTGATACTGAATGAGGGAAACTTAGTAGGGCCGCTACTATTTAGTCCTTCCCACCCCCAGCACACATACAGCTTTGGGAATTACTCTTCAAATTAGAAAACAGGGAACTTTTCTATATTTTCCACTCTCCTTCCCACTCAATCTCCCCTCTACCATACTCTGGTTATAATAAATATACATCTCCTAATGTCCGTATCACATTGCAATGTAGTGGACTGCACCAAAAAGAAATGAATTAGTTATCTGTGTGCCCACAGTCTCTGGCAATGCCAGGTGATTTCCTTCTATTTTACTTTCCAACCAACATCATGAAATGCTTTAGAAAAAAAAATGACATATTTAAGCTCAGCATACAAAGAAGCATTGGATGGTGTAAAAGAGAAGTCATATGGAATCAAATAAAGCCAATAACAATAACAAACAAAATAAATCACCTCTTTTTAGAAAGTTACAAATTACAGGAATTAAAAAATTATAAAGTTAGTATCTCCCAAAAGGATAATCCATACATTTAATCAGAACAAATCACTGAGTCTACTTTTTCTTTCATGTAAAATAATCCTTTCACAATCTTTTCAGTAAAAGCCAGAAAGAAATACATACATGATGGTGTTAATGCCTGAGAGCTGTTGGAACATTTGTAGGCCACAACCCACAATTAAAGCTCGGCGAGTTGGGGGATAACTCAGCATTCTGCAGATCACAGGTCCAGCTTTTTTAAAAAAGAAAGAAAAAAAGGATACATCTATTATTTTTAGCTCTCATAGTAATTATTCCCAATAGAATAAATTTTCCCAAAGCTTCATGATATCAACATGACTAGGCATTTTGAATCTGAACAACTCTATTTTTACAGAAATCTGGGTGCAATGTTTTATGTTGCAAACACATAGTGCATTTTTGTTTTTGTATGAACCATAAAAGTGACAAGAGAGAATTTAAGTTTAAGCAATTTATGGGTACTAGGAAGACCTATGTAACTAAAACTGTCAAATTATTCTTCCTTAAATTCCTGCAAGCTCTAGCGATTAATCACTTTCTTTGTTCTTCAACTTTCTTGCCAATTAAGTATTATTTAAAATCCATCCATGTGGGACTACTTAAAAGTCACTAGCAAAATTGCTTTAATCAACCAAAAGAAAAGTATTCATTACAAACAATTAAACAAAGAACAAAATTCATTTTATTTTACTAAAGTTACAGAATTTGGGCATGATGTCAGCCTCGGTAAAAGCTACAATGGAGATTATTAGTAAAAGTTACCAAAAAGTTAGTAAAAGAAAAACAATAAAAAATACCTATTATCTACCAATGTGTGTGTGTGTGTGTGTGTGTGTGTGTGTGTGTGTATTTCTAAATTTTGAATAGTCCCCTAAGAGGCAATCAATGGTTATTTTAAAACATAAATCGACTTTCAAAATGGCAGAGATGCCTTGGTCTTTATCAGAACTCTGGATCAGTTCTGGAAAGCTGTAGATCTGAACCACTGAATACTTAAGTAAGGTTATTAACCTTATTGATGCCTGTTGTCAGGGTATAATTACTAAAAGTTGCCCTTCCAGCCTCTAAAGTGTTCCAGTTACAGTGTCGCCTTAGCTTTAAGAGTCATTCTAGATGGTGTCCTTATGCAGCTAGAGTCCCAGGACCTATGTTATTCCTACTGTTAGAAGAGATGGCCTGGGATCATTGTGATGCTGATTGCTTAATTAGAGGTATTTTTCCTGAAGTCCAAGTTCTGTTAATGAACCCTAAGCCAAATCTAGTAAACTTAAATCCAAAGAAGTCTCACTATTTCAGGATCTTTTGAAAATCTAATACTCAATTCACAAAAATGAAATAGAGTATGTTGTCTCATCAATAAAATTTAGTATGGGATGACAAGACAGGGCATTAGTTAGAACTAAGTATTATAGGGGTGAGAATATTCTACTCCTACATGGATGTAAGTATAATCATAAAACTTGGGTTATTGCAAATGATTTTCTTTCTAAGTGGCAAAAGAGGACACAGATTAGTTCAGAAAACTGTTGATGGCCATTCAAAGCTAAATGTAATGATAATCCATTTAGAAAGCGGGCTGAGGGTATTATAAATGTCAAATTGCCTTAGATTCTAGCAAAGCAGTATTAAAGCCTAATATATCAGAATGACTGTGTGAAACAGGTGGATTTTGAGAGTTTGATTGTAACAATGCTGAAATATATCTGGATCAGCTGCCCGAAAGATAGGCAGACTCATCTGTAAATACAGATACCTACAAGTGAGCCACAAAATAAGCAATGCACTGCCTTTTTCCATTAATCAAAACTGTCAAATAAAAATAATATCATTTACCTTGTATACCGAGAATATTTTTTCTTAAATGACAACAAAACAAAAACAAAAGCCCTTTCTCAGAGGAGAAATTAGTCTTTCCTCCTGCAAGAAGTCTATTATAATCTTTGGAGAGCTGCATCTACTTTCACTGTTAAACTGTCTCGTGAGTTGATGGTCAGGTTAGGTAATAATGATTTTGGAGGACAGAAATACAGAATATTTTGATAAATTGCAACCAAAGTTTGACTTGCCATAAAAACAAGAGATAAACTATTGCATAAACATCACATATTTATTTCCTAGTTTTTAAAAATCTGGATTTTATATTTCCTCTTGATTTGGATTTCCTGTTAAAAATAAACGATGATAGTTCCTTTATTAGACTGGATTTTTTAATGGATAAATTTTGTTCCTAGCAGCTGCACATCTGATTATGCATAAACAAAATTAAAGAATTTCCTTTCATTAAAATTATAAACCTAGCTTTATTAGGCAGTAAAACTTTCTTTACAAATGAAAACCATCATTAATCTTTATATCACAGAATCTATGAGGCAGAAGAAAAATACCAAGTATATTAATTGGCTGAATGTTCATAAGTGAAAATTTAAAATGTCATGCTCTGCTTAAGACATTTCTTTTGCTTTTGTAATTAAAAATGTTTTGTGCATACAAACATTTCACATTTAATTTTCTTTTAAATGTTTATCCTTAAAACCAGAAATTCTCACATAAAAAAACTAAAACCTTTAACCAACTAGATTAGAAATAAAAGACCTAAAATATACAACACATAATAAAGCAGTAGATTCAAGATCCCACAGTGAGCTCATCCCTCTTTCTTCGTTCTGAACACCTCATACCACTAAGTTGCTAAGTAACTTGCACAAGGTTGCCCAGGTGGCAGAGGCTCTGGCAACAAGGACGAAAAACACAGTCCCACAAGGGCAGCTGCTTTTGTGGACAGGTTGTCCGTGAACCTAGCCTACACAAGGTTTTCTGAGTATGATCAAAAATGCACTAAAAGCCAGTTTGTACAAAATCCCAGCTCTTGACTTTCACATCCAGCTTTCCCTTTCTACATGAGTCAACTACCAAGCCATACAAAAATGCATGAAACAACTGTTCTCATGCTAATGGATAACAGGCAATGACGCAAAGTGATTCCTGAGATTTGGGAAACAAATGAGGTGAACTCTATTAATTGTCCCAGCTCAATATCTTAAAAAAGTTTCCAGGCTGCCTCACAGGGCGGGAAAACCAGGCAAACCTTGGTGTTTCCTTGAGTTGAAAAGATGCAGCTCAGAAGGGATGCCAAGGGTGCTAGAGTTCAGATGGCAGATGTCCAGGGAGGACAGATTCAGAGAGGGAAGAGGAGAGCTCCGGAGATCTTCGGGGTTACCCCTGAGTATTCAGTTGAGTACTGATCAGTGGAGGTGTGTGAGGAAACAACGCAAGGCAGGGAAAGAGCTACTGGAAAAGATGAGGGAAATCAATCCCAGGAGCTCATGTGGGGCTGGGGACAGTGCCTGTTCTGACCAATCAGAGTGAAGAACCTGAAGCATAGATAGGAAGCCGTGTTCAGAAGGGATACACCTTAGTAATGGTGTAAGTTTAGTCCTAGATTAAACATTGCTTGAATGCCATCTAAAATAGCATAAAAGCAAGACTCAACTGCTTCCCAGCAGCTTAATAGTATCCCAGAACAAAACTCAACAATGAGATAAAATTTTATAATGTGGACATATAATAAAAAATAACTAGGTATGCCCAAAGACAGGAAAATACAATCTGTAAAGATAAACGAACCAATTCATCAAGAGAATATATATAACAACCCTAAACGTTAATGTACTTAAGACCTTCCAAATATTAATACTTGAAACAAAAACTGACACACCAGCAAAGGGAAATTGAAAAACCCACAATTGTACTCTCATATTTCATCACTTCTTTCCCAGTAACTCATAAAACAAGTAGCCTAAAAATCAGCAAGGATAGAGAAGCCTCCAACAACACTATCAACAAACTTGACCTAATAAGTGACATTTAAACCATAGTCTACCAAATAAGAGCAGGACACGCATCCTTAAATTGTATGGCCAATGTCTTAGAATATTTACCCAAGGTAGATTATATTCTGAGCTCTAAACTAGTCTCAACTAACTTAAAAGTATACAAGTCATATTAAAAATATCCTGAACCTAATAAACTAGATAAAGAAAATGTGGCACATATACACCATGGAATACTATGCAGCCATAAAAACAGATGAGTTCATGTTCTTTGCAGGGACGTGGATGAATCTGGAAACCATCATTCTCAGCAAACTGACACAAGAACAGAAAACCAAACACCACATGTTCTCACTCATAAGTGGGTGTTGAACAATGAGAACACATGGACACAGGGAGGGGAGCATCACACACCAGGGCGTGCTGGGGGTTTGGGGGGCCAGGGGAGGAATAGCAGGGGGTGGGGGAATTGGGGAGGGATAACATTAAGAGAAATACCTGGAGAAAGATGGCCGCTTAGGAGGAACTCGGGAATGCAGCTCCGAGAGAAAGCACAGAGGGTGAGTGGACGCCGTATTTCCAGACTGATTTTTACTGCCCACAGACCAGGAGATTCACACGCAGAGAAGCCACACGGGTCGCCAGCGCTGCTGGCGCCGCTGGCTTGAACGGCGCAGCCGCTGGGCCGGCACCCTGAGGCAACGGCTCACTGTATAAAGTGAGAGAGTCTGAGTCCCCTATAAGCCAGCAAGGGGAGCTGAAACGGGGAGCCAGGCCAGCGCCACGAATCTCAGAGCCGCGGCTTTAGCCAACGCAGCGGCTCCGGAGGCAGATCAGATGAGACGGTGTCCCCTCTTACCCAGCAAGAAGACCTGAAACACAACTGAAACCGGGACGGTCCAGCTCTGTGGAGGAGGGGCGTTCTCCATAGGCACCCTGCTGTTCTCTACCAAGGCAATCCGCCACTACAGAGACTCTGTCACTACAGGGGCGGGCCAACATAGCGGAAGCAGTTCTAACTACACCCAGAAGTTCACACGGAAGCTGGGTGGAGCCCACAGCAGCTTAGCGAAGCCTCTGCAACCTGAGTGAGACTAGGCTGCCACCTTGTGGGCAGGGAAAACAGCAACCGCACAGGGGAACATAATAAAACAGTAACTCCCTGGGACAGAACACCTCGGGGGAAGAGCAGGGGGTTTATGAGTTCTGCCACAGCAGACTTAAAATTACCAAAATCAGAAAGACAACAACTACAAAGTCAACAGGTGGATAAATCCACAAAGATGGGAAGAAACCAGCGCAAAAAGGATGAAAACACCCAAAACCAGAACACTTCTCCTCCTACAAGGGATCACAACTCCTCACCAGCAAGGGAACAAGACTGGACGGAGAATGAGTGTGATGAAATGACAGAATCAGCTTTCAGAAAGTGGATAATAAGAAACTTCCGTGAGCTAAAAGAACATGTTCTAACCCAATGCAAAGAAACTAAGAACCTTGAAAAAAGACTTGACAAAATGCTAACAAGAATGGACAACTTAGAGAGGAATATGAGCGAATTGATGGAGCTGAAAAACACAACACGAGAACTTCGTGAAGCATGCACAAGTTTCAACAGCCGAATTGACCAAGCAGAAGAAAGGATATCAGAGGTCGAAGATCAACTCAATGAAATAAAACGAGAAGGCAAGATTAGAGAAAACAGGGTAAAAAGGAATGAACAAAGTCAACAAGAAATATGGGACTATGTGAAAAGACCTAATCTACGTTTGATAGGTGTACCTGAATGTGACGAAGAGAATGCATCCAAGCTGGAAAATACTCTTCAGGATATTATCCAGGAAAACTTCCCCAACCTAACAAGGCAGGCCGAGATTCAAGTCCAGGAAATACAGAGAACACCACAAAGATACTCCTCTAGAAGAGCAACCCCAAGACACATAATCATCAGATTCACCAGGGTTGAAATGAAGGAGAAAATACTAAGGGCAGCCAGAGAGAAAGGTCGGGTTACCCACAAAGGGAAGCCCATCAGACTCACTGCAGATCTCTCAGCAGAAACCCTACAGGCCAGAAGAGAGTGGGGGCCGATATTCAACATCCTTAAGGAAAAGAACTTTCAACCCAGAATTTCGTATCCAGCCAAACTAAGCTTCATAAGTGAAGGAAAAATAAAATCCTTTGTGAACAAGCAAGAACTCAGAGAGTTCATCACCACCAGACCAGCTCTACAAGAGCTCCTGAAGGAGACACTACACATAGAAAAGAACAACCAGTACCAGCCACTCCAAAAACACACGAAAAGGTAAAGAGCATCAACACAATGAAGAATCTGCATCAACCAAAGGGCAAAACAGCCACCTAGCACCAAAATGACAGGATTGAATTCACACATAACAATATTAACCCTAAATGTAAACGGACTAAATGCCCCAATCAAAAGACACAGACTGGCAAATTGGATAAAAAGCCAAAACCCATCAGTGTGCTGTATCCAGGAAACCCATCTCGCATGCAAGGATACACAAAGGCTCAAAATAAAGGGATGGAGGAAGATTTACCAAGCAAATGGAGAGCAAAAAAAAGCAGGAGTTGCAATTCTCATCTCTGATAAAATAGACTTTAAAGCAACAAAGATCAAAAGAGACAAAGAAGGACATTACATAATGGTAAAAGGATCAATGCAGCAAGAAGAGCTAACGATCCTAAATATATATGCACCTAATACAGGAGCACCCAGATACATAAGGCAAGTTCTTAAAGACTTACAAAGAGACTTAGACTCCCACACAATAATAGTGGGAGACTTCAACACACCACTGTCAATATTAGACAGATCAACGAGACAGAAAATTAACAAGGATATCCAGGACTTGAACTCAGACCTGGAACAAGCAAACCTAATAGACATTTACAGAACTCTCCACCCCAAATCCACAGAATATACATTCTTCTCAGCACCACATCACACCTACTCTAAAATTGACCACATAATTGGAAGTAAATCACTCCTCAGCAAATGCAAAAGAACGGAAACCATAACAAACAGTCTCTCAGACCACAGTGCAATCAAGTTAGAACTCAGAATTCAGAAACCAACCCAGAACCACACAGCCTCATGGAAAATGAACAACTTTCTCCTGAATGTTGACTGGATAAACAATGAAATGAAGGCAGAAATAAAGACGTTCTTCGAAACCAACGAGAATGAAGACACCACATACCAGAATCTCTGGGACACATTTAAAGCAGTCTCTAGAGGAAAATATATAGCAATAAGTGCCCACATGAGAAGAAAGGAGAGATCTAAAATTGACACCCTATCGTCAAAATTGAAAGAGCTAGAGGAGCAAGATCAAAAAAACTCAAAACCTAGCAGAAGACAAGAAATAACTAAGATCAAAGCAGAATTGAAGGAGATAGAGACACGAAAAACCCTTCAAAAAATCAATAAATCCAGGAGCTGGTTTTTTGAAAAGATCAACAAAATAGACAGACCACTAGCCAGACTAATAAAAAAGAAAAGAGAGAATAACCAAATAGATGCAATAAAAAATGACAAAGGGGATATCACCACAGATTCCACAGAAATTCAAACCATCATCAGAGATTATTACAAACAACTCTATGCACATAAATTAGAAAACCTGGAGGAAATGGATAAATTCCTGGACAGCTGCCTCCTGCCAAGCCTAAACCAGGAAGAAGTCGAAACCCTGAATAGACCAATAACAAGGTCTGAAGTCGAGGCAGCAATTAAGAGCCTACCACCCAAAAAAAGCCCAGGTCCAGATGGGTTCACAGCCGAATTCTACCAGACATACAAAGAGGAACTGATACCATTCCTACTGAAACTATTCCAAATAATCCAAAAAGAGGGAATCCTTCCCAAATCATTTTATGAGACCAACATCATCCTAATACCAAAACCTGGCAGAGACTCAACAAGAAAAGAAAACTACAGGCCAATATCCATGATGAACATAGATGCAAAAATCTTCAATAAAATAATGGCAAGCCGATTACAACAGCACATCAAAAAGCTTATCCACCATGATCAAGTAGGATTCATCCCGGGGATGCAAGGCTGGTTCAATATACGCAAGTCTATAAATGTAATTCACCACATAAACAGAACCAAAGACAAAAACCACATGATTATCTCAATCGATGCAGAGAAGGCCTTCGACAAAATTCAACAGCCCTTTATGCTAAAAACCCTCAATAAACTAGGTATCGATGGAACGTATCTCAAAATAATAAAAGCTATTTACGACAAACCGACAGCCAATATCATACTGAACGGGCAAAAACTGGAAGCATTCCCTTTGAAATCTGGCACTAGACAAGGATGCCCTCTCTCACCACTCCTATTCAATATAGTACTGGAAGTTCTAGCCAGAGCAATCAGGCAAGAAAAAGAAATAAAGGGTATTCAATTAGGAAAGGAGGAAGTCAAATTGTCTCTATTTGCAGACGACATGATTGTATATCTAGAAGACCCCCTCATCTCAGCCCAAAAGCTCCTGAAACTGATAAGCAACTTCAGCAAAGTCTCAGGATACAAAATCAATGTGCAAAAATCACAAGCGTTCCTATACACCAATAACAGACTTAAAGAGAGCCAAATCAAGAACGAACTGCCATTCACAATCGCTACAAAGAGAATAAAATACCTAGGAATACAACTAACAAGGAATGTAAAGGACCTCTTCAAGGAGAACTACAAATCACTGCTCAACGAAATAAGAGAGGACACAAACAGATGGAGAAACATTCCATGTTCATGGTTAGGAAGAATTAATATCGTGAAAATGGCCATACTGCCCAAAGTAATATACAGATTCAATGCTATCCCCATCAAGCTACCAATGACCTTCTTCACAGAACTGGAAAAAACCACCTTAAACTTCATATGGAACCAAAAGAGAGCCCGCATAGCCAAGTCAATTCTAAGCAAAAAGAACAAAGCAGGAGGCATCACACTACCAGACATCAAACTCTACTACAAGGCTACAGTAATCAAAACAGCATGGTACTGGTACCAAAACAGAGATATAGACCAATGGAACAGAACAGAGGCATCGGAGGCAACACAACATATCTACAACCACCTGATCTTTGACAAACCTGATAAAAACAAGCAATGGGGAAAGGATTCCCTGTTCAATAAGTGGTGTTGGGAAAACTGGCTAGCCATATGCAGAAAGCAGAAACTGGACCCCTTCCTGACACCTTACACTAAAATTGACTCCAGATGGATTAAAGACTTAAACATAAGACCTAACACCATAAAAACACTAGAAGGAAACCTAGGCAAAACCATTCAGGACATAGGCGTAGGCAAGGACTTCATGACCAAAATACCAAAAGCATTGGCAACAAAAGCCAAAATAGACAAATGGGACCTAATCAAACTCCACAGCTTCTGCACAGCAAAAGAAACAGTCAATAGAGTGAATCGGCAACCAACAGAATGGGAAAAAATTTTTGCAGCCTACCCATCTGACAAAGGGCTGATATCCAGAATTTACAACGAGCTAAAAAAGATTTACAAGAAAAAAACAAACAAGCCCATTCAAAAGTGGGCGAAGGACATGAACAGATACTTTACAAAAGAAGACATACATGAGGCCAACAAGCATATGAAAAAATGCTCATCATCACTGGCCATTAGAGAAATGCAAATCAAAACTACATTGAGATACCATCTCACACCAGTTAGAATGGCAATCATTAAAAAATCTGGAGACAACAGATGCTGGAGAGGATGTGGAGAAATAGGAACACTTTTACACTGTTGGTGGGAGTGTAAATTAGTTCAACCATTGTGGAAAACAGTGTGGCGATTCCTCAAGGACCTAGAAATAGAAATTCCATTTGACCCAGCAATCCCATTACTGGGCATATATCCAAAGGATTATAAATCGTTCTACTATAAGGACACATGCACACGAATGTTCATTGCAGCACAGTTTACAATAGCAAAGACCTGGAACCAACCCAAATGCCCATCGATGATAGACTGGACAGGAAAAATGTGGCACATATACACCATGGAATATTATGCAGCCATTAAAAACGAGGAGTTCACGTCCTTTGTAGGGACATGGATGAACCTGGAAACCATCATTCTCAGCAAACTGACACAAGAACACAAAATCAAACACCACATGTTCTCACTCATAGGCGGGTGTTGAACAAGGAGAACACATGGACACAGGGAGGGGAGCACTATACATGGGGGTCTGTTGTGGGGGAGTTGGGGGGACAGCGGGGGGGTGGGGAATTGGGGAGGGATAGCATGGGGAGAAATGCCAGATATGGGTGAAGGGGAGGAAGGCAGCAAATCACACTGCCACGTATGCACCTAAGCAACAACCTTGCATGTTTTTCACATGTACCCCAAAACCTAAAATGCAATAAAAATAAAAATAAAAAAAAAACAAAAAAAAAAAAAAAAAAAGAGAAATACCTAATGTAGGTGACGGGGGATGGAGGCAGTAAACCACCATGGCATGTGTACACCCATGTAACAAGCCTGCAGGATCTGCACATGTACCCCAGAACTTAAAGTATAATAAAACTAAAAAATATCCTGACCATAATGAAATTAATCTAGAAATCAATAACTGAAAGACAACTGGAAAACATCCCCCAAATTGGAAACTAAGTAACACATTTCTATGAAAATTAGTAAGTATATAAAACTGAAAGAATCTAAACACATAGCCTAGAAAATTTGTGGAATGGAGGTAAAGAAGAACAGATAAAGTTACGGCAATAAATTCTTAGGAAATCTTCAACCTTAAGAAACCAGAAAAAGACAGACAAATGAAACTCAAAGTATGGACGTGCCAAAAGTAATACTAAATATCAAAGTGGAAATTCATGAAGACAGTCGAGAAAAGTTCAGAAAACCAAAACCGCTCTTTTGAAAAGATCAATAAAATTGATAAGCTTTATGCCAAACTATGGTAGGCTAAATAAGGGCCCCTCAAAATGTATTCACACCCTAATCCCTGAAACCTTAGATGGCAAATATGAACTTTGTAGATATAATTAAATTAAAAATTTTGAGATGGGACGATAATCCTAGATTATCCAGGTTGTCCCTAAATGCAATCACTTGTATCCTTATCAGGGCGGACGCAGAGGAAGATTCAAGATAGAAGCGGAGAAGATAAATGCAGAGATTGAACCTATGCAGCCAAAGCCAAGGAATGATGGGTGCCCCCAGAAGCTGGAAAAAGGAAGGAAGAAGTTGTCCTCTAGGGATTCTGGAGGGGGTGTGGGACAGGAGTGGACACCTGGCCATCACAACTGTGAGAAAATAAATGTCTATTACTTTAAGCTACCAAGTTTGTAGTAATCTATTATAGTAACCACAGAAAATAAACACACAGACTATCCAGGAAAAAGCCAGAAACACAAATGAGCAATATCAGGAATAAATGAGGTGAACTCAGGACAGATATTAAAATAATAAGAGCATCGTGAACAATTTTATGGCATTAAAATCAACATCTTCAATGCAACAGACAAATTCCCTAAAAGATGTAATCTTCCAAACTCACTCAAGAAGAAACAGCCTGAGTAGCCAACCCTATAAGCTATTAAAAAGACTTAATTTGTTAAAAAAAAGTTTCCCCCAAAGAAAACTCCAAGTCCAAATAAGTTGATAGAAAGCAGATAAATGGTTGCCCGTGGAGGGAGGATTAAAACAGGCACCAAGGAAAGTTTTGGGGAGGCAGAAATATGTTCACTCTCATGGTTGTGGCAATAGTTTCACGGTCTTCACATACGCCAGCGTTTCAAATTATATGCCTTAAATACAAGCCTTTTATTGTATGTAAATTATTCCTCAATAGAGCTGCTAAAAATCAACAACAAAAGTGAGAAAAAGCTTCACCAAGAAAGACACTCTAGATGTCAGGAAGGCTGACATGGTGAACAGAATGATAAGAAAAAAATTCAATATTCAAAGAGCATGATAGTCACTTCAATAAGAACACTAAGGGGTTATTGGAAGCAACAATATTTGATCAAACTGGACTAATGAAGTCTGCTGCGAGATTGCTGAAAGAGAACTGTCAAAAATGCAGGCCCCTTAACATCTCTTCAAGGGTTTCCTTGCTCATATTCTTCCCTTTCTTTTTGTTTTATTTATTTATGAGTTTTACATTGTATTAATATTAAATAAAAGTTAAGAAGGAAAAAGTGGAACACTTTATGACTAATGGATTACAAGATGGAAACTGTAGGAGGCTTCCCCACTGCTGACAAAGTAAAGATGCCTCTGTGGAGAAAGCAGGGGCCTCACTGGGAGCAAAATAATCACTGCTCAGCTCAAATAGTATTCTCTCCACTCCTCAATTTAGGGCCCTATAATTGGGCTACAATCAAACACAGCAAGGCGCCCCAACACCAGGATCCTTTCCTGAATGCAGCCAGAGGCGGCCATTCTCACACAATCACCGAGTATTAAGCATCTGCTCTAATCTCAATGGATCACCTAATATTTCAATGACTCTTCATGCCTTATGAACAATTTCCTGTCATCAACAGACTCCTGTGAAGTCAGAGAGAACAGGTGTCGCTACCCCCATTTTAGAAAGGAGGAAACTAAACACAGAGGGATTAGGTAACTCTTCCAGGGTCACAAACTGCTAAGTGTTTAGAGCGAGAACTTGGGCCGATATCTTGTTTATGCCGCAAACGCCAAGAAATTCTGTATGTTCATTTAAATAAGCTGATTTTTCTCAGCATAAAAAAATCAACAACTTATGAACAGTAGGAGTAACAAAAAACAAAACTAAAATACTTCCAAGCTATAGGAACACACATATCCTGTGCTCCTTATGACTTCAATTCCTCCAATTCATTTTCTTCATTGTTTTCATGGTCCACCTGCCACTGGAGCCAGCCTCATTTCCAGATTTATCTACTTCAAGCCATTCATTTCAGTCTACCCTTTACCCATTCCCACATCCAGGGAATTGAGCATTGTTTGAGAATAATTACAAAAATAAGCCACACTCATTTTGGGAAAAATTCAGCTATCAGGTCCTGCGTGCTGTCAGGGGAGCCTTTCACTCATGTCTGCCTGGCTCCCAATCATGTTCTCACAACATCCGTTTTAAGCATTCCTCCTCCTTGGACTTCCACTGATTTCTCCTATCTCTCTGGCCAGGAATCCCCTAGTTCCTTATCATACCTGAAGCGCTTCCCATGAGCCTACTCCATGCTACGGAAAGAAACAGGAAGAGGCCCAGCCCCTGAGGAGCTCGTAATACTGGGATGGGGTCACCCAAAGAAACAACCTACACCACAATGGTGTAAGTGCTCTATCAGACGTACACACACACAGTATTATGAGATTAAGGCATAAGGAAGGACCCACAAGAGCTATGCCACTCAAGTACATACAAAACGGAAGTCCTCATTTCTCAGTCCAAACTTGTTCTTTACCCCATGTTACCTAATTTCAAAGTAAATCAAGATGCATGACTTTTGAGTGCTCGTTCACCACTGCTGGGTTTTGTAAACATTTCCTTTTAGCATTCAAGCTTTAGATATGTCTTTCTATATCAGTACCCAGAGCAAGTATGGGTATTGAGAACTCATAGATGAAGCAATCTGAGTACACTCCAAGTTGCTAAATAATGTTGTGATTAATTATAAACTACCACTAAGATCCTGAGCACACCCATGCTGTTTTCCTCTTCAATATGCAGCAGATGATGTTTGTGATTACAAGCTGGTGCTTGGCACATGTTCTGTTTGGAAGAATAGGCTGCTGCTATTGATAAATTCAACCCCATGTGGTTCAATCATTCCTTCACGGTCTGGCATTTATGCCAATACATTCTGAAATCCTCCAAGGCAATCAATTTGCCAAGATGCTGTGATGGGCCAGTTGTCTATAGATGCGTGCTTGTAAGCTGATCATGGTACATTAGGGCCTGTATGCAATGACTGTGTGAATCTAGTCATTATTATTCCAGGTTGTTAAGTAAAGATTTTTATCTACTTAGAAAAGGAGATGATTATAGGTCTTAATACCGTTTTCAAAAACCACTTTCTGTTACTATCAAGAATTCTTTCTAAATTCTAAAATATTTTGTTTGCCAAAAGTATCTACATAAATGAAGCAGACATAAAATGCATTCCTCAGCAATTCTCAACTAAAGGAACTTCAAACGTCATAACAGCCATGGGAGTGTGGTATGTCGCTAAGGAAAAAATAAGGAAGAATTACTGTTCTGGAAAACTTGTCTTTAAAAAGGAGAAGTATCCTTTCTAAATAAATAATTTTCTTTTTTAAAAAAATTTATTTTATTTTACTTTCAGTTCTGGGATACACGTGCAGGACATGCAGGTTTGTTACACAGGTAAATGCGTGCCATGGTGGTTTGCTGCACCTATCAACCCATCACCTGGGCATTAAGCCCCACATGCATTAGCTATTTATCCTGATGCTCTCCCTTCCCCTGGCCCCCTGACAGGCCCCAGTATGTGCTGTTTCCCTCCCTGTGTCCATATAATTTTCTGAAATAGCTATATTCTTAGCATTAATATTGTCTATAGACAAAGCCACTTTTAAATGAAAGGACAGACACTCTCGACTGATGGTATTCTGACAGTATTTTCACAACACGCTGTCGTTCTTAGTGATATAATAAAGTTTTCTCACCTACCCGGTTTTTCAATAGATATTTTCTCACCTAGCTGGTTTTTCAATACATATAAAAGAATATATATGACTTGCATCTGCTAAAGACTACACAACCATAAGCAGTGTTGAATAGCACAATTTCTCCAAATCAGGAAAACGCAGGTTTGACTCCATCTTGGCTATGTAGAAGCTGTATGATATAGCGCAGCTTCCTTACCTTCTCTGAGCTCCATGTGCTTCATATGTAGTGACACCTATTTCATAGGTATTTTCATAATTAAAGGTGGAAATGCATGAGAAGTATATCCCACATTAACTCAACTACTGATGCTACGATTTCATCTGTAAGCTCTCTAGTAGAATTTTTCCATAGCTGAATACAATGTCAAAGTTTTACATTAAAAACAGCCAGTAAATTGTACAGATTTTCCTTCTCTGTAATCAAATAAACAACTGCCCTTCACATTTAAGATTCCATAAAGGCCGGGCGCGGTGGCTCAAGCCTGTAATCCCAGCACTTTGGGAGGCTGAGGCGGGTGGATCACGAGGTCAAGAGATCGAGACCATCCTGGTCGACATGGTGAAACCCCGTCTCTACTAATACAAAAAATTAGCTGGGCACGGTGGCGCGTGCCTGTAATCCCAGCTACTCAGGAGGCTGAGGTAGGAGAATTGCCTGAACCCAGGAGGCGGAGGTTGCGGTGAGCCGAGACTGCGCCATTGCACTCCAGCCTGGGTATCAAGAGCGAAACTCCGTCTCAAAAAAAAAAAAAAAAAAAAAAAAGATTCCATAAAATATTTGAAATAGCTTCATTGACATAAAGAATAAATGGATTCTATACTTATAACTTTTTTCTTTATAGTTAAAACTCCAACATAGATTACTAATAATCCACTAGGGATAAATCAATAAGACCTAGACCACAGGCTCCCATAATAAATGACAGTTCTAGCAAGTTCAATCATATGTACTGCCAAACTATTCATACAACTACAGATAAATCAGAATTATTTCATTCTCCTGCCTTCATTTTAGATCACATGTAGACTCCCAAGAAATCAAGTATTCTTGAATCTATTAGATCAGAGCATTTTGACATGACCTATGCTACTAAAGATGAATCACTTGCTTGGTTAAATAAACTGTATTCACACAGGTATGTAAGTTTTATATGGATATTGAGTAATACTCTATTAGCATTTTCCTTTTTTAGATTCAGATATTCAACAGATAAGTACCAATGAGAATGAAGGTGAAAAATTAACCGTGCATGATTCATGCTATACTGGCTTTACATATAATATTTATCATAAATAAAAATATTAAAAAAATAAAAATCAGCCTGAATTAAATGGCCTATGCTCTTCCATTGGGGCAGAGTATCTCTAAAAAAATAAAATAAAATTGCTGTTGTCCCCCAGATTCTGGAAGTATGATTACTGCAAATGTATGGGGGTACCTTGAAATAAACCATCTTAAAAGAAACAGATGATGTTTTCTGTCAGCATCATTCTCAGAAAATCATAATTATTCTAAAAATATCCAGGAACTATATATAAATGAACTGAATATATAAGCCTGTATTGTATTCTCTAATTGCAAAGTAGTTCTTAACTTTCTTTTCCTACTTTTCTATTACCTGTACCACTAAAAAAGGAAAAGAAAAACCACTGTCTTTTACATTTTAAAAAATTCAGTGGTCATCATTAAATGAAGAGTAAGAGTAAAGATGTCTATAAAAAGGGCAGTGCTAAGTTCTCCAAAATGTGGTAGGAAGAAAAGCATTATGTTCATGGAAAAGAAGAGTTGATTCAAGTATGGATTTTCCAGTCTCTCATCTTTCACTTACTTATAAAGGTACCATTCCTAAAATAGGTAAGAAGCATAAACGCTTATGGAAGAATGTAAATGATGTGGGAAAAGGAAAAGGACATATAAGCAGATGTTCCATTTGTTTAGCTATGCTAGGACACTTGAGATTTAAAGGTATCTTTACCATGCTGTGAACGTAACCGACAGAGCCTTCAAGGTAGGTGCATAAAGAATATGGTCACCATATGCAAGACTGTTGGTACACAGGGTCCTGGAGGTCACAAGGTGAATGCTGGATCTTAGGATCTATTTTTCTCACAAAGACAATCCCATAATATTCTATAGTATAGCATATAAATAAATAAAAAATAAATAAAAAAAGAAAGTCCTTAACTTTCTTTTCCTACTTTTCTATTACCTGTACCACTAAAAAAGGAAAAGAAAAACCACTGTCTTTTACATTTTAAAAAATTCAGTGGTCATCATTAAATGAAGAGTAAGAGTAAAGATGTCTATAAAAAGGGCAGTGCTAAGTTCTCCAAAATGTGGTAGGAAGAAATGCATTATGTTCATGGAAAAGAAGAGTTGATTCAAGTATGGATTTTCCAGTCTCTCATCTTTCACTTACTTATAAAGGTACCATTCCTAAAATAGGTAAGAAGCATAAACGCTTATGGAAGAATGTAAATGCTGTGGGAAAAGGAAAAGGACATATAAGCAGATGTTCCATTTGTTTAGCTATGCTAGGACACTTGAGATTTAAAGGTATCTTTACCATGCTGTGAACGTAACCGACAGAGCCTTCAAGGTAGGTGCATAAAGAATATGGTCACCATATGCAAGACTGTTGGTACACAGGGTCCTGGAGGTCACAAGGTGAATGCTGGATCTTAGGATCTATTTTTCTCACAAAGACAATCCCATAATATTCTATAGTATAGCATATAAATAAATAAAAAAATCTCTCTTCTTAGGGCTGATGTACACACAGGCTATCTTGGGCAATTAAGCTGTTTTTGTCAAAGCTATGAGAGGCTGCTAAACCTGCTTTCAGTTAGTAAAGATTGCCAGCCTCCTCTGAACACCTTGGCTGGAAGGCTGATCTACACACCAAATATGAATCAAAATCTAGATTTCTATAGGAAAAAAAAATTAGATAAGCCATTTAGTCTTCTTGTCTTATTTTACAAATTTTCAGGAAAAAACTGTCAAATAAAATAATCAGATACAAATAATATATTTCCCAAGTAAATACAACTTAACAGAAAAGATATCAGCTAACTAGCATAAACAGTTTCATTTATTCCTGAAAGATCTGTTAAGAGCATCATAATCCCAATACAATTCCTTTAATTTTCTTTGTCCCAAAGAATTTTATGGCCTAAAGCAGTTCATAACTAAACAGCCCCTTATGAGATCAATACCAAAAATAAATTAATATTGAAAAGAAAGTATATGGACATTATTAAGCTAGTACATTAGTTTTAATTTTACAGTGCTATTGGATTTCTAAGAAGGATTGATCTTTTTATTGCAGAAAACGTTTTAAGGTTTTCTGTTAAAGACTCATCTTGTTACATTTAACAAAACTGAAGAGTACAAAATCAGACAACACAGTGAAAGAGACTGAGTAATCTAAATAAGTTCAAATAACTTTTAAAAACTACTTATAAATCTGGCTTAGAATAAAGTAATCGAATTTACACCACAAGAGACAAAAATAAGACTTTAAAAATAAATTTCACAGATTTCTACTTACATATCCAGTGATATACACTAGTGAGGGGCCTTGCTTTGTAAAAGAAAATGTTTAGGTTTATTCATGTATTATAAAGATTAGTTCAGGAGTGGGCAGTGGGGAAAAAAAAAAGGACTAGTTCAGAAATTTCAGTGACCTTTTGGGGTACAGTATAATTTTGAGAGTTTTTGGCCTATGAGGGTAATTTCCTTCAGGATCATAACTGTATTTGATTCGAAGGCAAACCTGTGATATATCACTATGTCTGAAACACAATCACTGAATCAAATTCAATAAAATACCACTACATTAAAAGGAATGTAATGGAAAACTAAAGCTCTTAAAGAACATTTAGGAATTATTAATATTATTAATTTTGGGCAACTGGCATATCCCTGAGTGCTCAGATTTAAACAAAACTTGGACATGAGAGATCTGCTAGCATAGTACTACACCTATGTGATGCACGGCTTGCCTGTCCACAAAGAGGTCACTGAAATCTTTTTCTCTCATATATATATGTTATGTATGTGTATGTACGTAGAGTTGTATATACACACACACACATATATATATGTAGAGAGAGAGGTGGGGGGCTGTGTAGAAAGAGAGAAGTGTGTATACATACAAACATATAAATACAGAGTGAGAGAGAGAGGTTTTATAGTTACAGTGATCACACATTAAAGAATCTTCTTATTACTTGCAGATCTTTACTTCCTGAATCCCCTTTTCTGGTCCCTTCTCCACTCCAATTTTGATAAGAGAAATGAGGTACCACTGAATATATAAATACATTTGCTCCAAATTCCTGCAACAATTCTGCTCCTTCTTCCATGTTTTTAATTCACAGACACATGCCCATAAAGCTAAACTTCTGGAAAACTGTGGCAGAATTTCAATGGAGAATGTTTAATATGAGGAAACCATAGAAGTGAGTTCCACATGCTCTACTCTAGAAATTTTATAATAGAAATCAGAAAAAATAATACTGGTATTCGATTAGCACATCCAGCAGACAGAAAATATTTGCATCCAGTGACTGCTAGTCTGAGAAGGAATACGCATACCAAGCATTCCTATTGATCATCCCTTAAGCATTGCACTAAATCCATTCTGATGCCCATAGCACATGATAGATTTTAATGCTACTTTTATGTGTTTTCCTACTGTGTATAAGGACTGGGCAAGGAGAATTCAAAAGACACAAATCCAGATGCCTTTGCTTTTAAATGTCTGTGGGTATCTAACCTTATTTTCCTTGGCATTTTGTTTTTAACTTGTGATTGTTTTTCATTAGGCTGATTCTTCTAACCTTCAAAGATGACACAAACCATAATTTTACTTGATATGTCTTGAGATGCTCTTCTAGATAAATATGGCTCTCTAGGGATGAGGTCAGTATTTGAAAATCTGCATATGGCTGTTTTATTTTGAGGCATGTCTGCAGTTACCATATGGTCAGTGGCAATCTGTGAAGGGAGTCAGGATGTGTCTATTTAAAATACTGACTGAAATTTGAGTTTCTACTTAGAAATTGCTTTGATCCAGCTACTTTTTCTGAAGGCTAAATCTTATTTTGTCTTTTAAAAATGCAGTCTTCCCACTGTACTGCAAAACTCAACTGTAAAATAAAACTTGTTTCTACATATTTTCATTGATTAAATCTCAGTTAATATATACAAAAAGTCTAGCATTATATTCATTAGCAAAGATGTAGACATGATCCTAGTCTTGCTGTTCAACTTATTGATGACTTATTTAGACTATATTTTAGCATGGCCCATGATCACTGGAATATACAATTTAGACAGAAGTGAAGCAATGTCTAGCTGAATGTCTCTCAGGGATATTCTAAAACATCTTGTCCTCTGAGATCTCTTAAGACACTGAGATTCTATGACTCTATTGAATAAAACTATTTTAGCAACATTTACATTAAAAATATATGACTCCTTATGTAAAATATAGCCATGATGCAACTGCTATGTAGGAGTATAAACAAGTATTCTATTTGAGTGAAGTATGTGGCTAGTATAAATTATTCCCATTCATTATTCATCAAGTTACTATAAATGGTTTAGGAAAATAGTGAAGAACCATTTTCCTAGCACTTTTCTAAAAGGTACTATTCATAAATATTCTACTTAGCCTGTTGGTATAAAGCTCATTTACTTCATTGTTATATATATCCATTTGCCCTTTTAATGAAAGGAGGGAAGAAGAAGGGAAATAAATACATCTGTGGGAGTTGAATGGTGTAAAGGAGCAAGGCAAGCTAAATTATTTCTAAGAAAGCAAAGAACTGACATATTTAAAGCCAGAAAAATGCTATCTACATAAACTCAAAAAAGTATGTTCTAAGCATGGTATTTTGACCTGAAGAGTCTTGACTTAAATAGATTCCCTATCCACACACAATTTCACCTTACTTTGCAAATTACCTCAAAAATCTTGAACCACTTAGAAGCCAACTGATATAAATTCTTGTAGCTTCCCGCCTGTATTAATCTACTCTTACAATGCTAATAAAGGCATACCCGAGACTGGGTCATTTCTAAAGAAAAGAAGTTTAATTGACTCACACTTCAGCATGGCTTGGGAGCCTTAGGAAACTTAAAATCATGGCAGAAGGGAAAGCAAACATGTCCTTCTTAACATGGCAGCAGCAAGGAGACATGCAGAGTGAAGCGGCGGGGGGTGGGGTAGGTGGGGGAGCCCCTTATTAAACCATCAGATCTCATGAAAACTCACTATCACTAGAACAACATGGAGGTAACCGCCTCCATGATTCCATTATCTCCCATTGGGTCCTTCCCAAGAAGTGTGGGGATTATAGGAACTACAATTCAAGATGAGACTTGGGTAGGGACACAGTCAAACCGTATCACCTCCCTTCCAACACAAAGTTTCTCAGTATTTCTGTTTGTCTTTCCCTTGTAGCTCAGCAAAAAGAGTGACTCTTCTCTGAGCCCCATCTATGTTGAGCATCTTAGGTCTCCCTCCTCCTCTGCGATCTTGCACATTATTATTCCCCTTCCTTGCCTGCCAATCAATCTCTCTATCTCAAGTCTACCAACCTACAATTCTGTCACCTCTACCCGCCTTGAAAGAAGAGGTCTATACACACTTTCCCATTTCTGCCAGTTTACTTTCTAAGCCTGCCCTTTCTCATTCTATTGAACCCACTCTCAAAAGATCATTAATTAAACTCTAATTGCTCGTACCAACAGTGAAGTGGTCTCTTTACATTTCATATCCTTGGCCGATTCTTTTTTAAAACACTCATTGATCTATTTTGCCTTTTCTGATACTACAGAATTTTGTTCTTCCTCTGACATTTCTTTGTTTCATTTCAGCAACCTTTATGGGATTCTGCTCTTCTGTTACCCTTAATGCAGGCCATCTCCAAGATTTTACCCTAAGTCCTTAGGTAATTCTACCATGGCCCATCTCGTTCAGATTTTACTTCCAAATTTCAATCTTTTGGTTTTAAAAAACAAACAAAACATATACACGCACACACAATTTTCACCTCTAATTCTAATCTTTTTCTTGATCACCAAAATAATACAAGGGTCCTGATGCTTCGAGAAGTAACCTTTAAGTCACATTGTTACACTGGCTGTCAACACTTTTCACCACTTTTTTCCTATAGGGCATACCTATTTCCTATAGGTGTGCCCTATAGGAAAACTCATGTAAAAAACTATATAGGTGCCAGTGCAAGTATTTTTTCCCTTGAGTGACTTTTTTTCCCCTTGTAAACAATAAGAATTATGTAACCAACTGAATTTTTCTTTCCAGTATGGCTGAAACAAAGCTCAGACTCGAACATGGAACAAATCTTTACCACGTGTTTATGCCTTTATGGTCAATAATATAAACATATATTTTAGCTCTCCCCCAGTGTTGATTTTCTCTTCTAATTTTTAACTTCCGATATCATTAGTTTTTATTTTATTTAGTTTCTATATTATAATATACATTGATTTACATTTTTGAATGTATCTTCCATAAGCTTCCTAAAATCATTTCGGGAATCTGACAAAATACAACAAAACAAACAATGTAGAACAGCTGTAGGTACTCAATAGTTTCAAGATCAAATTCATTAAATCACTTGTAATTATGCAAATGTTTATTCCCATAGCTTAGCTTACTATAAATGCTCAATGAAGGATTACTGAACTAAATAAAAATATAATTTGGTTTTTAATAAAATATTTCCTTTAAATGTTTTTCACCTAATAAGCATTTATTTCCATTAAGGTCTAACATTAATAAATAATTTGAAATATTACCTTTTCTGTCAAAAAGTACAAGAAGTTTATCAACCATAACCTGTTTCCATCATTTCAGAATTGGCGTGGGTCATGTCAGCATTTCTGGATGGATAAAAAGGCTCTATAATATCATTTCTCTATGATAGGGAGCAAATTCATGCTGTGGTTGTTTCTTCCCATTACCTTCTGACCCACTCTATAACAATCCACATAGTTTATATTAGGGGTTTGGAACAACATATATGCCTTCGAGAAAAATAAAAATGTGTCCAGGTGCAGTGGCTCACACCTGGAATACCAGCATTTTAGGAGGCTGAGGCAGGCAGATCATCTAAGGTCAGGAGTTTGAGACCAGCCTAGCCAACACGGTGAAACCCTGTCTCTATTAAAAATACAAATATTAGCTGGGCATGGTGGTGTGTGCCTGTAAGTCCAGCTACTCAGGAGGCCAAGGCAGGAGAATCGCTTGAACCCAGGAGGCAGAGGTTGCAGTAAGCCGAGATCATGCCACGCACTCTAGCTTGGGGGATGGAGCAAGACTCTGTCTCAAAAAAATATATATATATACATAAATTGATTTTGCTGCCTTGCTTCTTAGACTACCATCTGATAAAACATAGTTGACAGTGAAAAGATGAAGGTATAAAGTAGGCTCTTCATTGGGAACCTTTCATTCACACCTCACTGCTCAATTGTCATCTCTAAGAATCACATGGCATGAACACAGGAACAGCACTTATAGTCAAAGTAGGGCAGGGAACATAGCCCACAAAGCAAAATTCTGTTGGGAAATGATCTCCCAAGAGCCTGCTGCCCAAGGATGCAGTTTATGCAGATGATGGTTAATTAACATGACTCATCCATCATACTGCACTTGCTAATGACCTCAGTTCTTATTTCACTGAGGAAACAAGCAATTAGAGAACTAATTCATCTTCCCACCAAATCTGCAATCTCCCTGTTACTTGGCCCATAGTCTCTGCCATCCAAAATGTGAAAAGGTCAACCTCTCTATGTTGGATGTTGATCATACCCTTTAAGCCTGTGGAGAACATCGCTCCTGCAATAATTATCTATCCCTCAATCCCAATGTCAGTTACACCTGTCTATTAGATCTTCTTCATTAGCACAGAACTTTGATGTAGCATCATCTGTAGTAAAATAGAACTGAAAATCAAACTTTTAAAAAACCCATACAATTTTCCAGTTCGTATCTTATTCTCCTGTCCTGGTTTACAGAAAATCTAACTAAAAGTCTCTATACCTTGTATTTCCACTTCCCTGCCTCTACTGTCTCCTCAACTCCATTTTAAGCAGGCTTTCCTCACCACCAATTCACTGAAATTGTACTTGTCAAACTCCCCAACTACCTCCACTAAGTAGATTCAATTGATCAAGCCTCTGCCATCTCACCTAAAGTAAGGGCAGCATTGGAAGCAGTGGCTTTCTCCTTCTTGAAACACTCCCTTCACTGGCTTTCAGAAACTTTCTCTTGGTTTTACTTCTATACAACTGGAAGCCTCCTTTGCTGGATTCAGCTTTGCTTCCTGACATCCAAACTTTGGAATGCCCTGGAACCCAGATTCCTTCTCTTCTCCCAATATAGGGATTACTCATGGATCTTTTCCAATCTCATCACTCCCAAATCAACACCGTCATGCCAACCTGTCCTCTGAGTTCCAGTGTCACGCATCTGACTTCTTATTCCACATCTGCATTGAGATATACAAATGGTATCTCAAAGTGTACTGGCCAGAAGAATACTCCCAATTCCTCGGCTACTCACTTCTCCATCAGCATTCTCCCTTTCATGAAATAAATCCCCCATTCACCCACCTGCTAAAACAACTAGAGTCATCTTTCCCTCACACCTGTCTGTTAAATCTATCTATCTCGGCTGCGTTTCTTCAGAGCACTTACTACTAGCAGAGATGAGTTATGGATATATTTGTTGTCTTGTTTCTCTCTCTTAGTAGGCTCTAATTTCCATGCATTTGGTTCCAATTTCCATCTGCAGAGTGGCCCATAATTTGTATATTTTTGGAAAGAGTTTTTCTACTTCAAAAACGACAACTGCTTGTGATTCAAGACACATTTCCATACCATTCTGTCTGATCTTTTCCAGGACCAGAGTCAGTGGAAAAAGCATGGGCTCTGGAATCAGACATGCCTCATTTTCTCTAAGAAATGCCCTACCATCCCTACCACCACCAGCAGCAGGAGCACTATCTTCATCATTGACAATGTTTCAGCACTTGCTATTTTCCACAAACCATGTTAACTTATTTATATACTTTATTTAACTCTCACAACAAATATATGAGGTTAGTGTTATCATTCCTGTTTTACAAATGAAATTCATAGAGATTCCAGAACTGATAAGTACTATAGCTAGAACTTAGTCAAGAATCTTACACCAAAGCTCTTCCTCTTGACCAATGTATTAATTAGCCTTCAATCCTAGTTCAGCAGCTTGTCCAAAGTCACCCACATACATACGAACAGCACAGAGAGGGCTCAGGCAGTATCTGACCTCAACCCATGTTCTTGCTAACCTGTTTTTAGTGTCCTCATTTATAAAACAGGATGGTGACACAAACCAAGACGATGCATGCATACTGCCTGGACAAGGCATACACTCAATAGCTGCTAGCTCCCCTTCCTGGGTTCTGACATTTACAGGTACTTGACTGCATTTTTGTTAAAGCATCACACTGTTTACAAAAGTTTTCTTAGTCCCTGTAGTATCTTCTACAACTTCTGAAGCACTTCATTGAGACTCTAAATGCAAAACTACAAAAGTGTAAGATATGTTAAAATTATTAAAATATCATATTATGTAGCAATTTATATAATTCTAGACAAATGGCATGGGGTAATGATGAATATCACTGAATACCATTGCCTGTAAACTATCCAAGAAGCTTTACACTGTGAATTTTCAAATATAATTCTCCTGCTCCCCTTACATGCTTATACCTTACATTTTTCTGTAAGCCTTTTACATAATTTTTCACAGAAAACTTAGAAGCAAAATTCATTTCTATTGTCAACGTGTCTTAAATTTTGAATTAATCTAATGTTTTGTGTTTAGGCACTTTTATGTATTATAATTGGATTCTATAGCTAATTTTTTTTCCATGTAGATACCTTAAAACACATATTAAAAAGGCATGCATTCTTTCTTTTCAGTATTTTAATGTCACATGAACAAATGCTTTTGCTAGGCCTGGAAGGGGCTGAATTACTACTCATTATGGTGATGATTTTTAATAAATATTTTTAGTTTAGACAGACAGACATGCAACAGATAGATTTGAAGGGCAAATTTCACTCAGACAAAATATATACTTAATTTCTGTTAAATCCTAATTTTAAAGTCACTCTCCACCACCTGACTTATATTTAATTTGCTAATTTGCTATGGAATAGGAAGAAAATAATGCCAAAGGAGGGAAGTGAAAGAAATGTACATTTTCTAATATTAGACCAACAAAATATTTTAACTACATACATCCATATAAGACTATCTAAATTCAGACAATCTAAATTCAGACATTCTGAATTCCCATAAAATACATTCATTTAATAAAGTTTATTCAGTGATGACTTAGACAGTGCCTAAATTTTTACCATATTTGTGCCATGCCACTAAAAGGTAGTAGACATACTCTAAATTTCTCCATGGCAAGCCCCATTAATTCTAACTGAAGCTTTCCATTGCCAGCTTATCCTTGGCAGATAGAACAGTTTAGAGACTGCAGCTAAACGTAAGATTTCCCAGAGGGAACTGAAAATAAGTTAGAAGTATTCAAGTAAGCCACCTGCCTGGAGGAAGATTTATTTATTTGATCAGAATAGTTGTCCAAACTTCAGATGACTCATGCACAAAACAGATGTAGCTCTTTAAATGCAACTATTTTTATTTCACTCTCTATTAATATGCATCACAAATGGATGGAGCGACTCGAAAGAGCCAAAGGATATAAATGTTCAATAATGTATATTTGCTTATGAATCTGGAGCTGTAAATAAACTCAGAACGTATTCTTCAAGTTGAAGATTCTAAATAGCTATGTGCACTAACAAACAGCAGACTAGGAGGGCTCCATTCTAAGCTAAGTGTCCAAATATAACTGCTACATCAAAACAGTGACATCACAATTCAGATGCGTAAAACACAGAGGCACAATTGTCATGTGGTGTCAGCTCTGCTTAGGAGTTCATCTTCTTGTCTTCTAATAGGGCTGAAAACAGACAGCTGTGCCTTAGATAAGCAGCTGGGGTACCCATTATGACAGCACTACGGCAAATTCAAGGCATGGTTGCCCCCACCAACAGCATCCAAAATTAGTGAGAACAGGCATTACTTAACCTCTCTATATGCCACCATTTTTTTAGTTACTGTCAAATACAACTGACCATCAGCACCAGGATTCTGTATGGTGGGCTTCGAGATAAATTAGACATGGTCCTTGACATCAAGAAACACAATGGTACATGGCACTTACCAAAGCAGACAATGATAACTGCCATAAGGCTTGACTTCATGACCTGAGAGTTGAGAACAAGAGACACGCATTCTAGCTGAAGTGGACCATATATGAACACATTTGCTAATTCCATGATTCGTTTGAAATTAGAATAATTAATTTTCATTAATGATGTTACCTCTGGTATTTCCCACTTGTAACAGTGTTTCAATTTTTAAATCTTCATTTTTTATTTTTTTTTAAAGACTAGGGTCTCACTGTTGCCCAGGTTGGTCTTGAACACCTGACCTCAAGCAACCTTCCTGCTTCAGCCTCCCAAGTAGCTTGCATTAGAGGTCTGAAACTGCTGTTCCTGGCTATGTTTCAGTTTTTAATCATCAGTATGTCAGTATTGTGTGTGTGGAAAACCAAACTGACTTACTTTATTAAATATTTTATAGAAGATCTTTTCATTGTATACTTTCTACCCAAACCAAAACTTCCACCTTTCTGGATGCTTAACATCTCTTGGCACTTTCTGGCCTTTTTGTAAAGATACAGAATGAAATCCACCTGTAGAAAAACTCAGGGATGTTGTCTTTCTCCAGCCCTAACCGGAGCATTGCCATCTTATTCAATGTATTAAAATGTTTCCTAAAAATTAACTTTAAAACACACCAGGAAGGAAAGCATGAGAACAACATATGTAATTTAAGCTAAGTGACTGGATTTCATAGAGTTTGACATCTATGGTAAAAGATAAAAGGATGAGGGGTTTGGAAAGAGGAAGGTGGGCATGAGCTCATATTTATTTAGTTCCTACTAAATTCAATCTCTATACAGATTAATCTGTGCTGCTCCCTGAGAGGTTTGTAATATTAATCCCATTGGGCAGTTTAGCAAACAAAGGTTCAGAGAGATTCAGTGACTTTTCAAAGATCAAAGAGCTAGTGAGTGGTAAGGTCAATGTTTATCTGACCCCAAAGCCCTCAAAGTCTCTGATGTTCCCACATATCAAACTGTTTCTCTGATCTCTTTCAGACATTGAATTAGCAACTGAGTCAAACAGAACACCCTTGGTTGTTGCAGAGATTATTTTGTCTCAGTGTTCACTTTCTCAAGAAGGCAGTAGGCTGAGCTTCTCTGAAAAGAGGCACAGTCTTTTCCTATTCTCATTACATTAAGAATTGTTATTAAATAATGGGGCTGAAAAACACATCAGAATTTATAAATACGCTTCCTTCGAAGTCATCTTGGGAGGCAGGTGAAAATTATTTCCTTGATGCTGTTACAGCCCAAAGTATAACTTAAAATCTTTGAGAACTATCTTCAGAGCCAGCTGCACACTCGGAATATCCTCAGTGGTCAGAAATCTTCACCCTCTGCTAATCAAGGTAGCTTTTGGCAGTCAACCAAAGGCAAACATTATTGATAAAATGGCTTATTCAGTTGAGTGAAAGCATTTGAGATGAAGAAAAAAAAAAAAAGGAGATGCCTATAAAATAATGAGCTGTTCCAAGTTGAGGCTCAATCCAGGGCCTTCACTCATGGTCTTCACCCTTTCTCTGGCGTTACCAGAGACACCTTCCCTAAATGCCCACTTCCCTCCTATGCTATTATATTTATAATTTTCCTTAGAGGCCTATGTATTTCATGTGTGTTTTCATTAATGTCTCCCCTACTACACTGTAAGCTCTGTGAGCTCTGTAACCACGTGGCTTTCTCACTGCAGTATATCTGGCATCCAGAGAGAATTGACAGAAGTAAGCCTTCAATAAATTTTTGTTGAATGAGTGAATGAAACGTTTTGACTCAAAAACTGGCTCTCAAGGCAATTCTAATAAAAGTAGATGCCTTCTGAGCAACAAATGGCAGCACCACAAAAATACAGTCCATTCCCCCGAATGGAAGAATTCTTCTTAATTGGTTAAGAAACATACTTGTGAGGGTCGGGCACGGTGGCTCACGCCTGTAATCCCAGCACTTTGGGAGGCCGAGGAGGGTGGATCACGAGGTCAAGAGATCGAGACCATCCTGGTCAACATGGTGAAACTCCGTGTCTACGAAAAATACAAAAAATTAGCTGGGCATGGTGGTGCGTGCCTGTAATCCCAGCTACTCAGGAGGCTGAGGCAGGAGAATTGCCTGAACCCAGGAGGCGGAGGCGGAGGTGGCGGTGAGCCGAGATCGCACCATTGCACTCCAGCCTGGGTAACAAGGCGAAACTCCATCTCAAAAAAGAAAAAAAAAAGAAAAGAAAAAAAAAAAAGAAACCTACTTGTACTTTTAGAGTCACATTACCTCTTTAATGAAGTATTTATAAAATATTATAACAGGGCAACAGTAAGTGTAATCTTCGATAAGGCATTTAATAAAAGAGAAGGAAACAAATAAGTTTTTCATTTAACTTTAGTTTTTACCCAATTTAAGTGTAAATTCCTGGTACTAAAACTAGAATACAATATTGTGTAATATACAATAGATGAAGTAAATTTTTAGAAAAGCGTTACTGCTATTAATTATGAAGGTTTCATGCAGAAGTTCTGGATTACTAATATCCAGTGAATATATTCTACTCATAATTTTTAAATACTGCTTTAAAGAAAATCAAATCAAAGCCATTTACTTTGTTGATGACGTTACTTAAAAGGTAGTCAACAGTTTCTCTCAGTTAATTTTTTAAGTGGCTAATGTCCTTGTTGATGAAAAATGGAGACTATCCCACAGGGATTCAGAGATTTCTGTCAACATCGTTATGACTTTGTAAGTCATACACGGCCCTTAGATAGATAGCTCTTCACATGCTCATTAACTGGCAGAGATTTGCTGTCATATATCTTTACAAAGACGAAGCAATCTATGGGAGGTCACCGGGGAAATCACCAACAAGGAAGAGTTTGACAATGATTTTTATGCTCCACAAATGCAAGACTATCATAACTAGAATACCAAACTCACTAGCTTGCTTCTGTTACCTATACTTAAGTTACTTACATGTATGGGGGAGGGATATATGCAAACAATTTTCAACTATAATAATACATGGTTAATGTTCATAATCTGGAAAATTACAAAAAATGAAAAATAAAGGGGAAACCGTCTCCAAATCACAGGAAACCATGATGATCGTGATTTTGTCTCTCTTCCTAGTGTTTTCTACTCCTCATGCTGTTTCTTAGTGTCAGACAGTTGGTTACAATTATTTTAGCTTCCCTTTATTTCTATGCCTATATCTGCCCGTTTCTCTTTTCTAAAATTACCAAGGTAGCCATTATTTGCATTCGCTGATACATATTACCTCTGCTTATTTAATAAAAGTGAAATAAAATTATTCATGGGAGGTAATAATGGTTAATGAAAGTATTAACGAACTGACTAAAATGATTTATTCACAGTGTGTCTCTAGACAGCTTCTGTTTGAAGTATCAAAACAGAAATGAAAGTTATAAACGTATTTCAGAAGCTAAAAAATTAGGTTAGGAATTCAGTGCATGGAGAGGCTGCAGACCAGAAGGTTGCTTTTGGGAAAGCATAAAACAATGGATTGATATAGAAAGACCTATCTAAAGCTTGAATACTAAAAGAAAATGTTTACAAAACCCTGCAGCAGTCACATACCTTACAGTCTGCCCACTAAATGTCAGACTTGACATCACAGGCAGCTTAATCAACAAAAGTCAAACTCCAAGCCTTTTCTGTTCTCTGCAGAAAGGTGGTTCTTTACCTCTTTTCATGCTACCATATCGAACCTCCAGCAATAAGTCATTACATCAAAAATGGGGTAAAGAATTTGTCTTAGTCCATTTCAGCTGCTATAATAATACCATAAACTGAGTGGCTTATATACAATAAACATTTAGTTCTGGAGGCTGGGAAGTCCAAAATCAAGGCTCCAGAAGATTTACTGTGCAGTGAGGGCCTGTGTCTTGGTTCAGACAGCATCATATAATTGTGTCCTCACATCATGGGAGGGAAGAGATCTCTCTCAGGCTTTTAAAATAAAGGCCTGGGTTCCAATTGTGAGGGTTCCGCCAGGAGCTAATCACTCCCTAAAGGCCCCATCTCCTAATATTAATTCTAACCCAGAGGTTAGAATTAATATTAGGAGATGGGGTCATTGGGGAATGGGGCATAACCTTGGAGTTAGCATTTCCATATATGAACTGGGGGGTAGGGACACAAACGTTTGGCCCATAGCAGAATTATTTTCAGAGCATACACATTTTCTGGAGATACTGATCCATGCCTGTTTACTACACGCTCACCCACCTCTTCACCAGTGATTTATCTGAGCCCTCAATCCATGATGTACTTCCTGATGTCATAAGCCAGTGCACTGTTTCTCAAACTATGGAGGAAGGACCAATT